>NC_058342.1:21236639-21861639 GCF_905475395.1 Chrysoperla carnea | reverse complement strand
TTACAATTTTGTTAATATGGAGATCTCTTTTCAACCACCAATAATCTAACTATAGTTGTTTCTGTTCAATAATAAAATTGATTAACTTTGCGTTATTATATCTCAATAATGAAACTGTCAATAATTTTGGTTGTAGTTTTTTTTTTTAAACTCATAACAAATATATCAATGTTCAGTAAGTTTTTTGAAAATAAAGGTTAGTTTTTATTAAAAGCTTTTATTTAACTTGCAATGTGTGTATGTATGTTACGGTGGATTCTTTGAACTCAATTTTGAAGTAGATATCTTCAAGTGATTGAGCTGAAATTTTGCATGCACATTTAGTTTGGATGACAATGCATGGTAAGGTTGCGCCGTCCTGATTTTCCCATCGCTTCCACCATATTTTATATAAATACATTTGTTTAGCCTTAAATCAAAAATTTTAATAAAAAATACTCTTTAAGGGACAAGCTTTTATAGTACTAAAAAGTAGAAAATAATTTTATCTATAAGTCACTCATACCTGACTATTTGTAAAAGCTTGAGGCGCTTAATATCAAGGATGAATCGAAAAGTAATTAGGCATGTGGAGTAGATGAGGCGTTCCTATTCATTTTTGATATTTTAAGATATTTTAGTACAATAAAAGCTTGTCCCTTAAAAAGTATTTTTTATTAAAATTTTTTTTCTATAATTAAAATCATTGTTAAAAAAGTTTTATGGTAATAAAAATGGTACTTATAATATCCTTAATAAGTACAAAAAGTTTTATGGTAATTAAAATGGTACTTATAATATCCTTAATAAGTACAAGAAAAATTTTCATGAATTTTCTGACACTATCTCTATATCGAGACAATAACCCTAACGGAATTTTCGCTTGCTGATTTCTATAATATCGGGTATCACATAAATAGCGGGACGGCTTAAAAACTTTCCTGTCAAGTATTTTTTTGAATAATGCATTTTTTTGACTTCATATCAAATTTTCGTTCACCTTCAAATAGAAGTCCCTATCTTTTTAAACTTCTATTTCCGTTTTTACAAAGAACAGCAAATGTAAGTTATTGTAACCGAGTTAAGAAAAAACTTTTTAATCACGACCATCATAAAATTTTGAGGTTTGACGTGACGCCGTACGCTATAAGGTGTTCGCACAAAGTCCCCAGAGCTTTTCTCATAACTTAAGAGCCATCGATAAATTACGTTACACAAATTTTATGATTTTTTGAATCCCCTCCACCGTCTTTGTCACAGGTGATCTTATTTGTAAAACCACTTTCCCCTCTGGTGTGAAGTCACATATTTTTCAATTTTATATTAAGAAATAATTAAAACAGCAGTTTCAAAATTTTTTTGATTTTGTTCAAAATAATCTTTAATAATATTTACATACGGTCAAAATGTTCGTGTTCAAAAGTTTTCTCCGAAACCATGAAAGATGGCAAATTTCCAATTGGTATGTAGTTTTGAGTTGTGATATATAGTGCCAATTTCAAGAGACCCCATCTGATAATATTAAGAGGATAAAAAGGGTCTGATATTCTCTAATTTAGTTTCGAGAAATTTTTACCTAAACTATAAAAGTATGGAAGGTTTCTAATTAATTAGGAGCTTCGAATAGTAGATTTAATGAACCTAATAATATACTAACTTTATTGGGTTTCGTTTCATACTAGCCTCATTCAGAAATCGTAAAAAAAAAAAAAGTCAAATTGTGGATAGGAATTCCGGTGTATATTTTACTGTCAAAATCTAACCCGGGAAAAATTAGATTATATATCAGGAAATCTCGATGATTCCATTTAATTAAAAAAGAAATCATCGGAAATATTCTGATATATAATCCAGTTTTTCCCGGGCTAGATTTTGACAGTAAAAATTGTAAATAATTTGGTTAATTTAATTGGTTGAAAATGCGTGCGGTAACAAACTATGAGTGGGAATGTAATTCTTCTCACGGACGTAAATAAAAGTGGTTTGGATTCAGAGGGAAACTTTATTATTTGAAGGATATGAATGAAAATTGTAAAGGATATGAAATGAAAATTTATTTTAATTTGAAAATTAAAAATTATAAATACATAAAAAAGAAGTGAAATTAATATGAAATGCAAATTTATGTTAATTTGGAAATTGAAAATTATAAATACATAAAAAACAAGTGAAATTAATATGAAATGAAAAGTTATGTTAATTTGAAAATTGAAAATTATAAATACATAAAGCACAAGTGAAATTAATATGAAATGAAAATTTATGTTAATTTGAAAATTATAAATACATAAAAAACAAGTGAAATTAATATGAAATGAAAATTTATGTTAATTTGAAAATTATAAATACATAAAAAACAAGTAAAATTAATATGAAATGAAAATTTATGTTAATTTGAAAATTGAAAATTATAAATACATAAAGCGCAAATGAAATTAATATGAAATGAAAACTTATGTTAATTTGAAAATTGAAAATTATAAATACATAAAAAAGAAGTGAAATTAATATGAAATGCAAATTTATGTTAATTTGGAAATTGAAAATTATAAATACATAAAAAACAAGTGAAATTAATATGAAATGAAAATTTATGTTAATTTGAAAATTGAAAATTATAAATACATAAAAAACAAGTAAAATTAATATGAAATGAAAATTTATGTTAATTTGAAAATTATAAATACATAAAAAACAAGTGAAATTAAAATGAATGAATAAATTGATTTGAAATATTTATTTGTTTAGTAAAATGATGATATTTTTATGATCTTTTAATTCATTTTGATGGACAAAAACTAGGCCACAGTCTTCACATGAAAATGGCTTTTCCCAGTATGTGTTCGTTTATGCATAATTAAATTTGCTTGTCGGGTAAATTTTTTCTCACAAACATGACATGAAAAGGGCTTTTCCACAGTATGTGTTCGTTTATGTCGAATTAAATTTTGTTCTTGGTTAAATTTTTTCTCACAAACGTTACATGCGTATGGTTTTTCTCCAGTATGTATTCGTTTATGAGCAATTAAATGTGCTTGTCGGGTAAATTTTTTCTCACAAACATGACATGAAAAGGGCTTTTCCCCAGTATGCGTTCGTTTATGTTCAATTAAATTAACTTTTCTACAAAATTTTTTCTCACAAACATGACATGAAAAGGGCTTTTCCCCAGTATGTGTTCGTTTATGCGTTATTAAATTTGCTTGTTGGTTAAATTTTTTCTCACAAACGTTACATGAGTATGGTTTTTCTCCAGTATGTATTCGTTTATGAGTAATTAAACTTGCTTGTCGGGTAAATTTTTTTTCACAAACATGACATGAAAAGGGCTTTTCCCCAGTATGCGTTCGTTTATGCCGAACTAAATTTTTTTGTCGGTTAAATTTTTTCTCACAAACATGACATGTAAATGATTTTTCCTCAGTATCACCATCACAAGAAAATGGTTTTTCTTCAGTAGGTGTTAGTTTATGTTTTTCTTGATAATTTATATCACTTTCTTTTTCTTCAAACATTTCATCATCACTTTCATTTTTAATGATCAATTCTGTGTGTAATTGTTGTTCAATTTTGATTATTTCGTCATCAAATTCTTCTTGTTTGATTCTCAATTCTAAAAGTAATTTTTCATTTTTAATATTTTCACCTTTACGTATTTAAAGAAAAGTATGTCTTCAGTATTACAAGTAGGTTGTTGGTTGTCATGGAAGTTTTGATTAATAATTTTTAATAAATAAATTTTCATTAGATGTGAAAGAATATTAAAATTAAAATTATAAATTAATTCAGAATAATTTGTTGACAGAAACTTTAATTGTCGTTTCTGTAGTTTTTAGCTAAACTTCTTTTTATATAAATTGGTTTTGTAAATAGATTTTTACAAATAAAACTAATACAACAAATAAAATTTTTTAGAGCAACGTAAAAGTTTTAGTATTTATGTCAATTATCTTATATACGTATTTTATTTTATTATCATTAAAATTTCTAAAAGATATTCTTACCATCCATTATTTTATTGTATTCGTATAATATTTCTTATAATATCTCTTTCTATGTTGTTCAATTTTAATTATTAAAACTGCTTTGTATAATAACACACCTTATCCATAAAATGAATTAAGAAATTTAACAATTTGCGCATGTGCAATTAGAATAACTAAAATTTGAAGGTTATGATCGAAGAAAAATTGATGTCCTTGTCTACTTATGGTACAGGAGCTCGATATGTTGTTCTTCTAGCTCTTTCAGTTAGAGTTTGGGCCATCTGGCTGGCGGTAGTGGTTGCGTTTAGTACTGCATATCCTAAATGTACAGGTCCTAATACTAAATTTTAAAAGAATTTTATTATGTCTGTAATTTTAATATTATGTTATTTAAGTATACATAAACCTAAAATTAATTTGCCAAACGTTAATTCTGTTGTGAAACCTTGAAAAAAAGCGAAAAAGTAATGAAAAATAAGTGACATTTGTTAAATATATATCTTATGTTCTGATATTCTTAAGTGTTGTAAATGGCTGTGGTCGTTAAGGCGCTTGAATTAAGTTTATTTTAATGATTAGTAGTTCCGAGTTCGAGTCCAGCAGCGATTAACATTTTTTTTTTTTTTTTTAAATTTATTATCTTATTTCTATAAAATTTAATTTTTGTTATATTGAACGTTTATTTTATTTTTTGATAACTCTGTACGGTTTTACTTACGAGCTAAATTTTTAAGGCAATTCACTTGAAATCGTGATATAATATTAATATATATATTATTATTAATTATATATATATATATATATATATATATATATATATATATATATATATATATATATATATATATATATATATATATATATATATAATTAATAATAATAATAATAATAACAATAAAAATCGACCCATTCTTCTTTCTTTAAAAAATCATTGTGTCCCTTTTTGAACGCAAAGGGTAAAACCTACTAAACTCAACACAAAATTTTGGTATAGGTGTGCATAGAATCACCTAATTAATCCATTTCCGGTTGTCTGTCCGTCTGCCTGTCAACACGATAACTCAAAAACAAAAAGAGATATCAAGATGAAATTTATAGCGTACTCGAGACGTAAAAAGTGAGGTCGAGTTCGTAATAGATCAATGTAGGTCAAATGGGTCTTGGGTCCGTAGAACCCATCTTGTAAACCGTTAGAGATAGAAAAAAAATTTTAATGTAAAAAATATTCCTTATAAAAAAATAACCAACTTTTGTTTGAAACCGTTTTTCGTAAACATGACTTTTTACCTGTGAGGGCGCAAATTATTCGTAAATTGGATAATATGCTTTATATGGGAATGTCTGTTATGTATGTGGGACATGTATGTATGTGTAATGTGATAGAGTAATCAACACTGTCTATACATGGTATTTCAACAATTAACTCAGTCGATTGTATGTTTTCACTTGTTTTTATCTATTTTTAACTTTTGGGGATGGAAAGGTGGAGCGAGAAAGTGGTAATGAATTATCGAATATTTTCAATTTTACCCAAGCGGGGTATAAAATAAAAGAGCATGACGTGTACATTACAAAACTTCTACGCAAGGGGGAAATGGAGGGAGGGGTTGAAAGTGGGGATGTTGCTTAGTAAAGTGGGTAGTTCACAGCTAGTAAATTATATTTTATGCCCATAATGTTTTACCGACATCGTGGATTTTGATCAATCTTAATTAATTTTTTGCGAAATATTTATATGATTAATGATTCATCAATCTTAATTAATGATTTTTTATTAGACTCGGTAAGATCAGTCATTGAGCATTAATAGTTTTCGTATGGAAAATTTTTGCATTATCTCACTGGAAAAAGGCTCCTGAACGAAAAAGTTCTGGTTGCCAGTGGGTAACCCGGTAGGATATATATAGTTAACAAACTCAATCCAAGCTGTCTTTTAGACATAATAGGATACATTTATCCAAGGCTAATGGCGGGAATATAAATTATTCTTGAAAAGATGTTGTAGAAATTATTTTATTTACAAAATTGCTATCGTTAAAAATTATTGTATTTTTCTCAGGATTGTACGCCTTAGGATTGGGAATTGTAAAAACCATGAAATTGCATACATTAATCAGTATGTCTGCCAACACTGTCACTCACTATTCGTTCGGTTCGATTTATGGAGTGTAGAGGTAAGGGCGCACAATCTCTGTTAAAAAAGTGACCCTAAAATTGTATTAAATTAAGATGTGCAATAGTGATCCAGAGGTCCAAACATACATATACAAACCCCCACTACACCAACGCCTCTTTTTTTAATGTTATTTTGTGGACACTTTTTTAGTCAAAAGGCCATTTAAGATTGTGTTCCTTCCCTTTACCTTCCATTGTTCGGTTACTACACTTACCATAAATCAGTCTAAAAAACATGCGAGTATAAATTACAAATTAAGTTATCTAATCAGATTGTAGTTAACATTATAGTATAGGAGCTCGAAACGTTTTCGAGAGAGAATTTTATTGTGGCTGATTTTATGATATGTTGTTCTTCTTGCTCTTTCAGTTAGAGCTTAGGCCATGTGGCTGGCGGTAGTGGTTGCGTTTAGTACAGCGCAGCCTAAATGTACAGGTCATAATCCTAAATTTCAAAAGTATTTTAGTATGTCTGTAATTTTAATATTATGTTATTTAGGTATACTAAAATCTAAAATTAATTTGCCAGCCTTTAATTCGGTTGCTAAACCTTGAATAAAAGTTGCAATGCTAATGAAATTAGTATTCTGTATTACATATGTCTTATGTTATGTTTTTTTATACCATGTATATATGAAATATACATAGTATATTAAGTTTGGTCCCAAGTTTGTAACGCTTAAAAATAATGATTCTAGGAAAAAAATTTTGTCATAGGTGTTCACTAAATCACCTAATTAGTCCATTTCCGGCTGTCCGTCTGTCCGTCCGTCCGTCTGTGGACACGATAACTCAAAAACGAAAAAAGATATCGAGCTGAAATTTTTACAGCGTACTCAGAACGTAAAAAGTGAAGTCAAGTTCGTAAATGAGCTTCATAGGTCAATTGGGTCTTGGGTCCGTAGGACCCATCTTGTAAACCGTTAGAGATAGAACAAAAGTATAAATGTAAAAAATGTTCCTTATCAAAAATTAAACAACTTTTGTTTGAAACATTTTTTCGTAAACATCACTGTTTACCCGTGAGGGCGCCAATTAGGCGGAAATTTTATAATATGTACTATACTTGATTATCAGTTATGTATGTGTCACATGTTTGTATGTGTAATGTGATAAAGAAATCAACACTGACTATGCATGGTATTTCAACAATTAACTCAGTCAATCGTTTGTTTTCACTTGTTTTACATGTGTGTTAGATGCCCACGGTCCGGTCGATAAGGCGCCAGTATTTTTTATATTATTTTAGTGATTACTAGTTCCGAGTTCGAATCCAGCAGCAGTCAGCATTTTTTTTTTTTTTATTATCTTATGTAATGCTATTGATTTTTTTTTTTAAATTTTTTAATTTTAGTTTTTTGTATACTTAAATAACATAATATTAAAATTACAGACATACTAAAATACCCTTAAAATTTAGGATTATTACCTGTACATTTAGGATACGCAGTACTAAAAGCAACCACTACCGCCAGCCAGATGGCCCAAGCTCTAACTGAAAGAGCAAGAAGAACAACATATCATAAAATCAGTCATAATAAAATTCTTGTTTTGCCGACGTTGCGAGCTCTGTACTATTACTAAAGATTAAGATTGCATATCATTGGTTAATTGACAGAGAAGAAATCTCTAAATAGTTCAAAGTTGTTCGTATAACGATCCTAATCGAAAGTGTAAATATCGTTAAAATTAGTCATTTTCTCTAACACTTTATGCATTATTATTGTGTTAGTGTTCTAACTATTGCATAAGTTGAAACTGAATGATTTTTTCTTGATATACAAACTTATAATTATTTCTTAGTTTTATTATTCAAGTATTATTATTTTTTTGGTTTTATTTGTTAAATAGCGTTCGTAATTTTATTGCAGAGGATAACAGTAGCATAGGTCACAAAAAATCTGAAAAATTCATAATTCGAAAATAGTAAAAAATTATATAAAGATAGAAAAAGTTTCAACCACGTACACCAGACCGTACGCAGGAATTACCCAAGAGAAGGGCTCAAACTTTTGTTAGCCATTTCGCAAGAGAACATTTAATTGGGTCAAAATGTGATATACAGTCCCTATTTTTCATTTAGTCAATTCTGCGAGCTACAGAAAACAACTTTTCATAAATCTCTGTGTACATTAACCTCTACACCGCGATGTAAAAGGAGTATTTGGTAGACATTCGGAAACGCATCTTTGTTGCAAATATCGAGTGCTTCCAATGAATTTTTGTTATTCCGTCTGGTAATTCGTTCCCACCAAAGTTGAACTTCGTCTACCCAGATGTCACGGAAATCATCATGCCAAATTGAATATTCTAGTTCAAAAAGTCGAGTATGAGTTTTCATCAAAATTTTTGGTTGAGAAAGAGACAAGGTAAATTTGAGAAAATATTGCGATGATTCAAAAATCGATTTATAATCTTCAACTGAATCAGTCTGTATATTCGAGCGTTAAGCGAATTCTATGTCGTATTCATCGCAGATATGGCGTATGGTTTTGAAAAGCTTTCTCTCTTTTTGAAAAGAAACGGAAACTCTTCTACAGCGTTTCCTCTTCTTTTCTTCAAAATATGTTATACACCATCAGCCAGTTCGATAGTTTTGCCATGATCCTTGTTTTCTGTTTGAAGTATTCGACTCAAAGGCAAAGTTGAAGAATGTACCGAGTTCAAAATATGCATGGATATCAGATTCGTCAGTGGAACTGCGTCTCATAAATGGGTGCATTTACAGGAGGACTATATCGTTAATTCAAAATTTATGTGGACAGATTCTCAATGGAAGGGGCTTTGACCTTTAAAACCCCTCTCGTGCGCACGGGTCTAACATATACCATTTGAAAAATGAAAGTTATGAATTGTTTATTTTCAATTGGGGGCCGTTCATAAAATACGTTCGCACTCAAGGGGGGGAGGGGTGCTGCTGAGTGTGACAAGATGTGGCAAGGGGGGACAGGGGATCTAAGACAATGTGACGTTCGCAGCTTATCAAAAAATTTTATTGGATAATTTCTTTCAGGTATTTTATTTTTATTTTTTGTCATGATAAAAAGCATTCAATTTTTAGGGGGAGGGGACTTAGTTTTTATGACGTAATATTTATAGGGTGGTCACAGAAATTGGGACACAGTGTGGCAACCGGGGGGAGGAGTCTCGAAATCCTAATTTTGGCGTGACGTATTTTATGAACGGCCCCTTGTTTAATTTAAAAATATTTGGATGACCGAGCTTTGCTCGGTATTTTTTGGGTAAAAAAGACAAATTTGATGACTAATATAAAAACGGTTAAAATGTCTCCACACGGATACCAATTTGAATGTCCCCGTAATGTTTTTTATTTCGCTTACTACGATATACACCAATAGATGTCAGGAAGAGTGTATATTTTGTAGTTTGCTTCAGTTTTTCCTGAAAACACTGATAAAACGATGTTTTTTTTTTTAAAAATGAAACCTAGCTAAATTGACGATAATTTGTAAGGAATGAAAATAATAAATTCGAAAAAGTATTGTACAAATTTATTAAAAAAAATATAATATTTAGATACAATTTATTTCCCTCACCAAATTTTCTACAAAAATAGAAAAAGTATACTTCATACACGTATGATGAAATAAATTTTTCAATTAGTTTAAAAAAAAAAAAAATTCACATTTTATGTAGCTATACAAAATTAAAATAATAATTATAGTTTACAAAATACACATTCGTAAGAAATTATCTTTTATTATTTTTTATTTATTTAATTTTTTGATTCATTAAAATCATTACCCATAAAATGTATTGCTTAATTTACTGATAATAGAATGAATACAAACTATCTATGCAGAGTCATCCAAAAAAATGGGAATACCCAATATCCCAATGCCTTTTTGAACTTGTCACTATCTAAAAACCATTTAAATAGCTCTTCAAGGGCCTTCAGGCGTTGTTTTACGGTTAATAATACCAAAGAGTATTGAAAAGTCAAAGTTACCAATAATTCAATCAAATTAAACCTTGGACTTTGTATCAAATCAGATATTTATGTGGTTTGCTATGTGAAGGCATTGTTAAATCCAAGTTTTAACCTTGGAAAACGATCGGATCATGTCGAAAAATAAGAAAACCCTCGAAAATTTTGACCTTCAATTTTTACCGGTTTTGACGCGGAAGGATTGGTTTTTCCTCAAAAATTATAATTATTAATTAAACCGTTTTTTATAGGAACAATATTTTCGGAGATGATTTTCGAAGTTAAAGTTGGAGTATTTTACACAAAATTTCATTTTGTGAACCGTTAAAGATAGAACAAATGTTTAAATATAAAAAATGTTCCTAAACATCACCGTTTATCCGTGAAGACACCAAAAATTTATAGAATTTTTTTTCGTTTTTCCAAAATGTTTCACAAGACTACTAGTTGAAGCTACCTACAAATTTTCAACTCCCTATCTTTGATAGTTTTGGAGAAAACTATTCTTTAACAACCACCAAACACCAGGACACCAAAATTTTTTTCTAATTTGCGACTACACGGGTAAACAGCGATTTACAAGATGAAATTTTTCGAAAAATCGTGTTACATGAAAAAAATAGACAAGCTGTATCTCCGAAACTATTGGTCCTATAAAAACCGGTTTGGTCTCAAATTGTTGAAAATTTAATCTTCTTTAAAAATATATACCACAATTTTTGAAAAAACCAGTTCTTCCGGGTCAAAATCGGCAATAACTGAAATAAAGACAAAATTTTCGGGATTTTTCTTATTTTTCGGCATGATCCGGTCGTTTGCCGAGATTGAAAAATACCATATCAAAAAAATAAAAATACTTGATTTGGTGCAAGGTCAAATCTTTAATTTGATTGAATTGTATATGAGTAGAACGAGAAAAACATAAAGAATCCAAACCAAAACCTTTTTTTTTTGAAAGATTTTAAAGATATTGACTATTCCCTTTTTTTTTGATTACATTGTATATTATCAGTTCAATTTTCATATAATTGTAGTTGGTGGATACTTGAAAAGTTATAACTATTTTAAACTGTTCCTTCGATAAACAATCTAAAACTCAACATGTTTTATGTACATTGTACAAATATGTGACCTCAGTAAGGATTTACACGAAAGAAAGCGGAATTCAAAACGTTTTTATTTGCTATTTCACCAAAACTAGACTCAGGCACAGAATATTGATTGTAATTTTTCCAAATTTATTTGTGATATACTATCTTATATAAAGCAGGCTCGTACGCAGGAATTCTCCAAGGTGGGGGTTTAAACTTTTGCTAGGTCATAAAATCAATAAAACAAAAAGTTTTTTTTCGAGAACATTTTAGTTATATTCAGGCACTACTTTTGAATAAGTTAATTCTGTGAGGTACAGAAAAAAACTTTTCCAAAACTCTGTGTGCATCGACCTCTACACCGTGATGTATATTGAGCGAAGACTAAACCGTTTAGCCGATATTCAGACGTTGTCGATCTAAGATATGCTTTAGACGACGATGCAAGGTTGAAAAGGACCGTTCATTCATCGCTGTTATCACTTCATCTTTATTGCAAATATTGAGTGCTTCGAGTGAATCATGCCAAATTGAATATTCAAAAAGTCGAGCATGATATTCTCGAAATTTTTCATTTTATTGAGAAAAAGACAAGCTATATTTTATAAAATATTGCGTTGATTCAAAATTCGATCTATAAGCTTAAACTGAATCCGATTGTATAGTCGATCGTCGAGTCTGGTATAACGCGAACCATGTCGTATTCATCGTAGATATCGCTCATGGTTTTAAGAATGTTCCTGAACCCTTCTCGAACGTATCCTCTTATTTCAATGAAAATAATCTTGTGTGTCGCAACATTAGCTAGTTTGATAGCTTCGCCAAGATCCAGATTTTCTGTTTGAAGTACTCGACTTAAAGACAAAGTCAAAGAATGTATCCATCTCAAAATAAACATGGATATCTGACTAGTCAATGGAAATGCGTTTCATTTACAGGATTATATTGCGTACGGGCCTGATATAGAGTGTAGTTTATCGTAACACGTTAGACGGAAACTAACATGAAATTACTTTTGTGATTGCTTGACATGTCCCAAAGAAAAAAATTTGGTGTAAAAAAAAAGCCCGTTGACACAGCAAACACTAATATACAGGGTGTCCTCCTTTTTTTTTAAGTTGACATATGCTTGAAATTCGACAAATAACTTTTATCGATAAAAATGCTTCAAAAAATGTTGAGTGTGTAGGCACGCATCTTACACAGACATTAAACTTGACCTAGGTTTTTAAGCTCAAAGAAAAGCTCACTCTACTCTATAACTGTTAATCGTTAGATGAATACTTTAAATTAGAAAGTTTTTATTGATGGAAAAAGTAACATTTTTTGTTCGAAATATTTTTCCGCAAACCATACAGTTTAGGAAAAAATGGATGGAATAGTTTTATCCAAAAATGTTTTTTTCGTATAATTGTTTCTACGAAATCTAGGCACATTTCGAAAAAAATTTCCAATAAATGATATAAAAGTGAAAGACCATTTTTGTTCAAATTGATTTAAACAAACGTCCAAAAAGCTAGAATTTTGCTACGAATTACTGCTTACATAAAAATGTTTGCGTATTTATAAAGAACAACTTTATAATTTAAAGCGTTCATCTAATGTTTGTCAGTTCTGAATCAAAATGAGGTTTTAATTGAACCTGAAAGATCGAATTCGATGCCGGTATAAGATGTGTGTCTTTGAAAGTAACATTTGAAACATTTTCCTCGATTAAATTTACTTATCGAGTTTCAAGCATATGCCAACTTAAAAAAGTTGCCCTGTATAACCATCTTTCTAATAAAGCCAAAACCATAATTTTATGCAAGGTAGTGTAATTTTTATCTTATTTAAAAAAATTTGTCTATCGATGGAGCATTCTGTAAGTTCTAAAAATTATAAAATAAGATGACTGATTGTATTTTTTAAGATAAATTACACAAGTTTTAAGATTAAACATTAACAATGTACTGAATAATAATTATCGATTCTATAATTAATTTAATACATTTCTAATATATATTAAGTATTTTGATAGCTGTGTTTTTTTTATCCTCCTGCACTCTAGAAGGATTCATGCTAATCATTTCTACAAACATCTACAAACATTTTTTGTAGTTCGATTGTTTTTTAATTGATATCATATATTAAATAAATATACATATCATTATTTATAAATATCTCTTTTTAAATCCAAAGATCCGTAGCAAAAATTATCTAAAGAAAAGAATTTTAGACGAACTTGATTTTATTACATACTATTAATCACATGATTACACCTTGTACCTACTCAATCGCAACGTTTCGTCTAAAATAGACCTTTTTTACATTTTTAAAAGTCTTGATAAATGGGCTAATTTTTTTCCCTGATTTTTTGGAGCCATATGACCGAGAAAACAGACAACGAAAATCATTAAAATTCAAATTGGCGAAAACGATACGGAAACACACGAAGTTACACGAAGATCGGTTTGACGTCATTTAAAGTTGATAATATTGATATATTAATACGACTGTTGACACTGTTATATTGTCATTGCTTGTCGAATTGACATCACAGATCACGTGTGCGGTGGAGCCAAAAAAAAAATCGTTTTAAATTATTTCAAATATTGTGACTTTTTAACAATTTTTTTGATAGTGTTTTCATTGTTAAAAATGCGTAATTTTCGAGTTACAGGCTCTACTCGACCTATATTTTCATAAAAAATTAACAAAAAGCCTTCTGTTTTTCATGAAAAAGGTCTATTAAGCCTTCTTCGGGATCTTAGCAACAAAATATTGGTTAAAAAAAACCATTTTGATTATTAGTTATTATTACATAATCATATAATGTCATGGTGTTTTTTTAGCAATTGACTAATGCAGTTCTTGATTACATCAGGAGGAAACTCTTAAATATGAAACGAAACGTTGCGATTGAGTAAATGTCTTGTTTTCATTTTTTACTTATAGTGTTTTTAAAAGTAAGTAGGGAAAAGTGCTCTATAATGATCCCTTAGGATAAAATGATCCCTCGTTGTTTTAAGTGAATCATTAAAGCCATCTATTATATTTATCGATAAATGGCTTCCACGTGATCAAATTAATCGTTTTTACAAAGACTTATAGCGATGTATAAGCTACTTTGTGTTTCGTAGTAAAAATTACAGATGAAACGGACAGTAGTTTGGGCGGATACCGGATATCCGACAAGATACGAGGCCGGAAGTCAAACTATTTAGAGAAAAAATTGGCGTGTCAATATTGCAACAGTTGAATAAAGAAACCAAAAATATTTCGACGTTATAAATATCTCGAATAGTTTGACAATAGATTACATTTTTCTTAGGGGATCATTATAGGATCCCTATTTATGACTTTTTGAAGGATTGCTATGTCTCAGTCTTTTAATCGCATCGAAGTTCCTCTTACGATTATAATTCTAAAAGTTAAATACCAAAATTTTTCATTGTTTCATCCTTTATTAAATAAGCTTCATTTCTCTCCTATTCCGACCCTTGGCAAATTATTTGATTGATAAAAACGTGTTTGCTTAGAATTTATTTTGTACGAATATTATTGATCTACTTTAAAATGGGTGAATTTTTACTTTTAAGAGACATTTGGATTTGAAAATAGCTACATTAATAATTTTTCATAACTTGGAACACGATAACTTTTTTATTTTTTTTGAAAATAAATAATATTAAGTTTTCTTGTCATTTAAGTAAGGCACATTAGAAAAAAATACAATTTTTCTTGTAAAAAATTTAATGACACCAGACTCAACTCATCGGTCTAAGATAAAAAATTAAAAATATTTTAATGATTGCGCTTCCTGAATAAACTGAGAAAAAAAGAAGAAAATTTTCTTAACCAAATTTGGATCTGAGGCCTTTATTTACGAGATAATTAACCTACTCTTATATTAATCATTTAATAAAAAATACATTCATCAAAATAAAGCACTACTTAAACAGAGGATGTGTTTTATCATAGTGTGAAGGAGTGACTTAAATGTAAAATTACTACAAAAAAACAAAACTCTAAAGCAAAATCTTATACATCGTATCAACTTACAACTTCAACACAATATACATAGTATGGTTTGTCCGTGAGTACACAGTCCGTTTCGATAAACTACATGCTTAAGGCATGTGATTTGCGTACAATACTTAATTTACAAAGAAAGACAGTGTAATAAAACTTGGTTTTATGGATTAGTTATTATAATAATATAAGTAGCCAAATAGAGTTGTTTTTGAAGTAATTTTGCATTTAGTTCACTCCTTCAATCTATGATAAAACACATTCTCTGTTTAAGTAGTGTTTTATTGGAAGAATTTTAGATGGTGAATATATGTTTTATTAATTGATTAATATAAGAGTAGGTTTATCTCGTAAATAAGGCCTCAGATCCAAATTTGATAAAGAAATTTTTTTTATTTTCTTTCTCAACTTATTTAGGAATCTAAAGTTTCGCAGACAATTATAGAACATATTGTGATATCCAAAATTGCAGATAAATATTATAACAACTAAAATATAATTGGCAGTGTACGAGCTAGGCTAGCTAGAAGTCCGTGGTTCGATTAAAATTTAGAGAGTAAAGATATAAGTGTTATAATTATTTTAATCGCATATTTTAGGTAAAATGTTTTTCTAAGCTGTATTATGACAGTAAATTTTTCTATTTCAGTTTCTATGTAACCGTTTTAAAGATATTGAAATTCCAAATTATGAAAAAATTTTGTAAGTTATACATTCAGTAAAAATTTTTAAACAAGATAATGAAATTCATTTAGTTAAGTGTTATTTATTTTTAAAACTAATTTTTTTAAATGTTCCTTGAAGTGAGGTTCCTTAAAAAATGATCTTTAGTCCATTCTGGAAGAAAGTTTTTAGACGAACCCATGAAATCTATGCTAACATATTATCCATCTACCGTTTTCCCATAAGACCAATGTTCAACACACACCCCTCCCCCTAAAATATTCAAAATTGATTAAAATTTAGTCCAACTTCATATTTAAAAAAAAAATCAAGCTTTTTATCCAAAATTATCCTGGCGCTCGTATCCTTAAGTTTCCATAAGTTCTCAAGTTATTATAGTGAAAAAGTAAAATTAACAGCAGACAAGTTTAAGAACTTAAAATTTCAAAGTGTGTGTACCAGAGTGTGTTGGCTTCATTTTCAAAAAGATTTTTTCAAAGAAAATGTAACATAAATTATCTTCAAAGAGAATGTAACATCTTTTGTATTTTCATGCACCTGAACAAAATCAGCTGAGCCAAAGAAATATGGTTTATATTTTGTTTACTCGTGGCGCTCATTCACATCTCAGTTTTAAAATCCCATACATCAATCTCCTCTTCTAATGAACTATTAAATTCATTTTAGACTGAGTTTCGTGCTTTCTTCCAAAAACAAGACTGTATTTTCCAATAGAAACCAGGCACTATTTACTTAAAGTAGAAGAAAAATTGTTCCTAAGAATAGAAAATATTTAGTATTCACATAGATAAAAAATAATTACGTAAAAATTATACAAAACAAAGAAGCTATAAAAAAGAAATAATATTCCTAAACTAATAATTTTATTTCCTAAAATAATAATATACTATTATTTCTAATAGCCAAGTAAATTTTTTATGTTTTTTTTTTTTTTCTTTTAATGGTAAAACTTTTCAATCAACAACAGTGCCAAATAGCCTAATATTTATTTATAATAATAATTAATAATTATATAGTTTTTAATTTATTTATTCGCACATTCTAGCTACGATCGATATGAGAAGATTTCAATCCCATTCTCCAATGTACATTGTTCTAGGTTGACTGGGAATATATCCTCTTGTTGGTATTGGAAGACGTCCATAAATTTGATTATAAGGTGATTCACTATTATCTGGAGTAAAATATTTGAATAAAATTTAGTACATTCTCCTAAAAAACTAAATAAGAGAACGTTTAAATATCACTTAATTTTCCTTACAATCTGTCCAAAAACAAAAAATGTTTTCAATTTTAATCCCCGCAAAATCCGTCATTGGGAATGCTAAATTTTCGCATGGAAAATTTTTGCAGGTAATCCGGGAGGATATTGTTTAAACTAATTTTTTTTAATAGAGCGTTTAATCTCCTATATTTTTACTTGAATGTACCTGCAATTTATACTTTTCTTATTTTGCATACTTTTCCTTTCTCTTCTATGCTCTCCAGGTTAATTATCCGAACTTCAGTTATATTTATCTCAAGTTAAAGACGGTCAGTCGATTACAAATTTGTATGGTAATTGTATCCTTAATATGTATTAAAAAAATTAGAATTTTCTGACACTATTCCCAAGACAACAGCGTCAAGACGCTGACAAAATATGTTGGTTTCTAATTAGTGCATTTTCCAAAATATTAAAAATCTATAAAGAATGTTTATTTACCAATCGGTCCACCTATCGAATAGTTATCGAAAATTATAATTCTTTTCGTCTCGTTTGTTGACTTATTCTCGTATTTTCTCGTCTCCCGTGTCTCATCACTATACTCTCGGCAAAATCCGTCATTGAGCATGTTTAATTTTAGCATGGAAAATTTTTGCAGGATCCCCTTTAAAACATGCTCCTGAACATAAAAGTGCAGGTTGTCGGTGGGTAGCCCGGTAGGATATTGTTTAAACTACTTTTTTTTTTTTAAATAAATAAGTAATATTGACCGAAGAGCTTGGGAAAAATTGTTATCATATAATTGGGTCCAAAATTAACAAAAAATATTCGACATTTTTCTCTAAACCCTTTAATTTTCGAGTAAAAAATTCGTAAAATTTGAAATAACGGTATTTTTACGATTTTTATTCCTCAAAAACTCTAGGGAGTGCACGCTCTCTTAACAATTAATAACCAAGCACTTAAAATGCAATTTAGCTAAAAATTTTTGCGGGATGTTGTTGAGTTAGCTTTACACTACAAATACAAATTTTAGACATATTATAAAGAGTTTTTGAACATTTTTGGTTTATTTTGATCTCAATTATATGATTAAATTTTTTCCAAAGCGATTTGATTGGTATTATTTATTTGTTTAAAAAAAATTGAGAATATTAACGAATATCCTACCGGGTTACCTACCGGCAACCTGCACTTTTACGTTCAGGAGCATGTTTTAAACGGGCTCCTGCAAAAAAACGGGAAAGGAAGCACTTTTTTCTCTATATGCTCAAAAAAATTAAAAATGCAATATTCGATTTTAAGAAAATGTATTATTTTTTCAATCTCTGGGGGAATTCGCTTAGGTATCGCAGGTTACGTTGAGTAATTTATTAAATATCAATCCAATAACATTAATAAATTGAAGGACAGAGTTGTAAACGTTACGTGATATTTGAAAGTTCCTTAAATAATAAAGTAATGATTATCGTTTCTCAACCTTCCAAATAATCCGATAAATCTAAAAAATATTTAATAATTCTTTAAACATTAAAAAATAAATAACAAGTAAGTGTTTTCTCTAATCTACTTCTATAATACAGTAAAAGATGTTACAAAAATCGGCTAATAATGAAAAATGAAACAAACCGCTCGCATTTTGCTAAAACCTCATGGAATGTGTGTCTTAGGTGTTAAAAATCATTAATAACGCATGAGTTAGTAGTGCAAATGTTTCTATTTCTTAATAAACAATAAATTTTTAATTCAATGTAACGATCAATGTTAAAGTTGGTTTGCAAAATTTAATAAATAGGCAACTTATATGGCGTGAATGTTAAGTGTTTGTCAAATAATCGAAAACTATTATACATGTATAACGTATACGTAATTCAAGTTGCCTATCCATTAATTTTTTAAGTGAACTTTAACATTGATCATTTCATTGAACTAGCAGCCAAACCCGGCGTTGCTCGGGTTAAAATATATCGTATGTTTAATGGTATAAATAATATTTAAGGATTATCTTAGATATTGAGAGACTTATTCGACCATTAATAATTTAGTATGCTCCATTTATTCTCGCTTTGGTTTCTTTTTAGATCCGAACTCTGTGGTTTCTCAAGAAAGACTGACTCCAGCCTCCATTTATACCCTGAGGTTGTTCCAGACGCTTCTGGTTAAAAGAATTTTCAAGAGAAGGGTTTTATTCTATTCTATTAGCTTCTATTGTCTTTTTCTTGTTAGAAAATCGTTTAATTTAGAATCAATGTCCAGACAGAATATTTTAATATAAATAACTTACTTTGAACAGTAAAACCCTTGAAAAAACACTAAACTTGGTTGAAATTAAAAGATATCTGGCTTGATAGTTCAACTGGCCGTTGAGAGATGGCTCTAACAGCTCTCGGCGGTCAGTTTAAAGTTTATCATGATTATAGTTTAAACAAACTTTCTAAATCATTTCTAGAACTTTCTAGAATTTTATGAAAATTTCGAATCGATTTTGATCGTTACACACATTTTCTAACTTTCTAGATCATTTCAGAAATTTGTTCTGAAAATTTCCGAAAGTTCACATGAGTAAGAAAAAGACAGATCTATATTTTATCACATTTTTGCCACCCACTTCCACCCACCGCAACCAGACTCCCTTACTTTTACCAGGAGATCAAGGGCTATCTACCGCCCGAACGGGAAGTTGATTGGAATTGGTGGTCATAGAGACCCTGTTTGTTTTCTGAAACATTTGCACCACTAATTCATGCCTTACTAATGATATTTGACAAGTAAGAAATACATTCCATGAGGTTTTGGCAAAATGCGAGCGATTTCGTTCATTTTACTTTATTTGTAACATCTTTTACTGTACTATTAGTAATGCTGTTATTTTTAAGTATTAAGGTGTTAAAATTTGCAAGTAGGATAAAAATAATAATTTTTTAATTATAAAAAATAGGATAAGTTTCGAAAGTAGTTAGGAAAAATAGTGTAAAAATCACTCACGAGTAAACAGTGATGTTTACGAAAGAATGATTTAAATAAAAGTTTAATTTTTAATTTATAATTTTTTTATAAGGCATAACTTTTACATTAAAGCTTTTATTCTATCTCTAACGGTTTACAAGATGGATACTTTTTCATTTGATTGAATGAGAAAAAAAAATTCCATTATAAAATTTTCATATCTCGGTCAAAGAAAAGGAAAATGTGCACAAATAGAACTTTTATTTAAACTTTTTTTTATTTAATGCATAGTTTTTTTTTGTAAATTTTTGACAACCTAATAATCAACTGTGGATAATTTCAAGGATGCATTAATTTTTTCATTTTAGATATTTAGTTAAGTTTATATTCGTTAGAGAAAGAGACAGTTGGTGGTTGAGGAACGAGGATTTCAAAATATGGAAAAAGAGGAAACTGAAATTTAGAGTAATAATAGTTTACCCTTAGGTGTGCGTGCGTGCGTGCGTGTGTGTGTGTGTGTGTGTGTATGTGTGCGTGTAAGTTGTGTTAGTGTTAAAAATCCGTGCTCTTTAGTGATGTGTACGACTCCGAGGTTTCGGTTGTTTTAATTTGAAGTTTGTGTGTTGTCTAGACATGATTAGTTTCAATTTATTATACACACCGATTCCATTTTCAAAACTTCTCGCATGCCACATCATACTCTGTTGTTGCTGTTGTATATGAGCATGACTAAGTCCAGGATGTATTGGTTGAGAATGATGTCCAGCTAATGGCATTGGAACTCCACTTGATTGAGGTATACGTTTTGACGATGCATTACCAGGATTCACTGATAATTCACGAGCATCACGTGCTAATTCTTTTGACTTTGATTTTACAAAGTTTGGTACTCGTGCTTGTAAACCACAGTAATAGGGATCATCTGAAAAAATAATCAACCAAAATATAAACAACTTTCTGTACATTATATAGTTAGTGCCGTGCACAGAATTTTTAGTTAGGGTAGGCAGAAATTTTTAAGAGCTACTATACAGAATGTTCGATTGACATCTAGTTCAATCAAACTTGTTGTGTAGGTATATTTCAATTAATAAGAAACGAAGCTACTTCGGTAAATGTCGTAGTTTATCGTGTTGTAAAACACACTGTCTTAAGTCTGTCTTTCTAGGCGTTTTTATGTGTGATTTTTATTGTATTTATACGAACGCACACACGTGACTCGACTATGAGCGCACACATATAAACATTTAGGCAATAATATTTCGTGTCTTTGCCTGGAGGCACTCAACAGCCTTAGTGCAGCGCAATGTATTCCGTATAGAATTATAGATGATACCCGTTAAGATGTTGTGTTTATTGATAGACTTCGTTGATAAATAATATTAGATATCAGAACATGATTATACATATTTGTCTGAATTATGTAGGGTAGACAGTGTCTCTCTGTCTTTATGTAATGCACGCCACTGTCCCGGAAGTACCATATTCGCACAGTACAGTGATGGGGAGCGTACAATTCTAAGTAGAAATATCCTGATGAAATTTTTAGATTCAATGTTCTGATTTAAGATGGTTGTATCCATTCATATACATCGCGTTAAAGTCATCACTTCTGCGAGATACATATTGCAGTAATTTGACAGTTGAAATGACAATCTAATAGAGCAAACCCTGCTTTACCCTTAAAATTAGATCTGTATCTCTTGATCTAAACAAGTTTTTGTTTTCTTGGTTGGCAGGTATGGAGTGTCCCAAAAAAAGACTGGACTTTGAAAAACGTAAATTTATTTTAAAGTGCTACCATAAAAGTGGGAACGTTGTGAAATTGCAAAGACAGTTTAGAAGTGAGTTTTAGATAGATCCACCAATAGATCACAATAGGGTCGATCAATCGCCACAATTCCAGCTACAGAGCACCAGATAATCCCCATTTAACATTTAAATTTACCAGTAGTTACAATGTAAAGTGAATTGTCAGCGCAGGGTTTAATTGGAACTTTCTTTTTTGATAAAACTGTAACTGGTGCTGTTTACTTGAATGTGTTGCATGAAATTTTCATGCCAAGTATTCATGAGCAGTTTGAGAATGAAGAGGAGTTTTATTTTCAGTAAGATGGAGCACCTCTCCACTATCATCGTAATGTGAGAGCTTGCCACAATCTGCTGAACATATGGATTGGGCGTAGAGGTGCCATCGAATGGCCTCCGCCCTCTCCAGACCTCACTTCATTGGATTTTTTTATGGGCACTCATCAAAGATAAGGTTTATTTGTCGAAACCGGAAACAGCCGACTAATTAAATTCGGAAATTCATAGAGAATGTTACGAAATTCCTAACGAAATGATTCACCACGTTTGCGATTCCATTGCTTCGCGTTATCAGCAATGTTTGAATCAAAATGGGCATCAATTTGAACATTTGTGCTAACTAATCAAATTTACATATGTCTTTTTTAGTTTGTATTTTTAATCTGTATCTGTATACATTTTTTTGAGACACTATGTATTATTACTAAGAACTTGAGAAAGGTAAGATCATACTCAAAATATCTGGGAAATGAGTACCTCCGCGTGATCTGAATTTAGCCATAAATTATTTAAGCCCAAGAGGTAAAGAATCGCCTTGATTGTTTTCGAGAATGTGCCTTCAAGTTCACCTAAATCATATTGGTTTCTCTTTCTAGGGTGAGTCATCACTCCAGCGATCTATAAAATAGTAGCTTGGGATGTAAACTAGATTGCCTCCCAATTACTCTTTTGCAAGTGTTAAGCTCAACAGCAGTTTTCTGAGCTCATTCAAGAGCCTAGGTATCTTATTTAGATGAACAAATTTAATCTGTTTTCTCCCTCATCATCGAAAATGTGTTAGCGCCGAGTAAAGTAGAGCCTTTTTTTTAAGTGCCTAAAATTTTCTGTTCAATTATAAAAAGACAAATATACATACCATATTTTTTATGCTTTTTCAATTTATCTTTGCCTCGTGAATTTGGAAATTGTTTTGGAAGCAATCGATTGTTTTCCTCATCTATATCATCGTAATCCGGTTTAGGAATATCATGAGGATATAAATTTTCTCTAGGTGGCAGCTTTGGTGGTTTTTCACTACGTCTTTGGGCAAGTTGTTGTGTTTGTAAAAGTAATTGTTCTCTGGTTGCTGCAACTATACCACCAGCAACACTCGAACTAAAACCACTGGAACTTTCACCGAGTCCACCATTTCCAGCTACACTATATGGGTCCTCATCTGGTATTGGAATTCTTGGTCTATTCTTAATATCCATAACGCGTTGCACTAAAACAAAAATATTGAGGCATTATCTCAAAAAAGGTTATAGTGACAGTTTACACATTTTGAAAATGTCCTTACCTGGTGGTAATTTAGATTTGAGCATGTCCATTGCAACGACGTTTATAATTAAAATCCATATAGGACATTCTAAAATATTTGCTTCTGCTTTTACAAATGCTACAATACTAAGGCATTGACACTCTAGATGACGTCTATCGGGATAAGCTCGCCTTAATTCACGATTCAAATTCGATTGGAATTTTTTCATATCGAATAACTTGACTGGTTTTTCTGGTTCTAAAGCGCATCCAGGTAATTTTAATATTTCATTTCCAATTGCATTTTCATCATTTGGTCCTGGACTTTTGACATAAACATTACATTTGGATATCCGTTTTATTAGAATGTTACCAGCGTCGTCCATCTTGATTTTAACTCCCTACAATAAAATACAAATTATTAATTTAACAAACATATAGTATTATTCGCCATTTTTTGTTTTAATCTACTTTATTCACGAAATTAATTATAAAACGATGGTGCTTATACAGGAAAGACTATAGACAACTATTTGTAGACTAGTGACTTTATTTATTTATTTGGAAACTTGGCACATAGCTTTGATGGGTCGTGGATACATAGCCAGAGCCCGATCCAGCTATTTAGCCGCTCTGGGCAAAAATAATATTTGCCGTCCTTTATACTCATATCATATACAGGGTGTTTTCTTTTTTAAGTTGACATATGCTTGAAACTCGGTAAATAAATTTAAACGAAGAAAATTATTCAAAGGAAAAATATTAGTTTTAAAAGTACACATCTTAAACCGGCATCGAATTCGGTCTAAGTTTTCAGGTTCAATTAAAACCTCACTCTAATTCATAGCTGACAAACATAAAAATTTCCGTAAACTATACTTACATGGCCAATGTGTCTTCGAAGTTCTTCAGTTTTTTGATCTCTCATTGGATTGTCAAAACCGCATAGCCCAATTCTGAAATAGAAATTAACATTAATGTAACTAAAAGAATATTTAAAACAAATATTAACATAATACTAATTAATAAACGATCACCGAACATTAATTTATTGTAAATTTTTTTTAACGTTCTCTAATAGCATTGGCAATATGACTCTATGATTTCATCTTTTGTATCATTCAAATAAACACAAGTGAAATTTACAAAACTTAAAAAACTCCCGACAAATGCGATTTAATTCTTGTAAACCGATTTTTGGAAATTTAAACTATAAAATGATCTCAATCAAGTCGGTTCGACCGTTTAGTGGCTACGATGCCACTGAGAAACACACAGATGTACAGATAAACACTTTAAACTTATAACTCCTTCTTAAATCATTATCAAAGTGATGGTCAAGTACATCAGATGAGATGAAAAGGATACTTAGAGAGCTATCATTTTTTGGCACAAATTTTTGGAAATATTTTAATTAAAATTGAAACATTTGAGTTGACTTTGTTCTTTTGAATTATTGTTTTGAATTACCTAATTATTTTACCATTTCACTTTTAAAATGAATTGAGCCATGTTTATTTGACCATTCATTTCCATAGTAATTATTTATATGTTAAAATTTATTGTCATGCCTTTTCCAAACTGAATCGACTTTGAAGATCATCGCCAATTTTTTAGTTTTTTCGGGTATGGAAACCTAAGCTCGCACATAGATAAGAACACTCTTCGTTAAATTACCTTTCAAATGAAACCAAAAAAAAGTTAAAATCGGTTCGTCCGTTTAGGCGCTACGATACCACAGACAGACAAACACACAGACACACACACATAGTGGTCAAATTTATAATACCCCTATTTTTTAAGTTCGGGGGTTAATAAATAAAATCGTAATTCGCTTCAAGTCTATCGCAATGTGGAGCGTACGAACACACAAATACGGTACTTTTTTTATATTTTCTTAAGTTTTATCGAATACTCAATGGTGGGAGAATTATACAACGTATGTGCTTGCCTGAGCGAGTAGAGGCGAAGTAATTCTGCCTAAAGATATTCTCAGATTTATAATTGCCCAACGAAGCGAACATATAACAGCTAGTATTTAGTTAGTTTTTTTTTCATATATAGAATCTGTGATAAATTTTCTTCAAAGTTCAATCACCGATTAATTTTTGTACAATTAACATTATTATGAGTTCTTCGATAAGGTGCTGTGTTAAAAATCACAATTTTAAAATGAAATAATTCAAAATTTTTCCCCGCAAGAGGCCTCAAAATTGTGTTTCTTGTGATGAAGGGACTTTGAACAATCATTTATTGCAAAAAAAAAGAACATTCACCGTACTTGCTCCAACTACCTTAATAGCCGGACTACCTTAATTTAATTGATAGATTTTCTGACAATATTTCCAATATTGTTGTAGTGTGAATAGATTTGTTTTGTTACTAATAAAACATAGCTAATGATAAATTTAGTTACATTTGTATGCAATTTTAATTTTAAGGTCAGCCAGTTGATGAACATTCTTTATTCCACACCACCATGAACAAACGAAGCATACAGTTTGTTGTGTATTTTTCTTTAAATTTTTAAAATAAGTATTTTTACAGTTAAGGTCACTGTAGACTAATATAGGAATTTACCTAAGTTAATTTATATTTTGCTCTATAAAAGACAGTTATAGTTGGTCATTTTTACTTCTCTGTACAAATTAGGTGCTAGAAAATGTGTGAATTGTAGAAAATTATGTCGCTCAAACGCTTAAGGTAGTAGCGGAAGGGAAGTTTAGACTTGTAGTTGAAATTATTTGTACCTTATTTTCAACTTTGATGATGAGTTTTGTTATAACTTCACGAAAAATAAAGAATACAATTTTTCAATATCTGCGTTGATTTTCGAAATATCGAAAGCTAAATAATTAAACTAAATTTTCAATTTTCGATGTTTTGAAAATTGCTCCAGATATCGAAAAATTACACCATCAAAATTGCAAATAAATATTTTTTTTAATTTGTCTCCTCACGGCCGTGTTTATACATTCTTAATTAGTCGGACACAACGTGTTTTTTATCTTCAATAATTTATTAATGTTTTAACTTTAATTTAAGGTAGTAAGGGTCGTCAAAAGACCATCTTTTTTTTCAAAATTTTAAATTTCACATTACCATAATTTATCAAAATAATTAAACTGATTTTATAACAATTAATAATACATAAAATTCTATTACAAAAAAAATAAATAGTATTTTGACCATTCATTTAATTATTTATTGTAGTTAAAATTCCTATATTATCGACATATTATACTCTAGAAATCTTCTGTATCATCCCTATAAATTATAAATGTGAAAGTAAGCATGTTTGTTTGTTTGTTTGTTTGTTTGTTTGTTACGCTTTCGCGCTAAAACTAGTGAATGGTTTTTAATGAAACTGTACAGCAATATAGCTGATATATAAGAATAACACATGTACTATAATTTATAAAGATATATTTTTAAAAAAATAAAAAATTTTTATTTAATTTGACATTTACCATTTTTTTAAATTTTTACGGAAATCTTTAATTTATCACAGATTTGCTCCATCTATGATCATCATTTTCAACTATAAATTAAAGAATTCTGTAAAAATTTAAAATAGAAAATGTCAAACAAATCAAGGCCAACTATTCTGATTTACTCAATGAATTATGACTATTTTACATTTAACAAAATTGCAAACTGTGTATATCAAGAAAGGGTGGAGGCTATAAAGCGGTGGTTTTTACTTTTAAGCCCAGTAAAGAGAGCGAGTATCAATCGCTGAGTTATGGTTCTTTAAAATTTTCGGAGTCGATTGTCTATTATATAAAAATAATTTTTTGAGACAATGAAACATACGGAAATTACAATGTGAATTATGATTAATCGAGACTATTAACCAACTTTTCAGCTGTCGGCCGATATTTTATCTCATCTAGAACCGGAGATATTAATGAAGATGTGTTTGGGGCTACACTGAGGCCCAAATTTTGGCCTAGGAAAAAAATTCAAATTATAGGCGGTAGATTTGGGCAACTTTAGTTTAAATCCAATGTGCGCGAGTTTCACTAATTTGCTATCTTTTTGTTTGAATGGACAACTCTCCTCTGCTGTAATGATTTGGGAAATATTTCTGATCACTGAGACGTTGAACATTGGATAATTAAGAAAATTACATATTATATGATAAATACACACATACATATTTAGTTAGTCATACATGAATTAATAAAGTGGTTAGATCTATTATTCTAAGGTAGCCGGCCTTGGATTTGAAGTAACGGGTACGGGCGCAGCGCACCGCGCTCTTATAATCGTAAACCAGAAATAAAATGATCACAACATTCTAATTATATACCTATTTTATTGCAATATCTATGCAATACGTATGATATATTTACTGTTATTTTAACTATGAAAATAAATTATTACTTACTTTAAATGTATGCTAGTACTTTATTGACAATTGACAATGGCGCCATCATATTTGGTGGTGGTTTTTTTTTTTAAACTATATTATCATTACCATACTCAGTTATTGAAACTAATACCGCGATACTCGAAATAAAATTGTATATTCAAATTTTTTTGAAAACTATGGATTAAGGTCGCCCTATTAGCTTAGTTGGTTAAGTTGTGATGGGCTGGTGTAGTGCATGGTATATGTATGAAGGAGGTGCACTCAGCCTCTGATCTTGAGGAGCTGATAAATGAAATTATCAGCGGAAAGGTGGTAAAACACATATATGGTATCACAATGGGCTGTATAGCCTAAGTGTGTCCTTCATGGACAGACAATATAACCTAACCTAACCTAACCATGGATTAAGGTAGTTTAGATCATGCTGATCAAAAGTTTTTATGGACGCAACTCTCAAAAACTCTTCCCTTCTGATCTATAGCCCTTCAGAGGTTATGCCTACATGAGATATTGATTTTTGGTTTCGGTTAATATTATTTGAAAATAATTGATTAAGAGAGTTTTCATCAAGCTGATCGAAAGTTCTTATGGACACAACCCTCAAAGACTCTTCCCTTCCGAGCTAGGACTCTTCAAACGGCCTACATGACCTTCTACGGCCTACATGAAGGGCTCGGGAGGGAAGAGTTTTTGAGGGTTGAGTCGATCATAAGAACTTTTGATCAGCATAATCCAAATTATATTAATACATAGTTTTCAAAAAATTGTAACCGAAACCAAAAATCAATGTGTTGTGTGCGGGAGACTTTTATTTAAAAAACATAGAACAGACTTACATATCGCTAAATATCGATATTTCGATTGCTACGCAATCATCGACAGAAATTTATACGTATAAAACGTTCAAAAATTCTTACAAAATAAAAAATATAATAATTATAATAAAATAGAAAAAATAAGTCTTCAAGATTAACAAATTTTTATATCTACAAAAAATGTATTTGTATTTTTTTAAGGCTCTTGTAAAAATGTACAAATTTTTGATTGACGTGAAACTTTATAATTTGTTTAAGAATCCTCTTAAGGATGTATGATCATGACAACAATGTTTGATTTAAAGCATCAAAATTTTTGTATAGGCCAATTTTCACTAAAAGAATATTTGGTTAAAATTATCCGTGCAAATTTTTAAGAAAAAAGTAATTGAAAATCGATATAAAATACAATGGCTCTTATGGAGGAATCTCAAAAAACGACATATTTTAAAGTTTTTGATAATTTTCACTTGGAATGAATGAAAACAAATTAAAAAAAAGACTTTTAATAGAAAGTAAACATAAAAGCCATAGCATAGAAAAGAAAAAAACCAAGTGTCTCCGTCCATATAAGAGATGTAAGAGCAGGGTAGATTAAGGGTTGAAATTATTTTTATCTTATTTTCAACTTTGATGATGAATTTTGTTATAACTTCATGAATGTAGACGCAAAATTAGAAAAATATTTATCGATATGTGCCTCGGTTTTCGAAATATCGAAAGCTGAATAATTAAACAAAATTTTCAATTTTTGATATTTTGAAAATTACGCCAGATATCGTAAAACTTTCTTCTTACTTTTCGTCTTATATCGTCAAGTTATAAAATAATTTATCATCAGAGTGAAAATCAAATAGTATACAGCGTTAAACTAAAAAATTTCGAAGATATGAATTTTTCCCAAGGATGATTGATTGATAAATAAAATTTCTAATTTTTGGGTTCATTTTCTTTTTTTTGGTATCGAAATATCTTACCTATATGAATCAAAAAATTTCTTGACTTACTGAACTACGGAGAATTTATGAAATTTGGGGAAATTATACGATTTTTGTAATCTCCTGATCAAAGGAGAGGTGTCAATCCTAATAAAAAGTGTTTCAAAGTCTGCAAAAAGCGCTAGTGCAATTGTAATACAGATAAACGAAATGGTAATAAAGTTTATTTTCTAAATATATTATGAATATATTTTCATATCCAAAATTATTGCTTTCCTTTTCACGCAAAATCGCAACTCAACAAGTGGAAACAAACAATTGACTGAGTTAATTGTTGAAATACCATGTATAGACAGTGTTGATTACGGAATCGTTTGTTTTTCACGTCATGTTAGTAAAGAAAGATAGCCAGTCATACATACATGTCACATACATATGACTTATATTCCCATATAATACATGCTATACAATATTCCATACTATACAATAAACTAATTTGCGCTCTCACGGGTAAACAGTGATGTTTTCGAAAAAATGTTTCAACCAAAAGTTGTCAATTTTTTTATAAGGAGCATTTCTTACATTTAAACTTTTGTTCTATCTCTACAAGATGAGTCCAACGGACTCAAGACCCAATTGACCTATGTTGCTTATTTACGAACTCGACCTCACTTTTTACGCCCTGAGCACGCTATAAAAATTTTAACTTGATATCTTGTTCGTTTTTGAGTTATCGTGTTGTAAGACAGGCAGGCAGACAAGCGGAAATGGACTAATGAGGTGATTTTATGAACACCTATAACAAAATTTTGTTCATAGCATCAATATTTGTAAGCGTTACAAACTTGGGACTAAACTTAGTATACCTTGATATATTTAAAATATACATGGTATTAAAATATAGCCTTTAGACTTAAAAAAATGAGAAGATCCAAAGAATGCACTAAAAATGGAATGAATGTTAAAATGCATCCAAAATTGAATGGATTTGTTAATAAAACGCACTTATATTATCTGGTTTAACCAGTTCGTTGTTCACAGTCAAACCAATGAACCACTTTTACTTTTACTGCTAAATTTAGCAATGTGTAAAGGTACTGAATGAAGTTGTCCTAATGTTACAAAAAAGTTGTTAGACGAGTTCAAATCAAATTTAAAATTTTATATTTAAAATTTTGGTAGATTTTTTTTTGTTGATGTTTTCTATCGTTTCGATATTAATTTTTGGTTCTAAATGTTTCACTTGTTTACACTAAAAATAAGACTAACGCACCGAATTGATAATCGGAAAAGATAGGACGAAAATTTTATAGACCCGGAGTATTGTTGTGATTACGAGTTGGTTGGGTTGAGTTTGTCGACTGTAGAGACAGAGTCCGATCTAGCTATTTAGCCGCTCCGGGAAAAAATAATATATGCTGACCTTTACGCTCATACCAACATACAGGGTACTTTTTTAAGTTGACATATGCTTGAAGCTCGATAAATAAATTTGATCGAGGACAATGCTTCAAACGAAAAATTAGTTTTAAAGGGACACTTCTTATACCGGCATCGAATTCGATCTAAGTTTTCAGATTCAATTAATACCTCAATCTGATTCATAACTTACAAACATTAGATGAACGCTTTAAATTACAAAGTTGTTCTTTATAAATACGCAAACATTTTTTGTTTAAAAAAAAAAGAAATGTTCCAAACAAAAGTTGTTTATTTTTTTATAAGGAAAATTTTTTACTTTTAAACTTTTGTTCTATCTCTAACGGTTTACAAGATGGGTCCTACGGACCTAAGACAAAATTGACCTATGTTGCTTATTTACGAACATGACCTCACTTTTTAGGTTCTAAGTGCGCTGTCAAAATTTCAGTTTGATATCTTTTTTCGTTTTTGAGTTATCGTGTTCACAGACGGACGGACGGACAACCGAAAATGGACTAATTACATGATTCTATGAACACCTTTACCAAAATTTTTTTCGTAGCATTAATATTTTTAAGCGTTACAAACTTGGGACTAAACTTAATATACTATGTATATTTCATATATACATGGTATAAAAATATATAACCTCAAGGGATTTAGAAAAAAATAGATCGAATAAAATTCCTGTAATAGTGAACTATTTTTGAACGCAAGGGCTAAAATCTTCAGAACCCAATCAATTCCTCTAAAGTCGACAATCCAACCAACTCGTCATTACAACAATATTCCGGGCCTACAAAATTTTCGATCTATTTTTTTCGATTACCATTTAAATGAATCGAAAATTTATCGTGGCAGGACTAATTTGGTACAAAATGATTCATACAAAAATGGAAGGTTTCAATGTGAAATAAAGCTCAACCTTTTTTAAGATAAATCTAGATAAAAATAGTCCCGGAAAAAATAGTGACGGAAAAATAGATTTGGAAAAAAAAGTTCTTGAAAAATAAGACTCCAAAAAGGAATCCGAAAAAGAAACCTGGATATTATATATCATGAATATTATATATCAAAATCAAAACTTTTTAAAACTTTAGAAAATATCGGGTGTATTATCGTTTTCGATAATATCTCCGTTTCTGTATTAGTGTCCCATTTTTGAACGGAAGGGCTAAAAACTTCAGAAGCCAGTGTAGATGGAGTTGGTTGGGTTCTGAAATTTGTAACCCTTTTCCGATATACTCAATGAATTATGACTATTTTACATTTAACAAAATTGAAAACTGTGCACATCAAGAGAGGTGGTGGCTATAAAGCGGTGTTTTTTACTTTTAACCCCAGTGAAACGAGCGGGTATCAGGCTAGTATTTCATATACATGGTATAAGAATAATAATTTATATAGGAATTTTTTTTTCTCGGGTTATTATTTACATAATTTCATTTGGAAGCCCAAATTGAATCATCCGTTATTTTATAATATTTAAATTTTTAAATATTTTATATATTTTAAAATGCAGATAAACTGAAAATGAAAATAATGAAATCAAAAGTTAATTTGGCTGGTGACGTATTTTTTATGGAATGTCATTTTTATATTGTGCTAATACAAAATCCGGCTCTACGATGTCAATTCATACGCCTCAGGCAAGGAGCTCTGGTTTTTGGTTATAGCATGCGTGTATGTTGTGTTATATGTTGAAAAATATCATATCAGTGGCGTAGTACAAATTATAAAATAATAATTTTAATTTGATTGGAAATAAATGCTATTCTTATATGTTGATAAATTTTTATCTACGGTTGGATATAATATACCAGTTATATTATACCATGTATATGAAATATACCAAGGTATACGTATAGTTGTACATAAAATCACCTTACTAGTCCATTTCCGGTTGTATGTCGTCTGTCATCACGATTATTCAAAAACGAAAAGAGATATCAAGCTGAAATTTATAGCCTGCTAAGGACGTAAATAGTGAGATCGAGTTCGTAAATGAGCAACATAGGTCGTCAATTGGATATATATAGGTTAATCTTGTAAACCGTTAGAGATAGAACAAAATCACTGTTTATCCGCAAATTATGCGCAAATCGTGTAGTATGTATTATATGGGAATATCAGTTTACACTTTTCAATGTAAATATTTTATTATAGGAATCATTTTTTTTGGTCTCTAAAATCGATTCGACGTGTTTTTGGTACATCGAAAAATTTACTGGTGTTTATTGAGGAATTGAAAATTATGCTTTGCAAATTTTTTCTGCTAACAGTGTTTTCAAAAATTATACAAGAAAAAATTTTTTTTTAAACCGGTAACAGAAACTCCCTTGATGCTAAAAATAATTAGCCTATCATTTTATAAAATTTATTTTGATTTCGGGTTTAGATGGTAATAAAACATAAAACAAAAAGAATTACAAATTACAGTTAGTTTAAAGGTTGTTCTTAACAAAAGTGATTGTCTATTGTGTGCATATATTCATTTTATACTGATTACTATTATTATTACTAACTACTCTATCGTCCTTTTTATACCATGTATATGAAATATACCAAGGTATACTTAGTTTAGTTCCAAGTTTGTAACGCTTAAAAATATTCACTGTCTGTCCATCCGTCTGTATGTCAACACGATAGCTCAAAGACGACAAAAGAATCGGTCCTATAAAAATCGGTTTTATCTCAAATTGTTGAAAATTTAACCTTCTTTAAAAATATATACCACAATTTCAGAGGAAAACCAGTCTCTCCGAGTCAAAATCGAAAAAAACTGAAATAAGGTCCAAATTTTGGAGGTTTTTCTTATTTTTCGGGATGATCCGGTCGTTTGCCGAGGTCAAAAATTTGAATTAAACATTGCCTTTACATTGCAAACAACGTATCAAAACAAGTGAAAACAAACAATTGACTGAGTTAATTGTTGAAATACCATATGTATAGACAGTGTTGATTACTCTGTCACATTACACATACATAAATGTCACACACATATAAATGATAAACCCATATAAAACATACTATACAATTTGCGCTCTCACAGGTAAACAGTGATGTTTACGAAATAATGTGTCAAATAAAAGTTGTTTATTTTTTTATAAGGAATATTTTTTACATTTAAACTTGGGTTCTATCTCTAACTAACTCGACCTCACTTTTTACGTCCTAAGCACGCTATAAGAATTTCAGCTTGATATCTCTTTTCGTTTTTGAGTTATCGTGATGAAAGACGGACAAACGACATACAGACAGACAACCGAAAACGGACTAATTAGGTGATTTTATGAACACAAATACCAAAATTTTGTTTATAGCATCAATATTTTTAAGCGTTACAAACTTGGGACTAAACTTAGTATACCTTGATATATTTCATATATATGGTATAAAAACAAAAATACCTAATTTGATGCAAGGTCCACCCCCTTTTCATGTAGAATTTGATTGAATCAAGTGTGTTAAAAAAATTTTTAATTTAAATAACTGTACTATTAAAATGCGATAAGAAAATTCATGTTACTCAATAGTCGGTACAATACTAGTCTAACATTTTTGACATTTTATCGATTGATATGAATCAAATTTTGTTTTTTTAAGATGATGGTAATAAACAGTACTTCAAATATTCTTTGCAGATTTTCAAACAATGTTTTCGATATTCTTACCTCTATGTAAGTAACTATAAGTTTTATTTGTACCCAAAATACACGTATTGTATTTGAAGTCAGCAGATTAATATTGACTAATACTCCCGGCAAATTCCCATCTTTCTAGCATGTATAGAACAGAAAATTGTTAATGTTGAGTGGTTTTTCACGCGGTCTCTTAAGGTAGTACTATCGGTAATAGACTTTGCATTCAGAATTCAATGAAACTTGGCATAGTTGTCCATTATTATATCATAATTAACCAGTTAAATTTTTAGGGGCCTTCAGAGAACTGAAAATCTGAACGTCCAGTTTTGTGTTTGTGAAATAAAATAAAATCTGTGATTTCCCATAAGGATTAATGTTAAAATATCTTTAAAATATCTTTTTTTCAGTTCTCTGAAGGACCCTAAAAATTTAACTGGTTAATTATGATGTAATAATGGGCAGCTATGCCAAGTTTCATTAAATTCTGAATGCAAAGTTTATTACCGATAGTACAACCTTAACAATTAACAATCAAGCATTTAAAATATAATTAGGGCTGAAATTTTTTCGGGATGTTGTTGAGTAAGCTTTACACTACACTAAGCTTTTATACATATTAAAAATCTGATTTTTTCATAGAGTTTTTGAGGAATTAAAATCGTAAAAATCCCGAAGTTTTTAACTCGAAAACTGGAGGGCTTAGAGAAAAATGTCTACAAACGTTTTTTTGTTAATTTTGACCCCAATTATATGATAAAAGTTTTTCCGAAGCGATTCGGTCAATATTACTTATTTATATACTTAATATCCTACCGGGCTACCCCCGAGAATCTGCACTTTTAGAAATTGTAACATTATATTTGAGAGGCTGTAGAAAATGTGATTTCAATTCATTTATTAATATTTCATTACTTAAACATAAGGATTAATCATTATTAACAGAATTTACTCGGCTGACCCCAATTCAATCGACCTTAAGAATTATTTCTTAAGCGATTTTATTACCTTCAAATAATTCCCAATTTAGTTGGTATTTTTTCGACGAAATATTATGACTAAGCTCAAATACCGATTGTAAGCTATCTCGTCAGCCATATAAAATATATGAAATAAGACGAGCTTTTATTTAGGGAATATATACCTACTGTTATAGTGTGTTATGTTACTTTAAGTTATCCGACCGGCTGGGTTCATGTATAATCCATATATAATCCCGCGTACATCCCGAGTACACATATATAATCCCGCTTACAATTCCGAGTACACATATATAATCCCGCTTTGTTTTATACATAAGAACGTCCGTAAAAACTCTTCTTACTTCATATAATATAAATGGCTAACGATTTGGCTTACAAACAGTAGGGGAAAGTGGTCTATAATGATCCCTCAGGGTAAAATGATCCTTCGTTGTTTTAAGTAAACGATTAAAGCCATCTAGTATATTTATCGATAGATGGTTCCGCGCGTTCAAATTAATTGTTCAACAAAGACTTATGGTGATGTATAAGCTAATTCGTGTTTCGTAGTAAAAATATTAATGTTATTGCTTATGATTTATGGTATTCAAAGTAAAATTTCTTTTTTTGTATTAGTTTTTGCCGGCTGGCTGTTTTCATTCTTGGCTTTTGTTGACTTTTAATAATATTATAACACATTTTCATAGGCGTATAATAAATTTTAAGGTCTCTATGTCGTTACGGGTAAAATGATACCCTTTATAGAGGCTAAAATGATCCCTGTGTTGTGTGTAAAATTATAATAGGTAAAATGATCCCTCTTCATGTCTTGTGATTTACATGAATTTAGGAGTGATTTTTGTTTTCATACTAATCGTTGATACAATGTAAAAGAACAATTGATATTTTATGTGAACTGTTTGATAAAAAATGCAATGGGATCATTTCACCCACTATCCTAACAAGGTTGATCAAAACGATCCTTTTTGAGAAATATTGAATAGTTCTAAAAATTTGAACAGTTCAAAAGAAATTTACAATATTGTAACATTTGAATAAAGAACTTACAGAATTACATTTTTTCTTAGGGGGATCATTTTAGACCACCTTCCTTGTATATAGAGGTCGCGTGAGTAAGTATAATGCATCAAATTTTTTATTTATAAATGAATAAGCATTAAATATGTGAATTGATGGTATATCTCGCCAATCAGTAAAGTCAATACCCTTCAATTTAAGTTTTTGTAATTTTTTGATAATTTTTTAAATAATACAAGTTAATTGTAAATGATTTTTAAAAAACGTTCATACAATACTTTTTTTAACAAGTGAATATGATTAACTTCAATTTTATATCTGATCTTTGCAATAACATCATTTATTAAATTAGCTAAAATGTTCAGAAATCATAATGTACAGGGTACCATCAAAAATTTTATTACACTACTAGCAGCCAAACCCAGCGTTGCTCGGGTTAAAATACATCGCTTTTTTAGTGGTATAAATAATATTATAGTGTATATCACTTTCAAAGTTAGAAACATTTAATTTGATTAATATGCTTTCAATTTATTCTATCTTTGGTTTCTTTTTAGATCCGAACCCCGTGGTTTTCAAGAAAGACTGACTCAAGTCGCCGAGAGAGCCTCGTTTTATACCCTGAGGTTGTTCTAGAGGCTTCTGCTTAAAAGAATGTACGAGAGAAGGATTTTATTTTGAAATTAAAAGATTTAAATTTCGGAACAAGGCCCAGAAAGTTCGTGTCCTTTTCTGGCTTGATAGTTCTATTGGTAGTCGAGAGATGGCGCTAACAGCTCTCGGTTTTCAGTTTAAATTGATAATTGTTATATTTCAATAATTTTAACTGGACATTTACTACACCATTTACATGTAAAGAATTGAAAATAAGTCATAACAGCCACCTCTACACCAAGCGATCCGAAAATCATTATAATCATGGTGGGCACAATCACTTAACTAGTCAAATTGACATATCAAATTCATCTTTTACTATATTTGTAAAGCATTTTATCACATTTCCGTGATACGAATATTTTCATTGACAGTGTTCATTAATTTTATTTATCAATGATTATTAATTAGTTGGCAACTTGACTAGTCACGTGACGGCCGAACTACTTCAAAAAAGTTACTAACCTGAAACCATCAAATCCATCATCTGATCCATTGACAGTTAAAACTGGTGCACGTGCATAAGCTTTGGCAACTCGTCTATTTCTTTCTAAAACTATGACTTTTGCCCATATTTCATCGTCAATTTGTGTCCATTTGTCCAGTACTTCTTGTATGTGGTCCTAAAAAAAATTCATACGTTAATAGATTACTGATTATGGTTTTCTGTTAAGATAGTTTATTCGTAAACTGTGTTTCCTTAAATATTGGAAGAAATTTAAGTTTACTTAAGGTAATACCAGCGCCAAGGCAAGTTTAGACTTATGGTTTAAATTATTTCTACTTTATTTTCAACTTTAATAATGAATTTTGTTATAAGTTCATGAATGTAGACAAAAAAATAAGAATAAAAGTTTAAGATATCTGCCTTGGTTTTCGAAATATCGAAAGATAATAATTAAAACAAAATTTTCAATTTTACGATATTTTGAAAATAACTCCAGATATCGAAAACTTTTATGCTTACTTTTCGTCTTATATTGTCAAGTTATAACATAATTCACCATCAAAATAAAAAAATTTTTTTTTTTAAAATTTGTGTCCTTACTACCTAGTTCATGCATTCTTAATTACCCTAGCACAACGGGTTTTTTTGTTTTCAATAATTAAGTGTACATCACGAAAATGTGTTTCAAAATTGTCCCACACCCCCAAATTTTCAAGTTATTGTGGAAAAACTGTTTTTCATATACTCCGCGCACTTAAGCAATTTTAACTCCGTCAATTTTTAACCGATTTTAGATTGTTTAACGGTTTTGAAAACTAGAAACATTGAGCTTTTGGAATATTTATCTATGGTTAGGTTAGATTATATTGGCTGTCCACGAAGGACACACTTAGGCTATAGAGCCCATTGTGATACCTTATATGTGTTTTACCACCTTTCCGCCGATAATTTCATTTATCAGCTCCTCAATTTCAGAAGCTGAGTGCATCCCTTCATACATATACCATGCACTACACCAGCCCATCACAACTATTAATTAAATTAATTTTGTTGCGACGGCGAAAATCGATAACGGTACCCTATGCATACGGAATTGTGGACGGAATTGGTTACGCCTTGACCAACTGAGCTACTAGGGCGACTAATCAAATGGCTTAAAATTTACACATATTTTCGGGGGGACACAATTTTCGCATTTTTTGAGCTTCATTTCTTGTTTATGTTCATCTGAATAAAAAAGTTAAGTTAACTTTTTTTTCTTCTTTGAAAAAGCTCTCCAACGATATGCTGCTTATCAATAGAACTTAGAAATGGTAATGTTATAAGTTTATGATATATAAAATTAAATTTTTGTAACACAGGTAAGCATGGCGAAATTAGGAGGGTCGTTTTTTCATCTTTGTCACGGAATCCTAAAAACGGTTCATTGTTCATACGAGTGAGGTATGAAATTTTTAATAGTTTTTGTCTAAAAAAATATACCCTGTAGGTGGTATGTTATAAAATATGTTATAAATATTTAAAAATCATCGTCATTATTGGTTACATATTGAATTTTTGATTTACACATACATTTGTCCACTATATTATCTTATGAGATAAAAATCATGACTAGGGGTTATTGCCCAAAATATATTACGTGTTTATACACCATCTATTCGCAAAAAATAAGAGCAGTTAAGTTGGAAGAATTTGTTACATGCATAAACTCTACAGTGTGATCATTTCAAAAGTATCCACCCTTAATCATTCTTGACCTGATGTGATTATTGTTTTGAGTGAAAACACGTCGATTAAGATATCGAGGAGAAAGTCCAAAATAGTACCTAGAGAATTTTAAGTTTCACCCCTACGCCCCTCACCACCCCCTACTTTGAAATTTCAAATGGCCTTGTTATATGTCAGTTGAAAAAGCATAAAATTCTTTATTCACCACGATAAAAAAATGACATGGATCGATTGTTTCTTAAAATAGACTACCCAGAAGATTGAATTCATACTCTCCATCTGTGTAGTCTATCCTAAGAAATAATCGATCGATTTCTTTTTTTTTTTATCATGGTTAATGATTTGAAATTTAAAATTTTATTTATCAATTAATCACCTTTGTATAGTTTTGTGAAAAATTTCCCTCGATTCTCTGTACGTTTTATGAGAAATGTGCCCTCTTTTGGTAAAAAACGGACTAACTTATAGTTATATATAGTTAGTGATAGTTAATTTCCCCAAAACTGTTCAGGGAATCGATGTGATGTTTTCACAAGAGACCTACCCTGAAAAAAATTCAAATAATGACAGCCTCATCCCGAAGTTGGTCGTTTCATATTGAAATAAAGTAAAATACTTTCATACAATTGCCTAACGATTGGAACAAGTACGCAGCTAAATATTTGTATTTACAATAGAATGGGATTGAATTTAAAATATGAATTTATTGATACAAAATCACTGAAGTTAAATAAACAAAATCATTACTTCTATGAAAGAAATTAATTTTAGTTTAAAGTCATGCATTTAATTGATGGAAAATAAAATTGTACTTAGTTGGAATATGTAATCGTGTAAATAAAGTGAATCGATGTATTAAAAGAAAATTTCTTTGTAATTGCTTTAAATAGAGGATTTGTTTATGATGATCGTATATCTATTATTTCTAGTCCATATGTGATTGAGTCAACTACATGAAGATTATTGTTATTACTTACAGAAAGTTTGAAATAAACTTATTGAGCATTTTTATAATATATACCATTTTTTTGGTATATATATAACAAGCATCAGTAGCGCAGTTGGACTCTAAAATCAATAGTAATCCATATGTCGCTGGTACAAATTCGACTCAAAGAAATCTAATTCTTTTTTAAACAAACCTATTACCAGGTATAAACCTTTAATTTTTTTTTACCGGCTCATGTAGTTGTGACAATCACATAAGTATTTTGTTATAATATTTTTTAAGTGATAGAATCAATTAAAAAAAAAATTGTTTAAAACTATGTTGCATTTCAAACCAACAATATTTGAAATTTGTTAGACATTATATTACTTTCATACAAACAACTCAGGCGTTTGTGTCTCAACTTCATCTCTCTTCCCCGTACGGTAGTTGTATCATATTCGTAACACCATTTGCCATATTTGATGTCGCGATGAGGTTGAGGCAACCTCATTCGGTTGGTATTAAGAATTTTTGTTCAGTGAATAAAAAAATAATTAATGGATGAATCAAATTTCAAATTTTTTGAATCATTATCTTATTTTTTTTTTGATATCCACATATAAGCTTAATATGGCACTTTTTCGGTACGGGGCTTTGTATATACGAAAATATATTTCAATTTCCAATAGTATTTAAAAATATGTTCCTATTGTTTGAATAAAACTAGTATTTTTAAATGACTTTCACCAATACCTATATTTTTTTTCTCAACATTTCTAAAATAACAATACACCATGAATTGATTTTACATATTATTCGTTCGGTTAAAATGAAGATGATTAGAATTGGGTCATTATTTAATTGGTGTAAATAAAATGTCCTCGATACAAAAAAATTAATATTAATAAATTAAAATTTGTTTTTAAATGATTCAACTGATTAATGTTCTTTGTTTTAAATTTATTTTTGTAAAAACAATATGAAAATTGATTGATAAAAGTGTATAGAAGAAATTATTTGTATGTTACAGGAAAAGTTGACTCTTCCTCCAAGAAGAGTTGACTCTTCCTAAATAAAATCAACTATTACTGGTCTTTTCAGTAACAGTTGATTAAATTAGGTTAGGTTAGAGTGACACACTTAGTAGTCTAAGTGTGTCCTGGAGTGGGACACACTTAGACCATAGGGTCCGTTGTGATACCGAAAAAGGGCTGGCCCATCCCCGGCCACTACTCCATGAACTCCATTTGAGCTATTTAAGAACTGCAGAAGAGCTTTGACGCCGACGGACTTTAGGTCGGAGAGGTCGTCAAAGGGAGGTTGGCTCAAGTAAGTCCATCTCCTCATTACAAGAGCTGGGCAGTGGCAGAGAAGATGAGACATTATCTCCTCCTCCTCTTCACTGTGACAGCTTCTGCAGTAGTTGTGATACACTGCCAGGTCCAGGCGTTCAGCATGCCTGCCGCCCAACCAATGTCCTTTAATAGCCGCAACAACTTTGCGAATAGAGGCCCTTGGAAGTGATATAAGATCTTCGGAACGACTGCGATTGTACTCAGACCATATATGTCTTGTAGTATCACAAGTACGTTCTTCCCTCCGTATTGATGCTAGTGTCCGCATACCAGGTTTATATTCATTTGTTCCACCAGCTCATTTAAGGACGTACAGCAGTTCTGTGCTACATTTGACGTTAGATAGACTGAGCTGAAGGATTTAAGAGCTGCTTGGCTGTCGGTGAAGATTGTAATGTCCCTGCACCTAAGGGTGTTCAGTCTTATACATTCACATACCTCATGAATAGCCATTACTTCCGCTTGATACACGCTACAGTGATCTGGCAGCCGAAATGAAATGAAAAGTTGATTGAAAGTGTTGAAATTTGATCAACACGTGCTAGTCAGTGGTTAACGCTATACTGTCGTTAACGCTATAATTGTCTTATCGAGGCTAACATTTAAAAAAAAAAACAAAGTAGATTTTTGAAGCACACAGTTTAATTAAAGTAGTTCTTTGTTTTAATTTTTATTTAAAATAACTTATATTTAGCAAAAATATAAATTCGAATCAATTAAATTGTACTATTTTGCTCGGAAAGGCATTTTAAAGTTCAAAATGTTGACCTCGATAAAACAATTCAAGTATAAGTAAAGTATTCTCCGAAATAAAAAATTATGCAATGTATCGAGGGCCAACAAGAAGAGGCGGAGTTGTATTATACAGTGCAACCTCAATATAACGACTTCTTCGATTTAACAAATTTTTCGTACTCCTCTTGAATTGTCCATAAGAGTCAATGTAAAATATACATTTACACTGCGAACATTTTTGGCGAACAGCTCCTTTACAACGAATTTTCAACTATCAAAAAAGTGTAAATATTTTGAACTATAAATAGAAAGTGTAAATACCTCTAATTAACGAATTTCATCAACCCAAAACCTTTATATAACGTTTCCACCAATTATATTACCCTTAATCCCTTAGTATGTGATTCATGTCGCGATAGGTTCCGACACGTTTCTTTCGTAAAACAATCATTGTTATTTGATTGAAAGTAATGTAAACACTGCTGCGTGTCACTATTGTTAAAGATTCAAGTGGCAATGGCTCAGAAACGTAAAAGGTGTCCCTTATCATTCACAGAAAAGCGAAAAATCATTAAGTACCGCTTTATAAGAAGTTTTAGACCAACCTAACCTCAATATAGCAAACTTCAGTTTAACGAATTAATTGATTTAACGAACATACTAGTTACCTTCGATTTGTTATATCGAGGTTGCACTGTATTTTAAAAATGATTTAAGTACTTGTAAATAAGAACATTTTGAAGAATTTGTAATTTCATGAAATTTTGATATAATTTGATAGATGTTTATTTATTATTTGATGTTTGTTTACTACACTCTTGTATACAAATTTGTTTACCTCTCGATTATAATTTATGTTTTGATTATGATACAAATGGCGTAATCTAGAATAGACAAATAACTTATCGAGTCAATCATCATTCTTAATTAAATAAAATTTAGTTAATAAATATAAAATAATAAATAAATGATTTAATGTTGACTAATAAACAAAAGTAAGAATTCGATTTGTTGCAAAAAGTACACTTTATCCCCAGAGCTGATATGGCTGAACTGGCTAGGGCGCTTGGACTGAATCCAAGAGGTCCGAATACGATTCAAGGTGTGAGTGCATTTTTTTCAATTCTCCATATAGGCAAGACGATATAATACTAAAAGCGCTTTGAAAAGCGCAGAAAAGTAGAACATCATTAATTACCTCTTTATAACAAACTTTAGACCAATCTAATTTCAATATAACAGACCTCAGTTTAACGAATAACTTGATATAACGAATATTTGTTCCCTTCCGATTTGTTATATCGAGGTTACACTGTATATCCATATATATTCATGAATACTTGCATGACGTTATAAGGTTTTTCGCGGTTCATTTGGGTTCATCTAAAACAGGCCCCATAAGCTCAAATGAGATGGTTTACTAGGTAGCACGATGTTATAAAAGTGGGAAGAAATGCAGTATATATATGTCACAGTCATATTTCGACCAGGGGGGAGTTCATTTCGGTCACTAACCCCCTCAATTGCCAGCGGTGGTCCATCAATTTTCTAACAGGTTAGATAGACCCGTTTATATTTTTACAAATTCGAAAAAAATATCGTAAATATAACATAAAATGTGCTACCTTTTCATACAATTATTATAATCACCTCCCCCCGCCGTTTTCGAGAAAAAAAAAATTGTTCATTTCAAAATTTCAATTGCTTATACGTAGAGAACGAATTAAGCTACAAGGTCGAGCTTAAAATACGTATTTTTTAACTGTCTTCAACTTTCTCATTTAATGTTATCAGCGAAAATCAATAGTTTTCCTAAAAAACCTTTCAAAAAACCCGGGTTCGAGCATATATATCAATGGATATATATCCGATATATATCACATGAATTTTTATGATATATGTCAATACAAAAATGATTTTAAATTTAATATAATTTAGTAATTTTTGGCGTTTGTTACTGTATTTCTTCTTCCCAAATTTTGATGGCATTAGAGTTAATACTAAGTTCTAATCGTGTCGTGTCAGAAAAAGTTCGTTACTAAAGAGTAAGTTTAAGTAAGATTCAGAATCAGAAGATGATCTACCTCTATCTACCTTGCAGTCAAACCAAACACAATTATGAATACATTTTTTTATTTGATAATTAACAGTTTATTTCGAATGACTGATGACTGAGTTGATAATTAAAAGACTGATTATACTCTAGAGTTATTATTTGTAATGTTTATTATTTTGTTACTTAAGGGTCAGTTTAACTATTGACTGATAAGAATTTATAAAATTGTTTTATGTGTTAGAGTTGATTTTTATTTATAAAATTTTATGATTTTTAGTTGATTTTGCCTGATCTAGAAGAATATTTTATTTTTTTGTTTCATTTTTCTGATTTTAAGTACCTTAATAAATAAAACATTATAGGTTTTTTTTTTTTTAAATATCAAAATTTTGATATATGTATATCGGATGTATATAAAAAATATCCGATATTTTGATATTTATAATAAATATCGGATATTTTCGAACCCTGCAAAAAACATCATTCCGCGGTAAATTTTTGTGCAATTTTTTTGGATTTTTGTTTTTGATAACATTACAAACGCATCCCTCAGGGTCAAGTGTGTACCTCAAAAAAATTGGCCTCAAAAATAGGTGGACTGAACTATTATACATATAACCATATTTAGAAATACCGTATGTATATGTTGATTCGTATATCGGTAGTTTTGAGGGGTACTGTAGTTGTAGATGTAGTGACTTTGTCAAGTCTGATATTAAAATGTAATGCGTAGGAATTGCAACTTCATACGGTCACTAACGCAGTTATTTTTGTTTTTAAGTGGGATGCTATAAGTAATCGTTCTGTTGTCATAAAAAATATTTTTTGTTGATAATTCTTTGACTCCTTGATGGCGGTGTTTGACTCCACATAAACACAAAAGGTTATTATCATTAACATAGGCGTCCTCAGGATCGAATTATTCGGGGGGCGCCAATAGTAGAAAAAATGGATAGTTAATTGAAAAAAAAAAGTTGTAGTTAAATAAACACGTTATAAATTTTAAGTATTCATTTATGAATATCAAACAATAAAAATCTGCTAGCTTAAAAATCAAAATAATTTATAAAAATTATAAATAGCAGTCTTTTCTTTAAAAAATCAGTTTTTCATTAAAATTATAATATTCATAAGAATAATAAAAATGCAGCTTTTTTAAAATTATAACAATAATAATAATAAAAAATCTGCCCATGTTAAGGATGTATGAGCATGACAACAATGTTTGATTTAAAGGCTCAAAATTTGTTTGTAGGTAGCCTTTTACTCAAAGAATATGTGGTTAAAATTTCAGCTTAGGTAACCGTGCAAATTTTTAAGAAAAAAGTCATTAAAAATCGATATAAAATACATTGGCTCTTATGGAGGAATCTCAAAAAACGACATATTTTGGAAGTTTTTGATAATTTTCATTTGGAATGAATGAAAACAAATTTAAAAAAAAACTTTTTAATAGAAAGTAAACATATTAGCAATGAATTAGAAAAGAAAAAAACTAAGTGTCACCGTCCATATAAGGGATGTAAGAGCAGGGTAGATTAAGGGTTGAAATTATTTTTATCTTATTTTCAACTTTGATGATGAATTTTGTTATAACTTCATGAATGTAGACGAAAAATAAGAATAAAATTTTTCGATATGTGTCTTGGTTTTCGAAATATCGAAAGCTAAATAATTAAACAAAATTTTCAATTTTCGATATTTTGAAAATTAAGCCAGATATCGAAAAATTTTATTCTTACTTTTCGTCTTATATCGTCAAGTAATAATATAAATTTATCATCAAAATTGAAAATATCTATTTTTAAATTTCTGCCCCCACTACCATGCTCATTCATCCTTAAAGGAAATCCATTCTTCTAGCTTACATAGCAAATGTTTCGACCAACATATCGAGTCCTATAACTGACATCAGCTCAGCTGTCGTTTTTTCTTTCAATGGCCATCAAAGCCAATCCTACTGGCCTATCCTTTCAAATTTTACTCTTTAGATAGATTTTCAGACATTTGAGTGACGAAAATGCCCTGTCAGTCGTTGCTGTGGTAATTGGCCAGGAAAGACTAATCTCAAAAAATTAAGTATGTATGGAAAATTTTACTTAAATCATATTTTAAAAATAGACCAGCATGCTTGCAAAGTGACGGTTTTTTCGATGGTATCTTAAGAGTTCTTAAAGTTAATAATTGCAAAGGCTCTATGTATTTTGTATCCAATTAATTTGTAGAAAAAACATGAGTTACTTGAATGTGTATGCTATTTGTTTATGTGATGTTAGATATTTTAAGACGATTTTTATGATGTTGACGAATATGTATAAATATTAATTTCATATAATTGATACAGTCAATCTAGACGAAAAAAAGACCGGACCTGGAAAAAATTTCAATGGTGAATCTGAGGTTATAGATCGTTAGGGGGGCATGTTAATAACTTTAAAAAAAATTAAGAGAATTTTTTGTTCCGCTGTTTTTGAGAAAATCCAAAAAAGGTAAGTTCTACAAGAAATTGTTCAAATAAAAGTTGAAGTTAATTTCGAGTCAAACAACTTTCTCATTTACACTTTTACAAAAAAATCATTTTTTCTTAATGAAAATCGTGAAAAACCCTTTTTTTAATACTTTAGCGCCACCTACTTTTTGAAATTTAACTCGTATGACGTTGCTCCAATGACATAAAATGTAGCTGACAATGTCCTCTACACTTTTTATTTGAAAAACTTTTCCCTTAAAACCAATAGATTCCGAGAAAAACGCATTCCAAAATTTTTTTGGATTTTCTCAAAAACAGCGGAACGAAAAATTCTCTTAATTTTTTTTTAGTTATTTGCATGCCCCCCTAACGATATATAACCTCAGATCCACCATTGAAATTTTTTCCAGTCAAAATTCCAGATTGACTGTACTAAATATATAGTAAATAAGTAATTTCCAATTTTTTATTACGTGTTTAAAAGAAGTCCAGAATGGTAAAGAAGTAAATAAATTATCTCCATTTTTATTATGTTGTCGAACATTTTCAAAAATTTAATTTGATTAATAGGCTTTCCATTCCGAGAGAGCCTCCTTTTATATCTTGAGGTTGTTCTAGATGCTTCTGGTTAAAAAAACTGTTCGAGGCAAGGGTTTTATTCTATTCTATTAGCTTCTATTGTCCTTTTTCTTGTTACAAAATCGTTTAATTTAATAAAATTTATATCCAGACAGAATATTTTAATATAAATAACTTACTTTTCACAATAAAACCCTTGAAAAAACATTGGTTGAAATTAAAAGATTTAAACCTAACAAGGCCCAGAAAGTTCGTGTCCAATTCAGGCTTGATTGTCCTCCTAGTTGTCGAGAGATGGCGCTAACAGCTCTCGGCGGTCAGTTTAAAGTTGATCATGATTATAGTTGTCGGTTTAAACAAACTTTCAAGATCATTTCTAGAATTTTCTAGAAAATTTCGAATCGATTTTAACCGTTACACACATTTTGGAACTTTCTAGATCATTCCAGAAATTTCTTCTGAAAGTTTACATGAGTAAAAATAGGACAGATATATATTTTTTCACATTTTCGCCACCCACTGCAACCAAACTCCCTTACTTTCACCAGGAGACCAAGGGGTATTTACCGCTCTAACGGAAAGTTGATTGGAGTTGGTGGTCATAGAGAAAACCCTGTCTTCACGTACTAACCTTAACGTTTTATATATACATATATATATTAGATTATGAAAGATTCATCGAATAACTGAGGTGGCGATTCTAGATAGAATATTGAATCGATTATATTGATTAATCAAAATTATCAATGTTTTACAATAATTGAATAAAATGATACGAGCTACACGTATGATGATAAATATATTACAAAACAGTTATTTTTTAAACTAATGTTACAAAAAAAAAAAGGAGTTTCAGTATTTGGGTTGTTCGTACATGATAGTTATACTCAATATTACGAATACCGTTGAATCACAAACCTAAAAATGACTACCTATTGATTATTATACAATTCATTATTTCATGAAATTCCGTTAATGTCATTCAATGGTAAGTAATATGGTAATATAATATTAGTTTAATCAAACAAATATATGTATAAAAAACAAGTGAAAACATACAATTGACTGAGATAATTGTTGAAATACCATGTATAGACAGTGTTGATTACTCTATCACATTACACATACATACATGTCAGACATAAATAACTGATAATCCCATATTAATACAAACTATAAAATTTGCATCTATTGTGTGCCCTCGTGAGTAAACAGTGATGTTTAGAAAAAATATTTCAAACAAAAGTTGTTTATTTTTTTATAAGGAACATTTTTTACATTTAAACTTTTGTTCTATCTCTAACGGTTCACAGTATGGGTCCTACGGACAAAACCCAATTGACCTATGTTGCTTATTTACAACTCGACCTCACTTTTTTCGTTCTCAGCACGCCAAGAAATTTCAGCTTGACAGACGGACAGACGACAGACAGACAACCGGAAATGGACTAATTAGGTGATTTGATGAACACCTATACCAAAATTTTGTTCATAGTATGAATATTTTTAAGCGTTACAAACTTGGGACTAAACTTAGTATACCTTGGTATATTTCATATACATGGTATAACAAGTGAAAACAAACAATTGACTGACTAAATTGTTGAAATACCATGTATAGAAAGTGTTGAATATCAGTGCTTGCATTTTTTTTTATAAATTAGAAGAGTTTAAAAAACCAACAGGAAAAGGCCGGCATATATTTTCGTATTTTCTAGAATTTTTTTTAGTTTTTCGAGAGTATTTCACAAGACCACTATTCAACTTTCAATTGAATAGGATAACCTATATGATTCATGATTTTTTCAACCAACTTTGAACGATAAAATAATAATAAAAAGCCCGATGACCTAGGAATTTTTTGTGATTTTTGGAAACTTTGTTAATCAAAAAACGTATTCATAAAGTTTTATTAAAATCCCTAGTATTATTCAATTCGTGCATATCTCCTTAATATGTTGAAGTTATTTTTATTTCTTTTAAACGAATTATCGTGTAAAATTGTAAACTAAAAATATGAATTACGTAAGTTAAATAAAAAATAATAAAAATAATTTAACAGTATATTACACCTTTGATTTCTGTCCTTCCATTTATGTCATACCATCACATCGATGTTATAATACTTATTATATAAATAATTTACAGTTATTGTAATTACGTAACTGGGATCAAAATAATGATCCAAATGATTTGTGTTCCAAAATTTATTTATATATAATCAATGAATAATAATAATAATGAGGTTTATCCTCCGTTTTTAAGACATCCATCGATAACAGATACTTATCCCCCATGATTATTTTTAATATTTACTTATCTTAAGAATGTATGAGCGCCAGGACAATTTTGGATGAAAGGCTTGATTTTTTTTATATGAAGTTGGACTAAGTCTAAATCAATTCTGAAAATTTTAAGGGAGGTTGCCCGATTATATAAATAAATAAATGACTTTAAAAGTAGGAATATTTAACATTCATCTTATGGGAAAACGGTAGATGAATGATATGTTTTCATAGATTTCTTCAAAACTAGTCGATGGAAATTGGGAAACAAACTATTGAAATTAAAGTTAAAGCCTTAATAAATTATTGAAAAAAAAAAAATACATTGTACCCGACAACTTAAGGATGTATGAGCACGGTAGTGGGGACACAAATTTAAAAAAATATATATTTTCAATTTTGATGGTGAATTATGTTATAACTTGACAATTTAAGACATGTTGTAACTTTATAAGAAAAGTAAGAAAAAATTGTTTCGATATCTGGAGTTATTTTCAAAATATCGAAAATTGAAAATTTTGTTTAATTATTTAGCTTTCGATATTTCGAAAACCATTGGAGAAATTTGCTTCATATTTTTAGTCTACATTCATGAAGTTATAATAAAATTCATCATCAAAGTTGAAAATCAAGTACAAATAATTTCAACCACGATTCCAAACTTAAAACAGCTTTAAAATACATTCGAATATACTATTAAATTTATAATGTGGGTGGAGTCGGTAACTTCGTTCTTATCCAAGCAACGACAGTGTGATCGATTTACCACCCCATTAGTTATAATTTATCGTACTGCCGCTGCCTGGATTTGAACGGTTAAAGGCGATTGCGTCTTTAATCGCTCGGCCACTGAGCCGGTTCTTAATCAATGAATAAAAGATGTCAACAAAAGTATCGCTAATTAATGAGCCAGAGTAAGATAGGGTGGTGAAATTAGTGGGCAAGGTTTTAGAATATAATAATTTCTAAAAAAACTAAAGGGATTTGCGAACACGAAAAATTACAAATCGAACAAGAAATTACTTCGAGTCTTTAAGGAGAGGGACAACTGCACCACCCAGATGTGGGTAACCCGCTAGTATGAAATATGAAAGATAATTTAGAACTCAAAAAAAATCTATCTCGCTAAACTTACCTAAACTATTATATTAAGAAAATTGCTTGTTTTATTATGAGGATCAATTTCCTAATTTAAAGTGTTATTCTATGTCTTACCGTTTAGCAGTGCTGGATTACCCATTGGGCCGGACTAGGCCATGGCCTAGGGCCCCCGACGGGCAGGGCCCCCCACGAAAATCTGATATGATTATTTTTGAACAAAAATTTTCAATTTCAAGTTATTTTTTTTAACAGAAAAAATTATTTTGTTCATTTTATTTCGTTTATAACCTTGGAATGATATGAATAGGCTGTACGAATGCTATGAATACACAAATAACGATTAATTTGACAATTATTCAAAAAAGGAGGGCCCCAAAATTTTATTGGTCTAGGGCCCCCGATGGGCTTAATCCGGCACTGCCGTTTAGAATTTAAATTGACTATTAAAGAAACCCGAATAACTAGGTTCAATCTGATGTCAGAACATGATGTGCCCCATCAAACTCTACAATTTTTGTTGAGGTCATTTTTAATAAGTGTCACCTCGGGCAAGATATGCAAATGTATATTTTTTTCCCAATACATTTGGCATCTCCACTATTAAGAGTTGTTAAGGTTTTACTAGGCAGACCAATGTTACTTCAGTAAGTGTCATGTTTTCAGCACCTTTATCTAAGTCAACTTTTGATGTAACATTTCTGAAACCTCGCCTCCCTCCCTCTTTTAATGTAACATTTCATTTGTTCAGAAAATCATGAAACGAGAAAAATCCAAGGAGGCGTTATTCCTCCTATAAATCCATTATTGGAGGCGTTTTCATGGTAACGATACACTACTTTAATTATAGAATTGTATGGATGCATATATAATTGTATGGATTGCATTTATGACTTACGTTGAAAATTTAATATTATTGTCTCACAAATTTAAATAAATAATTATGATAATTTACATTTTAAAAATAATATTTGTGCAATTTGATTTCTTATTTTCGCAATTTTAATGCATTAAGTTTAATTAATTAGTGTTTTTCAATAATTTTAATTTGACATTTTCTATAACATTAACATGTAAAGAACTGCAAATTAGTCATAACAGCCTCCTTTATCGCCAAATTTTTTCACTGGAAGCGCTAGCATCGATTTTATTGTCCCTACCATGACTACGCACACAACGAATACTGTATACTGTACAATGTATGCATTGTTTACTAATAATAATTACTCCTGCAATTGAAAACTAAAGTTACTACATATACATAAGACACAAAAACAACTTTCTCTGATATTTCATTAATAAAAATATTAGAAATCAGATACCTTACCACACAGTTTTAGCTATGTTTTTTTAACACATGAATATTTAAGGTAGTATGGGCCGTCAACTGACCATCTTTTTTTTATTAAATAACGTACAAAATTTAATCAGTACACACATTACTATAATTTATCATAATAATTAAACTGATCTTAGAACAATTAATAATACATAAAATTCTATTACAGAAAAAAAAGAAAAATAAATAGTATTTTGACCATTCATTTAATTAGTTATTGTAGTTATAATTCCTATATTATCGACATATTATACTCTAGAAATCTTCTATATCATAATGAAAATAATAGATTTGGCAATGTTACAAAGGTTTAAAGCGCCGACTTTTGGTTCTTTAAAATTTTGGGAGTCGATCGTCTATTTTATAAAAACAATTTTTTGTGGCATATTAATTAAACTTGTCAACCGATGTCAACGAGATATTGATTTTTAAAGTTATCGTACTCATAATGAAACATACGGAAATCTCAATGTGAATTAATCGTTAATATTTTTTGATAATGATCGATCACATGTATTTTTTTATATACATATATAAATTCTTTAATCTTTAAGTTTTTTTTTGGTGCATTATTATGTGAACACAGTTTTTTGGAAATATGAGAATTTTGGTCTTGTATAAAGAATAACGCACGGGATCCCATTGAGTCAATGTATTAAAAAGTCAATTTCATTAAAAAAGTCGATAAAGCATCCTCAAACTTGAATAAAACATGATTGCTTATCTTTAATATAATGAAAGGCTAATTGTTGTTTATTTTTATATTTTACCCATACTACCTTAAAATGTATATGTTTCTAAAAAATTATTTTGTCCATTTAAAAAAAAAAAATTCCAGCATCTCCTTAACCCATTGACATTATTGTTACATAGACTGAGCGTCAAATGATTTTAAGCGTGCAAACATCTGAGGTAATTGCTTAGGTCAAATCCATCATGTCGGCGGTGTAGAAATGTCAAAACAAAGTGTTGTTGTCATACTTGTCATTGTAGATTCATAAGCAAAAATGTAAAGTGATATGTGACATGTATTTTCTTAAGTCCAAAAGATTAAAAGTTCAATGAAATCAAGATGATTTATGTAAAGCATTTTGTAATAGGAAAATTTGACATTTCAATGATAAATTTCCCTAACTGACTCAAGCAATTACCTCAAATGTTGGCACGCCTCTCACTGTACAGAAAGATAGGCGATGCTTTGTCTATGTATTATGATGTCAATGCCTTAAACACTCGAACACCACAGGTTCTATATTTAAAAACAAGTGAAAAAAAACAATTGACTGAGTTAGTTGTTGAAATACTCTGTATAGAATGTGTTAAATATCAGTGCTTGCATTATTTTTAAAAAAAATTAGAAGAGTTTAAAAAACCAACACAATTATGGTGGCATTTCGGTCGCCATTTATTTGGTTTTCGAAATTATTTCCAGAATTTTTTTCCGTTTTTCGAGAATATTTCACAAGCCCACTAGTTAAAGCTACCTGCAAATTTTCAACTCCCTATCATTTATAGTTTTGGAGAATATGGGCGCCCTCACGATTGAACAGTGACGTTTACGAAAAAATGTTTCAAACAAAAATCGTTCATTCATTTATTTTAGGCAAATTTAATTCTTTGTTCTATCTCTAACGGTTTACAAAATGAGTCCTAGAGACTCAAGACTCAATTGATCTATGTTGCTAATTTACGAACTTAGCCTCACTTTTTTTGGCTCATTTCGTCTCGCAGCAACAGATTTGATACAATTTAATACGATTTAATCTTTTTTAGTCTACGAAAGTGTCCATAAAAGTGTTTTGCCGCATGGAAAGAAGCGGTAAATGCCAAATTAAAAATTGTTGTAAGTTATTGACTTGTTCCTGTTGATTTTTGCCTGTTGACGGGATAAAAATTACATACATTGTTGTTTATGTTGACTGGAGATAGTTGATTTATCTTATTAGGCATAATACAAGTTTTTTAACAGGTTCTTTTAGTTTTAAAAAAATCTTTGTTTTCTAATTGATTATTTGAAAGTAAAATCTTACCACCATCTCAGTTCAGAATACAAATGTGTTTTATTGTAAGAAATAAAGCCAGAAAAAGGTCAATAGATTTATAGGACCCGGCTCAAAATGTTCGAATGAGTGTGTGAAACAAAGTCACATTAATTAAAAAGCGTGCTATACGCACGCGTACGTGATTAGACGCTCGCTCTAAATAATTTTGCTCAAAATACATGAAATTTGAAAAAATAGCTATTGTTGGATCTTATATTTTAAGGTATCTAAGCATTGTTTATCTAGTAATAAATGTATCTAAAACTCGTTTTTGAGATACAAGTGATTTAAAAGCAAAATCTAATTTTGATGAAAATTTGATATTGTCGAAATTAACGGTTATTGTGTTATTTCGATCAAATATTTGACTGGAAACTTATTGATTTCATATTTTTGATGATTTTTTTGTCTTTTGGCTACCTCACCGTTTTTGAGATATAAGCGTTATTAAAAAATCCCCATTTTTAAACTAAAATTTTGTCATCCACAAAATTGACGATTATCGTATGATTGAAAACGATTGAAATTTATATTTTGGACTATTCTAAGAACTTTTTGAGTCTTGTAATTTTCTGGTAGCTAAAGGGATTTTTTTTGTGAGTTAAGCGACTTTTCTAAGTCACATTTGCCCATGCCTGCTACTTTTTTTATTTTCTAATGAAGAACTATTTCTATACAATAAAATATAGAATTATCATTATTGAGTTTTCGAATGAGGAAAAACTTTCTTATTTAATTCCAGTGTCCTTGAAAGTCAAGGTCACATTCAAAGTCAAAACTTGGACATCTTCTTTAGATCTATTACTTTGGCATGCAAATTTTTGTTTCTAAGTCTATTATTTTCTGAGGCTGGTTGCTGTTCCGAATCTTTTATTAAATCCTGTATATACAAAGTAGGAATGGCTAAATGAAAATGCATTACCATTTACTTTTGGGCTTAAAATAAATCATAAACATTGTAAACAAACCTTATATAATTTGTCTTTTTGATACCAAACATCTTCTTCGTCTTCTGGCTGTTGAAAGGTAGAATCTAAGTGCAGATCATCGCGAGACCTAGATAAAATTCGTCGTCTCGAAACCATTACAACTCTTGTAAAAACGTAATGGTGATTTCTGTAAAAAAATATAAATAATTATAATTAGTAATTAGAACATTTAATTTTAAAATTAAATAAATAATAATGATAATATTAATGATACAAGCAAAGAAAACAATTGGGCCTCTACCGTATGCAAGTTTTGGATCGAAAATTGGGATTTTTCAAAAAATATAACTACAACATTATATTTTCAAATGAGTTAACGTTATCAAAATTATTAGTAAATAAAAAACAAAAAAACTTTAGATAAAGAAAAATCAGGTATTACCACTTTCACCCCTCCACCCCATAACCCCTTTCGTCGAAGTAATAGTTTTGTAATGTACACGTCATACTCTTTTATTTGATACTCCAATTGCATATATTTGAAAATATTCGATTTGAAGCTAGTTGTATATCGTGTCAAAATTTGAGCTTTATCGATGTAGAACTTGTTACGTTTTTGAATCACATCCATTTCAAACGCTTACAGCCCTTTTTTCACATTAAGATAAGCCTACGTCCTTTCTCAGGCTCTAGAATCTTTGTACCAAATTTCATTTAAATCGGTTCAGTAGTTTAGGCTTGATTGCGTAACATACAAACATTTAGGCAGAGTTACTTTTGCATTTATAAGCAAGGATTAATCAATATCAAGTCAGTTAATTGGATTAATTAATTCAAAGAAAGTGAAGACAAAATCACTTAAGGTTTGTTCCAAAATATCCCATATGTTGTTTTCCGACGGGAAATTATTTTTGATTTTTACAATATGAAAGATTTTACACAAATTTATAGCTTATGAATATTGGTTGCACTAATTTTATTAATTTATGAATTTCAAATGAGTTTGAATCGTTTAAATCAAGGTAAATAGCAAAAATATTCAAAAAAAATTGGGTGTTGCCCGGAAGTTCCCAGCCGGTGATTAGTAGTTGACGTAACCTGGTGCTTGTACAGTTTATGTAAATAATCGGCAGTTCTTAATAACCTTGTTTGGTTTAATTTGTATTAATTATTAAGGCATTGTAGATGAAGAAATTCAGACAAAAATAACTGATAGCAGATGAATGGCTCTTTAAAAATGGAATAAAAATTTGCAAGAAAATATTTATTTGTTATCTCTATATATTATAAATGCGAAAGTAAGCATGTTTGTTTGTTTGTTTGTTACAATTTCACGCTAAAACTTTTTGCTTTTACTATTAAGTATTTATATATCTACCTCTGAAACCACCAGCGTTTGGTATGATAAAAAAAAATTTCCATTAACTTGAAAGGCAGAAGTCGCGGGCTCGATTCTTGCCGTCGCGTCACAACAAAATTAATTTAATTAATAGTTGTGATGGGCTGGTGTAGTGCATGGTATATGCATGAAGGAGGTGCACTCAGCCTCTGATATTGAGGAGCTGATCTGATAAATAAAATTATCAGTGGAAAATGTGGTATCAGTGGAAAATGTGGCCCCATAACCGAAATTTTACATAAAATAAAAACAAATTGAATTAAATGTAAAAAAGTTCCTTATAAAAAATAAACAACTTTTGTTTGAAACATTTTTTCGTAAACATCACTGTATGTATTATATAGAAATATCAGTTATATGTGTGTGACATGTTTGTATGTGTGGCTACCTTTCTTTACTTACATGACATAAAAAAAGCAAACGATTGCATAATAAAAACTGTCTACACATGGTTTTTTAACAATTGACTCAGTAAATTGATTTTTTGTGCTTGTTTTTTAACGTAAATCGATTCTTAAAAGGTTTTTATATCACCCCTTCTTATATGGAAACCTCCATGAATAAAAACTTTAAAAAACAACACTTTAAAAAAAAATTCTTCATCAAATTGATTGATAAGTGATTTTTAACTACAGCTATCTATCAAGAAACACAAACACACTAAAAAAACGTAACACTACAGTGATTTTTAGAGCATATAATTGGAATAATTTGTATGCATATAAATATCGAAAGTTTAAATAGTTTTTAAGTAAAATAATATCAATCTGATTTCTAATAATTATATTTATATTTTACAATGTAATTTGCATGAAACGAAATATTTATATCATACATAAGCTACAGGTCCGTGCGCAGGAATTATCCAAGAGAGGGGTTCAAACTTTTGAACGCCATGTTAGATCATAAAGTCAATAAAAACAAGAAATTATTTTTTTGCGTAAGAGAACATTTCATTAGGTCAAAATTATTAGATCAATATTAAGTGAATTCTACAAGTACAGAAATAAAAATTTCCTAAACCCTGTGCGCATCGACTTCTACACCACGATATATATTGAGCGAGGAATAAATCGTTTAGCGGATCTTCAGACATTCTTGCTCTAAGGTTTGTTTTTCGACGACGCAAGGTTGAAAAGAAGCGTTCATTCGTCGCTGTTGCCACAAACAAAATTACCAGAACGGAAGCATTTAGTAGACATTCGGAAACGCATCTTTATTGCCAATATCGAAAACTTCGAATGAATTTTTAGCACCCCATCTGGCAATGCGTTTCCACCAAAGTTGAACTTCGTCGACTCAGATGTCATTGAAAATTCTAGTTCAAAAAGTCGAGCAAGAGTTTTGATCAAAATTTTTCATTTTATTGTGAAATAGACAAGCTAAATTTGATAAAATATTGCGATGATACAAAATTCGATCTATAATCTTCAACTGAATCAGTCTGTATATTCAAGCGTTGAGTCTGTTATGACGTGAAGCTTGGCTTCCGTACTTCTATGTCGTATTCATCGCCGATATCGTTCAAGTTTTTGAGAATTCTTCTCCTCTTTCAATCTAAATATATTTCGCAGCATCAGCTAGTTCAATAGCCTAGCCAAGATCCAGGTTTTCTGTTTGAAGTACTTGATTCAAAGGCAAAGTAAAAAATGTACCGCGCTCAAAATATGCATAGATATCTGATTCGTTAGTAGAAATGTGTCTCATAAATGGATGCATTTACAGCACTATATTGTTCGTTCAGAATTTTTGTAGATCGAATCTCAATGGGAGGGGTTTTGACCCCCAAAACCCCTCCCTAGTACACGGGCCTAATAAGAAATATATATATATATTAAAAATATTATTTAAATGTACACATACATTAATAATTGAAAAAATATTTTTTTTTTTAAATTTATTATTACAAATTTCAAACATTCTTCAAATTAATATATTTTAATATATGATTTGTGTACTGTTATTTTAAAAAATGTACTTAAAATTGTAAGTAACTGTATCAATTCATTTACATACTACTATACCTTTCAAAATTCATACATACAAAGTGGTCTATTATAACTGATTTGCAATTTTTTTATAGAGTGTTCTATATTTGTCTACAGAACTTCCGCTTCCTGAATAAGCTCAGAAAAAAAATAAGAAAATGTTAATTTATCAGATAATTAACCTACTCTTAAATTAATCATAGCACATATATTAGTCAATTAACCGACTCTTATATTAGTCAAAGGCAGCACAGGACTGCCGTACGTCCTTAAATGAGCTGGCGAAACAAATGAATGTAAATCTGGTATGGGTACAGGGACATATGGACATTCCAGGATATTGCGAAGCCGACGAGCTTGTCAGAAATGGCACAATGCTGCAGTACACAAGCATCAATAAATATCCGGGAGTTCCATTTGCCAACTGCAAGTTGCTCCTCAAAAATATCTTAAAAAGGGCCAATCTTAGATGGAGGGAGGAACGTACTTGTGGTACTATAAGACAGATATGGTCTGAGTACAATCGTAGGCGTTCCGCAGATATTATATCGCTTCCAAGGGCTTCTATTAGCAAAGTTATTGCGGCTATTACAGGACACTGGTTGGACGGCAGGCATACTGAACACCTGGGCTACTGCAGGAGCTGTCACAGTGATGAGGAGGAGGAGACAATGTCTCACCTTTTCTGTCACTGCCCGGCTCTTGCCATGAGGAGATGGACTTACTTGAGCCAGCCTCTCTTTGACGACCTCTCCGACCTAGAGTCCGTCGACGTCAAAGCTCTCCTGATGTTCTTAAACACCTCCAAATGGTTCATGGGGTAGTGGCCGGGGATGGGCCAACTCTTTTTCGGTATCATAACGGACCCTATGGTCTAAGTGTGTCCCACCCCAAGACCTATACGCTCTAACTTAACCTAACCTATATTAATCATGTAATAAATAATACATTCATGAAAACAAAATTCATCGGATAAAACACTACTTACACAATGGATGTCTTTTATCATGGTGTAAAGGAGTGACCTATATGCGAAATTACTAAAAAAAACTAAAACTAAATCTTATGCATCGTATCAACTTATAACTTCAACACAATATACATAGTGTGGTTTTGCCGAGAATACAAGATTTCGATCAACTTCATGCTTAAGGTATGTGATATGCGCACGATAGGTTGCGTACAACACTTAATTTACGAAGGAAGAGTGTAATAAAACTTTTATGGATTAGTTTTTATAATAATATAAGTAGCCAAATTGAGATTTTTTTAAAGTAATTTTGCATTTAGGTCACTCCTTCAAACTAGGATAAAACGCATCCTCTGTTTGAATAGTGTTTTATTGGATAAATTTTATTTTCATGAATGTATTTTTCATTAATTGTTTAATATAAGAGTAGATTAATTATCTCCTAAATTAGGCCTCAGATCCAAATTTGGTAAACAACACTTTCTTCTTTTTTTTTCAGCTTATTCAGGAAGCGAAAGTTCTGCAGACAATTATAGAACACTTTGTATAAAAATAACTTCATTGTACCATAGCTCAAATTTTTTTTTCACAATGTTGTGTCCAAACAGCATATGATGGAAGAGAAGGTCCCATTTCTGGCAATGTTAAAAAAAGTTTCAGAGGCTCTAGTGATTGGGTCCAATCATAAACGCTCTTCACGTCCATAATTTTGATTAAAAACAAATTAGCAGGGCATGGCTTCGATCTACGGATCTCAGAAGAGTGTCGAAATATAAGGGCATATCAAGAAATAGTAGAGTTGGCAAAGTTCGATAGTCCTCTCTAATCAGTTACATTTATTATATTATTATTATATCTAAAATGAAGATGTTTTCATTTGTGATGAGCCATTCTGTATAAGTTAGCTAAAACACTTAGTAGTTTCAGTTCTACTCTAATAATGTTTTATAAAATTAGTTAAGTATGTGAATATTTATGCTCCACTTGCTAATTAATATGACAAAGTACAGAATGACTGAAATTTTTTTATTTGTTACCTAGAACCCTTTAGTGAAATAGTGAAAAGTAAGAGATGCTTGCAAGAAATCTATAGGTAATATAAAATTGAATCGCTAAATGTGTTGCCAAGCGCGTGAGCTATATCTTGAGAACAGCTGAACCGACCAAAATATCTGTCACACCAGTTTATAATACAGGGTTGTTCAAGTTATACGACATGGAAGATTATGGCTAAACGGCTTGTTTTTAACAAAGGAAGGTTATTGGCTGTTTGCAGGGTGACTGGAAACGTGGTATGTATCAAAGGTTTATTTTTTTTAAATGAACACTCTGTTTATTATTTCAGTTTCAAGTTCTACGATCAAAATAAAGGTAAAATTATAATTTAAGCATCTATTTAAGACAAAATTAAAAATTCCAGAATTTATTTTGTGTTATAAAGTAGAACCCGACCCATATTTTTTAGGTATCATTATTACACATATTAGAGCCATATGAGAGCCTAAGTGGACGAGCGGTCTAAGATGATAGACTTTGACCGTTTGTCTACCTAGACTTAGGTTGCGGGTTCGAATCCAGGCAGCGGCAATGTGAGCAATTATAATTAATGGGGGGTGGTTTAATTGATCACATTGTCGTCGCTTGGATAAGAACGAAGTAACCGACTCCACCCACATCAAAAATGTAATTATAAATATGGAGGCAGTTAAATAAATAAAGATTTACAAATAATGATGTGGGTGGCCTCTGTTATAGGCGTCTAGTCTATGCCAGAAAAACGGAGGTTAATTCCCATTATTATATTCAGGGGGATCGGGTTGTACTTTATAATTCTGGCATTAACATTTCTGGCTTAAATAAATGCTAAAAATTACATATCTAACAAATTATAAGTTGCTTGACACATACTTTTGGAATTGTTTTTTTGCAAATGTTATAGGATACGCATAAGCGAAATAATCGCAAGTTCCCTGCCTGACTCTGGATTCACCAATTAATATAAATTTTTTTTTATTTAAACTTGCCTAAAACACTTTCCCAAATTTGTGTCAGCGGGTCTCCAACTATTTACTGGTTATTTAATGGTGAATATTCCGCAGTTTGCTAGGGTAGCAGGTTCGATTTCCGCCGTCGCAACAAAATTAATTTAATTAATAGTTGTGATGGGCTGGTGTAGTGCATGGTATATGTATGAAGGAGGTGCACTCAGCCTCTGAAATTGAGGACCTAATAAATCTATAGCCTAAGTGTGTCCTTCGTCAATTTTAGCATTGTTGATATTTTTAAGCATCAAATTGTATACTTAAGGTAGTTCCTCCGCGACCGTCCAGTCAAAAAGTTTTGGACTAATACTATCATTCAGTGCATTAACTGTGCTATGACTATTATACATATACCATATATTATTTTCACAAGACTGTAGTTACTCACTATTATATATTCTATACGTATACACACACATACTTTGATATATACCTTTACCATTAGTTTTTATATGCTTTCCACAAAAATTATCGCTAAAACGAGTTATTTATTTAAGTTTTTTATCGAAACTATATGGTAAATAATTTTTATTTTTATTTATATATTTTCTAAATATAGTATTCTACATTATATTAGTTTTTCATAGAGATGGTGGACGTCATTCATTGGTAAATAAATATAATATTTGTAAATTTGTGTATTTTTATACACTTCTCCCATGTACACGTACAAATTGCGTCACTTTTAATTGCTAATATCTCATGTATGGCATGGTAAATCATCTTCTAATTTTAACAGCAAGTGTATTATGAATTAAATATTTTATATTCTGAGTTTTGAGAAATTCTTGGAATATCACTTTCGTGTAGGTACTACCTTAACTTTCTGTTAGGATTCTAATACATTATATACTGTTAAATGTTACACAGAACGTGATAAAATTTTATAAAAATCTAGTGTGAAAGACATGTGACCTCTATGTAAATATACACATTAAACAACTGACTTAAATGTTGAAAACCAGGTTATTTTTAGTATATTTAATTCAAACAAATTAAAAATATAATAATTGACTGATTTAACTGTTGAAATACCATGTATAGACAGTGTTGATTACTATACAATCGTTATTAAATTCCAAATTAAAAATTAAAAAAACCGTATTTTAAAATACTTTTAAGAAAGTTCTTCATACATTTTTCAAGGGGCGTGAAATCATTATTTGATTGGCGGGAAACTTTATATTTTTTTAAGACTTCTCTTAAACATTCGTTGGTGGAAAATAATATTTATAAAGAAAAGCGATTTTTCAGATAAGAATGGTTAAAGTTTCAATTGAATTTCAAGTACTACGATTATACTCTTTACTATATCGATTTGAAATTTGGATATGTTATAGGTACTCATATCCGATCTGTCTGCCCTGGTTACTTTTATTTTTCGAAAATCCTGGTAATTTTCACAATTTTCATTGTTCACATCCATATATAGTAGAATACGAAAAAGTACCTAAACAATGAAAATTGACCGAAATGATGAATATTAGCCGTTGCATTATTTTTTATAAATTAGAAGGGTTGAAAAAAAAAACACAATTATGGTGCCCTTTCGACCACCAGTTATTTGGTTTTCAAAAATTATCGAAAGTATTTACTAGATTTTTTTTTCGTTCCCGAGAATGTTTCAAAATATCACTAGTTGAAGATACCTGCAAATTTTCAGCTTTTAGTTTTGGAGAAAATTGACACCAAAGTTTTGTCTCAATTTGCGCCCTCAAAGATAAACCAGTGACGTTTACGAAAATTTTATACTTAACTTACCCAAGAAATAAAATTTTGAATTCAGTATAATTTTACTTTTTTAAAGCAAGTGGGTGCTTTGAACCATTTTTGTGAATCTCTAGAGGGGGACAGCTGCCCATACGTGCCCCCCATATCGACGGCTATGTACAACGATTATAATTGTAGGTCCGTTCAGTGTCGTTATAATCCATTTTGATTGTATGCTTTTGGAATGAGTAACAAAAACGTCTGCTTGTTTAAGAAGCTTCAACATTCGTAGTAACTTGTTTATTATTTATACAGTATGATCGAGTGGCCAGCTAATAAAAAATAATTATGTATACAATTTTAAAATCAATTTTTTATTTTAGAACGTACTAAAACTTTAAATTACCAGTGAAAACAAACAATTGACTGAATCAATTGTTGAAACACCATGTATAGACAGAGTTCAGTACGCAATCTTTTATTTTTTAACGCCATGTAAGTATAGAAAGATAGTCACTCTTAGATAGCCACAGTTGTAATTATATAACACCACTGTAATGTCACACACTGATAATCCCATATATATAGTGTGATGTTAACTTTTATTTCCCATCTTTCTAGCATGCATAGAATAGAAAATCGTTATTGCTAGGTGGTTTTTCGCGAGCTCTCTTAACAATTAAATTTTTACTCGAAAACTGGAGGGTTTAGAGAAAAATATCTTATTATATGATAAATTTCCGAAGCGATTCGGTCAATATTACTTATCCTATCGGGTAATCCACCCTAAACTTGTACTTTTAGGTCCAAGAACATGATTTAAACAGAATCCTGCAAAAAATTTCCATGCAAAAATTAATCATGATCCATGATTGATTTTGTCAGGAATAATTAGCCCACAACCTGGCACATCCTGTATAATAATTAATTTCGGGATAAATGTGTTAAAATGGATATAAAATAAAAATATAAGACAGGTAGAAGATGTGTCTCATCTCTAAAGGTCATCTTCGTCCGGTCGGTCAGTGCCAGCATTAAAGAATAACCCAAATGACTAATTCTAAAGATAATACATTGCTGGTTGGAAATCCCAAAAATTATAGTTAATAGCAAATCACTTTAAAAGGTTTTTAAAATTATTTATTTTGATTACACAAAATTGGCCAAAGGATAAATTGGAAAAAACCTTTATAAATATACAAAAATTAATTTAAGGTCGTTTAGCATATTTTTTGCACAAAACTGTTAGCAATTCATTTAATTTTACCTCTAGCTAACTTGCAGATATGGGCGAGTTGTTTTAAGTTGAAGTCACCATTGTTATAACTTTATTGTGTGTCTCTTTATGTAAGTCTGCATTGTTCATAGAGGAGGAAGCGAGACGGATATGCGGCTATTCTACCTATCTCAGTTTCTCTAGTAGTAATAGTAGAAAAAAAAATATTGTCTCTCTGTGACACTGTCTTACTCGTATGTTAGTTACAAAAGTCTGTGGGTCTTCTCTAAGCCACGTTTGTCCATGCCTGAGCTAAAGGATAAAAAAACAAGTGAACACAAACAATTGACTGAGTCAATGGATGAAATACCTTGTATAAAAAGTCAGTGCTTGTATTATTATACCATGATATATGAAATATACATAGTATATTAAGTTTTGTCCCAAGTTTGTAACGCTTAAAAATATTGATAAAATCACCTAATTAGTCCATTTCCAGTTGTCCGTCCGCCCGTCTATTAACTCGATAACTCAAAAACGAAAAAAGATATCAATTTGAAATTTTTACAGCGTACTCAGGACGGAAAAAGTGAGAGTTCGTAAATGAGCAACATAGGTCAATTGGGACTTAGGACCCATCTTGTAAACCGTTAGAGATAGAACAAAAGATTAAATAGAAAAAATGTTCCTTAAAAAAATTAACAACTTTTGATAGAAACATTTTTTCGTAATCATCCCTGTTTACCCGTGAGGGTGCAAATTATATAGTGTATTATATGGGAATATCAGTCATGTGTGTGTGACATGTACCTATGCCTAGCTATCTATGAGTGGCTATCTCTCTTTACTTTACATGACTTGAAAAAACAAACGTTTGCGTTATCAACACTATGTATACATGGTTTTCAGCAATTAACTCAGTCAATTGTTTGTTTTCACTTAAGGTTTGCCCCTTTCTCTTTGGCAGACAACTTGTAAGAATCGAGGATGAGTATTAAGACTCGAGCACTGTCTTTGAATCAATCATATGGTATGGAAACAAGTTATATTAAAGAGAACAGCAAACTGCAAAAGAAATCTAAAATTTACATGGGTACCACTGTAAGCAAGTTCATAGGTGATTTATGGTCCGACTCCCTTCAATATTTTGATTTAAAAATAAATTTCCTAAAACATTTCATATGAATAGTTTTGAACAAAGGAGGAGCTGGAATTGGTCTACATATAACAAGTCTTAAAAAATTTCAAGGACGTTAACATAAACCATGATATATAAATTCGTCGAGGTCTTATTTATGTTGTATACCTTAATACCTATATAGTACAGTAAATAAAGGTATTTTACTTAAAAAAAATGCTTAATGGCTGGAATTTTTCGGGGGTGTTTGGGGCATGCCCTCAGTTTAGTTTTCTTATTCGTGGTGGTGAGGGAAGATACAATCCCTTCTCAATACAGAGGTAAGTTGGTTTTTATTAGTTATCTTTTTTGCTATCGCACGTACAGTCAAGCTATATATATTCAAATTTTCTGGAATTTCGCTTATCTATCGAATCGTAAAATGGTCATTGTAATTTACCTTCTTGACCTATGATCTCTACCATTCGATAGATAATCAAACTTTCAAGAAACTGATATATAGAACTTTACTGTACGTGCGATAGAAACAAAGGTAACTTATAAAAAAACAACTCACCCCTTTATTGACAGGGAGTTGTATCTTTTTAGGCTCAGGGCATGGCTCAAACACTCCCTAAGAATTTCAGCCAATAAAAAGTTTGTTTCCCTAAAGTATTGTAAACAAGTTTTGGTTTATTTGCACGGTACATACATATAAACCTAACACATTTTTTGTAGTCAAATAATATGTGTTATTTTTAACATTACAATACCACGCAACTACAAAAATATATAATATATTGTGTGTAAGTGTTGCTTATAAATTTGATAATATAGATATCGCTGTTCAATCATCAACACTCTAACTATAGTCGTCTCTGTTCCTCAAATAATGGATCTTCGATAAACTCATGATTAAGTTAAAATTTTGTTTTTATATCATCGACAACCTTATATTTTTATGGTATTATTATAAACTACAAGATTGTCTTAATATTTTAGATAGTTTTTTTTTTCTCACACACTCTAGATTTTTCGATATAGAAATATCCAATTGAAAAAGGATAACCTATATGATTCATCATTTTTTCAGCCAACTTTGAACGATAAAATAACAATAAAAAGCCCGATGACCTAGGAATTTTTTTGTGATTTTTGGAAACTTTGTTAATCAAAAAATGTATTTGTAAAGTATTTTTTATACCATGTATATATGAAATATACATAGTATTTTAAGTTTAGTCCCAAGTTTGTAACGCTTAAAAATAATGATGCTAGGAAAAAAATTTTGTCATAGGTGTTCATAAAATCACCTAATTAGTCCATTTCCGGTTGTCCGTCCGTCCGTCCGTCTGTGGACACGATAACTCAAAAACGAAAAAAGATATCGAGCTGAAATTTTTACAGCGTACTCAGGACGTAAAAAGTGAGGTCAAGTTCGTAAATGAGCATCATAGGTCAATTGGGTCTTGGGTCCGTAGGACCCATCTTGTAAACCGTTAGAGATAGAACAAAAGTTTAAATATGAAAAATGTTCCTTATAAAAAAATAATCTATTGTTTGAAACATTTTTCGTAAACATCACTGTTTACCCGTGAGGACGCAAAGTAGGCGGAAATTTTATAGTATGTATTAATATAGGAATATCAGTTGTGTGTGTGTCTATTTAAAAGTGGATATCTTTTGTTATTTACGTGACGTCAAAAAAACAAACGATTGCGCATCAACACTGTCTATACATGGTATTTCAACAATTAACTCAGTCAATTGTTTGTTTTCACTTGTTTTTAAATAAAATTATTTTATGGTCTTTATTTACTGTAGTAATACTATAACTATATAATATGCTATCTATAACATACTAAATATAATAAATTTAGTATGGTGTTAAAGATTGCCTAAAGCTATTTTTTATTAATAATAAATTAATAGGTTTACGTACTATGTCCCATACAACTTTCACTCTTGGCATTATAATGCAGAAAAAACACTGTTATGTAATTTTAATATACCAATATACATTTGTGTTATATAGCTACGGTGGATATGGTTAGATTATTTTTGGGCTAGGTAGATTTTAATATGGCCCGTGAACAGTATTTATACCAAATTTCCGGAGAAAATATAATGAAGGGATTTTTATGCCCAAAATTGATTCAAGAATTATTTAGATACAAAGGTACCTTTTATTGGGCAAAAATAAAAAAAAAGTTTTTTAGTCGTCTTCAAACCCAATTATTTCATTTTCTATTTCAATTTTTATACCATGTATATGAAATATACTAAGGTATATTAAGTTTAGTCCAAAGTTTGTAACGCTTAAAAATATTGATACCATGAACAAAATTTTGGTATAGGTGTTCATAAAATCACCTAATCAGTACATTTCCGGTTGCCACGGTTTCGCCACGATAACTCAAAAACGAAAAGAGGTATCGAGCTGAAATTTGGATAGCGTGCTTAGTAAAAAGTAAGGTCAAGTTCGTAAATGAGCAACATAGTTCAATTGGGTCTTGATCTTGGATCTTTTAAACCGTTACAGATAGAACAAAAGTTTTAGTGTAAACAAGTGAAAACAAACAATTGACTGAGTTAATTGTTGAATCACCATGTATAGACATTGTTGATTACTCTAACACCTTACAGATATAATACATGTCACACAAACATAACTGATAATTCCATATTAATACATACTATAAAATTTGCATCTAACAGTGATGTTTACAAAAAAATGTTTCAAACAAAAGTTGTTTATTTTTTGATAAGGTTTTGATAGTTGTTTATTTTTTAATAACATTTTTTTACATTTAAACTTTTGTTCTACCTCTAACGGTTTACAAGATGGGTCCTACGGACCCAAGACCCAATTGACCTGTGTTTCTGATTTACGAACTCGACCTCACTTTTTACTGAGTGCGGTACGTCCTGAGTGCGCTGTAAAAATTTCAGCTTGATATCTTTTTTTTTCGTTTTTGAGTTATCGTTTGACGGACGGACAATCAAAAATGGACTAATTAGATGATTCTATGAACGGCTATACCAAATTTTTTTCGTAGCATCAATATTTTTAAGCATTACAAACTTGGGCCTTAACTTAATATACTATGCATATTTCAAATAAACACTTTCCATACATAGTATTTTAACAATTAACTCAGTCAATTGTTTGTTTTTACTTGTTGTTTTAAATATTAATTTCGGGTATTTTAATTCAAAAACTGGTAAGCTGGTAAGTATCTTTAATGTAGATATATTTAGTGGAATTTTACATAAATCAATCCATGTTTGCAAGGTGGTTTTTTGGTTTAAAGCAAAACAAGTCTTATACCTATATCAGTCGAATTATTATTTTTTAACAATTTTAATATTCCTTTAAATACACTGAAAGAGTAATTTATAACGTCGACCAGGATACCGGTTAAAGATAGAAGCGTATACGTAGTCAGGGCCGGAGTCAGAAATTTGATTCCGGGGATTGAGAGGTACAGAAAACAACATCTTCTCGATTGACATCTCTAGAAGATATGATCTACATGTATTGGAAAATTTTAGATTTTGCAGAATTTTAAGTAAGAAGGTGGTATTTTCGGTCTTTCTTTCTTCTTTTTTGGAAGTCTCTTTCTTGTCTTTTTCGGAAGTCTCGATTTTATTTTCTATTGTTTGCAAGTATCATTAATTTTGTAACATGCAATCAAATCGGAAGATAAAAATATAAACTCGCTCAAAGAGGTTTAACGTTTCAAAGAACATAGATTCGAAAAATACAAAAAAATTCTATTTGCCAAAAGCTATACCCAATTTTAGCTCCAGAAGCTTACCTACAACCTATAAAAGATGGAAAGTTTCAAATTTGTAGACCAAACGGTACAATTTATAGGGTTATAAAAGGAGGTAAGTGGGACAAATTTCGAGTAACTTCTGGAGAGCCTTTTCAAAACATGTACCTACATACGAAAAAATGAGAAAAGAATTTGCCAGAAAATACTTTAATTTTTACGACCAGTAATTCTGTGTTTCACCAATTTGAACTTGTTGACTAGACCAGGTCCGTGTGCAAGGAAGGGGTTTTGAGGGTCAAAACCTCTCCCATTGAGAATCTATCAACATAAATTTTGCACCAAGAACATAGTTCTATAAATGCACCCATTTATGATACTAATTTCTACTGACGAATCAAATATCCATACATATTTTGAGCTCGGTACATTCTTTGAATTTGTCTTTGAGTCGAGTACTTCAAACAGAAAACCTGGATCTTGGCGAGGGTATCGAACTAACTGATGCTGCAAAACAAATTTTGCTTGAAAGAAGAGGAAACGTTGGAGAAGTGTTCAGGAAAATTTTCAAAACCCTGAGCGTATCTGTGACGAATACAACATAGAAGTGGCGAAGCCAATGTTTGCGTTATAACATATTCAACGCTCGAATATATATAGACTGATTCAGTTGAAGATTATAAATCGAATTTTGAATCATCGCAATATTTTATCAAATTTAGCTTGTCTTTTTCTCAATAAAATGAAAAATTTTGATGAAAACCCTTGCTTGACTTTTTGAACAAGAAAACCCAATTTTGCACGATGATTCTCCTCTTACTTCTGAGTCGACAAAATTGCCAGATGGAGTGCCAAAAATTCACTTGAAGTACTCGATATTTACAGTAAAGATGCGTACCCGAATGTCTACTAAATGCATCGCGTTCTGGTGGTAGTTTTGTCTGTGACATCAGCGACAAATGAAAGCTTCTTTTCAACCTTACATCGTCTCAAAACATACCTTAGATCGACAATGTCTGAAAATCGGCTAAACGATTTAGCCCTCGTTAAATATATCTCGCGTTGTGGCGGTCGATGCACATAGAGTTTTTGAAAAGTTTTTTTCTGTACCTCACAGAATTAACTTATTAAAAAACAGTGACTGAATATTACATTTTAACTTAATTAAATGTTCTTTTTCTCAACAAAATAATTTCTTGTTTTTATTGACTTTTTTACATGGCGTACAAAAGTATGAACCCCTCCCTTGGATAATTCCTGCGCACAGGCCTGGACTAGACTATATAGATGGTAGAAATAAATTATAAAACTTTATGACAGTAAAAAAATAAAAACTTTAACCAATTTTTTTAGGGTTTAGTGAAATATTTATAATATAATTACGATACTTATATGGTTATATTAAAAAACAGAAATTTGCATGAATAATTAGTACAATCATTGAGTTGTATTGTTAATTGAAATAATTAGCCTCATTCTTTTATAAAGTAAAAGTATGTATTACAATTTATCATATCATTCTGTTTATTTTTTTTTTTTACTTTATTATACTTATTATTATACATTCTTAATTAATTTATATTCAGAGTGATTTAACAAATCTCAGATTTTTATTTTTGACAATCACAGTTTAAACCTGATTGGTGCACGGTTAAATAAAATTACTGGATTAAAGTAAACACGTTTACTTGGCTGTTGATGTTTCTATAAGAAGTAGTTATTTTCATGAGTCAACGATCTCAAGAAAATCTTTCTTGAAATTTTTCTCAAATTTCAGTTCCTTGAAACAATAACGTATTGACGACCTATTAAACCTATTAAATTACCTATTGAACAATTTTTGAGTAATAGTTTCCAAAATTAGAAAGTACAAGTTTTCTAATGAGCATGATAAGATTTTAGATAAGACCATTTTTTATAAAATGGCGGCCAGGTGATAAAACGCCTAAAATATGATAAATTCCGGGTTTTTTTTTCATGTTTTAAAAACGAAAATTGGGGGAGTTTACAAAACAATATGTCAGGGCTTAAAAGGAGGTAATTTAAATTTTCGAACGGAAAAAATTCAGTGCGGTGATTATTTCAAAAGATACAGGATTTTAAACCCAAAAGTGTCAATTTTGCTTGGGAAGCAAATATCTTGGTCCAAAAAGCTCGTACGGGAAATTTTTTACAACTCATTTTCAAGATAATTGAACAAGCTTTCCAGTGGTTTAAGAAAATTTGTTGTAAAATAATTTTTAAACTTTATATAACATTTAGGGACAGCATTTTTCACCCTTTCAACCCTCTGTGCAAAACGGCAAGGGGTAATAAAAGTTTTTGAACAATAGACAAGCCAAAACTAGAAAGTACAAGTTTTCAAATGAGCTATTAAAGTTCCGAATTCGATCAATTTTGGCGGAGATACAGCTGTTTGAAATTTAGGTAAAATTTTGTGTAAGAACTTTGTTCCCTTAATCAATTGGCGCAGTGTATGTATATAGAGCTCTCCTATTAACTAAAGGCAGATACTAACTCATAGTAAAATAATTTTTACTATGTTGCTACATATATTTATAAATTTATTACTTTAAGAATGCATGTCAAGGTAATACTGAACTAAAACTAAGACTAGCTAACTAACTGCTTGCTATTACTATTACTATTACTATTATAGTGTACAGTTTTAATTCCTTTATTATATAAATGAGTAGCCTGTTTTTACTATGTGCGTTCATCACTGAAAAATGACTAAATCTATCAAAAACGGTTCTTAGTCTAGTCAAGAAGTTCAAATTAGTGAATTATAAAGATAATGGTTAAAAAAATGGACTGTTTTATATCCAGGATTCGTTCTTTCGATTTTATCGTCATAGTCACCTTTATAACTGAGACAGCGAGTTAATTTTCTATGAATTAACCTCTGTAACTGAGAACTTGAGATAGCATCATTTTGTTTATTTATTTACCTAATTTTATTCTACCCGCAAATTCAAGATTAATTTTGAGCCTAAATGACCTTCAGTTTTAGTTTTGCTTTACAATCATACGGATGTTCATTTGAAAATGCCGAAACGAAGGCTCAAATCGTTATCGTACGTGAAAAACTGAAGTTAATATCCGTTTATGAAGTTGAGAACACACGCGATGAAGTCTTTGTCGAATTTAATATGCCAAAATCTACTTTTTTTTAGAATAATTCAGAATAAAGATAAAATTCAATCAAAATGTCCTCAAGGACAAGGAAAACTAAAACGTGTACGTTTATCAGAATATCCTGAACTTGAACAGTGTTTGCTAACATGTGTCAAGCAAGTTCATAACCAAAACGTTCCTGTAAGTGGACCGATGATTAAATAAAAGGCACAAGATTTCGCGCGAAGGCTCGGTATTCATAATTCATGTGGCCATCAATGATATTGATAATTGTGAACAACCTCTATTACTGAAATAACTTGCATTCTGATCTCTTTTAATGGAACCCTCCGTAAATGATATTTCTTTATACCTGAATATCTGAGACACTGGGTAAGTGGAATAACTCTATAGGTAAGACCATTTTGCAGGTCCGTTGATGTCTTACTGAAGCAGATTTCGCTGTATATTCATTTTTAACGTACATTTAATTTTATTATTTTATGCTGCAATGTGATGTAGTAAAAGGGAGAGGGTATAGTGGAAATACTATCTGTCTCTTAAGATTTAGGTTAGGTTAGGTTAGGTTGCATTGACTCTCCACGAAAGACACACTTAGACTATATTATGATACCATATATGTGTTTTACCACCTTTCCGCTGATAATTTCATTTATCAGCTCCTCAATTTCAGAGGCTGAGTGCACCTCCTTCATGCATATACCATGCACTACACCAGCCCATCACAACTATTAATTAAATTAATTTTGTTGCTACGGCGGGAATCGAACCCGCTATTCTAAGTGTCCGCGGACGGAATTGGCTACGCCCTAACCAACTGAGCTAATGGGACGACTCTCATAAGATTTAAGAAACTAGAATTTTCATACGACCCCGCGGGCATCAAGTAGTCATATTAAGATAAATATAACCAATTTATTATACACTAGATAACATTATTGTATTTAATTGTGTGTTTAAATTAAAACATTTAAAAGTGGTTTTAATGTGATTAAACTGTTTTAAATATAAACATGTTAAGTAGGGTAAATATCAGGACTGCCCAACGAGATTCGGCTTACATAGGATACCAATAATTCGGATTAATTATCGTCCAAAAAAAATGCTGCTACAGTGGAACCTGGTAAAGTGAGACATCAAAGAATCTGCACATTTGTCACATTTGTTTATAGAGGTATTCCACTTATCTAGTGTCTTGGATATCCAGGTATAAATAAATATCTGTCTCATTTACAGAGGGTTCCATTAATAGAGGTCAGAATACAGATTATTTTAGTTATAGAGGTACAATTATTAAATAAAATAACGTATAATCAATATCATTGATGCTACAAAAATTATGAATACCGAGCCTTCTCTCGAAATCTTGTGCCTTTTATTTAATCATCGGTCCACTTACTAGAACGTTTTTTCTACGAAGTTTCTTGACCCATGTTAGCAAACACTGTTCAAGTTCAGAATATTCTAATGGGTATGGGGTATGGGTATGGAGGTTAGCGGGCCATGCTCGAGCATCGGGCCTCAAAGCAATGGTTCAGAGCACCTAGCCAAATAGACCCTTGTACTCTATCCCCGCTTCGCTTTTCAGTGGCTATTATAACCAACTGATGTACTGAAACCCAGGATTTGCCTGGCGCTGAGTTTCCTAATTTCTTCTGGTTCGACTATGGCCGGACCAAACCATTTCCTTCGCTGCTGTATGAGCGCTGGGCAGTAATAGAGAAAGTGGATCGATGTTTCTTCTGAATTTTCTCCGCATCTGTCACACGCGGGAGATTGTCTTTTTCCAATCTGATGTTGGAACTTGTTCAGGTTATCATGCCCTGTGAGTAACTCTACGATGACTCTAATAAACGTCCACGTTTTTAGTTTTCCTTGTCCTTCAGGACATTGTGATTGAATTTTATCTTTATTCTGAATTATTCTACGAAGAGTAGATTTTGGCACATTAAATTCGACACAGACTTCATCCCGTGTAAGCTTTACATAAGTGGTATTACTTTGATCTGAAAACGAATGTTAGAGTGAAATTATAAAATATAATTAAACAAATAAAAGAAATGTTTTTTATTTGAATTGTGCTCAATTTTTTTTCAAAACCATGTTTGTATCTTTGTTTTGTTTAAATCCAATAACAATTATCTCTTTTAAACAGCACGTGTTTCATTGATTTAAATTAATGAAAGTGAAATAATTAAATTATTTAATGTAAAACAAAACAAAAATATTTCAGAAATATCTATTAACTTTTGAGGCTGAGGGCCACGATCAATGTCGTTCTAATAGGATGCAAACCCTAGACAATAAACTTTAATTTCACAAATAAAGAATTTTTATATATTATATAGGCTGGCATACTCATAATAGCGATATTATTATACCCTGTATAAATGAAATAAGGTATAATAAGTTTAGACACAAGTTTGTAACGCTTAAAAATATTAATACTATGAACAAAATTGTGGTATAGGTGTTCATAAAATCATTTTATTAGACCATTTCCGGTTGTCCGTTCGTCCGCATGTCTGCGGATACGATAATTCAAAAACGAAAAAAGATATCAAAGCGTGATCAGGACGTGCTCAGGTTAAAGTGGAGGACCGAAACATACTCAAAAACGATACACCACACGATCAAGCAATCAAATTTTTCCAAAAAAATAAATTTTTTTCAAAAATTTTCACCATTTTCCACAAATATTCACAGATTTTCTCTTTTTTAAGTTCAAATTCGTTATCAATGACAACCTCATCCCGAAGTTGGCCGTTTCATATTGAAATAAAATAAAAATACTTTCAAACAATTTCCTAATGATTTTAACAAGTACAGCTAAATATTTGTATTTACAATAGAATGGGATTGAATTTAAAATATGAATTCATTGATACAAAATTACTGAAGTTAAATAAACAAAATAAATACTTCTATGAATTAAATTAATTAAAATAAATCAAAAAAAGATTTTTTCAAACTATGTTGCAGCTCAAAACAACAATATTTGAAATTTGTTAGACAGTATATTTCTTTCATACAAATAACTCATGCGTTTTTATCAACTTCACCACTCAACCCCGTACGGTAGTTGTATCACATTCGTGGCACCATTCGCCATATTTGATCTCGCGATGAGGTTGAGACAAACTAATATCGGTTGTTATAAATAAATTTTTTTCGGTTTAGAAAAGTCCCAAACAGCGTTTTTCCCATTGGGAATACCCTTAATTAGACCCAAAAAAAAAAAACAAAAAACAAAAAAAAACAATTGGTTTGTTAGATTTGATGTTCTATAAATAAATGAATATAATGGCTAGTTAGTAATTTAAATTATGCCATTGCAATTGCATGTAATTATATTCAAGTAATAGTTAATTGTTATACACTAAGACTAAGACTAACAGTACTCGTACAGTAATGATGTACTGCTTGAAAAATATGAAAGTTAATTGGTGTTGATTCAGGCCAGCGCACCACACACCGCACCTTTTATTACTTTACTAATCTTATATATTATTACTCTAGCAAGTTTTCTCTGTCCTACCCTTACCTTTCTTATTCCTTTACCAAATTCCATGGTGCACCCATCATTTTCAAACTTTTTATGTCTAGGTTTGATGAAAAATATACTCACGATCTAAAAATGTACCGCTTAGAAAAAACACTCTAGACAAATAATACTGAATGAAAAAATATCATAAATTTAAGGGTCGTCAACAGACCATTTTTTTTTCAAAATTAAATAGCGTAATAATAGATTTGGCAATGTTACAACGGTTTAAAGCGCCGAGTTATGGTTCTTTAAAATTTTCGGAGTCGGTTGTCTATTTTATAAAAACAATTTTTTGTGGCATATTAATTAAACTTGTCAACCGATGTCAACTACATCTGTTAATGATTTTTAAAGTTATCATACTCATACGGAAATTACAATGTGAATTATTAATCGTTAATGTTTTTTGATAATGATCGATAACACGTATTATTTTATATATAAATTCTTTAAACTTTAAGCTTGCTTTTGGTGCATTATTATGTGAACACAGTTTTTTTGGAAATAATATATAATAATTTTGGTCTTGTATAAAGAATAACGCACGGGATTCTATTGAGTCAATGTAAAAACTACGATTTTTAATTTTCAATATTTCATTAAAAAAGTCGATAAGGCATCCTCAAACTTGAATAAAACATTATTTAAATGCTTATATCTTTAATATAATAAAAGGCTAACTGTTCTAAGTTTACTTTTGACATTTTTCACTACTTTACTACGAAATTTGTTGATTGTTTGTTGTTTTTAGCCACAGGTACTGGGCAGCCACGGGTTACAGTAACTACGGGAGTGCAATTCCTCACGGGTTGAGCTAGTATTAATATTAATACTACAAAGTTATTATAATTCATTTTATGTATTCAAACATACTTAGTATGATGCTATTATATTCGGAAAAATTACTTTTTTACTAGTAATGCATAGGAAATAATATTAAGCCGGGATGCATAGGAAAAGTGGAGAAACAGCACCGATTTTAATGTAATTTTTTGTTTGAAACGTGTTTATAGGACCCTAAGAAACATTCAGCCAACTTAACCTAGTCAAAAATGGGCATAGGGCCCCAGCGGAGAGTATATGTAGCCCATATTTTTTGCTTATTTTGACTTAAAATTGTCATTATAAGTAGTTATTTTTGGTCACTGAATACGATTCCGACGTCAGATTACATAAATTCTGTTACGTATTCCAAAAATCATGACATTTTTTACCCAAAATTCCACTTTTGGCACAAAACCAAAAAATAAGTATTTATGGGCCGAACTGATATCTAGGAGGTAGTTTTGGTCGCAGATTACGAATCTGATGTTAGATTAACAAATTTTGTCACGTATTCCGAAAATCGAGAAATTTTTGGCAAAGAATTTCATTTTTTGGTAGGAAACGGCAAATTAAGTATTTGTCGTGCAAACTTTGTTGTAGGAGGTAATTTTGGTCGCATTTTACGAATTCGATGTTTGATTACACGGATTCTATGATGCCTTCCGAAAATCATCTCATTTTTATTATTTTTATTAACACTTAGTTTATCGTTTTGTGCCAAAAAAATGAAATTCTTGGCCAAAAATGTCACGATTTTCGGAAGACGTGATAGAATCCCTGTAATCTGACATCGAATTCATATTCATCGACCAAAAATACCTTCTAGTTGACAATTTTAAGGCAAAATAAGTACTTAAAACAAAATTTGGGCTACACTTGTCTCCCGCTGGCGCCATATGCCCATTCTGAGTAGGTTGAATTTTTCTTGGGATCCTATAAACATTCACACTTTTCCACTTTCGTCCCTTCCCTTTCCTTGTATTAATACAGGTAATATAGAAAGCTTTCGATGAAACAATTATGGGATCATCTAGAAAGTATACCTATTCAAAACAAATTGGCAGATAAAAGAATAAAAAAACATTTAAAAGAAGTGAAAACAAAAATTGACTGAGTTAATTGTTGAAATACCATGTTTTATAGAAACATTTTTTATATTTAAACTTTTGTTCTATCACTAACGGTTTACAAGATGATGGTCCTACGGATCCAAGACCCAATGAAACTATGTTGCTCATTGATGACAGACGGACAGACAGACAAACAGATAACCGGAAATAGACTAATTAGGTATTATTTTATGAACACCTATACCAAAATTTTGTTGGTAGCATCAATATTTTTAAGCGTTACAAACTTGGGACTAAACTTTATATACTATGATATATTTCATATATACATGGTATAAAAACTTATCTTCGAATTGAGAACGTCGCCTTTTTTGAAGTCGAACAGTTAAAATCGAACTAGGCAGAGGATTGGTGAGCTGAATTTTAATACTCTTACAAAATGTATACTCTAGAAGCTACACACATTTAAACAGAATAAAAATTACTAGTCAAGCATAAACGTACTTCATGCGTCGCCTATTTCTTACAATTTTTGGTATATTAAAATGTCTGCTATTGTTTTAACGTGTTAAATATTATTATCATATTTATCAGAAGTCTTTAACTTAATAAGTTTTATGATTTATTCATAAAGCAAACATATATTTGGTTAAAAACACCTACTTATTTGTAATGAAAGTGAAAACATTCTAATAAAGTACTTTCGGTAGTGAAAAATAAATTATGAAATTTGAAAAAGTTAAAATTTATGTAAAAATATACTTAAATGTTCTAATTTGGAGTCATAAAAGCAAATTTTTCTTTTATAATATTAAAATTAAAAATCATAATTTTAAAATATATATCACGTGACCTAAAACACGGGCAAGCCCTGATGTGATGTCATATCGGTATGATCCATAGACCATCAGTTAGTTCAGTTTAGACAGCTGGGTATAATATATCCATTGATAATAATCAATATTTATATTTATTATAATTAGTTGTCTATGAATATATCTGTCAAACTTATTTGTGTTATTTCGTATAATGATACCGATATTACGTCACCAAAAGAAGGTTAAAATTTTATTTGGTAAGAAAGCGTGTGTATTTTTCCGAAATAAATTTTTGGTGGCAAAATCAACATTTATTAGCAAAATCAACATTTTGAAATACTTTTTCAAATATAGCAGAATATCCTATTAAGTTGAATAAAACTATGACCTTACGGGATACAATTTGGGAACAAGTTCGTCGTTAATCCATGAACCAGAGGAGGATTCAGACCATTTGAGATTTTTAAGGATTTCGGACTCTTTTTCCAAAAATATATGGTTTTCGAGTTATCTTGTGAGCGACGCAGTCTAGTCGAAATTGGTGAAAGAAACATTTTACCATTTTTAGTTTACAAATTTTGTTAATATACAAATGTGTAACTTGTTGAAAAATTAACTTAAGATAAACTAACGGTAGTAAATTCTTTTAAGTATTTATAACACACTATAATGTTTACAAATTTTTAATTAATTTTAAGGTAGTTTTAGGTACAAGCACTAAGGAAATTTTAGATTTAAGGTTAAAATTATTTAAACCTACCTTATTTTCAACTTTAATTATGAATTTTGTTATAACTTAATATAAACGAAAAATAAGAATACAAAATTTTCAGATATCGAAAAATTTTATTCTTACTTTTTGTCTTATATTGTCAAGTTATAACATAATTCAACATCAAAATTGAAAAAATATTTTTTAATTTGTGTCCCCACTACCGTGCTCATAATTAGTCGGGCACAGCAGGTTTTTTTGCTTTCAATAATTTATTTTTATACCATGTATATACAATATATATTTAAATATATCATAGTATATTAAGTTTAGTCCCAAGTTTGTAACGGTTAAAAATATTGATGCTACCAACAAAATTTTTTGTGTTCATAAAATCACACCTAAACTAGTCTATTTCCGGTTGCCTGTCCGTAAGCACAAAGAGGTATCAAAAACGAAAAGAGATATCAAACTGAAATTTTTATAGCGTGCTTAGGACGTAAAAAGTGAGGTCAAGTTCGTAAATGAACAACATAGGTCAATTGGATCTTGAGTCCGTAGAACCCAAGCCTTGTAAACCGTAAGAGATAGAAAAGTTTAATGAAAAAATTTCTTTTATAAAAACATAAACAATTTTTATTTAAAACATTTTTTTGAAAACATCACTGTTTACCCACGAGGGCGCAAATTAGGTGCAAATTTTATAGTATGTATTATATGGGAATATCAATTATGAATGTGTGGCTATCTGAGAGTGGACAGCTTTCTTTACTCACGCGACGTCAAAAAACAAACGGTTGCGTCATCAACAATGTCTCATCAACTCAGTCAATTTTTAAAAAAAATTGTTTTTTTATTTCCACCGACTGGTTTTGGAGAAATGTATGAAAACATATCATCCATCTACCGTTTTACCATAAAACCAATGTTAAATACGAATACTTTTGAAGTCATTTATTTATTCAAATAATCGGGCAACCCCCCTAAAATTTTTAGAATTGATTTAGCCTTAGACCAACTTCGTTAAAAAAAATCAAGCTTTTATTTTAAAATCGCAAAATGATTAGCTGTTTTAATTATATTTATGACTTTTAAATGCTCTACTAAAATATATTTTATCAAACTTTAAATGTCTTTATCTTTATAGCTTAAAGCATGATGGATGACCTTATAGGAAATAAATTTTTATTTGAAATATTAATTTTTCGAATATTATCAAATAAAGTAAAAGTCTTGTGAATAAAACCAGTCGTGGCAACTTTGTCACAAGGTCAAACTGTAATAGAATTTTGATTTGGAAAGTGGATATATTTAAAGAAACTAGGTATGCAAAATATAAAATTTATCAATGACATTTAGTTACAAATATTGATCTATGAAGTATATCCCTTATTCGTCAATATGTTACATGGATTTTGACTCTAGATTAATATTTAAATCCATGCATTTAGTAAAACAAAAATTATAGTTTTAAAAATTTTATAAAATTATTGACTGAGTTAATTGTTGAAATACCATGTATAGACAGTGTTGATTACTCTATCACATTACAGATAGATGCATGTCACACATATATAACTGACAAACCCATATAAAACATAGTATACAATTTGCGCTTTCACGAGTAAACAGTGATGTTTACGAAGAAATGTTTCAAACAAAAGTTGTTTATTATTTTATAAGGAACAGTTTTTACATTTAAAGTTTTGTTGTATCTCTAAAGGTTTACAAGATGGATCTTACGGACTCAAGACTAAGTGACCTATGTTGCTCATTTACGAACTCGACCTAACTTTTTACGTCCTCAGCCCGCTATAAAAATTTCAACTTGTAATCTCTGTTCGTTTTTGAATAATCGGAATGACAGACGGACAGAGAGACGGCAGACAGACAGACAACCGGAAATGGACTAATTAGATAATTTTATGAACATCTATACCAAAATTTTGTTAGCAGCATCAATATTTTTAAGCGTTACAAACTTGGGACTAAACTTAGTATACCTTGGTATATATCATATACATAGTATAATAAATGCAGTGTAACAAAGGAGGAGGCGCTCGGTATCTAATACAGAGGATGATTATGCTAAAATCATATTCTACCTACATTTTTACGCTATATTTTGTATTTGGAAACGGTTAGGTTAGGTTAAATTGGCTGCCCTGGGATGGGACACACTTAGATAATAGAGTCTGTTGTGATCCCGAAAAAAGGTTGACCCATCCCCGGTCACTACTCCATCAACCATTTGGAATTGTTTTAGAACAACAGGAATGCTTGGAAGTCAACGGACTTCAGGTCGGATTTAGCTCTGTAATCGACAAAGTCAACCCAAGCACTCGAAATTACAACAATACTCCGGGTCTATAAAATTTTTGGATTATTTTTTACGATTATTCTTCAGGTCTCCGTCTCCATCTTCGAATGGCAAAATCTGGACAGTGGTAGAGAATACGAGACATTGTTTCCTACTCCTCCCCACTATGGCTGTTTCTACATTAATAGTGATGCACTGGTAGGCCCAATGGTTCAGCGTGTCTAGTACCTGGTCAATGTGCTGTAATATTCACTACGATTTTGCTTATAGAAGCTCTCAGAAACGTTCTTAGATCATATCTGCTTTGCAGTGCCACATCTAAATCTAAAATTGACCTTCTATCCTCATTCAGTTACAAACGGAACTTCCACATCCTTATTGCGCTTGTTTGCGACAGCCTTGTGCTATTTCTAGCAAGCTCATCGGCTATACAATTCCTTATACATTTATTTGCCAGCCAGCTCATTTCAGGACAGTCGGCAAAGCAAGAATAAAATAAAAACTAAAATTTCTTAAAATTAAAAAATGTTGTTAGTTTTCTAATATAAATCAGTCGAATCTTCTATACAAAATTGAATCTCTAATTTTAAATATTTAAATTGACCTTCAAATGGCCTTCGGAATGCATTTCCAAGGACAAATTAACACTTATCATTTCAAGATTTTCGATCTTAAAATTTTAGTAACTTATCCAGATTATTCTAAACTTTTAAGAAATTCTGTGTATATTTACTTGGTGTATGCAGGGAATACAAAAAATTATTTTTTATAATTAAATTAAAGAGCATTGAAAAAAATACACTCGAACCAGGACTTTAACCCGGACTTTTAGGATCCATGCCAAGCGAAGCCATTTCACATTTATAATAGATCAGGATCAGGATAATAAAAAGAAAGTTTTTTTAAGCAATTTACGAATATTTATAATTTAATCCAATTAATCAATTGTAAAAAATAATCATAGAAATGAAAGATAATAGTCAGAGAGTTGATATTCAAATCGAAACGAATTTACGTCAAATGTTTTTAGTTTCAAGTCAAAGCTACCAACAGATGCATAAACAATTTTTTTTTATTTGGTTGACCATCCCCCTTAATGTGTGACGTAAGTAATGGATGACTCCCTAGGCCAAACCAAAATTCCTATTATAACTTTAAATAGGGGAAAGTTGTCTATAATGATCCCTCAGGGTAATTTGATCCCTCGTTGTTTTAAGTAAACCATTAAAGCCTTCTAGTATATTTATCGATAGATGGTTTCCGCGCGTTCAAATAAATCGTTCAAAAAAGACTTATGGTGATGTATTAACTAATTTGTGTTTCATGGCAAAAATATTAATTTTACTGCTTATGATTTATGGTAAGACAAATTTCAACATAAAATTTTTTTGTGTATCAGTTTTTGCCGTGTGGCTGTTTTTATACCATGCATATATGTAATATGCAAGGTATACTAAGTTTAGTCCCAAGTTTCTAACGCTTAAAAATATTGAAGCTACGAACAAAATTTTGGTATAAGTGTTCATAAAATCACCTAATTAGACCATTTCCGGTTGTCCGTCCGTCCGTCTGTGGGCACGATAACTCAAAAACGAAAAAAGATATCAAGCTGAAATTTTAACAGCGTCCTCAGGACGTAAAAAGTGAGGTCGAGTTCGTAAATGAGCAACATAAGCCAATTGGGTCTTGACCATCTCGTAAACCGTTAGAGATAGAACTAAAGTTTAAATGTAAAAAATGTTCCTTATAAAAAAATAAACAACTTTTGTTTGAAACATTTTTTTGTAAACATCACTGTTTACCCGTGAGGGCGTAAATTAGGCGTAAATTGTATAGTATGTAGTATATAAATTGTATATGTATGTGCAATGTGATAGAGTAATCAAAACTATTTATGCATGGTATTTCAACAATTAACTCAGTCAATTGTTTGTTTTCACTTGTTACTCTTGGCTTTTGTTGACTTTTAATAATATTATAACACATTTTCATAGGCGTATAATAAATTTTAAGGTCAGTTTTTATGACGAAATACAAATACGTCGTTACTGGTAAAATGATCCCCTTTATAAAGGCTAAAATGATCCCTATTTTGTGTGTAAAATTATAATAGATAAAATGATCCCCCATCATGTAACGGGCCTTGATAAAAAATGTAATGGGATCATTTTACCCACTATCCTAACAAGGTCAGTCAAAACGATTCCTTTTGAGAAATATTGAATAGTTCTAAAAATTTGAACAAATCAAAAGAAATTTACATACCAATATTGTAAAATTTGAATAAAGAATTCGAAAATATTTCTACTTATGGGCGAATAGTTTGACTATAACTTACATTTTTTATTAGCGGTATCATTTAAGACCACTTTCCTCTATATTACGAAAATATTTTAAAGAAATTTTTTTAAATAATTAGTTTAAATTTTGTGTAAAAGTTTTAGAACTTTTTTTTAATGAATAAATGAACCTTTTACTAAATTTTATGCATGAAATGGCAAAGAAAAGAGGGGCGGTGACACTTCATAGACAAGTCGTATATACAAACTTCATTATATACCTTAAAATGTCAAGTGACGTCAGTTCAATACAATGGAGATTTCAATGCTTATTTAGATTCCGTACCTAAAAGAATTATTTACTTATTTAGTATAAAGTATACCTATACATGTCTAGTATTGTTGTTACCTCGTAATAAAAACCTAATATTTTTTCATCTGAAAAATAGATGTGGAATTCGCAACAGATTTTAACGTCTTAAGGATGTTCATTCACCAACCTGTTTTGCTATGTGCGTTCATAGGAAAACAGTATGTACATTTTAAATAATTTTAAAAGAATAGAAAATTGGAAAAAATTGTGGAATTCTATTAAAAGTTTAAATAATTATTAGATAACTGGTAAAAGTTTCAAGTACAGTTATTATTAGTATATTATTTTTGAAAAAAGAAAAATTTTAATAAAAAATACTTTTTCAGGGACAAGTTTTTATTGCATTAAAAAATAGAAAATAATTTTTTCTATGAGTCACTCATACCCGACTATTTGTAAAAGCTTGAGGCACTCAATTTAAAATATCAAAAATGAATCGGAACGCTTCATCTATACTTCACATGCCTAATTATTTTTCGATTCATTATTGATATTAAGCGTCTCAAGCTTTTCAATAAAACCTTGTCTCTTAAAAAGTATTTTTTATTAAATTTCAAGACTTAAAAAAATGTATATATATCAAATATGGTGGAAGCGCTGGGAAAATCAGGCACAACCTTACCATGCATTGTCATCCTAACTAAATGTGAATGTAAAATTTCAGCTCACTAGGAAACCGGGAAATGGGTCAAATTTGACTTGCAAGATTTGATTATAGACAGACAACGGGACAGGTGAAACTAACTAAAAGCTTGTAAAATATCGAATTTTATTTTCCGTTGAGTCTCATGTATACAAGGTGAGCCATTTTAATCTATACACGTAAATGTCTCGTTTTGCAGTTAACCAATCAAAAAATAACTTAAACAGATGTTATAGAGTGTGAGTCCCGATTATTTCTCCGAACGTCCTTCGCCTTTGAGTCCCGATTATTGAAATTACTTTTTATCATATTTTAAAGATTTTTGGCCCCACATTTTTGCCGCTCCATGGCGGTTGCCAGTGCTGGATTTAGGCTTAGGACCGTGAGGCCCAGGATTAGGGCGGCATAATTTTAGGGGCGGCAAAATTTTTGGAACGTCAAAATTTTAAAAGAGAACCATTTCAAGGGCAATTCTAATTTTTTTAATAAAATGTATTGAATAATCTAATCATTGAACACCCTGAAACAATTTTATTTGGTATAGGTGTTCATAAATTTACCTAATTAGTCCACTTCCGGTTGTTTGTCTGTACGTATGTCAACGCGATCACTCAAAAGCAAAAAGAGATATCAAGCTGCAATTTTTATAGCGTGCTCAGGACGTAAAAAGTTAGTATTAGTTCGTAAATGGGCAAAGTAGATCAATTGGGGTCTTGTAAACTGTTAGAGATAGAACAAAAGTTTAAATGTTAAAAAATGTTCCTTATAAAAAAATAAGCAGCTGTTGTAAACATCATTGTTTACCCATGAGGACGCAAATTAGGACAAAAATTGGATGTTCATTTTCTCCAAAACCATAAAAGATAGACAGTTCAAAATTTGTAAGTAGCTTCAAATAGTCGTCTTGTGGAAAAATTTTCGGAAAATGAAAAAAAATTCTAGAATCTACCTTCAGAGAGAGCGGCCAAGAGGGCGGTATATCAAACCGGGCCTAGGGCGGCATCAAGCCTAAATTCGCCACTGGCGGTTGCCCGGCTGGCCACCCTAGATTGGGTTATGCAGACATGTTATAATGAATCAAAAAGCTTCCACGACTTAAGAAGTGAATTGTCTATACGTATATTTCGATGTATTGTCCGAATGCGGACAATCCTATACAGTATTGGAGTATTCTTTGAATAAATTGATAAATTTTGTATCCAAATGTTAATTGAACTCCTTCTAAAGGTAAACAAAACTAACATTTTAAGTATATCTATACCGTAGGAGTGTGTATGAGTGGTCAAATATTTTTGTGGTGACAGAATAAATTCAAATGCATTAAGGTTGTTTGGTGCAAAGTAACTACATAAGTTGAACCTAAAATATTTCATTATAGTTAAAATTATTTGATTGTTTTATACTTTTTAGGCCATTTTAAAAATGAAATTTTTGTATAAAAACTAAACTCAATATATGTGTACAAATACTGTAAAATTCAATTCAAAAATTTCTACAAAAAAATTTTGTTAGTTATTTGTAATTCAAAATTATTTTGAGAAAGCTGTTGTATAATTCATAAAAATACTTATTTTTCAGGATTTTCATGAAATCAGTTCAAAAATAATTTTTAAATTTTATACAGTTATTTAAATTTATACATTTCTTCAAACATTCGAAAATTTTAAAGTTGAAAATGATCAATTTATAGGCATTTCCAGAATGGCTATATGCATTTTTTTTATAGAATTTAAAGAGAAAATAAATTTAAAAAATCTTTTAAAACACTTCATCTCGAAAATTTTTTTTTATGTTTATTCTAAAAACAAACCTTTCAAATTATCTCTTTTTTCAATTCTGTGTCGAAGCATGAGTTTTACATGCTTCGACCCTCGAAATTGCGAACTTTGCGGCTGATTATCTCGCGATCTAAACATAACATTTTTCTTAGTCTGTAAAAATTGGCTAAATCCATCGACAAGTGCATCCATGCTAGAAATACCTTAACAGGCAAATTTCTAAATAATTTTGTTTTTTAAGACAAAAGGTAAAATTTCTTATTTGTTATTAAGATTTAAAAATGTTTATTATAACAATTTTTTCCATCAGTCAAGCAACTTTATAATTTGACATCGGCACAAAAAATTACGTGATCGAAATTTTGGTGTAGTCTTGAACTTCTAAAGCTACGAAAAGTGGTCTTGACATCTGGATTAATAGTAACTGACAAAATGATCTATTTATTTACAAATCCACTCGCCTGAAAATAAAATAGCTCAAAAACAACAAGAGAGAAATCGAAGTAAAATTTTGATAGAGAATTCTAGTTATAGAGATTCTAGAATTTTATGTTAAAAAACGAAGGGTGCTTGTTCTTCATACATTCTTTTTAACAATAAATTCGAGCACTCCATTCTTTTTAACAATAATTATTTCATTACAGTTAAAATTATTTGATTGTTTTATACTTTTCAGTCCATTTTAAAAATGAATTTTTTTGTAAAAACTAAACTGAACATATTATCTTTAATTTATATTCAAAAATCAACTAATTTTTAATTTATTATAACGCGGATATTTTTACTTTAAGCAGTCTATTAATTGTTTACGAGTATTCATTCACGAAAATTTTTTCTTGATAACGGTGATGACTAAAAAGTAAGTGTTTTCTGAGCTGTAAAACTCATTTAAGACTCAAACAAATCAAGTCGCGAAACAAAAAATCAATCAATTTTCTGGTCGGCTCAATATATCATAGAACGTTTTAAAGCTTTTAAGACAATCAAATGAAACTTTGAAATAGAAGTGTATCTATACAATTTTAAGCCCAAAATTATTTTACGATTTTTATTGAATTGTACGAATAACACCAACAACCTTAATACAAAATTCTTTCATTGCATTTTTATTTTAAAATTCCAACCACAATTCATTGCGTCACACGTTACGTGACTTCTAAAAATTAGTATATTGTTTCTCATATCCAAATAAAATCGTCAAAAATCAAATAAAATTGTTTTCTGGCTATAAGTAAAATTTATCAGAAAACAACAACTTTTGTTTAAAAAAACAAATAGATATCTAAAAATTGTAAAACAAAAATAATTATACAAAACACTTTCACGCGAATAATACAACAAAAGTACACTTTCGAAATATATGAATTACAAGAATAACCAGTAACCAATTTGGCCTGAATAACTTTCCATTTTTTAAATATTTTTACTGTTGAATAGTATTTAAGTATGTATACATATACATTTAAATATTATTTATGTCAAAATTTTCTCTTAAAAAAAAAAAAGTTTTTCCCAAAAAAGAAAAATTTTCAATACGTACCAAAATATATACGTGTAGAATGGTTCCACACCTCCGTATAAAATATAACACCACAATATGCACTAAAAATTCAATTAATCTGAAAAACACACTGATTTTTTATTCATACACACAATTTGTTTACACTGTTTGTTTATTGAAAATTAATGGAAAATTGTAAATTTTTCACGAAAAACCAATTATAATTTCAACAATAAAAAAAATACACACATATGGACGACATACATAGGACGACGTACTTTCAATACCCACCACTGAACAATCACTGTCTGCCTAGTAACTTCTTTGAAAGAACGAGTGTTGAATACGTTTACTTAAGAGTTAAGAAACCTTCTTTCTCTTGCTAAGGTAACTAACTACAGACTTATAGTTTTATTGTACTAGATTTCAATGCATGTAAATTAATAAAACCCACTGCAAAGTATTCCACAAAAGTTTATTTCTAAAACACTTATATATCTAAAACTTTTTTTAATATATGGGTCATTCTACGATAAGAGGTATATTTTCAAATCGAAAAGCTCCACGACAAAAATTTTATAATTTTAATATAATTCTTAGTGATGTTCCAATTAGTCGATAAAGCCGACTATCCGATCAGTTTCGTAGTCGGCGACTAGTTAGCAAAAAGCGCCGACAATCCGACTTCTTACTTACTTACTATTAAAATTATAAAATTTTTGTCGTGGAGCTTTTCCATTTGAAAATATACCATAAAAAAAAAAAAAAAATATATATATATATATAGAGTTTTCTCTATGACCACTAACTACAATCAACTTACCGTTGGGGCGGTAAATACTCCTTGGCCTCCTGGTGAAAGTAAGGGAGTTTGGTTACGGTGGGTGGAAATGGGTGGTTGTGGGTGGCAAAAATGTGAAAAAATATATATCTGTCCTTTTCTTACTCCTGTGAACTTTCGGAAATTTTCAGAACAAATTTCTGGGAGAAGGAAATTAGAAAGTTCCAAAATGTGTGTAACGGTCAAAATCAATTTGAAATTTTCTAGAAAATTCTAGAAATGATCTAGAAAGTTTGTTTAAGCCGACAGCTATAATCATGATCAACTTTAAACTGACCGTAGAACTATCAAGCCAGAACCGGACACGAACTTTCTGGGCCTTATTCCGAAATTTAAATCTTTTTATTTCAACCAAGTTTAGTGTCTTTTCAAGGGTTTTATTGTTAAAAGTAAGATATTTATATTATTAAACGATTTTCTAACAAGAAAAAGGACAATAGAAGCTAATGAAATAGAATAAAACCCTTCTCTCGAACATTCTTTTAACTAGAAGTCTCTAGACCAACCTCAGGGTATAAAAAAAGGCTCTCTCGGCGACTTGAGTCAATCTTTCTTGAGAAACCACAGAGTTCGGATCTAAAAAGAAATCAATGCGAAAATAAATGGAAAGCATATTCATCAAATTAAATTTTTGAAATCTAACTTTGAAAATGATATACACCTAAATATTCTAGAGTGTTCTGGTACTAGAAATTTCGAAATTCGATAATATATAAACCAAAATCCAGTGACTTCTCATCAGTCTGATCGTGTTAACAGTTGAGAGAAGATTAATTGAAATTAAGAGTGAACAATAATGAAACAAATTCAAATGATTTTGACAAGTGAAAAATAACGAACTATTTGCATATTCTAGAATGTTTAATGGTCGAATAAGTCTCTCAATATCTAAGATAGAAATCTATAAAATTTACGTTAAAAAATGGATCCTTAAATATTATTTATACCATTAAAAATGCAATTATTTTAATCCGAGCAACGCCGTGTTTGGCTGCTAGTTAAAATTTAAATTGTAGAACAGTCTTACAATTTTGGTTGGATGTCGGTATTTTATGTGGTTGTTCAACTAATATCTGTTGTTATCCCTGCCCACAAGGAGAAATTATCATTTGGCACTAATTATACTTGACTTTACGGGAATCATTGTCCAATTGGTTAAAAAGATTTTTGAAATGATTAAACAAAAATTATAATTGAGCTCTATCATTTTAAGGTTGTTGAGGCGCTACAGAAAAGAAACACCATTAACTTAAAATTTCGAGAAATTGTTCTTAAACATGTTAAGAGTCACAATTAAATTTAAATTAACGGTAACTTATTTTCTGAACAACTTGCACAAATTTCAGACAGTCTTTTAAAAAATTCAAATGTGACTTTTTAACATGCTTCAGAACAATTTTTCAAAATTAATTGTTTCAGTTTTTACCTAATGTTTTTCTTTTCTTTTCAACTTTCACCTTTTTAGAGAAGTATCAAATGACTGCTACTTTTCAGTTTCTTTATTTGCTTGTGGTAAATTTTGCTGCAATGCATATTATTTTTAATTATTGGTCAAATATCATAAAAGCACCTTGAAATTCCCACCAAAAAAGAGAAGACAAAATCTCATAAGTTATTCTCGAGAAGGAACATATTCTTATTAATCGCAAGACACATTTTTAACGCGTTTGATAAAGGAGTTGGGGAATTCTTTATTCAAATGTTACAATATTGGTATGTAAATTTCTTTTGATCTGTTCAAATTCTCAGAACTATTCAATATTTTTTAAAAGGGATCGTTTTGACCGACCTTGTTAGAATAGTGGGTAAAATGATTCCATTACATTTATCAAACAGTTCTCCATTACATTTATCAAACAGTTCACATAAAATATTAATTGTTCTTTTACATTGCATCAACGATTAGTATGAAAACAAAAATCACTGACAAATTCATCTAAATCAACACATTCAAGATTCGTTACATGATGGGGGATTATTTTTTTTATTATAATTTTACACACAAAATAGGGATCATTTTAGCCTATATAAAGGAGATCGTTTTACCCGTAACGACATATTTGAATTTCGTCATAAAAACTGGCCTTAAAATTGATTATGTAAAAAATAATTATTAAAAGTCAATAAAAGCTAAGAGTAAAAACAGCCAGCCGACAAAACTAATACAAAAAAAGAAATTTTACATTACAATTTGTCTTACCATACGAAACATAAATTAGCTTATACATCACCATAAGTCTTTGTTGAACGATTAATTTGATCGCGCGGAAACCATCTATCGATAAATATACTAAATGGCTTTAATGGTTTACTTAAAACAACGAGGAATTATTTTACCCTGAGGGATCATTGCTGACTCCTTTCCCTTATTTTCAGTTTAAAAATAATAATAAAATCGATTTTTCGTTGTTGTATCTTTTTATTCTTTAATGTGTTTAGGCTCCATAAATTATAAAGCTGAATTCATATTATTTTTGAAGTTATCAATAATATATCATAGTTTGAGTACAAAAGAAAAAATACCAATTTTTAGCGTGTTATTTAACGCGCGTAATAACAATCACTTATAAAAAACTGAAAAGCTAAAAAAAACCAACTTGTAAAAATGTAATAAACTATAATGATAGGTAAGTATAGATATTGATAATATACAAAGTGTTCAAAAAAAAATGTATACACACTTTGCGTGATTATAAAAACAGTATATATTTTGATGGATTACAAATTAAAAATACAAATTAAAGAAGACAGATATAGAATATGATTAGTCTGTGCAACTGTTCAAATTGATGCCCACTTTGATTCAAACATTGCTGATAACGCGAAGCAATGAAATCGCAAACGTGGTGAATCAGTTCATTTGGAATTTCGTTGCATTTTCTATGAATATTGCCGGCTAGGACAAATAAAATCTTTCATGAGCCTCCACAAGAAAAATCCAGTGGCGTGAGATCTGGAGAGGGCGGAGGCTATTTGATTCACTTCTGCGCCCCATCTGTTCGACAGATTTTCATTGTAACAAACTGTCACATTACGATGATAGTGGGGAGGTGCTCCATCTTGCTGAAAATAAAAATCCTCTTCATCCTCAAACTGCTCACGAATACTTGGTGTTCTTCTGTAACATGAGCATTATGTGGTGCCCAGTAGCCGAAATTGTGGGGATTGATCGATCCGATTGTGACTCATCGATGAATCTATTCAAAATTCTCTTCTTAATCGTCTTTGCACTTTCACAACGTTCTCTCACTTTCAAATAAATTTACGTTTTTCAAAGTCCAGTCTAATATCAGCCATTATTTTAAATGGGTTATACGTAGAAAAAAAAATTATAAATTACAAAAAATGAGGTATTAAAGATATATATTATGAGGTATTCAAGTATGTATACATTTTTTGGAACACTCCGTACATAAAAGAATCTTTAAAATTGTTTTCCTCGAAATGTGTTGTTACAAAACGGTTCTCACTATTCTGAAAAAAAAATATTTAACGTATCGACTTAAATTTTTTTGAGACTGAAAATGACTAAAACAAGTCCCCAAATGTACAAAATTTGTCAAAAAAATAAATCCTTTTATTTAATTGCTAATTTTATATCAATTTTTGATCAAAAAACCCGTTTTTTTCCTCACAAAACATGTGCAATTTTTTTTGTTTCTTTAATTATATAATTATGACTAAATTTGACATTTAGGGTAGAGGACAACATTATTTAAAGTATTTTGTTTGATTTTTTCACTTCTGACCACTGAAAGCAATGCTAGATATTTTTAGAGCTATCGCCGTCAACGTGTTGTAAATATGTGTTTTTAGTCAAAAAAACAAGTGAAAACAAACAATTGACCGAGTTAATTGTTGAAATACTATATATACAGTGTTGATTACGGAATCGTTTGTTTGTTTTACGTCATGCAAGTAAAGAAAGAGAGCTACTCTATCTCTTAGATAGCCACATAGAACTGATATTCCCATATAATAGCATATAATTTGCACTTGATTTGCACCCTCAAGGGTAAACAGTGTTGTCTACGAAAAAATATTTCAAACAAAAGTTGTTAATTGTTTTATAAGGAAAATTTTTTACATTTAAACTTTTGTTCTGTCTCTAACAGTTTACAAGATGGGTGTTACGGATCCAAGACTTAGTTCACCTATGTTGCGACGTTACCTTTTACGTCCTGAGCACGCTATAAAAATTTCAGCTTGATATCACCTTTTGTTTTTGAGTTATCGGGATGACAGATAGACAGGCGCCTATACTAAAACACCTATACTAAAATTTTGTGCGTAGCATCAATATTTATAAGCGCTATAAACTTGGGACTAAACTTAGTATACTTTGATATATTTCATATATATATGGTATTGAAACTAAATTTTGTTATACTCTTGAATACTTGCATAATATTATCAGTGGCGTGCACAGTGTTTTTTGACTGGGTAGGCAGAAATTTTTAAAAGCTACTATATAATCAAAAATACTGCATGTTGGTTTTGGTTCATCGTCATGGTAAGTAAATAATGATGTAGGTATTTGTAACCACAAATATCCATAGATTGGTGGATATTTAAGGATTAGAATTACATAATGCAGTGAAAAGATGGTGGTTTGAGTATAAAAATTTTTTCCTAAAGTGTGTTTTCAAATTGGTCGTGTTTTTTGCGGTCGTAGAAAAATGATGAACATTGTCGTAACCGATATCGTTCCAGTTGGTTTTATTTTTGGCAAATAGTAGACAAGGAAAACAAGACAACCGATAGCTGTGTTTGCAACCTGTCAGCCAATAATTTGAATCAAATCGTTTAGTATTGTATTTACAATTGACTTTATTTTTTTTGTTTGTATTAATTGCAAATCCGGTGTATAACGACCTTTCACCTTGAAATTTTGCATAAAATCGAGTAACTTGAAAAAATAGACAAACCTTCTCCAAAACTGTTGGTCCTAAACAAGTATAACGGGTTTTAAAATGTTTACGCTTTCACGCAAATCTACTGGACGGATTTTGCTGAAATTCCACAGTATTCGAGCTTATACAGGGTGGCGTAACTCCTTAACTCTTGGGTTTTGCACAAAAGTATATAGGACACTTTCGACTTAAAATTGTTCAAATACGCTGTTCAGTTATGTCCATCGAATCACAGGATACGCTGTATGTCAGAATAGGACGTGAGCCATAATTTATTTTAATATCTACTTCACACCACTACAAAAGTGGAAAAAAACATCGATAAAACATTCCTTTTCAGGCCTACTCAATGATAGGATTTCTAGCGTCCCCCTCCTATAAATGGAAAAAATTTACCCAAAACAAACTTTTTTCTTCTTTGCATGCTAGAAAGGTGCGGTAACCCTTTGAAAATGGATAGGATAAAGGTGAGAGGGGAGGGGGTGAATTTAAAGATAAAATATGGTGAATTTTTTTTAAATTTAGCATTGCAATTCAGGTATATACAGAGAGCTTAATCAGTGAACTCAGTTACTTGTCATCTTCATTTTTTGATTATTATTATACCCTTTCATTGTGATTACAAAAAGGGATGATCTATTGCTATTCATTTTTATTGAACATAAAATCATTTTTATGACGTAAATATCTTATTTTTGAAAATGGTATATAGCTCTTTCGAGATAGTTTTAGGTTGCCTTTTTTTAAGTTTTATTTAAAGTGATCCAAATGGAGTTATAGTAATCTACTATCACCTGCGTAAATGTCTTTTACACAGGAGTAATCAGGTCATTTCAAAATGTAAAGAACATAGAACCAATTTTCAAAATACCAATCAACAAATAATTCAATTTTTCATATGTATTTTATCTTCTATGCAGCTTTTATTAAGATTTGTATTAACAGTTGCATATACAAAATATTAGTACATTTTTGTAGACACGTATCTAACGGCGACCAAAATGTTTAAAGTACAACTAATTAGAAGTGGCATATAAATAATAAATAGTAGTGTACGTGAAAAACATTGCCCAGTTTTTCTTACCTCGATGGCTTTTTATACCATGTATATATGAAATATACATAGATATTCAGTTTAGTCCCAAGTTTGTAACGCCTAAAAATATTGATGATACGAAACAAATTTTGGTATATAGGTGTTCATAAAATCATCTAACTAGCCCATTTTCGGTTGTCCGTCCATCCGTCTGCGAACACGTTAACTCAAAAACCAAAAAAGATATCAGAAATTTACAGCGCACTCAGGACGTAAAAAGTGTGGTCAAGTTCGTAAATGAGCAACATACGTCAATTGAGTCTTGGGTCCGTAGGACGCATCTTGTAAACCGTTAGAGATAGAACAAAAGTTTAAATGTAAAAAAAAGTTCCTTACCAAAAAAATAAACAACAAACAAACTTTTGTTTGAAACATTTTTTTGTAAACATCACTGTTTACTCACGTGGACACACATTAGATGCAAATTATATGGGAATATCTGTTATGTATGTGTGATATGTATAGGTATATGTGTAACGTGCCAGAGTAATCAACGCTGTCTATACATGGTATTTCTACAATTAACTCAGATAATTGTTTGTTTTCACTTGTTTTACTTAATAATATTGTGTTGAACTGTCTTCTTTTATATTAAAAATACATTTGACTCACTTTTCGAAACGTTTTTTCGTAATTTTATTTAGGAAAATTGTTAAAATTATTTTCAGATCACCGTTTCGACCAGGAAACATTCATTTATATCATTATTAGGACAATATGAAGAGAATCGTATACAAAAATTACTTACTTAAAGCAAATGATAGCCGATCAACTACACCATTTCCCAAGAGTTGAAGATTTTAACCACCCTTCTGATTGTTTTACGTAACTTTGGAGTCCTTAGTATACTATTGGCAGCTGATGAAAAAGTGGTCGAATGTGGTAAGTACGTTTGAAAATGATTTTTTTGAATTAATTTTTTTTATGTATTTCAATCCACTAAACTACTATTTTTTCTTGTACTAGTGCATTAATAGAAAATTCGGCTAAATATTTAGGCCTTAATATTGATAATTAAAAAAAGTTATGCATTTTTTAATAAAAAGACTCATTTTTCTCAACTTTGGTAATTTTTTAATCTATGCAATAGTTTCTTTTTTACAACGATTTTTCTCATTTGGACCCGGGCATGGTAAACGTGTTAGGTACTCCAGGGAGCTGTGGTAAGCAAGGGTTATTATTCGAATTTTCTGGTGAACAACGCTTTCTCTATATTAATACACTTATAGTGTTAAAAATATTGATTAATTACATTATTTAGATAACAAATTTTATATTTGCAATAAAATTCGTAGAAATTACAAATATATGTATATCGATTATACTACAACATAAAAATGATTAAAAAAAATGGCATACCTATTATTGATAATCGAGTTTCTAAATCACTTCAACTTAATCGTAATAATATAAAATTATAATAAACTGCAGTCAAAATCAATTTTAACGACATTGTAGGCACTGTACATTTATGATCGTGAAGTAGGAATACAGATAGGGGTTGTCCTTTTTTATCCGATTCAGCAACGCAAAGGAGTGTTAATGTGTTTATCTGCAGTCTATGTCTGTTCCTATGTGGCACGGGCATAGACTGATGTCTGTTCCTATATCAGTCTATGTCTGTTCCTTAATTCTTACGTCAATCGATTAGTCTAAACCTCGCGAGTGATATTTAATGCCACACACGTATTTTTAAGGCCAGTAGTTCTATATTTCACCAATTTGAACTATACCCTATTTTGAAGACTATACCCTATTTGTCGTAATAAGCGATGTCGATATAACCGATTTTGACTAAATCACTTCTATTTAATCTTAATAATATAAAATAGTTCGACCCGCGCGGAATTCCGTTACCATAGTTACCGTAGCCCGTGGCTAAAAACAACAAACAAATTTCGTAGAAAAGTGGTGAAAAAATAATTAAAAATTCTGAAATTAATATTAGAAGAACATGTATTAAAAATAGTAATTATATGTCTAGAATATTAGGAGAGCATCTGTGCAAACTAACATGTTTTCCTAATAAACTTATTATTTAAATTTACGATCTTTTTTCGTTCAAATTATTTGTCTGGAGTGTTTTTCCTAAGCGGTACATTTTCAGACCGTGAGTATATTTTTCGTTAAACCTATACATAATAAGTGAAAACAAACAATTGACTGTGTTAATTGTTGAAATACCATGTATAGACAGTGTTGATTACTCTATCATATTACACATACATACATGTCACACATACATAACTGATATTCCCATATAATACATACTATACAATTTGCGCCCTCACAGGTAAACAGTGATGATTACGAAATAATGTTTCAAACAAAAGTTTTTTATTTTTTTATAAGGGACATTTTTTACATTTACTTGAATTCTATCTTTAACGGTTTACAAGATGGATTCTACGGACCCAATTAACCCATGTTGCTCATTTACGAACTCGACGTCACTTTTTATGTCCTGAGAACGCTATAAAGCTTGATATCTCTTTTCGTTTTTGAGTTACCGTGTTGACAGACAATTGGACAGGCGGAAATGGACTAATTAGGTGATTTTGAACACCTATACCAAAATTTTGTTGGTAGCATCAGTGGCGTAGCTCGCCTTGGAGGGACCTTGTATCAAAATTAGTTGGGGGGCCGCAATTAAGGATAAAGATTTCTCACAAATGAAACAAAAATGCTTGCATTAAATTAAATTAAATATTTATTGACTATAAGTTATCATTTTCTCCTAGAATTTGAGCTAGCCAAACAATTCAAATTAAATATATGCTTTTTTTATCTTTTTTTCGGTAAATTTATTTATTAAATCATAGCTGAAGATGATTTCAGTCTGATAATCCTATCCTGTTCCATCGAAAACCTTAGGTTATTTTTATCAGTTTTAATTTTGAAAAACTTCTTTCAGCTGTTGTGGTTGTATCTGGAAGGGTCAAGAATAGAAAGCATGCTGTTATTGAATTTTATCAGCAATAATTCCATGGCTTTCTTAATGGAATGAATTTTTTGAATTACAGATTTTAAGCATGTTTTCAGAGCAATTAATTTTCCATAACATTTTACAAATTTTTGCTTACACACGTTAGGGCTCTCTGTAGCCCGGGGCCCCGAATCATTGATACGGCTGACACGGGGGTAGCTACGCTCCCTGGGTAGCATCAATATTTTTAAGCGTTACAAACTTGGGACTAAACTTATTATACCTTGAAATATATTACATATATACATGGCATATATGTATAAGCTTGAAAATAAAGGGTGAATCATGGAATTTGAAAAAAGGAAGATAAGGGTAAGACAGAAAAAAACTTACTAGAGTAATAATATATAAGATTATAATAAATTAGTAGAATACTATGCTTTATAAAAACAAGGAGTGAAGTGATGACTGACTGATGAGTTATAAAACCGAACTACACTAAAGTGAATACAGTTGAAAAAATATCAAATTCAACAATAGAATACAACTCTCAAATAAAAATATGATTAGTTTAAATTGAGATTAAATTTATTAATTGGTATGTTGTTACCAATTGTTACATATTACATGTATGTAGTTACTTATGTGATATTCCTGTGACCGATCAAATACTAATTGTTAGATGCAACAAAGAATATAGAATTGGAAAACTGTTGATTAGTCTTTTTTGAAATGTGTGAAATTATGGTTTTATTGTGAAAAGTGTTTGGTTTTTTTTTAAGTGTTGTTTTAATTTTCTGTTTTTAAATTATCAGAATAAGTAAGTTTGGAATTATTTTTAGTACTTGATTAAATACCGATAAACAATTTCTTAATACAATAAAAATTGATTGCTTTCCGAAAATTAATACTACGGAACAATTTATTTGGATGACTTGAAAATTAAATTTTTTTTTTGAAATACGTTTCAAAAAGAGAGTGAAATAGTTTTCACTCTAATCTGAAATGAGATGATTAATATAATTAAAATTAAAAATTAGTTTATTATGTTTCAAGAAACTTTTCACTTCGCTTTCCGCTTTGACGAAATAAATTGTATATTTGAAAATTCATTTCAAAACATTCTAAAAATGAAAATATTATCCTCCGAAAATGTTTACTAAACTTGAATCTTTAAATACGGTTCCCGGAGAATGTTGAATAATTTAGGAGGATTATTAGTACAAAACAATTTGATTTAGCCGTCGGCTACCGCTTGTTCAAAAGTTAAAAATAATTTAATTTTAGAAACGAAAACTTTTATATCACGCATACTCACAATGTTGCATTATTTTTGTGATATATTCATTTTGTAATTTATTTTTTGTATTATTGGCAAGAATTCGGGTATTTGTGTCTAAAAATTGAATTTTCGGTCACCATTGTGGGTTTTCAAACTTCTTGAGTTCACATTAGGATTAGAATAATAATATTTTCTTGGCATATTTGTTTTAATTTAGTAGCTAAAAATAGAATTTTACGGTCGCCATTTTGAATTTTCACATTTTTTATGAACAGATTCGAATCAGCGCCGCCAAAAGTCCACAGAATGGCATTTTCATCTTCATTTATTATTTTTAATACGTTTCGGGAACTCTGGGGCATAAAAGCATTTCCGATAAAGGGAGTGGGGAAATATCGCAAATTAATTTAAGTAGTTATTGAAAAAAAAACCACTATACTCGTAATAAAATTGTATATTTAAAGAATACAATTAAAAAACATACAAACAACTTACATTTCGCTAAATATCGATATTTCGATTGCAACGCAATCATCGTCAGTAGCTAAATGTATTCATGTAAGACATTACAAACATTTTTCGCAAAGTTAAAAATAACTATGTAAAACATTACCAACAAAACAGTAACGATTTATAAAAATAAAAATACAAAAATTATCCCAAATTTGAAGAAATCAATTTCTCAAGACAGAAAAATTATTGTACCAACCATAATTTATATCTAAAAGATATCGCTTGTGTTTTTTATGGGTTGACTTTTAACAATTGTCCATTTTATCAATTCTGAGTCAGGTATAGGACCTTTATTCCAGTTGAGAATCTTATTACCTGCCTTGTGGATTAAAATGCTTTCGAAAGTATCTAAATTATTGTGATGTCAAACAGATTTAATTAACTTGACATGCAGAATTTTGTGTTCTGTATTTAAAACATGGTCCGCAATGCAAGATTTTTTCGATTCGATGATTCTTGACACCGCTAATATGTTATTTTTCGCGAATTGACATTTGTCGCTTGGTCTGGCCAAAATAAATTTTAGGACAATTCGAGCAAGAAATTTGATAGATACCCGATTTCTGTGAGTCCGGAAGTGAATCCTTGGTTTTATCCAAGGCATGTTGTAATTTCTGAGATGTAAAACCAACTTTAATCTCAGAATTGTTCAAAATTATATATATCTTGTTATTACAATGATAGTTAAATGTAACTCTAGCCCACTTATTCTTTTCGGAAACTTTCTCAAAGAAGGTTGTATCCGTAATTCCTTTACACCATTTCATCGTTATAATTTAAGAAGCTTTTTTCATCCTTATAATTTAAATGCAATTACGAACAAATGAGATGTTAAACATTTAAACCAAAAAAAAATAACCAAAACTAGAAAAGTACAAGTTTTCAAACGAGTGATTGCGATTCGAAATCGATGATTTTTCGCAGAGATACAGCTGTTTAAAATTATGGTACAATTTTGTGTTAAAAAATTTTCCTTTATTACTTTTGTTCTGTATATATCTATTGAAGCGTTTTTTTTTAATTTGACGCTTTTAATACAGTTGGCAGGAGCTGTATTTTATTTTGTTAGCAGATACTTGAAAGTCCTAGTTATAAAATTCAGTTAATTTTTTTAGCAGAAAATTCAGTAACTGTGATATTTACATGAATTAAAGCAAATTAAAAATTCATTAATCTTTCATTCTCTTGTTAATAAACTTATTACTGGCTAAGGGAAAAATTATGTTCGAATATATGTACAAAGTTATGATAAAAATCACGTAATAATAACATTAATTTATGGGGACAACGAGGATACCGTTCACCCTGGGCTTCAGGTACCTCGAAGATCAATTCTGTCGCGGTATTCGTGTTCAGCGACCCCAAAAACCCTACAGTAACGAGTTTGGAATCATTTTCATCACTATTAACCGAATTGTGAATTTAGTATATTTACGCTTAATTTAAAATGCAATTAGAAGATGCATATTATTTATGCAAATAGCATATTTTTAATTTCTTATAAATCTAATTTACGCCACAAAATTTCCTGACGCCCTAACAAATCAAATGCAGGGAACCGAATTCAAATCCGTCCTACTGTTAAAATTTTTGGCAGTTCAGCCAACATACATCGTGACAATGCAATTATTACTTTAAATAAATAATAAATGATGCATAATTTATTATTTATAAATACATAATAAATACATATTTAGGTACCTTCTACATTATGTCACTGTGAAATTAATTATGTCACTGTTCACTTTGATTACATATAAATATTTTTATCAACAATTTAAACATTTTTAAGCGTTACCAATTTGGGACTAAACTTAATATATCTTGATATAAATAACATGTATAATAAATTTAGTATATCTTGATATACAGATTTAATAAAATCTGTTCTATTCTTAAACTATAAAATCTGTAAAATTCGAGATCGGCGAACTCGAACACCCTCGAGTAGGTACTTTGGATACATTTCGTGAAAAAATTTGTGAAAATTCTGCTGAACTCCACAACCAGGGTACTCTGGTCCCAAGGTACACATTTGGAGTATTTTAGATATCGTATTTATAATCAGTAACCTGGAAAAGCCGCGATTAATAATTTTGGATACATTTTATTACAATTAAGAGATAATCTAGGGGATGAGGTGTTTAACCAGGTCGTTCTGGTCACCAGATGCAACAAGGAAACTTTACGGGGTGACGTCATATTCGTGATTAGTGACCCCGAAACCCCCGGGTAAAGAAATTTAGCCGTTTTCGTTAATTTTATTTACCTAGTAATCAATTTTGCATCTACCAAAATGCATCCTGGAGATGCCAAAAAAAATTTTTTGGATTGTATAAAATCAAAATAGCTAGCAAATTTTATGATTGATTTCCGGAATCGAATTCAAGAAACCGTATCTCGATCAGTCTTGCCCGAAAACAGCGATCTCGAAGCGCTTTTAGTGTTATATCGTCTCGCCCATAAAGAGAATTGAAAAAATACACTCGCATCTTGAGTCGTATTTGGAGTGCCCTAGCCAGCTCGGTTATACGAGCTCTAGCGATAAAGTGTAATTTTTACAAAAAATCGAATTCTTACTTTTGTTTATTAGTCAACATGAAATCATTTATTTATTAACTTATGTTTATTAACTAAATTCTCTTTAATTAAGAATGATGATTAACTCGATAAGGTATTTGTCTATTCTAGATTACGCCATTTGTATCAAAATAAAAACATTAATTATAATCGAGAGGTAAATAAATTTGTATACAAGAGTGTAGTAAACAAACATAATAAATAAACATCTAGCAAATTATATCAAAATTTTATGAAATTACAAATTCTCAAAAGTTTTTTTTACAAAAATACCTAAATCTTTTTTAAAATACAGTGCATCCTCGATATAACAAAGCGGAATGTAACAAGTAAATGTTCGTTATATCAAGTATTTCGTTAAACTGAGGTTTGTTGTATCGAGGTTAGGTTGGTATAAAATTTGTTATAAAGAGGTACTTAATGATGTTTCGCATTTCTGCGACTGATAAGGAACACCTTTTACGTTTCTAAGCCATTGAAAATTGAATCTTTAACAATTAAACGAGCAGCAGTGTTCCAAACATTTTTCCCAGAAATTTTACTATTTTTATTTCATAGTCGCAAGAGGAGACTTCGGTGGATATCCAAATTAAGTAGGTTTGTAGTAATTGTTAAAAACTAAAACTCATATTTTTTCGGCGTTGGTTACGCCTCCCCCCCCTTCCAAGTTTTAAATTTATATATGGTAACTTGACAAATATTTCACTGATTTTGCCCGAACTTTTAATCCATATAACAGCCTTTTTTTTTCCTTAATTTTATCCCACTATTATATTTTTGGGATTAGTTTGTTTGTAGACAAGTTTTGATTTGATGGTTAATTTTATAGCAGTTAATAGTTAGAGTAAATTTAAATAGACACCTTAAAGTCAAAAAGGTCTTCTATTGTCAAAATAATTTATATGCCCGACTCTAAACTAACAATTTAAATTTTATTATGAATATTTAATTTGTAAAATACATGTAAATCGTATTAGTATGGGCATAGTATGTGAGGCATAAGGACCCTCAGTTCAAAAAAAAAAAAAATTAACACGTCCGATTTCTCATCGAGATAATTATTAGAAAAATAGTAGTTTTAACGAAGTTATTTGGAAAATTGGAAAAAATCGGAGCTTTTTGCCCGATTTTCTTTGCGTTTTCAGGATTTCATCATGCATCTACGAAATTAATAATTCTGTAGAGGTTTTAGGGCAACTCTTAACGAAGACAAAGTTTTTATTTTAATTGTCGTAGAATGCTTCGTTACCGATCTCGCACAGCTTTTTCGAAGCACCTATTTTTGCATTTTTGGAAATTGTACGGAAACATTCGATCATTTTGTGACGAAAAATACAAAACGATATCATGAAAAACTACAATTTGAGCTCCAAACGGATTTCCTGCGAGTCATACAAGCCATCATAAAAGGTTTCACTTCAACTAGTCTAATTTTTTTCGTTTTTTGTCCTCTGTTTTGGGTTTTTAAAATCCGTTTTGGTTGATTTGTTTTACTTTTAAACTCCTTTGCCTGTACTAACATATGTATTTCAGAGCCAAGACTTAATTATTTTAACAATAGAATACAATCTATTGACTTTAAAGGTGTCTAATTAAATTTATGTCTAACTATTCAAAAATTTCATCAAATCGAAATTTATCTAGAACACACTAGAACACAACTCGATACTTTTAAACTTTTAAAATTCCAACACCTCCTTTTGTAAAATGATCTGACATGGGGTAAATACATTGTTAACAATGGGATTTATAGCATCTTAAGGAGAGAAGCAAGGATTGGATAATACTTAGGATTTCAATAAAACTTTATAAATACATTTTTTATCATCCTGTTAATTTAAAAAATCATAAAATTAAAAAAGTTGGAATTAAGTGGAATTATTTAATATATATTTGAACAAGAAATATAGAACAATCTTCTTCAATTAACGCAATAACATGACATTGATATTATTTCATTAGATACATTGTTTTTTTGAGCCTAATGAAATAAAAATGTGAAATATTTGTAACTTGTGAAAAATTTTATGATTAATATTTTCAGAATTACTTAAAAACAATTTTAAAATAATTTTTTGTGTGGTAATTTTTACTATTTAAATTCTTCCAAAGATATTTTATATTAAGGTGCATTGGGCATCAAACGTATGAATAAAAGTCTGAATTTTTGACATATTTTCAAAGTAGTTCGGTTGTTTGAGCAAGTACGGTGAATGTTCATTTTTATGGGTAAATGATAGTTTAAAGTTCCTTGATCATAATAAATACCGTTTGGGGGGGCCTCTTGTGGGGCAAAATTGTGAATTATCTCATTTAAAAAAAAAAAACATTACCATACGGCGCTTTCCTAAAAGAAAACATACAAAAAATAGTTAAATTTAGTTAAATTGACGTATAAATTTTATCTTTTACGATATTTTTAAAGCATTAAAAAACTTTAACGTGATACAAATATTATTTTTATTCATAATTTTATTCATAACTTGGATTTAAATTCAATGAATATAAATTAGTTGCTAATTTGACTAGTCATGTGACGTCCGAACTACTTTAATTGCTTACTCATACACATAATATTGAGTCCAAAAAATAAGGTGACATTTGAATTTAAACTGAACTGCGCGCGTTTGATGTGCATTATGAATTCCTTCCGTCCGGTCAAACAGTCAATACGGAATATTATTTGAACGTTATGGCCGGAATTGTAGAAAGACAATTGATGGTTTTTACACCACGATAATGCACCATCCCATACTGCACTCAAAATTCGTGATCATTTCGTCAAAAACTCAACCCGTATCGTTCCACAACCACCGTATTCATCTGATCTGGCGCAGTGCGACTTCTGGTTGTTCAGCAAGCTCAAAAGACCGCTCCGGAGACACCGTTTTGGTACGATAGAGGAAATTCAAGCCGCAGCGAAGACGGAACTGAAGGCAATCCCGGAAATTGACTACAACCAGTGTTTCGAAGGTTGGAAAATCCGTTGGCATAAGTGCATGGCATCGGAAGGGGATTACTTTGAAGGGGATGGAATTGATTTGTAAGAATAAATAAAGAATTTTCAAAATAAATACAATGTCATCTTAATTTTTGGGCACAGTGGTAAATTAAATTTTTTTAAATATGTGACGAAGAATTTTTGCCAAACAGACAGTAAATTTTAATGGATAGAATATAGAATTTTTTGAAATTCTGTTAAAAGTTTAAATTATTATTGCCGGTTGGAAGTATACCTAGTTAACGATATTATTTTTGTGAAATATCAATTTATATTTTCCATGTAAAACGTTGTAATTTGTGACTTTAAAACTTAAAATTCAACGAAATTAATCCGATAATCAGTAAATTTACTCTTTCTTCAATCATTCAAAATCATTTAAACTTTTATATTATCAATTTTTTTTTATTTGTCTATTAATAAGTCTCATGAACGAATACGTCCTTAGCTAAAAGAAAATAAACAACTTTTGTTTGAAACATTTTTCCGTAAACATCATTGTTTACCTGTGAGGGTGCAAGTTATGTTAGATTGTTAGAACATTAAATAGTATGTATATGGGAATATCAGTTATATATAGAGACACCACAGTCGTGTTATATATACACGACTGTGGCTATCTAAGAGTGGTTTACTCAGTCAGTTGTTTGTTTTCACTTGTTATACCATGTATATGAAGTATACAGAGGTAAACTTAATTTAGTCCCAAGTTTGTAACGCTTAAAAATATTAATGCTAAAATCAAAATTTTCGTAAAGGTGTTTATAAAATCACCAAATTAGTCCATTTTCGGTTTTCTGCATGTCTGTCGTCTGTCGTCTGTCCGTCTGTCATCGCGATACATGGTATTTTAACAATTAATTCAGTCAATTGTTTGTTTTCACTTGTTAATAATGAATCAAAATGAAAAATGTTTGTATATACGGAGATTATTACTTAGTACTACTGGCTACATTTTATGGTATTTGAGTATGTAATAGCGTAAGTAAATCTTCTTAAAATGATTTTCGTCAATCATCTTAAAGTTTATAAGATTAAAAACTTGTTTCATAGAGAAATATTTTTGTTAGAGCTAGCAGTTAACGTACAAATCATAATAACATAAACCTTACACATAAGGTAGGACTTAAGGATGTATGAGCTTGTATGTTCAAAAAATTTCAGGTAAATAAATTTATAGTCTAAGATCCGAATTAGGGTCGACCTTCACCCATCTGCTTACCGAATGAATGTTATTTTTTATGAAGTATAAAATGTTAACAAATATCCCTGTAATGGGTTGCCTAAAGAAATGCGGTCAAGACTACTTTTAGTGAAAATATCAAGAGTAAAATCTTTTGAAATTTTTCTCTTACTTGCATATCTAACGAATTTTGGTCATAAAAGTATGTAGCAGCTCAATAGTAAAAGCCATAAGAAATATGCAGCGGCTGAATTGTCGATCTTTTCATTCTCTATTAGCCCATATATACAAGTTGAAAATAGTAATTACGTGCATCTGTTAATTCATTGACTCGCATATCTAAATAAAGATAATTTTGTTACAATTACGGTGGCATATGATTGGCCACAAAATATTGGTCAAAAATAATGTTTACAAGCTTTCCAAGTTTTGATATTTATATTAAAAATGGTCTTGACCATATTTTTTAAGGCAACCCGTTACAGGAATATTTGTTAATATTTTACATTTCATAAAAAATTACTTTCATTCGGTAAACAGATGGGTGAAGGTCGACCCTAATTCGGATCTTGTACTATTAAAAAAGTATATTTTCAATTTGAATAATAGTGAATTATGTTATAACTTGACGATATAATACGAAAAGTAAGAACACAATTTTTTGATATCTGGAGTAATTTTCAAAATATTGAAAATTGAAAATTTTGTTTAAGTTATTTTGCTTTCGATAATTCGAAAACCAAGGCAGATACATTAATAATTATAATAATAAGCCTTGATCCCAGTAAATGAGCAACGGCCTCTCCTTTCACAAATGTGAATGTAATCACAATAAGGGTAGAATGTCTAATGCGTTTCTCCACGCTTGCCTGTCTGTAGCAATTCTCGACCATGTATTCCCATCGTAGTTTCTGAAATCATTCGACCATCTCTTACGTTGTCTCCCACAATTTTTACTATTCATTCTTGGTGTCCAGAATATAATTAGGTTAGCCCATCGATCGATTTTTGATCGTAGATATGTGTCCTGTCTAGGTCCACTTTCAACATATCACCTTATTTTTAATTTTATTTCTCCGGGTAATATTGAGTATACAGCGTTCCATTCCTCTCTGGCAGATATCAAGTTTATTGCTAATTATGTGTGTAGAGCCCATGATTGACATCGATACGTTAAAACTGGTGTTATGCATGTATCAATTACCTGAGCGTTCACCCTTAAAGAGTAATATCCTCTCAGGACTTCTTTTAGAGACCAGAATTTCTGCCAGGCAGATACATTAAGTTATAAAAAAAATCATAATCAAAGTTGAAAATAAGGTACAAATAATTTCAACTCCAAGTCTAAACTTGGCTTGGTACTCGTGCTACCTCAAATAAGCGAATGAAAAGTTACGTAAAATTGTAATATAATGTAATCTTCTGGCAACACTGGCTTTACAATCTATAATAATGTCACTTCTTTTGTATCTAAAGAATATTAAGAGTGTTATTTACCATGCCATAATAAATAAAAACGATTGAATGTGACCCTATCCAATTCTATTTAATAAAGGTCGACTTTATGCCGTTAATCTTATCAAAGTTAATGTGAACATTGAACTCAATTAATAAATATTATCTGTATATATATTTTTATAGTAAAATACATAATTTTAAACTATTTTTTAATTAAAACTATTATACAGGGTTGTTCAGGGTTGATTTTAACAAAATTTCTTTCAGAAATATATGGAGGGTTATTGGCTGTACATTATAAAATTATTTTCGTGACATATAGGGTAACCGAAAGCGGAATGTATCACAGTTGTATTTTTTTTTAGAAAGAACACCTGTTTATTATTTAATTTTCAGATTCTACGATCAAAATAATGGTGTTTTTTATTGAGATTTCACATGGTAGGGGAGCCCAAAAGGGGATTTGGGTAGTAACTCGAGCGCGTCCGATTAAGATATGGTTCCTTGAACCTTCCATAGTACTTCCACCAAGATCCTCATTCGTGGCTCCAATCCACCTTCTTTTCTACCTCCCTCTTTTCCGTTTTATCCGGCATCCGACAAATGTGCCAAAGCCATCCTACGCGTCCGGATATCATTTTTTTCGGAATTCTTTTATCCGGCATCCGACAAATGTGCCAAAGCCATCCTACGCGCCGTGCTTTGATAACACTTACAATGTTGAAGTCCTTATACATTACATAAACTACGTCAATTGCCCTTTTTCTCCAAAGTCCACGCTCATCTTTTACATCTCCATATATTTTCCTTTAAACTGTCAACTCCCAAATCAGTTTCCGATCCATAGAGTACCGTCGGCCTAATCATTATTCTGTAAAGCCGGATCTTCACCGATCTTGATACCATTGGGGATAGAAATATACGGATTTATATAATATCAAAATATACATATTTATATAATTCAAAAATTGATCTAGGAAATTGGATTAAAAATCTAATGTGTGTCTTTATCATGTGATTGGCGTGAAAATCAAAGAATGTTTAAAATATATACCTAACAGCCCCAAGATAAACAATTTTAATATAGAGTGTCCAATTTACAGTGACCCTGACTGAAACTTAAACCTCAAAATAAATTTGTTCTTTTTTTCTCAGGGTACTAACTGTAAATAAAAATCATAGTGCTATTTCAATTTTAGAAGACTACCCTTCTCTACTTACACTCAGTCTAAATATATACACTATAGAGTACAAAAAGAACAGAGTAATTATATAAAGATAAAATAACCATATGGCCATTATTATTAAAATTATCTACTCACTCATGTTTTAGAACGATAGTCAATACACCCCTCATTTTATGCTGGTGATAATTACACTTGATTAATTACTTAAAATACAACTACTTATAATTATCTCTTGATGAAACTTTTCTTAAAATTTTTGTTTTTTAATTTATCATGGGCTTCATAAGCATATCGTAGACTAGCACGAATCATGCACGAATTTGATAAAACTATGCTCTTTATTTTCAGTGCCGGATTTACCTCTGACGGGGCCCCAAGCAACCTCAGATTTTTGGGGCTCTCATTGTAAAATACCCCCCCCCCTCGATATTTCAAAATAATGAATAACTAGTTAATTTTGCATAATCAATATATTTTACAGTTAACTTATAATTTACTATCTAAATTACAACTTTTTACTACTTTTCTCAGTCGCAAATTGATGAATGACATCATCAAAGTCAAGTTTTTCAAGCTTGTCTTTTTCGATAAACAGTAAGCCTAAATCACTAACTTTTTCTTGACACATCGTTGAGCGTAAATAATTTTTGACGCGTTTTAATGCGCTGAACGATCTCTTCAAATTTTCGAATGTGTTTTCAAAATTTTCCATTTTTTGGGGCCCCTGTCCAAGCGGGGACCCAAGCAATTGCTTCCTTTGCTTCCCGGTAAATCCACCACTGTTTATTTTGCTGAAATGAAAAGGAACTTTTGCATATAATTAGTATCTACTTATAACACATAAGATTATTAAATCATGTATATGAAATATATCAAGGTATACTAAGTTTAGTCCCAAGTTTGTAACGCTTAAAAATATTTATGCCATGAACAAAATTTTGGTATAGGTGTTCATAAAATCACCTAATTAGTCCATTTCCGGTTGTCTGCCTGTCTGTCCGTCTGTCATCACGATTACTCAAAAACGAAAAGAGATATCAAGCTGAAATTTTATAGTGTGTCTAGGACGTAAAAAGTGAGGTCCAGTTCGTAAATGAGCAACATAGGTCAATTGGGTCTTGAGTCCGTAGTTCCCATTTTGTAAACCGTTAGAGATAGAACAAAAGTTTAAATATAAAAAATGTTCCTTATATAAAAAATAAACAACTTTTATTTGAAACATTTTTTCATAAACATTACTGTTTACTCGTGAGGGCGCAAATAAGTCGTAAATTGTATAGTGTGTATTATATGGGGATATCAGTTATGTATGTGTGATATGTATGTATGTGTAATGTGATAGAGTGAGTAATCAACACTGTCTTTGAATGGTATTTCAACAATTAACTCAGTCAATTGTTTTCACGTGTTTTTTTTTTTTTTTTTATTTTGTAGTTACTTTAGAATCAATAATGAAAAAGAATAAGTTCTTACTTAACCTTGTACAAAATTTCATAGCAAATGCCTAGAGATATTACTCCAAAACTTCTGACATTAATGATTTGTAAATGATAAACAATTAAAATTTATATTCTTGCATTAAAATCGTATCTAATAATTTTTGAAAAGTTTTTATAAGCATTTTTACGTATATCTCATTTATAAATAAAGAGTGATCCATCCAATAGAGTTTCCTAATTTTAAATGTTTTTAAACACACAAAATTTAAAATTATCTTAGTTATATTTTTATTAATAGAATATTATGCTTACTCCAATTAATGTCAAAAAATTATGTCAACCAAATGGTCGCGCCTGGACCTACTACAGAAGTATTTTTTCGAGGTAATTTTCTATGACTTTTCACAAGTTTTGGGAAGAAATTTCGATTATAACTTGGCCGATGTTAGCTTTTAGGTGTTCCAAGGATGCAGGTTTGTTGATATAGATGTGACTCTTAAGAAAATAATACAAAGAAATCCAATGGCGTATACTTGACTTAACACACGCTACAATGATACACGTTTACCCTATCTCCAATGCTTACAGTGTCGTCGAACTTTTGCACAATGATGTGAATTGTTCGCTCATTAGGACGATTAAATTGGCCATAATTTTCCCGTAAAAGTCTATACCCAGTTCTTACAGAATCTTTAAGAATATTGCAAGTGAAAAATTTGATCATTTAGCGTTGCTGAGCGTTAATTTAACGATTCATATGGTAAATGAAACGTTTTAAACTATAACTTGATTTTTGAAACAAGCAAAAGTATTCACAGCATTAGCTCAGTTGGTTAAGGCGTAACCAACAGCAAATTAATGTAATTAATGGTTGTGATGGCCTGGTGTAGTGCATGGTATATGCATGAAGGAGGTGCACTCAGCCTCTGAAATTGAGGAGCTGATAAATGAAATTATCAGCGGAAAAGTGATAAAACACATATGGTATCACAATGGGCTCTATAGCCTAAGTGTGTCTTTCGTGGACAGGCAATATAACCTAACCTAATCTAAACTAACCATTCACAGCATTCTAATTTATAGAGTTGCAAATATTTAGAACGTAAAATAAATCAGACAATTATAGCGATGATTATAGCTTAAAAGATATCGATGCACCAGTGCAACTTAATAGGTAGATAAATTGAAGAGCTGGTTCGGTAGTACCAGCAGTTCTGAGACCCATTGTGTCACCATCTTTTTTGCTAATTATTTCAGTTTCTCAAATATTTTGAGATTGATGAGTGACTAGACCTACTTCATGCATATACCGTGCACTATACCAACCCATTACCAGGAATCGAACCCGGACCTCTTGGATTCATGCCAAGCGCTTTTTTAAAAATGTAAATTTCAATAATATGAAAAAATTTTGATCACGCTCGAGTTACTACGGGTAACAAACTTTGCAAGCCTCCCATTTCTTTGCGTCTCGCTTAAATCGTCAGATTATTGGAATGTACACTTTTTAGCATGTAACTAATCCACCATATCTTAATCTGACTCGCTCGAGTTAATTCAAATATCGCAATTTCGTTTTTACTAATCTCATCGTCTGCCCTACGCGCGTCCCCCTTTATTTAGAGCTGGTATTTGGTGATGGTACTAAGGATGGTCCATGGAACCCCTCATATCTTAATCAGACGCGCTCGAGTTACCAAACAATTCCCCTGTTGGGATCCCCTACTAATATCACACTGACACAAAAAAAATTAATTTAACCTAAATTCTAAAGACAACAACGAACAACTCTCGTTATTATTAAGCCTATATTAATTTAGAGACAATTACTTGATATAAATTTAATATTTTATTATCAAATATAATTAAAAGTTAAAATTAATATAAACTAAAATCTTGATTGTCCTTGAGTAGAAGAACAATTAATTGATGTATATGTAAAAAAAGCTACACTTAATTAGATATGTACAATTATAATTAAAGAAATTAGCAGTTATAAATTTTATGACAATAACAATTTCTTTTTATTTAATTGATTAATAAACGGTTTAAATTTGTAAAACATGTATATAAAATATATCAAAGTATACTAAGTTTAGTACCAAGTTTGTAACGCATAAAAATATTGATGCTACGAACAAAATTTTGGTATAGGTGTTCATAGAATCATTTAATTAGTCCATTTTCGGTTGTCCGCCCGACTCAAAAACGAAAAAAGATATCAAGCTGAAACTTTTACAGCGAACATAGGACGTAAATAGTGAGGTCGAGTTCGTATATGAGCAACATAGGTCAATTGGGTCTTGTAAACCGTTAGAGATAGAACAAAAGTTTAAATGTAAAAAATAGTCCTCAGAAAAAATAAACAACTTTTGTTTGAAACATTTTTTTGTAAACATCACTGTTTACTTACGAGGGCACACATTAGATGCTAATTTTATAGTATGTATTAATATGGGAATATCAGTTATGTATGTGTAATATGACAGAGTAATCAACACTGTCTATACATGGTATTTCAACATTTAACTCAGTCAATTGTTTATTTTCACTTGTTATATTTTAATATGGATGAAACTAGATGAATATATTCATGCTTTGTAATGATATTCATATGTTAAGGTTATTGTCTTGCTACGATATTATCGCAAGTTTTTGGTTATATGCACGGTAAAAGTATATAATTTTGTTGTGAAAGAAGGTATAATTTTTATCTATACTGTACCACTCGACTGTAACTCATACAATATACTGTATATTATGAATTTTTTTTTAAATTCAACTAATATATCAATTTCTCTTATAGTCCATACGTGGGATAAGGGATTTCATAGGAAATAAAACCGAGATGAGTAGACGCAGTGTTTTTTGAAGGTTTTTAGGCCGTTGATTATATCCACAGATCAAATACATCCATAAATTCGGACAGTTAGTGATGGGCTGGTGTAGTGCATAGTAAATGCATGAAGCCTTTCATAGTTATTATCAAGAGCTTAAGACCTAAATGAGTTTATAAAAGAATAAAAACAATTATTGACCATTTCATTGTTGAGATACAATAATGCAAAAATAAAGTTCAAAAACATTTTATTGTTGAACAGAAACGACAATAGTTGTGGTAATAGAGTGTTGTGGTTAGAAGAGAAATAACTATATAAACAGAATCTCAGAAACAACTCATCCTACACTGTAGGTATATTGTATGAGAAACAGTCTGATGGTACATTTTTGATAAAAAACATACATTATTTATCTACAAGCTTATATACTCTTACCATGCATATAATTCAAAACTCTTAGATAATATTGTAGCAAGACAACAGCCAAAAATATTATTTAAAGACTTTCTAGCTTTGTGGGAAACCGGTTAGTCGGACCGCTAGCTCTTAGATTATTAAATTTTCAATTATACTCTTATATAAATCGTTAAAAGAATTCACTTTTGTCATAGGTACAATATTTGAAATCAATTTGGGACTCGTAACTTTTTCAGAGCATTAGCTATGTTTCAAACAAAATATTAATAATATTTCACGGTTCAATTGATTTCCAGTATTGGTAAGATATAAAACATTACTTGAAACAGAAGTCGCATGAGTGTTTCAGACCAGATATTTTAAATAAAGTAAAAAGGTTTGGCAGACACACCTATCAGATTGTTATAAATGAACTGTATCAACAATCGACCCATCTAATGACAACACATAGTAATTTCGAGTCCCTTCGATTATAATATATAGACACAAAATCATCAATACTGAAATACTCAATAATTTTAAACAAATTATTTCTAGGAGAGTTAATTTGCCAATTTAACCCAGAAATGTTTCTTGAACCGAATTTCCTCGTTTTAAACAATTAGATTTTTCAAAATTTTGCCAGCCATCTGTCCATTTAGAGGAGGGAATTCGGAGCCATAGTACCAGGGCCTCCACAAAAGAGGGACCCCCAGAAAAAATACCCCGGAAAAAATCGAAATCTTTTAAATTCCGACAATAAAGAAATTTGCGCAAACATGATATATTAAAAACAATTAATGCATATTTGTTCACTCCAATCTGAAAATATCACTATGTCAAATGGCCCTGATAAACAGTTGCCATTAACTAACCCCCTTGATCAAGTATCCCAATAGCTAAGTGCGGCGATACTTACCCGTAGTATCGGTGGTTGGATGTTCTTCGTCTCGACTTTTTGTCCCATAAAATCGTGACAGTAAATTAATAATAATTAGTGTTAGACAATTTTTAAAGAAATCAATTATTATTGGTATTTTCAATAATAATTGATTTGTATAATAATTGAAGAATATCAATTGTCATAAAAAACCCCAAATCGTAGCTACGAAGAGTCAAACTCATTATTCAAAAATGAAAATTATAAAAAAATAGACTTTGAACTAAGATGAGACAAAATCGTTATTAAAGCTATCCCTACTCAACATTGAAAGTGAGTAGATTTTAACGAAATCATAAACGATTTTTCGTCGAAAAAAGCTCACAAAGTTCCATTCGCTAACTTTTTGACTTTATGGATATATATTTTTTTTAATAATTTACTTGGTACTGAAAAAAATTGGACAGGTTATTTAGGAAATAACTAAAATATAAAAGTACTAGTTTGATACCCGCCCGCTTCACTGGGCTTAAAAGTAAAAATCATCGCTTTATAGCCTCCACCTCTTTTGATCTCACTTATCACCTTCCATAACACTCGAAGGGATTGTTTAACACAGCTAAAATATATGCACAGTTTTCAATTTTTTTTAAATGTAAAATAGCCATAATTCATTGAGTATATCAGAAAGCGATGAAATGTTTTACATTTACTATCTTAAATTATTATAGAAATCTTTAATTTATGGTCCAAAATGATTATGATAGATGAAGTAGTGAAATGTCAGATTAAATTTAATTTTTTTAATTTTTCTTAAAGATATTTTTAAAAATTATAGCTCATGTGTTATTCTGATGTATGAGGTATATTATTTTTAAGTTTCATTCAAATACATTCATTAGTTTTTGCGTGAAAGCATAACAAACAAACATTTTTACATTCAAATTTATAAAATATAAGGATGGATATATTTATATAAATAATAATGGGGTTTAACCTCCGTTTTTGTGACGCATGCCTAATCACAGAGGCCACCCACATCATTATTTGTTAATCTTTATTTAATCAATTACAAACATATACAATTACATTTTTGATGTGGGTGGAGTCGGTTACTTCGTTCTTATCCAAGCGACGACAATGTGATCAAATCTGCACTACCATTAATTATAAATTGTTCACACTGCCGCTGCCTGGTTTCGAACCCGCAACCTAAGTCTAAATAATCCTACGTTCTAAAACTAGCGCTTTAAACCGCACGGCCATTTAGACTCTATTTCGACTCGATATATTTATAAGTAGTTTCATATGTCCTCTAAAACACTTCCACTTGTAGCTAGGGCTGGTTGAAAAAAATATTAGTTTGGATAAAATTCGCCATTTTTATCATCAGCCTCGTAGCCAGCGACATCATCTTCAATTCGATAACATTTTTGATAGAGCATTTTCTTGTATTGCAAATGTTTAAGTGGTTCAGTTTTATTGGTTTTAAGTGTATGTCTAGTGTGTACACATTTTTATGTTACATTACATCTATGGGTGAATGGATTATATATTTTACTAAACAGGATGTAACTATACAAAGAGGGATAATCACGACAGATTTTAAATAACGCCTAAATAATTTATAATTAGAGCAGCCACAAATAAAATATTTAAAAAAATAATATAAGTAGCAGAGCATTATCACTAGGATTATATTTCTCCTTCATTAGATACTTCTTATTATTAAATGTTTTCTATTGAAATAGGTTTTGTATCTTTTCATTTTTTTGATCATGTGAAATTTATAATAAAATGCCGTCAAGACAGGTCGGGGAGTTGACACTTCTTTAACATTACCTCAATTCTCAGAAACATTTTCAACCTCTTCTTGGAGTTGCTCAAAACTTTAAAATAAGCAATGATTTTTATATGAAAAGGGGGAAGGAGTTAAAAAGACATCCCGAAAAGATACTTCATTGTCGCTCATTCAACCTACATACAGATTTTCATTCCTGTATTTCAGTTTGTAGGAACTTTGTAGATGAGCAAGGCCACAAAAACGTTAAAAAGAGAGGTTATTCCTTTAGGATTCCCCTCCAAATTGAGAGGGCTTTAAAGATGTTACCTCTAAAAGCACATCTTTAACACTAACCCAATCTACATACCATTTTTTAAACCTGTAACTCAATTTAGGGAGGCTGGACTGAAGGTCAAACCCATAAATACGTCGAAAAAACAGTTTATCGTCTGGGAATACCTCCAAATTGTTGTAATCCTGAAAGATCCGACATATCCAAAGCTACATAAAATGTTTTCTAGAAGTCCTAAAACGGAATAATAACGCACCTACACTCTTCCCCGTTAACCTTCGATACCGAGCATAAGTCCATATTTTCGGGGAAATTATAAAATGGGGTTTATATGACTAAGATTAACTTTAATCGTTTAAAACTTACAAATTTAATTTAAATTTTGAGATATACCATGAAAATGTTTTATTCAAGGGGGGAGGGTGGTGGCTGCGTGGTTCAAACTTTTGTTTATTATGTTAATTCATAAAGTCAATAAAAACAAGAAACTATTTTTTCGAGTTAGAGCTACAGAAAAAACGAGGTACAGAAAAGACTTGTAAGGCCACCGCTTGGTAAGGGTCGAAAAAGCAAAAATAACACTATGATTCATGACTGATTTTGTTCATAATTTTTGTATTTATAGTACTTTCCAGCTTATTTTCTTGGTATCTCGATAAGATTTTTTTTTTGATGCAGTTGAAATAAATTAAATATGACGAAATTGGACTATTTTGAATTTTCCTCTTCTCACTGCAATACCCCTCCCCCCACAACAGCACCTTCATAAAATGCCTGACCGAGGAGGCAACCCTACTATTGGCAACCCTACTAACAAGTTTTTTTTATCTATAATAATGTAGATCTAAAATAAAAATAATTATGAAAAATAAGTACCTATATAATCTAATTACAAACAGAAGAAATCATCTCATCATAAAATAAACAATAGGTTCATTATATTTGCTACTTAAATAGATCAAAATAGTAAATAATCAACACATAATTTTTGTTTAAATTATCTCAAAAATAATAATAATTATAAAAAAAAAAAAGTTGTTAATTATAAACTTTAATTTAATTAAGAACCATTTCAATATTTGAGTAAATAAAAAAATTATATTTTATCAATGTTCAAACTAATGAAAACAAAAAAACTTCGGCTAAGTGGGAGTGCTACCTACTAAAGGTTCCGTAAAGTTTCTGCCACGTTTTTATCAAATTTCAAACACATGTTTCTATACTCATCAAATGAGTATTATTTCAACATTATCAATATTTGAGTAATATTTCAACTTTCAACAAGCAAGATATTTACTTTGCCTAGGTAGAGTCAACTCTTAGGTTAGGTTAGGTTATATTGACTATCCATGGTGGTGGTGGCATATGTTTTACCACCTTTTCCGCTGATAATTTCATTTATCAGTCCCTCAATTATTTTCAGAGGCTGAGTGCACCTCCTTCATGCATATACCTTGCACTACACCAGTCCATCACAACCATTAATTACATTAATTTATGTTGTGATGGCGGGAATCGAACCCGCTACCCTAGGCATACCGCGAACGGAATTGGTTACGCCTTAACCAACTGAGCTACAAGGGTTTGACAAAGTCAAATCTTACTACCAATTTACTTTTCCTCTAACATATATACAAAATTCTATAGCTTTGCGAAGGCCTACTTGATGCTAAACTGGGTGTATACTTGGTGGTGCTCACCGAGGATCGCTTACCTGGGAGAAACCGAACCGAGTCGCTAGTATAATTATATATAGACTAGCGTGATAATCACCCGCTTCGCTGGGTTTAAAAGTAAAGATTGATAAAGACCACCGTTTTATAGCCTCCTCTTCTCTTGCTTTTACTTTCATCCCCTTTTTATAACACTCGAAATAATGGTAAGGATTGTTTTACATAGGTAAAATATATGTACGGTTTTCTATTTTTTTAAATGTAAAATAGTCATAATTTATTGAGTATATCAGAAAAGATGGCCATGAAATTTTTATGTTGACAATTTTTATAGAAATCTGTAATTTATGGTAATGTCAAATTAAAAAAATTAAAAATTTTTTTAAAAATATATATCTTTATAAATTATAACTCATGTGTTATTCTGATGTATGAACTATATTTTTGTTAAGTTTCAGTCAAATCCATTCATTGGTTCTTGTGTGAAAGCGTAACAAACAAACAAACATCCTTACTTTCACATTTATAATATATAGGGATAGGGATATCAACACTATACGTACTGTCAACAAAGAGATTGGTAAATTGATTAGATATCAGTATATACAGGGTGTTAATAATATTCACACTTACAACTAATTATATTAATTAAGATAAGGTATAGGTAAGACTCAGTGTTTCTAATAAATTCGCTATAAAAGAATTGAATCAACTCAATCGTAGTAAATATGAATCATCATTTTTAAGTGGTCATAAAGCATAATAAATGATTATTGAATTAAAAACAACAACAAAAAAACAATGGCGACCGTTTCCATCGTTCAATTAGTCTTTATAAGTATCAATTAAAGTAAACAATTACTAAAGCATACAAAAATATATCATATTGTAGATTAAAATAAGTAGTTATATGGTATTTACAAAATAATCTTAGGTCATTGGAGCATATTTATCATGTATGTCATTTTATTAAACAAAGACAATTTTATTTTATCATTTATAAGAAAATATGAATTATTTTATAAAAATATTATTCTTTTTATTTTATTATGAGTACGTGCTAAACTTTATTTAGATAAATTATACCTGTCAACAAAGAATCCCACACAGTTCTTATGGAAAAGTCTTTTCAGTTAATTTTTCTGAAGGACCACGCACACAATACATTAATTTTTGATTTCGTTTAAAACTATTGGAAAACTATGGATTAAGGTAGTTTTGATCATGCTGATACAAAGTTATTATAGATTTAACTCCCGAAAATCCTCCCCTTCCGAGCTATGGCGCTTCAAAAGTTATGCCTACATGAGATGTTGATTTTTGGCTTTGGTTAAAATTTTTTGAAAACTATTGATTGAGGAAGTTTTGATCATGCTGATGAAAAGTTCTTATGAACTCAACCCTCAAAAACCTTTACTTTTGGACCTACGACCCTTCAAATGTTATGCCTACATGAGATATTTATTTTTGGTTTCGGTAAAAATTTTTTTTAAAGTATAGATTAAGGTAGTTTTGATCATGCTGATCAAAAGTTCTATGGGCTCAACTCTGAAATACCCTTCCCTTCCGAGACTTTCTTGTAGGCATAACATTTGAAGGGCCGTAGCTCGAAAAGGGAGGGTTTTTGAGGGTTGAGTTTGAGGGCATTCTGAGGGCAATAGTTTTCAAAGTCGGTTTAACGAATTACTTGATATAACCAATATTTACTTGTTACCTTCCGATTTGATATATCGAGGTTGCACTGTATTTTAAAAATGATTTCAGTATTTGTAAATAAGATCACTTTGAAGAATTTGTAATTTTATGAAATTTTGATATAATTGGGTAGATGTTTATTTATTATTTTATGTTTGTTTACTACACTCTTGTATACAAATTTGTTTACCTCTCGATTATAATTTATGTTTTGATTATGATACAAATGGCGTAATCTAGAATAGACAAATAACTTATCGAGTCAATCATCATTCTTAATTAAAGAGAATTTAGTTAATAAACATAAGTTAATAAATAAATGATTTCATGTTGACTAATAAACAAAAGTAAGAATTCGATTTGTTGCAAAAATTACACTTTATTCCTAGAACTCGTATAACCGAGCTGGCTAGGGCACTCCAAATACGACTCAAGATGCGAATGTATTTTTTTGAATTCTCTTCATAGGCGAGACGATATAACACTTAAAGTGCTTTGAGATTGAATTTTTTTTATCAAGACAGATCGAGATGCGGTGTTTTGCATTCGATTCCGGAAATCAATTAGAAAATTTTATGCATATTTTGATTTTAAACAATCCATGAAAATTTTGTTGGCATCGCCAAGATGCATCTTGATAGAATATTCTTAATAAAAATTTATTACTTGGTAAATAAGATAATTAACGAAATCGGCTAAATTTTTTTACCCGGAGGTTTTGTTCAGAAAAGCGAAACATCATTAATTACCTCTTTATAAATAATTTTAGACCAACCTAGCCTAAAAACCTCAGAATATTTACTTGTTGCCTTCCGATTTGTTATATCTAGGTTTGTATTTAGCGAAATGTAAGTCTGTTGTATGTTTTCAATTATATTTTTTAAATATTCTTAATATTCGCTCCGTGTGTGAGTTTCGATTCCATGGTAACGATACACTACTTTAATTATAGAATTGTATGGATGCATATATAATTGTATGGATTGCATTTAAGACTTACATTGAAAATTAAATATTATTGTCTCACAAATTTAAATAAATAAATATGATACTTTACATTTGAAAAATAATATTTGTGCAATTTGATTTCTTATTTTCACAATTTTTAATGCATTAAGTTTAATTAATCAGCGTTTTTCAATAATTTTAATTTGACATTTTCTATAAGATCAACATGTAAAGAACTGAAAATTAGTCATAACAACCTCCTTTAACGCCAAAATTTTTCACTGGAAGCGCTGGCATCGATTTTATTGTCCCTACCATGACTACGCACACAACGAATACAATTTTATTTCGGATATCGTGGTATTTATTTCAATAACTACATGTGTATTCTTGGCCTTACTTAGCAATAATGTTATTTATGTCGTTGTCTATGAACGTATCAATTAAATAAAAACTTTAATTAATAAGATTAGTTTTTAATAACAAATTTTAAATGAGTAAATTTTAAGTAATTCTTGAAAATTGTAGTTCCAATTAAACAGATTAAACTAGAATCAAGTAAAAACTAGTTCTATCTAAACTATAGGATAAGATGTTACACATTTATAAAGGATTTGTAATCAAAAATATATAATTTTACATGTAATATACCAAAATTTTATGATACTCCATTTTTAGTAATCGGTACGACCGTATCAATACATTATAAAAGATAGAAAAGAAAAGTTATGTTCTGAATGCGTATGCCATTTGTTCCAAGAGGCAATATTATCCCTCCTCCCCATTAACTTCGAACTGGCAAAATACATTATATTCAAAATACGTATATTAAAAATCCAAAATTTCAATGAAAAACCTTTCAAAATGTTGACAGCCCTCAAATGATAGCCCTCTAATGAGCTGCGAACCGGTTGCCACTCTAGCATCGCTTTCAGTGGTCTTTCGGTGTTAAAATTAGCAAAAAAAACTTTAAGAAAAGATAAATATTTTTATGAGGATCATTTTTTACATTTAAACTTTTGTTCTCTTACGGCTTACAAGATCTAACGGACCCAAGACCTAATTGACCTATGTGGACCTAATTAATACAGACCTAATTGACCAAATTTAGGAGCTCAGCCTTACTTTTTACGCCCTGAGCACGCTCGATATCTCTTTTCGTTTTTGAGTTATCGTGCTGGCAGACAACCGGAAATGGACTAATTAGGTGATTCTATGAACACCTATACCAAAATTTTTTTCATAGAATCAATATTTTTAGGCGTTACAAACTTGGGACTAAAGACAATATACCTTGATATTTTCCATATGTAGGGTATAAAATAAAATGATTAATTTTTTTGCCTGATTTTGGACATTTGGAGACTGATTTTATTAGTTATTTTCAACAAATTAAATAATGATTTAAGTCGATAGGTAAAATATTTTTTTTAGAATTGTGAGAACCATTCTGTTAAACCACATTTCGAGGAAAACGAACTTAAATTGTGACCGCTAGACAGGGTACAGACACATAAGTTTATATATATATATATATATATATATATATATATATATATATATATATATATATATATATATATATATATATATATATATACATATATATATATATATATATATATATATATATATATGTATAAATATAAAATTTAACGATGGTCATTTTTGACATCTTTAAGGTAGGATCGATAACCATTTGAAGAAATTTTTCCAAAATTCCATCATCAGTACAAAAGCAATAGCTCCATTTCCTTCGCCAATTCGCTAATATGAACTTTTTTTTGTTCCAGTGAAAAATTTGTTTGTATTATTAATTACTTTAAGTGGACTTACATCGTCAGTCAAAGTACTTGCACAAGGCACAGATTACTTGAGAGGTCCAACACCAACCAAATCCTTAAACGGTAATGAAAAACCTAAACTAAGAAAATGTACATACTCAAAGGCACATGGAATGCATGGAGCTGATTGTTCTGACAGAGAATTAACTGATTTACCTGAACATTTGCGGTCGAATATAGAGGTAACTTTTTTTTTGGTTACTTTTTTTTTGGTTACTTTTTTTTTGGAAAATTATAAGGCATTGCTCAGAATACAGAATAATAAATGTATGTAGGAAAAATTAATTACAAAGAAAATAGCTTTTCTATACTCTCCCCATTGGCACATTCCCATAAGAAGTTTTATTAGGTCTTCTACTAAAATTTTTTGAGCTTATATTTTAAACTTAGCTCCGGTGTTACGTACCTAATTATTATTAGTTAAGCGATTGTATTAGCTGTGTTTCTTGTCCCTCCAAATGGTTTTTTTTCTGTAGACATATGTGTCGCAAAATTACGCCATTAATCCAACGATATAAAACTAATGGAATCAAATATTTGCCGTGATATTGCCGGCATATGCCTTTGACTGTGCGCTAAGGGCACGGTGTCCTTAAGATCAAAATCATATATAAACACAAATGGTATGAAATTAGCCTTCTAATGAACCCAAAATCAAGGCGATCGAAATAATTTTTTTGGATTTAACTTCGCTTTAATTTTTATTCACTTAAAAGATAAAAATTCGCGAGCAGAAGATCTACATCACTAAATGGGAGTCGCCAAGGGGGACAGTTAGTTCCCTAGAGATCCAAAATCCACCCACTAGCTGTAAACAAATAAAATTTTACTGAATTCAAAAGTTCAATTAACTTCAAACTTTCATTATCATTAATCAAACTGCATTTTTAGGTGAATTAATGGTAAAATAGATCTAATTTTAAAATACTACCATTTTCGCGTTTTTTCCTCCTATATTTTGACTCAAATGATTTTTCAAAGTATTATATTACTTATAATATGCTAATCTGTTTGGAAAACGTTACCCAGTCATTTTTATTGACTGATTATATCTAAGAAAAAGCTTCAGTATACCCAAATTCAACTGTAAAAATAAATTTTCACAGAAAGTCATTTTTCCATCTAATTTCGCGGGGCCCTTTTATGTGTCTTTATAAGTTGAAAACTTATTTTTCTTACATTTTTTTTGTGTGTAAAATCACTTTTATATCACGAAAGGACTCTAGCATTTTGGTTTTATTCGACTTGCTATGCAAAATAGCATATATTCAGTTCTCAAAAAGGTGAAGTTTTCGCCAGTTCTTCAACTTGCACACTCCCTTTTCCAATTTGCACCCTTGTAATCATTAGGGACCCGGATTCTTTAACTGGATTATGAATAAGTTCTATAACCAAAATTTCGTTAAAAAAATAATTTTTATGTTTTCAAATCAAAATTTTACTGTAGTATTATTAAAAATGTATAAATGGGGATTAAGGAATAGTGTCCCATTTTTGAACGAAAGGGCTAAAAATTTCAGAACCCAACCAACTCCTCTACAGTCGACAAATTCAACCCAACCACTTCATAATTACAACAATATTCCGTGTCTATCCCCGCCATCGCCAGTTGGCGGGGTGGCAACTCCCAGTTGTCAATAAGACTTTAATTTTTGAGTTATTTGTAAATAAAAATTTTAACCTTCTTTTCCTACATTCGATTTAAAAAAAGTAAACTAGTTCCCACTTCAAATATATTACTTTTTTCTTTTTAGATTTTGGATGCATCGTATAATCGAATAAGACGAATTGATAGAATTTTATTATATCCGAAAATAAGATACTTGTATTTGGGTGAAAATTTTATTGTTAATTTAAGACCAGGTACAATTGATAAATTGGAAAATTTGGAAGTATTGGATTTATCTGTAAATTCATTACAAGAGATTCCAAAATTTGTTTTTGAAATGTCAACATTACGCCGCCTCTACTTATCAAATAGTTCGTTCCGGTAAGAATCAACATTTTTTTTAACAAGTGAAAATAAAGAATCAACTGAGTTCAGTGTTGAAATATTCTATTGAAACATACATAATGGGGTTAAATCTCCGTTTTTCAGACATCTATCTAAAACAGAGACCACACATCATTATTTTTAATCCTTATTTATTTTATTTTAAACTAAATCCAATATAAAATTAAATTTTATGATGTTGGTGGTTATTCTTATCCAATCGACGACAGTGTGATCTATTAACCGCTTCATTAATTATAATTGCTCGCACTGCCGCTGCCTGGATAAGAACCCGCAACCTTCCAGTCAGTAGCCAAACGTTTAAAGATAATTGTGCCTTTACTCGCTAAGCCACTGAACCGATGTTGATTATTTAAAAATTATTTAAATTTAGAAAGCAACACGTGAAACCATACAATTGACTGAGTTAACTGTTGAAATACCGTGAATAGAAAGTGTTGAATGTCAGTGCTTGCATTATTTATTATAAATTAGAAAAGTTTAAAAAACCAACACATTTAGTTTTTGAGGTTTTTGCGGCGCCATTTATTTATTTTTTGAAAATTATGAAAATTTCTACTTTTTTAGAATTCTTTTTCCTTTTTCGAGAATTTTTCACAAGACCACTAGTTGAAAACTACCTGCAAATTTTCAACTTCCTATCTTTTATAATTTTGGATAAAATGGACATCAAAGTTTTGTTCTAATTTGCGGCCTCGCGGGTATTCAATGATGTTTACAAAAAAAATATTGCAAACAAAAGTTGTGTATTTTTTTATAAGGAATATTTTTACATTTCAAATTTGAAATATTCATAATTTGGAAATAGATTAAATTATATGAAAACGGAAAAAGTTTAAATCCAGCGTAAGCAAAATGCTCATAACGCGAGTACTGACGGGTTAAACCTAACTTCAACCAGAGTCTGATAAACTTTAGGATGCTTTAAGCTAGATTTTTTTAATTTTTTACAAAGTTTGTAACGCATACTTACATTAGCGTAATACTAAACACACTAATTCTTTTATTTGTTTTTTCCAGTCATGAATTTTTTAACAATGAATTTGAGATAAAAGCACCATTAGAGTATATCGATTTAGCCTATTCTGAAATGACTCAAATGCCAAGATTTGGTATTATGCCATATCTGTATCACTTAAATATATCGGGGAATAATTTTGAAAAAATAACAATTGATGATATTAGTCCGCTTTGTCGACTCAAGATTTTGGATGTAACAAATATTGGTACAAATCAAATATCTACGTGTGAATGTATTCAATTGCAAAATTATCTAGCGGATATGAAAGTAAACGTCTTACCTGATATCAAAAGTATCTGCAATATTAGTCGATATGGTAAGTAAAAATAAATTAAAATTTATCATAAATTCTAAAAATAATATTGCCCGCACCAAAATATTGACTAGTCAAAAAATTTTAATTAATAAACTAATGAATTTTTAGTCCATACTAGGAGGGGGTTTCGGAGAAAGTAAAACCAGGATGACCCAGTGACGTAACCAGATTAGATAGCGTCCTCGTTAATTTTGACACATGACATTCTTTTGTATTTAATAATGGTTAGGTTAGGTTAAGTTAGAGTGGCTGTCCTGGAGATGGACACACATAGATCCTAAGGTCCATTGTGATACCGAAAAAAGGGTTGGCCCATCCCCGGCCACTACTCCATGAACCATTTGGAGCTGTTTAAGAACATCAAAGTGCTTTGACGTCGACGGACTTAAGGTCGGAGAGGTCGTCAAAGAGAGGCTGGCTCAAGTAAGTCCATCTCCTCATGGTAAGAACTGGGCAGTGACAGAGAAGATGAGACATTGCCTCCTCCTCCTCACCACTGTGACAGCTCCTGCAGTAGTCGTGATATACTGCCAGTTCCAGGCCTTCAGCATGCCTGCCACCCAACAAAAGTATTTAATAATAGTCTAGTCAACAAGTTCAAGTACACGATCTTTTGCGAACATTTTTTTTTGTCGGGCGTTTTCGTTTCTCTTTTGAAAACTTCTGTATAATCTTTCCATTTTTGTCAAAAAAAAAAGAAACAAAATATTTTTTCAAAATCCCCATTATTCTACTGGGGCTAATTAATTCCGCTTCCACTCTTCCCTGAATACATATCATATACTTATTAAATATAAATTATAATTTTTTGTTATAGATATCTCAGTTTGCCCACCATATTCAAACAGCACAAACATGAATTTACACAATACTTGTTTGAAAAATATTCGAATACGAGAAAAAGAGCAACAAGTGAAAGTTACTTGGACGTATATTGCTATTGGAATTTCATCATTTTTAGTTGGATTTATTGCAATATTGTACATGATTCATCGAAGGAACGTCAAAAGTATGAAACTGGAAGACATTAAACATCCTCTTAGCGACGCAACCAGTACTTTAGTTAAAGAATAATATTATTTACTTATACAATACGATTTTACGTAAAACAAAAAACTAAATCAAATTGTTTTCTTTTTAACTTTTTATACGTTTTCATCAACAAGGCTCAAAAGGACCACACAGTTTTTTTTTAACTTTGGAAGAATATTAATTTAACCTTTCTGAGTAAAAATTTCTATAAACAAAAGGTTTAATTAATGTTTCTTTCCACTAAACGAGATTATAACCGAATCACAAAAACTTCGGTAGTTAGTTTGGGGAGGATATGGGCTCATGAACTCCATGATAGGACTGGTTTATTGTTATACTCCTTACCCTGTTGTCAGATTTCTAAAGATACATTTCCGCTGAGGCAACTTATGGGCAACATGTGGCATGCGTCACTGATGCGTGTATAGGGTTGCCATCACGGTCAGGTCTCTCGCCCGGCACATTATGAAGGTGGTGTTGTGGGAGGGGGTATTGCAGTGAGAAGAGGTAAATTCAAAAAAGTCTAATTTCGTCATATAAATATATTAGAAATTTGCGCATTTTGGCCATCATTTTGCACGAAAACTATCAATCTGTTTGTTTTGGCATTAATCCTTAAGATCTATCAACACTGAATCACAAGATACACACATAAAAATTTTACATAAGCATGACTCGAACAAAACGAACAAACATGAAAATTATGCACGAACGTGACTCAAATAGAACGAATAAAAAAGTTTTACAATTGACTTCTTATTGTGATACCAACAAAATAAGCTAAATAGCCCTATAGACACTAAAATCATGAAGAAAATCAATTCTCACTACTCTAGTTACTGCAGCTAGTTTACCTCATGAGGTAAAATCCATCGTGGTGGCGATTCAGCAGTCATAATGCTATTTTTTTCTTTTTCGATCCTGACCACGCGCTGGCCCAGCAAAATTTTCAAAAATCCGGCTGCCCGACAAAACTCACTGCAGGGCGAATCCCGAGCAGGTGGCAACCCTATGCGTATGGCAAAGATTATTTCAAGCAAAGCAACAATATGTAGCAAGTAAAAATAACGAATATCAACTGTTGTTGCAACATGGCGCCAGACGCATGTGTCACTGTACAGTATGTCGCACGATATTGCCAGTATCCAAGTCATAGTAGATGATAGGGGGTGGAAATGCAGAAGCAATCTTATTTATTGACGACTACTGAACGAATTACCAGACTTCACTGGAGTTCCGAAAAAAGTAAAAATTTGCTCATACCGATATGATTTCGTGTTCTGATAGTAGTCGTCTGCTTCTTAGTGGCCTTTTCAACTAGGTAGTCAAATCTTACCTTATTCATACGTGTAAAATGTTTAATTTTGAAACAAGTTTTCGAAAATTTCTAGCATTTTTTGTTATTTTTAACAAATTTTAAACTTTTTGCTGAAGCTCCTCCTCTCTTCTAAAACTTCTTAAAGTAGTCCGGCCGATACGTGACTAGTCAACTAGGCAATTTGTATGGCATAAATGTAATAAAATACTCTAAAAATATCGTAAAAAGGTCAAAAACCAAAGATTTTTATTTTTCCTTTTTGGAAAGCGCCGTAAGAAAATGTTTTGTTTTTTGCATAAACAGAATCTGTGATAAAATTTCGTCATGATGAAAACTTTTTTTGAAGCTCAATCACCGATTAATTTTTGTACAATTAACATTATTGTGAGTTCTTCCAAAAAGTACAGTGTTAAAAATCACAATTTTAAAATGAAATAATACACAATTTTGCCCCGCAAGAGGCCCCAAAACTGTGATTATTGTGATCCAGGGATTTTGAACTATCATTTACCGCAAAAATAAATGTGAACATTCAACGTACTTGCTCAAAAAGCCGGACTACATTAACTAATTTTAAAAAAAGAGCCCTTTACCAAAAAGAATTTTCCGAAAATAAATTTAATAAATAAACTAAATTAGATTTTATTATTTTAAAATTTATTTAGAGTTTTAGACTGTTAGATTAGTTAGATTTTTTTTTTTAAAAAAGCTAAAACAATATCTCGAATTCCTACCAAAATAAATAATATGATAAAGAATTTATATTAAAAAAACTAACCTTGATTTTTAAATTTTAACATAATCAGTGAAAAAATAATTAATTTTGCGATATGGCTTTAATATTCGTTAATATATAATTATGATAAGAAATGATGTATAAAATAAATATGTAGATAATTTATAGATTAAACCTCGATTTCACCAAATTCGGTATAAAAATTAAATCAATTGATACTAGCTGATAGGTGCCACCTCGCTGAATAATGTTTACACCATAATGTTTTCAAATTTTTAAATTAATATTTAATACTTATTTAGCGTGAGATACTCGTTTTTGACGATATTAAAACAATCTAAAAATGATGGAGATAGACTTCCGGGAGTAGGAGTTTTTTATTGGAAATTTCTTCCTCCTTAAGAATCTTCTTTTTTTTTATTTCTTAAATATGAATATCTATTTTATGAAATATTGGCGAAAAACGAAATACCTTTTTTGTCGTCTTTAATTGTTGATAACTTTTTCAATTTTTTATGTGCTAAAAAACGCTTCGGGCACACCCTGATAAAAAAATCCGATTCATGAATCAGAAATTTTCAATTCAACCAATCGGAATGAATAGGATTCAATTGTAAAAAAAAGTTTCGATTCATTCCGATTCATTCCCATTGAAATCAATTAAAATTTTGATTCGAAATTTAATTGAAATGAATCGGCTTTAATTGGGAAAAAAATTCCAGTTTATTCCGATTGAATTCCGATTCAATCCCAATGAACTAATCGGAAATTTCCAATTGATTGCAATTCATGATTGAGATCGAATTGGAAATTTCATATTGGGTTCTATTGGAATTCAAGAGGAATGAATTAAAATTTGAATCAGAATTCAATCGGACATTTTTCTAAACATTCATCTATACTTGAGTTGTTCTATCGAGGCCACCATTTAAAAAACAAAGTACATTTTTAATGGCACACAGTTTAATTTGAGTTGTTCTTTAAATCTTTTAATTTTGATTTCAAATAACTTATATTTAGCAAAATTATAAATTCGAATCAATTAAATTTTACTACTAGGGTCGAAAACACACACAGCTCCAGTATAGACATCATATTTTTACGACCAGTATTTCTATATTTTATCAATTTGAATTTGTTGAAATTATTCATACAGCTTGGGTCATAACAGTTCGTTTTTCTAAGTTTTCACTACAAACGATTAAGGGTGTTCACACAATAAAAATAAAAAACGTAAGCCGTAAACGTAAGAAATAAGACATACGCATGCGCAAGATTTACGAAGCATAAAAACTGAAATAAGTTGTAATTTTTATTTATAATTGGTTCAAATTTTGTTTCAAGAAAGTTTGTTGATAATAAAAAACGATTTCACAAACACTTTTATTACTCAGGTAATGTAATTATATTAAAAAATATTTATTTATCTGAAATATTCATCACCTAACCTCTGATGTTATTGTTAAACTTAAACCGTATGCCGGAACGTAACGCCTTGCGCTTTTTATTGTGTGAACACCCTAACTGCATACGATAATGGAGTAGTGAGTTAAAACTTTTTGATTTTAGTTGGTGAAAACGGACCAAGCACTTATCTTAAACAAATCTAAACTTACCAATTAACCCAGCCATTATTTGTATCCAATATCTACATAAAGAATGGACGCACCATAATTCTATTCTAGTCGGTAGAAAGTTAAGCAAATGAGAAATGTCTCAGCCATGAAATAATCTTTTAGAATCCATTCTACATGCGGATACTAGCGAATATTCGGACACAGTTTTAACTGCACTTACAGTTAAGTTTAAATTTTAGAGTAGGATAGTAAACGCTTCATTTTGATCGTGATAAAATTGAATTTTTAAAATATGATGTTGTGTTTTATTTTGTTTCAAAATTTGTTATTATTTTCGCACTGTTTTTAATTATAATAAAATTATATATTAGTTATGAATTTGTATGACAAATGATAAATAAATTTAACTTATTTTTTAAAGTTTATGTGTTAACTTTAATTCTGATAAAATCTATTTTAAACTAGATATCTTTTCTTACTCCTTTTTTATCATATACAGTGGAACTTAGTTAATTGGGAACTGGATAAAAGAGAAACCTCCATAATTGGAAGTCACGATGAGGTCTGAACAGTTTGGCAGTGAATTACACACGTTAGTGGGACGAAGCAAACCTCTATACCTGGGATTCATTCTTTCGATTTTATTGTCATAGTTACATCTATAACTGAGACAGCGAGTGAATTTTATATGCATGTAACTGAGAATGGGACGAATGTTATCAGTAGATACGTATAAAACTGAAGTTAATATCTGTTTATGAAAATGGGAAAAATGGGTTAACGTGCAAAAATTTACTCTTTGTAGAATAATTCAGAATAAAGATAAAATTCAATCACAATGTTATGAAGGACAAGGAAAACTAATATGTGTACGAATATTCTGAACCTGAACTGTGTTTGCAAACATGGGTCAAGCAACTTCGTAGCAAAAACGTTCTGGTAAGTGGACCGATGATTAAATAAAAGGCACAAGATTTCGAGCGAAGGCCCGGTATTTATAATTTTTGTAGCAGCAATGGTATTGATAATACGTTATTTTATTCAATAACCGCACCTCTATAACTGAAATAACCTGTATTCTGATCTCTATAAATGAGACAGATATTTATTTATAATTGGATATCTGAGACACTGGGTAAGAGAAATACCTCTATAAGTGAAACAAATTCGCAGGTACCTTGATGTATCGCTTAACCAGATTCCACTGTATTATTACATCAGAATTATGGGTAAATTGTTTTAAGACTACCGCCATTTCATCAGAGTTCAATCGAACCAAAATAATATGGGTTCTAGTTAAAAATTCGGTAGTTTAGTACCACCATCAATTTTGATGACGTGGAAGTTCTATGTCAAGAAAAATTTAATTCAGTTACTAGCGAAGACTGAATGAAAGTGTGTGAGAATATTAAGAAAAGAGTTAGGAACACACATTTTTACAATATGGCGTCTTGTGATCACTATATTGAATTTTCATTCTGCCATATCTTCAGAAGCATTCGCAAGGTTAAGACTCTAGTGTGCCACATAATAATAGACATAGACTGATAAATCACTCCTTTGCGTTGCTCAGTCGGGTAAAAAGAAAAAAACCCAACATGGCGGGTATTACAGTGTTTGGCGATTCTTTTACAATTTATCAAAAATTGAAATAAGTTAATCACAAAAACTAAGAACACAAATTATTAAAAATAATAAAAACAAGTGAAAACAAACAATTGACTGAGTTAACTGTCGAAATACCATGTATAGATAGTGTTGATTACTCTGACACATTACACATAAATACATGTCACACATATATAACTGATATTGCCATATAATACATACTATACAATTTGGGCATAATTTGCGCTCTCACGGATAAACAGTGATGTTAACGAAAAAATATTTTAAACAAAAGTTGTTTATTTTTTTATAAGAAACATTTCTTGCGTTTAAATTTTTGTTCAATAAAAATTTCAGCTTGATATGTCTTTTCGTTTTTGAGTAATTGTGATGACAGACGGACAGACAGACAGACAGACAACCGGAAATGGACTAATTAGGTGATTCTATGAACACCTATACCAAAATTTTGTTAGCAGCATCAATATTTTTAAGCATTACAAACTTGGGACTAAACTTAATATACTATGTATATTTCAATTATACATGGTATAATAATAAATAACTAATAAGGAAAAGGTTTAAATGTATAATTACTAACTGTATTATTGTATAATCATATGACATTTTTCATTTGTAGGTAATTGAAATGGATAATTATTACTCTATTCTGAATGACAAGGTTTTTGTTACAATTGTTGTATTTAGCAACAATATTCAATAATTATTTACTGATAATAATATAGCTCACAAGTTGAAGGTCCAACTGTGATTATGAATGCATGCGAATGCAAGTGACCATCAACTTTTAACTTTTTGTTTCTTACAAAAAAAAGTTTCAATATAAATAGGTACTAGAAGGAGTTTCATTTATAAAATACGATGACCATTAGCTAAGATTGCATTCTTATTCCTGATACCGCATAGATTGAGGAAATCCATGTTTTAGATCGAAAAACAATCCAATTTTTATACCATGTATATATGAAATATATCAAGGTATACTAAGTTTAGTCCCAAGTTTGTAACGCTTAAAAATATTGATGCTACGAACAAAACTTTGCTATAAGTGTACATAAAATCATCTAAATAGTCCATTTCCGGTTGTCTATCTGTCCGGCTGCCTGTCGACACCATAACTCAAAAACGAAGAGATATCAAGCTGTAATTTTATAACGTGTTCAGGAAAAAGCTAGGTCTCGTTCGTAAATGAGCAACATAGGTCAATTGGGTTTTGGGTCCGTAAGATTTATTGTTTGTTTATTACTATATTCGCTGAGGCAGTGAGAGGAAAGATATTGTAGTGCCATTTGACCTTTAGAATCAGACAATCTGTAGTGTTAAGCGGTCTTTAGAATGTAAACGTTTCAAGTAGATGTCACTAGCTACTATCGAAATACTTTGTACACAACTTCGTGAAGCGACATACGATATGATACGAATATATACTTCAAACGAATACACACTTAAATGGATGTACTTACACCACTGTATTATCTCTATGACTTACACCATTGATAAAATACAGAATGTTCCAGAGACTATATTAGTAAAGAATGTTCGATTTACGCCTAGGCAGTAGGCAGATAAATATCACGAGTATGACAGAATACATGCGTTAAGCAATGCATCGAAGTGAGAGGTATTATATACATGTGTTGAAGCTTCGATATGCGGTGAGATAATTGTAAGACACTTGGAGAGTTTCTTAGTTGAATAGATGAACTACAACAGATAAACAAATCATGGCCACCTTTTCTGATATACTCAATCAATTATGACTATTTTACAATTAAAAAATTTTAAACTGTTCATATCCTTTAGCTGCGTAAAACAATCCCTTCAAGTGTTATGGAACGTTGATAAGTGATATTAAAAGAGGTGGAGGCTATAAAGCGGTGGTGTTTACTTTTAAGTCCAGTGAAGCGGGCGGGTATCAGACTAGTCTACATAAAATATCTATTAACTTAAAAATAAAAAGAAGGGTAAGCTGGAATATAATTTAGAATTTTTTACAAAAAACACCAATTGAAGGATTTAGACCGCTAGTTTTGGTTATTTTTATGAAATGAAAAGTATTATTTAGCTGAACGGTGTTTGAAAAGTTCAAGAAAGATTCGCCGTAGTTTTCGTCGTTTAAAATGGTTGCTGAACTCACTATAAATGTTGGAGCAAAAAGCGCTTCCTTAAGTAATTGTAATTAGGGTATTCTAACAAGATTAAAAGAGGTAAATAAATAAGAAAAAAGTTCAATATTAACATTTCGAGATGTATTTCAAAAAAAATCTCTTATAATTAAACAAATAAAATAATAATTCACAAAATTATATAAACCATTTTTAAAAGATTTTTTTAAAAAAAGTCACAAATTAAAATACTGTAATTGATTCATTTTAAAAGTTACTTGAATTACTATATAATCGATCAAAATTCTAATAATTATAGTTGAACGGTTTAACTTTCTCTATTTAAATAATGCTTAGAAACGCAGCAACGCTTAGAAACACTAATTGATCTGCTTTTATGACATATTATTTCACTCAACAATCAAGAACCATTAAAAATATTTTTATTATATAATAGTATAAAAAAATAGCATCGTCACGAAAAAGTTTATTACAAGACGTCTAAATTTTGGATACTTATTTTGTGTTTGAAATTAGGTAAGAATGAAGTATGCATGGCATCTGATAACGGTCTACTACGTTTACTAAATTTACATTACCGAAAAAAGTTTAGAAATTGACAAGTTTAAATTTTAAAACATCCTAAAATAAACTTTCGAAAATTTTGCCAGCTGTCGTACCATAAGAAATAAACAATTAAATCAAACAAATTTTTTAATCACATATAATTAAATATTTTGAATCACAACTAATTAGTTTTGAAATAATTGAAATTAAAAAATTCTGAACGCATTTCGCAAAAAACAAAAGGACGTTCCGTCAAAAATACATAAAATTTACAGGCATGTTAGTTTTTTGCCCGTGATTCTTTTGAGCTCTACGAGATTCTTTTTAGCAGGAAAAATCAAAACCATTACTGGATTTAAGTAAATTATAAAATATATCAAAAAAGTATTCCTTGAAAACCTAATCTTATAAATTATGGCTCTTTAAAAGCCAAAAGTATTATTATTATATTTTCAAGTTCTATTTTCAATCACTAGGATGTTTAGTGATCACCATAGACTTACAGTGTGTCAGTTAAGATGAAGACACCCTCATATGCTCGTTATTTATAGGAACACCGATTTGAAATTTTGCAAAGTCATACAGGGTAATAGGTTACTTTTTTAAGATACTTAACCGACAAATAGCCTACTACAAATTGACAAATAGAACCGATTCTTAATATTTTATCTAGCGTCAAAGATGGTTAGGGACATCAAAAAAAAATTATTAGAAAAAATTGCTTTAAATATTTTTTATTCCTATATACCGATTTTCGTGACAAAATTCGCATTTTTAATTTTTTCATTAATTTGGTCTACAATTAAAATAATTACCCTGTATATGACTGTACAAAATTTTAAATCAATATTCCTATAAATAATGAAAATATGAGAATGTCTTCATATTAAGTAGGACACACTGTATATATTAATATAGATCGATATCATGCTATTTTACAAAATTTTTTCTCGCATGTAGACTAACATCATTATCACACCATGAACTGCGCGTATTTTGTCAACAACGTTGGTACATTCGTGTTTTTAAAAATATACTTCGTAGTCTCGCACGTGTCTCGTGAGTAAGGTAGCTCAATAATTCGACTTATTTTCTTTGCCACTAGTATCGTGGCACGTGTCTCGTGAGTAAGGTAGCTCAATAATTCGACTTATTTTCTTTGTCACTAGTATCGTTTTTAAATTTAAAAAAAAAAAAAAAAGACATTAACGAACTCATCTGGTGTATACACTTATCCAACGGCAGGGACGGATTAACCACATGGGCAAATTAAGGTAACTGCTTGTGGGCCACGAGAAAAGCTCAAAAGAGAAAAAACAAATTTGTACAAAAAAAAGCACCAGAAGAGGGTGCCAAGTTCGTTGGCATCGCTTAAGGGCTCAAAGAATTATATTGCCTAGGAGCTCCGACATGGATTAATCCGGCATTGTCCAACGATAGAAAAATATCTGTTGTCCACGGTGTAATATCAACTGATATCGTGAAGATGTTATTTCAATGTTGGACTCGGCAGGTAAGAAATACTCTATCTAGAGGCTAAATAAGAACTAGAAACCAACAATACTTTCTTGACAAAAAAGCATACTCTGAAAACTAACCACTAATGATTAACAGCTGTTTGTTTTATTAAATCAATAATTTCTATAAAAATTGGCACTTTCTTGATAGAAAGCACACTCTAGGAATAATATTATTTTAAGGCAATAACAACTGTTTGATTAATAATATTGCTTTAAATTTTTGCCACAGTGGCGCTGAAATCTTAACCTTAAAGTCCAACATATAGAAGAATTGTGTTCGCGATCTATATTTATCAAATAAATCTATGACGATCGTTGTTAAAATAAAAGATGAGAAAGTAAACCGTTCAACTTTACAAAATTGTGTGTATCATTTTTATATTAAATGTAAAAAAAATTGAAATCGAAATACAAAAAACATTGTTTTTTCGTCTTGTTTGTATGAGCTAATAATTACTTTTTTATTTTCATTAGTCCGCCGGTTTTAGGTGTGAATTAAAGACGTTAAAAAAGCAGCAATGCCAACTTTGCCGAGTTTTAGCTTTTTTCATATGGACATAAAAAACAGGTAAGTTAACAAAAAAAATCTACAACTATATTTTACAGAAAAAAACTTTTGGACAAACTTTATAAAGCATAAAAATTGCAATCGATTGTTTGTATATTTTCAGAAGTCTGCTTTTATATTTAATTTTCCATGTTTTTTCTCACAATTTCGTCAGATCAATGCATTTTAAAGAAAAAATACATCTGTTTAAAATTGTAAAGCGTGAAATTTCCAATCGCTCTATATCTTAATGTTCTTTCTGATATATTTTTTCCCTAAAATTCAAAGTTATCAAAGATGCAGGAAATTGTACATAACTGTAATTTTTTTTTCGAAAATAGGAAATTTTTAGTATAAAAGCAGAGGTGAAGCATTGCTGCTTGTTTAGTTTCGAAAATTAACGATAATCTCACTAAAATCGACGGAGCTTTACATTCTTTAGTCAACTTTTTGTAAAAAGATATTAATTATAATAATTTTTTGATTTGTTGTCGTATTTTTCCTTAAATTATAAACATTTTTTTTTTTTTTTTCACTAATATATAATACATTTGTTTTTTTTTTATTTAATTAATCAATTAATTTGTTTAAACAAATAATAATTATTTATTTATATAACTATGTTTATGTATGTATCTAATAAAGAATGATATATATAATATAATTCAAAATATTGATTTGTTTCTTGTTTTATTTATTTTTTTTTTTTAATTAAACAGACTTAAACTTTAGTGGAAAAGTTATTTTCTATAATTATGTATTTTATAAAAATAATAATGATTATAAATAATCTTCAAGCAGAACATGTATTTTTTTTTTTTTTAGTAGTACAGTCTCTATTGGCACACAAGGTGGTTTTATTTATTTATTTTTATTTTTGAATTTTTTTTATTATTTTTGACTTACTTCTTTTCATGATTAAGAACTATTTACACAATTATTCGTGGTTGAGTTGGTGATACGTGTTATCAACTCGGCATTATACTGAAACAAAGAATAGTGTCAGCTAATTATCTACTTCGTATAAAATAGGAAATCTTAACGATAGATTACTCTAATAGTCTAGTAAAAAAGTAAAAATTGGAGAAATATAGAGATAAAGGTGGGAAAAAAACGTGTGATAACTCATTAAATTCGGAATGATTTCTAGAAAAATATGCCGGACACGTTTGTTGATAATAAAAAACTGCAAAAGTTATAAACAATTAAAAATGAAAAAAAAGTATATATGTAATTTAAAAAAAAAAGATTCTTAAAGAGAAGAAAATTTCCAATAAAGAACTTCCACTTTTGGAAGTATATCTTCATTATTTATAATTTTAATTTAACGCTGAAAATAGATCTTTTTGTGTCAGTTTTAGATTGTTGTAAGAGCGTCTAAAACGAGTGTGTCACAATAAATAATTTTTGTCTTTATTGAAAACTATAAAAAAAAATGGTTTAAATAATTGGCGTAAAATTTGTTGGCTTCGTGGAGCCCTTCTTATACTTAGAGTTAAAAAAAAATTTAATACTTTGTTTATAATAATTTTTTAAGACTCTTTATAAATATTAAACTTACTGTTATGAAATGTATGAAAGAAGGTCTTTTCAAAATTCATCTCCTTGTGTTTTCGGTCGTTTTAAGACCGGTGTTGATGATTTATCAGAACCGTTTGAAGTCGATGGAGAGCGTTTTCTTGGTACAGAATTTGACACTGCTGATTCTATAAAATTAAATTAAAAAAATTATTTGTATAACTTCATGAATGTAGACGAAAAATACGAATAAAATTTTTCGATATCTGTCTTGGTTTTCGAAATATCGGAAGCTAAATAATTAAATAAATTTTTTAATTTTCTATATATTGAAAATTACTCCAGATATCGAAAAACTGTATTCTTACTTTTCGCCTATATTTGCCATGTTATAACATAATTCGCCATCAAAATTGAAAAATATATTTTTTTTAATTTGTCTCTCCACTATCGTACTCATACATCCTTAATTAGTCGGACACAACGTGAGTTTTTTGTTTTCAATAATTGTCTACTTTCGAAGTCATTTATTTAAATAATCGGACAATCAATCCCCCCTAAAATTTTTAGAATTAATTTAGACTTAGTCCAACTTCATATTTTAAAAAAAATCAAACTTTTTATTTAAAATTGCCTTGGTGCTCGACATCCTTATATTATGAATGGATCAAAAAATCTATATTTACCTTGTAACCACCTAACTTGTGTAGCAGGTCCATATCCTTTATTATTTTTTGCTGCAATTCGGAATATGATTGCTTGTTTCGCTGAAGCTGAGTCAATATGTGCTGCTGATAATGATTGATTTGAAACCACACAATTATTTGGAGCTCCACAATATACACGAATGAATGATAAAGGTGATAATGGATTTGGATCCTAAAAATTAACATTTTTTATACAAAATTAAATTTATTATTACGATAGCATGGTTAGCCACTGTTTATTCGAAATAAAATTCTCTGACTTTTCCAAGTTTTCCAGTTGAATAATTCAAAAATTTCCTGGCCAAATTATTACTTTTAAATTGTTTTGAAGAAAGTGAAACGAAAATTTTACAAGTAAGAGCATAGAAATTCGTATTATTTAAATATGACACAAGATATTACGATCACATGTGCCATTTTTTTATATAAAATTATATAAAATTTTTGTTTCAAAATTAATTAAATTCCCTAACTTATCTCTTTGTTTACGGAATTTCCTGACATTGCCAGCAGAATTTGAATTACCTGACATTTCTAGGTTTTCCAATAATATGGCTACCATGGATAGGGTAGTCATGTATTTTAACGTAATCGACAGTCTTTGCAAATTGAAGAAATTTTATCTTTTTAAATACAAACTTAACAAACAGTTCTTAGAATCTATAAACAATTTGAAGTCATCATTTTTCGTGAATTAAAAACGAGTAGAATCTTTGGTTAACTCCCGAGTTAAACTACAGTGCGTACGTCTTCTGTGGTTCAACTCAAGGGGTGATACAGTAGTGATATCTTTTAGTTAAATCTTGAGTTCATGTGGCCGATTAAAATACGTTAGTTAGAATGTTACTTCGATTCAATCCTTGCTAATTAGTCTTTAAGAGCGTTAATGTTCTATCATCATGGAAGCTATAATCACAGATCACAGATAATCGAAATGCTCGCTCGGAGATTTAAAGTAAAGAAATATTTAATCTTCAGATCTCTATCCCTCTATCCCTGATTTAAACAAAATGTAGCCTTTTATAAAAAGAACAATTTTTATCAGGTTTTTGATAAATTGAGTCAATGTGTAAATAGTTGAGAAATATTACTAAAATAAAATATTAAAAAAAAAAAAAAAAAAAATTACTTACCTTTGGAGAGTCTGGTTTCTTTTGATTCCTAACTGCTAAATATACAGAATATTCTTTAATATCGCCTTGTCCTTTAGCTGGTGGATCCCAAGTTAAGTGCGCACCTTCAGCACTCTTTGATATTTTTATCGAAGACGGTGCACCTGGGAAACCAGGTAAACATGTTTTAAAGGCTGATAATTCAGACCATGGTCCAATACCAACTGAATTAATAGCTGCCACACGAAACTTATACGCTGTACCAGATGCCAAAGGTGTCTTTTTCACATTCGTTAAATCTGGTAAATTATCTAGGTTAATACCCTCAACATTATCCAAATAGAAATATTCCTTCACGGAATATGAATTTCCTTGAATAATACCAACAGTAAACCAATTTTCTTTTTTATCTTCAGTTTTTTTCTCTTCACCAGGCGGTAATAAACTCATATTTGCAATTTGACTATATTGGGTGGGGACTTCATGTGACTTTGGTGTTGATCTTCGTACTACTGCAGCTGTTGCTAATGTTGCTAGCGCGTTTGTGGATTCTGTTGAATGTACTCCTAACATTTGATCGTCGAGATTTTGTAATTTGTCTAATTCTGTCGCAATAGGTGATGGAGCTACTGGTAATTGTGGCGTCTGATTTGATATAAAATCCATTTCTGGTTTTGCTTTGTCAGATGCTTCCTCCTGTAAAACACATACCGTTATTAACCCGTCGTCAACCGTTCGATAATCTTTAGTCGCATGTTAAGACATTTGTTTCTTTAACTTTGTAAATCATAACCTCTACAGAATTTTATATAAATTTATTTTTCCAATGCACTAGCTAATTAAAAAAATAGTCACTAGCTAAAAATGCATTAGCTAATTAAAAAATTAAAAATAGTCTGATTACGTAATTATTGAATGATGTTTGAAAGTGAAAATATTAAAGCAGAGAAATAATCAAAATAAGCTAGCTTTGACGCTTGTGTGGACACAGCCTCAACCTTCTTAAAAAAAACTATAATGGTGTAGGCGCAAGAGGGGTTGAACGTGTTTTTCGCCTAGAAGTTTTGGGAGATTAAAAAATGTTGAATATTGTATAAAATTGGGTGCATTTAAGAAAAGGAGGGTGGGAGAGAATAGGATGATTGCGTCAGTCGTAACTCTAGAACCGATCAAGGTAGGAAGCTGCGTTTGGTCTCAAGTTTTAATACATTTTGATTTATATTGATTGTCTCACCTGTTTAAGTTTATCTATACTTTCAGACTGTTGTGTATTTTCCGTATTACTTTCATCCATCATGTCAGGTTTTGGTGCTTCACTTGGTGTAGTTGACGTTGGTTCTTCCGTTTTACTATTTTCATAATCCATTTCATTTCTGTCGAATTTATTATCTTCTAGTTTTTCAACTTTTTGCATATCATCGCCATGGATACTTGGTTCTTGTTTAGCATCGTCGTTTTGCGGCGGAACAGGTGTTGTCGTGGCACTTTCTTGGCCACTTTCTTCCGGTGACGTCGGTACTTGTAATCGACATGCGGTTGTATCATAAACTTGCGATTCCTCTGATTGTGCTTCAGATGATATAGACTCTTCTGCAGGATGTGAATCTGCTGGTAATTCTTCATTCTTATTCTCACTTTCAGTATTTTGTTCATTTTCTTCTTTCGTACCCACAGCTTGGGTTATATCTGAATCACTTTCTGTTTTACTACTTTCCTGCTCTGCCAATGCTTGGTCTTCCGTTAGTGTCGTTTCTTCTGGTAGATTTTCCTGACTTTCTGTTTTTTGTTCTGAACTTTCTTGTACTTCGGATGCTTCTTTTTCATGTTCAGTATTTACAACTTCTTTTTCCTCCTCATCGGGTTTTTTCTCTTCGTGTACTGTTGATGGTTCTTCAACTGGTTGTGCAGGTGATGATTGTTGAGGTTCCTCTTGTGAGGAACTTGATTCCTCTGGAGGACTTTCTGGAGGTGTATTTTCTCCAACACTTCCTCCACCAAATAAACCTAATCTAAATGGACGCCTATACGGATGAAACCGTTGTACTCCTCCTTTTAAACCTAGTTTAGTGTACCGTATGGATCCACCTTTAAGTCCTGGTTCTTTAATAGTGGCTGCAGAATTTGCTCCTGAATCAGATCCCGCAGACCATGTCATACTTTCATCTGTTTCCTTTTCTTGTGGGTCAATTAAACCAGCTTCAGCCGCGAGAGCAGCTAAAGCTGCATCAGTAGTTGCTGGTGTATCGTAGCTGGTTGAAGACGATGTAATTGTGGACGCAGTTGGTAATTTTGGGCGCACAATCATAAATTTAGTGGGTGTTTCGCTTGTGTTTGACAATGAGTTTGATGTGGTAGAGGCGGCTGCCGATGTTGGTAGGCAGATCAATTTTTGTATACCATGTGTACCCAGAGATTGATTTCCTAGAAGTGTTACGGTTTTCTGACCCATTACAGTTACTTGTTTGCCTCCAATCATTACTTGTTTCTGTAAAAAAAATACATTATGAGTATTTATCGTAAGTTGTCTTCCATAGAAAAAAGATCAAGTGCGAAAACGACTCCCATTCTAAGAATAATTCTGATAAGATTAACAAATATATAATGTTACGGACCGCTTGGCTACGACTCACATTCGTATTTAATGAAATTAAGGCACATTAAGAGGTTAACGCATTGTTTTCCAGGCTCTGTTATATTCAACACAGAATTAACAAGTGAAAACAAACAATTGACTGAGTTAATTGTTGAAATACCATGCATAGTCAGTGTTGATTTCTTTATCACATTACACATACAAACATGTGACACATACATAACTGATAATCAAGTATAGTACATATTATAAAATTTCCGCCTAATTGGCGCCCTCACGGGTAAACAGTGATGTTTACGAAAAAATGTTTCAAACAAAAGTTGTTTAATTTAAGGAACATTTTTTACATTTAAACTTTTGTTCTATCTCTAACGGTTTACAAGATGGGTCCTACGAACCCAAGACCCAATTGACCTATGATGCTCATTTACGAACTTGACCTCACTTTTTACGTCCTGAGTACGCTGTAAAAATTTCAGCTCGATATCTTTTTTCGTTTTTGAGTTATCGTGTCCACAGACGGACGGACGGACGGACAACCGGAAATAGACTAATTAGGTGATTTAGTGAACACCTATGACAAAATTTTTTTCCTAGCATCATTATTTTTAAGCGTTACAAACTTGGGACGTTTAACGATTTCTTGGCCTTTTATTTCTTTTTTTAAATAAAATATTTTTTCATCAAAATAATAATATTATCAGTTTTCATAATTTTATAACTGTAAAATTTATTGCCTAACATGATTGGTAGCGTTATGAAAAATTAAATAGTTTTTAACAAATTACTCGACCATATTTAGCAAAAAGGAACTTGATTTTCGCAAATACGACGAAAACCATTGGTCGATTTTGTGGACCTCAATCGGCTACGAAAATTCACTCAGCGGCACTGACGAAAATTTTTTTTATCAACTTATGGATTGAAATATTTTGACATGGAATTATTTAAATAGCTTTGACATTCGGACATGGAAAAATTATAAAGAACCGAAATTTCGACACAGAATTGAAAAATAATTAAATTACCTGTCCTCCACCACTTGTTATAATTTGATTGGATGGTACTGTTAAAATACCACCAGATCCAAGAAGTTGTTGACCAGGTTTTTGTATAGTCATTGTTTTTGCTGAATTACCAGGTACTGTAATAGTTATTGGTTTTCCACCAGTTCCTGATTGTAATTGAGCGGATGAGACAACCATTAATTTCACTGATGATTGTAAATTTGTTAAATTTCCTGCATTTGTACCAGACGATATGATATTTACACCGGTATCTATTAAAAAAGTAATCATTATTAAGTAAATTTTTCCAATAAACTCTGTAAAATAACCCATATTTACACGGCCAGATTTATTCATTTTTATACTCTGTGTATATGTAATACATATCAATAAACAACTTTTGTTAGAACAAAAATATTGATTTGTTAGAAACAAATTAGGATAACACTTTGGTGTCCATTTTCTCCAAAACTATAAAAGTTAGAGAGTTCAAAATTTGCACGTTGCTTCAACTAGTAATCTTGTGAAACATTTTCAAAAAAAGAAAAAAATTTTGTAGAATACTTACTGGCTTTTGTTGTAGTAACTGTCTGAATTGTCCGTAACGTTGATCCAGTTGTAACAACAATTACTTGTTGGCCAGCACGATTTAATATTTGATTGTTTCCACCGGCTTTAGAGATAACTATTTTTCCTGGTTGACCTGGTTTTGTCATTTGAACAACATTTCCTGGTAAAGTTTTCAAAACCTTATTTCCTAAAATCAAAAATATTTTATGTTATTTTCCATATATTATGCAGAAATGTAAAGAGAATAATAAATAAAGGTGACCGAGAGAACTTGAAACTAGTGGACTAAAAAGAAGTCCTTTATTGATAGATTTTTATTACGGGAGAAGGGGATTTCGCTAATATTTGAAACTGCCTACGGGCGCAAAATTTCTTGATTAGCGTCTGATCCGGCTCAATGGCCATATGATCTAAATCGTCTTTAGAACGTTCGGCTACCGACTGGGGGATTGCGAGTTCGAATCCACGCAGCGGCAGTGTGGGCATTAAAATTATAACTGTCGTCGCTTGGATAAGAACGAAGTAACAGACTCCACTCACATCATAAAAATTTAATCGTATATTGGATGCAGTTTAAAATGAAATAATTAAAGATTAAAAGAATAATGCTGTGGGTGGCCTCTGTAATAGACAGTTATCTGAAAAAACGGAGGTTAAACCCCATTATTATTATTATTATAATTAGTCTCTGGGTATTCTCACGAGAGTTTTTTTGTATTTTTTTTGGTCATATGTCAACATTTTTACCTAAATTCGTATGTACTTTTAAATAGGAACATATTTCGGGGATTGGAAAAAATATTAACATAATGCAATTTTTCGTCTTGTTATAAAAAAATTAGAAATAAAAAATAATAAAATACCTATTAGTTTAACAATTTGTTGTTGGCCTGTAGCTTGAGCTTGTCCAGCACCTTGAACAGAAACTGTTTTTCCTTGTACTTGTTGAATTGTTTGTACACCTTTTCCAGACACAATATTAACTTTGGGCATCTAAAATTATTAAACAAAATATTTGAAAATTTATTAATTAAAACATTTGATGGAGTAACAATTATACTAAGTGGCACGATTTTGGTACCTTTAATAATATTTGAAAATAAATTGGGTCCATTAAGCCAACATAACAATTTGAACACACATAAAATCAAACAGTGTATTAAAGTCGTTCGGCTGTTTGAGCAAGTACGGTGCATGTTCCATTTTTTTTTTTTTTTTCGTTGCGGTTTATGATAATAGAAAGTCCCTTGATCACAATAAACACAGTATTGAGGCCTCTTGCGGGGTAAAATTGTCCCTTTTGTCTTAACCCTTAACCTAATTGCAGTTAAATCCATTTTTTTCATAAATTTTCTTTTTGAACATAAAAATAGCTCGCATGAATAGAATAGAAAATAGAATAGAAACATCAAAATTTTCGAGTTACTTTCCTCGCTTTGATACGCCGAGCTCAATATAAATTTGCATTTTTAAAATAAAGATGAAAAACCTTTACATAAATGGTGGCCTCTGTTTTTTTTAAATGAAATTATTTTACTGTTCCAGGTTTTTCAATTGAATAATTCAAAAATTCCCTGAGCAAATTATTACTTTTAAATTGTTTTGAAAGAAAGTGAAACTAAAATTTTACAAATAACGAACAGGGAAAATCGTAATAGCAAATATGACTGAAGAATCACATGCGCCATTTTCTGAAATAATTCGTATAGAAAATAATATTTCAAAGTTTAATAACATTTTTACGAAACTAAATCCCTAACATTTCTGACTTTTGCAGTAATTTTGAATTCCCTACCATTTTCAGTAATGAGATGCCACCATGCCTGACACTTCCTTAACTTTTCTAGTATAATTTCAATTCCCTGACAGTTCTAGATCTTTCCAATTCATTAATGTGGCCACCATAACACAAAGTGGAGATACATGAAAATATTTTTCAAATCATATATTTAAAACGTGATGTGTTAGAAAAATTATGTTGCTTTTTTCGAGATCAGCAAGATAAATTTTATAGAAAATAGCTATTTTAAAAAAGATACCAGGACTGGTTTAATTTGCCATACAGTGTTATTGAATTGAACTTACATTAGTTACTTGTAAGCCTTGACTCGTTTTGACTAAGGTAACCACATGTCCACCTGGTGAAAATCCAAGTGTCTGAGTTGACGGAGATGAATTTGAGGTTGATGCTGATGAAGCCGCCACAGTTTGTCTTAAAATTACTTGTTTTGTGCCAGATGCTACAGCTGTCACTGGTGTTACAACATTTCCTGCTGAATTTATTTGTGAAGTTGGCTGAGCAATTATTGGACTACGAATTACAGGCACTACTGATGGATGTTTTATTCGAACAGTTGTGGTTTCTGAAAAAAAAAAAATTCAATAAGTTTTGATCTTTTTTCAATTGAAAGGGGTTTGAGATAATTTTTTACACGGAGATAAAGCGTCGTGTCTATAGTTATTCTGCCCCAAATGTTAATTCTACTTAACTGCCAGGCAAGTTAATAAAAATATTTGATTTTTTTTATATTTTGTAGATATTTAGTCATACTTTGATCCGAGGGGGCTCATTTTGGTCGCTAACCCTCTCAATTGTCGGCGGTCCATCAATTTCGTCTCCTTCTCATACTATTATCCCCCCACATCCCCGCAGTCTCCGTTTATCTTAAGTAATTCTGAGAAAAAAAACTTACTTGTTTGAGCAGGGTTACACATAACTAAATCAGACAAATTCAAAAATTGTCCGGCACTTGTTGTACGCGTCTTATTTAGTACATTATTAAATGTTGTTGTATTTGCTAACGATTGTGGTACATTAGTTATTTGCACTGGTGTTGCTGTATTATGTACAGACGCAATGCGAGGCACAGTTACGGTTTGAGTTTTGACCGGTGATCCACCAGCTGTTATTAGTTGAGCCTGTGATATACTGGTTGCTGTTTGCGATGGCGATGATGATCCGGATTGTGGTCCAGCCGTTAATTGGCCATCTGAAACAATTTTAGGTTTATATACAAATACAAATATTATTGTAAAAATAAAATAAAATTCTCTGATCACTTTTTGAGTCTCATAATTATGCGGAAAAAAAGCTATTGAATATTTTTTCTCAGTTTCAAGATCAAAAAGAAAAGATTATGTGATTAAAATATTTTGGACACGCCATCGATCACAAAGTTCACTATAAAGTATTATATTACGAATGAAAGCTAGTGATTTTTTGACATTGTAAAATAGTTGGCATTTAGAAACAAGTCACCAATCCGTTAGTAAAAAAAGCGAACCAGAGCAAAAGGAATGCAAGTTCAATGAAAGACAGAAAAACAGTCGACGTCTATGATTGTCTATGATGTTATTTTTTTATTATTTATCTATGATGTTGGCAAAAATTGTCATACCAGCGCGGCAAGTTACTCGACTACAAATTTCATTGCTCGGTATTGTAAACTGTTTCAAGCGGGGTAATTTTTGAAGAAGAAACCAACCGGAAATATTACAGGCTAACAAAAAATTGACATCAACTCCGATCCTTTTATGTCTTTAAGTCTTGACGAGAGCATTGACTTCACTAAATCTTCACGTTTAGCTGTTTTTACTCGATATTTAATAGAAAACGTCATTTAGGAAGAATTAATTGCGAATTCCAAAAATCACGAAGTTAATTCCTGACACCGTATCCAGATAATTTCAGAAGAATTGAATGAAAAATATTTTCATGGTCGTAATACAATTCAAAACTTGATACAGGTTCTATACAGTACCCAAGATTTGAATTCGGAAAATTCAATGAAACAAGATCTTCCAAGCATCGTTTTCGAGATAAAGATAGTCAAATTCAATAAATGCAATATTTTCCAAACTTCGTATTCGAGATAAAGATAGTCAAATTCAATAAATGCAAGATCTTCCAAGCTTCGTTTTCGAGATAATGATAGTCAAAATTAACTTCTGGCCATCTGAAAATACACAGTCATTTCTGAATAACCGGATTGTTTCCCTCCCATCTTGGAATAAATTAACAGTGCTTTCCCGTTATTTTATTTAAATTTTGTTTACGCGATACGAAGTTCATTTTAATATTATTCAGGATTTTTAATTCAGAAGTGTCAATTTTGCTTAGAAATCGAATACACTGATCTAAAAAGCTCGTACGGGAATTTTTTATAGCTCATTTATAAGAAAAATAAACAAACTTTCGACTGGGTTTAACAAATTTGTTGTAAAATCCCTTAATTTTATATAAAATTTTGGGACAACATTTTTCATCATTTCAACACTCCGTGCAAAGCGGCAAGGAGTGATAATTTTTTAGCAATAGATTCCAAAACTAAAAAGTTCAAGTTTTTAAACGATATATTGAGCTTCCAAATTCGATGATTTTTCGCAGAGATACAGCTATTTGAAATATAGGTAAAATCTCTTTTTAAAACACGGATAAAATAGCGTAAGAGTTGTCAGAACAAAGTTATTTTCCTAATAGCATACCAGTTGCCATAAATTTTGATAATATTTACCTGCAGTAATGCTTGGCCGTCGTTGAACAGACTGTGGTGGACTCATAAAAACATTTGCTGGCAGTGATTGATTTGCTTCAACATTCACAGCCGTTGTCGGTATGTGTATTGAATTGGGTTTAGCAGGTTCTTTTAGAATTGGTGTAACAATTTTATGTGTGATAGGAAGTTTTACACCAACTGGTGATGCTGTTGATGTTTGTTGATAAGGTGTTCCAGTAGCAGGTAAATTTCGTTTTGTATCAATTGGAGATGATGGTACCTGAGGTGGAATGTACGGTTGTTGCTGCTGAATTCCACTTGATGGGACTCTGGTTGTGGTACTTTGCATATCATATTTCTGTACCTGTTTATAAAATTATTATAGGTATTAATTTAGATATGAAAAGACGATGTGTGAAAGGTCCAATTTCCATCTCCTTAGAATAGTATGACCTAAAAATATTTATCCATCTTCGATTTCTCCGCAATTTTTAAAACTTTACTGTCTGACTATCGAAATTGGATAGAATATTGTGAATATACGTACTTGTAAAATAAATGTGTTTGTCTGTGGCGGTGGCTGCCAATTAACTTCTAATCGATCTACCAAAGCTTTAAACAGTGTAACACGACCAGGGGCAGCTGGTCTATCAACTTCCAGATACCATAAATCTTTACAACACACCTGTAATAAATAATCAAGCATAGAAATTTTGAATTTAAAGTTAAAAAATTTTTCTTTAACAACATTGATACCTGTAGTTCATGTGTTTTATCAAAGAATACTCTGTAAAAACCAGTGGTAGGAAACTGAAGATTAAATCTTTCTTAAATCGGTTATCTATAAATACAGTTCCCATAACGATGAGAATATACATTGCTCTAGCAAGGATTATATCGGAATAGAATTTTGACGTATTTGAACCTATCCTATACTAAAAAAATTATTAAAATAATGATAACCTCATCCCGAATTTGGCCATTTCATATTGAAATAAAGTAAAAATACTTTCAAACAATTTCCTAATGATTGGAACAAGTACAGCTAAATATATTTATTTATAATAGAATGGGATTGAATTTAAAATATGAATTCATTGATACAAAATCACTGAAGTTAAATAAAAAAAATCATTACTTCTATGAAAGAGATTGATTTTAGTTTAAAGCCATGCATTTTATTGATGAAAATAAAATTGTACTTAGTTGGAATATATAATCGTGCTAATAAAGTGTCATGTCTAGCCAATGGTGCGGTTGTGTCAACTACATGAATTGTTACTATTTTACAGAGGGTTTGAAATAAACTTATTGATCATTTTTATAATATATAACATATTTGTATACATATACCATCGGTAGCCCAGTTGGTATATCGGTGAACTTAGTCTATTACTAATTTTGTAAGTGAATTTTAACATTGATCGTTTGATTGAATTAACAATTTATTGTTTATTAACAAATAGAAACATTTGCACCACTAACTCATGCATTACTAATGATATTTGACAAGAAATACATTCCATGAGGTTTTAGCAAAATGCGAGCATTTTCTTCCATTTTCCTATATTAACCGATTTTTATAACATCTTTTACTGTACTAGAATAGTTCTTATGAAAGATTTAATCCTTAGCTTGTACTAAAATCTTTGTACACATGACGAAGTTTGTACTTAGTATTATTTTTTTTTTAAATTAGTATTTTAATTTTTCTTCAAAAATTTACTGACTCAACACATTAAATGACTCACCCTAGTTTTCTTTTTTTGGATATCGAGGATAATAGGATAGAACTTGCGGAAATTTGGAAATAATGATCTACGTGCAGGTAGGATGTGGCATTTTATCTACAAATTAAATGAATTATAATTATTATAGTTTTAATAAGAATGATTAAATGCTATATATTATAATTTCAGCGAAAAATGATAAAATTTCACTTTATATTAAACAAGTGAAAACAAACAATTGACTGAATTAATTGTTGAAATACCATGTATAGTCAGTCATATACCAGTGTCGATTACGCATTCGTTTGTTTTTTTAACGTCATGTAAATAAAGAAAGATAAACAAACAAACACATACATAATATATGTAACGTATAAATTTAAATTATAAACAATAGGTGTCTGTATATTGTTGTGTACCAAAAGGAACTTAATATTTGAAAAGGAACTAACAATATACATACTACATATTTGCTCATTTACGAACTCGACCTCAAGTGCAGAGCACGCTGTAAAAATTTAATCTTGATTTCTTTTTTCGTTTTTGAGTTATCTTGTTTCCAGACGGACAGACAGGCGGACGAAAACCGAAAATGGACTAATTAGGTGATTTTATGAACACCTATTTCCAAATTTTGTTGGTAGCAGCAATATATTTAACCTTAATCTTTTTCAAAGTAAACTAAACCTTCAATTTAAGCCTACAACCCAGTGGCGGATTAAAGGAAAAAGGCATGGGGCCCCATGGGCAAAATATGTAAATATTAGGCCTTGCCTTTTTTTTTAGTCTTCGTTAATCAACTTGATGCTCCCCTTGTGGTGCCCTTCCTTACAATTTTCTTTTCTTTTAAGTCTCCCTTAATGAACTTCGTGCCCCTTGCCTTGCTTTTTTTTTATAAATTAATTATCAGCAATAGTTTGTTGTTTTTCCGAATTCCATCCCGTAAGTCTAATTAACAAGTAATTACACTTTAAGTTTTTGCTTATGGCCTAAGTGTGTCTTTCGTGAACAGCCAATATAACCTAATCTCACCTAATTTTTTATTTTGCCAAAGGATCACCCTATTGTATGAATGGCTTAAGCAACAGCCAGCCAGTTCATTAAATGTTGTATTAGACGTTACGAATGAATAAGGCAGCTAATTCAACAACGCCTTTTAGTAAAAAGGTTGGGTTGTTAACTGTGGACATATGTAATTAGTTATTGTAAAAACTTCAATTAGTTAAATAGCAAGCGTCGTTAATTTTAGTAGGCGAGATAGGGAATAGGATACATAAAATGTCAAAAAGCAAACACGGTACAAGTTATATTTTTCTATGAACCCCGAAAAAAAATACAAACGACGAAATTTTTCACGCATTGTTTTCATTGAAATCTTACGTCTTTACGCACAGATATTTCCAAAAAAATAACTTATCAAAATATTTTCAATTTGGATTGTGTTAAATACAGGTGTAAAATAAACCGAAACCCTTTAAGGTAATACGAACGCCAAGTCAATTTTAGACTTTGTTCTATCTCTAACGGTTTACAATGGCTTTTTTTTTTCTTTCGATTGAATGGGCAAAAAATTCTAGAAAAATAGTTTCAAAAATTTTGTTTTGTTTTTCGAGAATGTTCCCTAAAACCACTAGTTGAAGTTATCCTGAAAATTTTCACCACACTTTTTTTTATAGTTATGGAGAAAATGTACACCAATGTATTTTTGTAAGTTGTACTCTCAGGAGTAAACAGTGATGTTAACGAAAAAATGATTCAAATAAAAGTTGTTAATTTTTTTTATAAGGAATAACTTTTACATTTAAACTTTTGTTCTATCTCTAACGGTTTACAAGATGCATGCATTTTTTCTTTATTACCATGATAATTAATTTTCTTGCGCTAGAAAAAAAATGTACCAAAATGATCAGAGGTATTTTCTGAATACGATGCGCCTAAGAACAATCGTTGACCTATAAAAATAAAAAAACTAGACCAAAGTTAAATTAATGGTGGCCAGATTAATACAATGATGTCGAAAAAGTGCCTCTATCGATCATATTGAAATTAAATCTATTATATAATGCTAATGTTAATACGTGAAGACAGGATTTTCTCTATGAGCACCATCTCCAATCAACTTCCCGTTGGAGCGGTAAATCCCCTTGGTTTCCTGATGAAAGTAAGAGAGATTGGTTGAGGTGGGTGGAAGTGGGTGTCAAAAATGTGAAAAAATATGTATCTGTCCTTTTCTTACTCATGTAATTTTTCGGAAATTTAAAGAACGAATTACTGGAATGATTTAGAAAGTTCCAAAATGTGTGTAGCGGTCAAAATCGATTCGAAATTTTCTAGAAAATTCTAGAAATGATCTAGACAATTTGTTTAGACCGACAACAATAATCATTATCAACTTTAAACTGATCGCCGAGAGCTGTAAGCGCCATCTCTCGACAAACAGTAGAACTATCAAGACAGAACTGGACACGAACTTTCTGGGCCTTCTTCCGAAATTTCAATCTTTTAATTTCAACCAAGTTTAGTGTGTTTTCAAGAGTTTTATTGTTAAAAGTAAGTTATTTATCTTAAAATATTCTGTCTAGATATAAATTTCTAAACTAAATTTAACGATTTTCTAACAAGAAAAAGGACAATAGAAGCTAATAGTATAGAATAAAACCATTCTCTCGAATATTCTTTTAACCAGAAGCCTCTAGAACAACCTCAGGGTATAAAAGGAGGTTCTCTTGGCGACTTGAGTCAGTCTTTCTTGATAAACCACAGAGTTCGGGTCTAAAAAGAAATCAAAGCGAGAATAAATGGAAAGCATATTATTATAATTAAATTTTTGAAAATGTTTCTAACTTTACAGTCGAGAGAAGATTAATTGAAATTGAAATGATTTTGACAAGTGAAAAAGAACGAATTTTCTAGAGTGTACTGGTACTAAAAATTTCGATATACCATTAAACATACGAAGTATTTCGAATTGTATTTATATAATTTCGAATGTATTTTCTCCGTGTTTGCTTTTGTCCAAACAGATCATGCGACATATATACACATTGATATTTTTGATTATAAAATACAAGGTGAAACTTACTACCTGATTATGCCATGCTTTGCGATACCCGTCTCTGCCAGACCAAATATACAATCTTGTATGGATACCAACTGCACAATGCCCAGCACGAGCTCTGGGTATATTTTCTTCAACACAATTCATTGGTATGTCCTCCCACTCCATTTTTTCTATAAAAATTTTTTTTTTTTTACATTAACATTCAAATTACAACTTAAAGTAACAAGTCACACACACACACACACACACACACTGTATGTCTAATTTTTTGTCAATTCGGTAACAGAGCTCTAATTTTTTCATGATTGTCATTGATCATTGTCAATCAATGACAATCAATGTCATTGCCATTGATCAAAAATTACATGGCTGCTTTTAAAGTGTCATCATTCGAAATTGAATCGAACCCAAAAATGGAAATTCTATAGTTAATAATAATAATGACAAACGAAAACAAACAAGTGACTTAAACCAAAATCTCAACATTTTCTAACATTTCCAGATATTTAAGGTCGATCTTCAGGCTGTTTTTTGAGGATTTACAATATCAGAAGACTGAATTTTTGCAAGAAAATTTTTGAAAATAAACAGAAATTTTAAAATATTTAATTTTTTCAGCTCAATAGCGCATACTAGCGCACTCCTTTTGAAATTTTGGGGAGAGTTCTTATCTTTTATATTATGACCTTTTGAAACATATTATCTTTCACAAAAAATTAAAAATATGGTTCACATAAATGTAACATTATGTCCCAAGTTTATTATTTACATAATGATATACAGCTTGTGTTCGAAATCATTGCTAATCAGGATTGAAATTCATACGATAATTATGGTAGACGTCGCGTAATTTCATATATAGAATGATGTAGCATCCAGCATTCACGATAATCGATAAATCTACGATAATTTTTTCATCGAGGTAAAATATCGTTTTTTTAAGTGTATAAATTAGGAAAATTTTGACAATACCTCCTAAAAATTTCAGAATTGATTTAGACTTAATCCAAATTCATATAAAAGCCAAGCTTTTTATTTAAAATTGCCTTGATGCTCGCACATCCTTAACATTGATTCTCTATTAGAAATGCTTTCCAACACAGGCTGTATCATAAATCATGCAAATTTTTAAAAAAGAGGAACAAATTTTGAAAAAACAACAAGTGAAAACAAACAATTGACTGAGTTAATTGTTGAAATACCATGTAAAGACAGTGTTGATGACCCAATCGTTTGTTTTTTTACGTCATGTAAATAAAGAAAGATAACCACTATTAGATAGCCACAAACATGTAACTGAAATTCCCATATATATACGTACTAAAAAATTTTCACCTAATTTGCGCCCTCGCGGGTAAACAGTGATGTTAACGAAAAAATTCAGACAAAATTTTTTTAAAAGGAACATTTTTTACATTTACACTTTTGTTATATCTCAAACGGTTTACAAGAAGGGTCTTACAGATCCAAGACCCAATTGACCTATGTTGCTCATTTACGACCCACGCTTACTTTTTACGTACCAAGCACGGTATACAAATTGTATCATCCATGTATAGACAGTGTTGAAAACGGAATCGTTTATTTTTTCACATTATGTAAGTAAAGAGAGATAGCCACTCTTAGATAGCCAGACATACATACATGTCACAGACACATGACTGATATTCCGATATAATACATACTATATAACTAATAACTATTTGCCCTCACGGGTAAATAGTGATGTTTACGAAAAAAATGTTTGAAATAAAAGTTGTTTATATTTTTATAATGAACATTTTTTACATTTAAAATTTTGTTCTACCTTTAACGGTTTATAAGATGGGTCCTACGAACCCAAAACCCAATTGACCTCGAATCATTTACGAACTGGACCTTACTTTTTACGTCCCTTACTGACTGACAGACGAACAGACAACCGAATACGGACTAATTAGGTAAACACCTGTACCAAAATTTTATTCGTAGCATTAATATTTTTAGGCGTTACAAACTTGGGACTAAATTTAATATACCTTGATATATGTCATATGCATGATATAAAAATATTTTTTCACAACAAAGGTTAAACTTGACGGTAGTGTCCGACCGAAGCTTCGGCTTCGGCCACCTTGGACCAAAAAAAACACCTTCGGTCAAACATTCGGCATCGGCCTGAATTCAGGCCGAACCCGAAGCTTTGGCCGAAGGTTCCTAGCAAACGTCGGAATTGAACGAATTGTTCTAAATGTTATTATTTTGAAATAAATTTCAAGGTAACTTTTTAAATAATCTTTTTGATTGACTTCTAGATCAACTTCTAAAGAACATAATCTCTAGATCAACTTCTAGAGATCAACTTTAATATTAAAGTTTTAAATCATGTTTTTAAACCTTCGGCTTCGGCTCGGCTTCGGCCGAAGGTTGTGGCGATAGCCGATTAATCGGCTTCTGCCAAAAATCGACCTTCGGTCGGACACTACTTGACGGTAAAAAAAATAAATGAGTATATCAGAAATTCTAGTTTACATTATTTATTGATCATGAAAGTTTAAAAAAAATTTCAACTGACCCCAAAAAAAAATATTCAGTTTTATAAATTTTCTTTAGTTTAAGGTAGTACGAGCGCCAAGTCAATTTTACACTCGAGAAAGTCGAAGTTGAAATTATGTGTACCTTATTTTAAACTTTGATGATGAATTTTGTTATAACTTGAATGTAGACGAAAAATAAAAATACAATTTTTCGATATTCGCCTTGGTTTTCGAAATATCGAAAGCTAAATAATTTAACATAATTTTCGATATTTTGAAAATTAGTCCAAATATCGAAAAATTTTATTATTACTTTTCGTCTTATATTGTCAATTTCTGCTCCTATTACCGTGCTTATGCATCCTTAATTAGTCAGACACAACGTTTTTTTTTTTTTTTTTCAATAATTTTTTAAGATTTGAACTTTAATTTAAACAGTTTTTTTTAAATTTCCATCGACTAGTTTTGGAGAAATCTATGAAAACATATCATCCATCTACCGTTTTACCATAAAACAAATTTGAACCTACTTTTAAAGTCATTTATTTCTTTAAATAATCATGCAACCTCCCTAAAATTTTCATGATTTAGACTCAACTTTATATTAAAAAAAAATCAAGCTTTTTATCCAAAATTGCCCTGGCGCTCGTACATCCTCAAAGGAAGTTTTATTTTAATGCACGTGGATACTGTATCTTGTGAAAGATTTTACAACTCTTTAGAATAAAATTTTCCGTCAACCTAAAGACTGCTTTAAAAAGTTTTAAAAGTAAAAATTATACCTAAGTTAAGACAAGCTAAAGTGCTTGTACATTTCCATTCCTTTTCATGACTAGACGCTTTCACATCATCCATAACTAATGGAACCCATCCACCAAAAACAAACATTCTGTTGCCAATTAATGTTGACGTGTGAAGTGATCTAGGTAATGGAACTGGTCCGGATACGTGTGGTTTTGTCCATGTCATTGTTGCTGCAAACAAAATTTGAGGATTTAGTATTTTTAATCTAACATCACAAATTTTACGATATTAGTAATCTTTACAATCCAAATCAGGCATGAGTTATTTTAAGTCGAAGTCACCATTGTTATAACTTTATTGCATGCCATAAACTTTATTGTGTCTATAATTCAATCAAATTATACATCAAAAAGGGGCTACATCAAATCAGATGCTTTTTTTTTATGTTGTTTGCAATGCAAAGGCAATGTTAAACCTAAGTTGTCGACCTAAAGAAATTAAACAAACCTCGAAAAGTTTGACCTTACTTCAGTTACAAACCCAAATTGATTACTGGAATTTTGCGCAGGGCATGCGACAGGCCAAACTGTGTATAACCACACCTAGGCCTTTCGACTGTGCTCGTCTGAAACTTAGTAGAGCACAGGTGAGAAGAGTTGTAGGACTCTTGACAGGACACTGTCGATTGAACTATCACCTTCATAACATGAGGATCTCTAATAATCACACTGGTAGAACCTGTATGGAAGATGACGAAACCTCCATACATGTTATTTGTACCTGCAGAAGTCTGTAGGGAGTTAAATTCAGAATGTTCTGGTCCGAAACCTTGAATCCATCAATCCTGGGACAGATCCTGACAGAGAAGCTATGGGCTTTCTGCGTGCCACCTGGCCTCGACAAAATCCTTTAGCTTCATTCGATTTTAATAGCGCCTCCTATCCGAAGACGTCTCGTCTTCGGGTGACATGTCGCACTCAAGAAGGGCACAGAGGACTCTTGGTCTAGGTACTAGGGACCCACTTGCGGTACCCCTCTTTTGTTTTTAAAAAAAAATCCCAATTACTCTTGCCTTCCTTTTTATAAGAGAAATAAATAGGAATGTTTAATAAAATATGTGATATACCTGTATTTAATATCCATAAATCTCCAAGACGGCATCCACTCATACCTCCATATACAACTAACAAACTTTCTTGTGTATTTTTATCAGTATACGCAACGGCTGTATGAGATTCCCTTGGTGGAGGACGCGTTCCAAAAGTCTGAGGCAATTCCCACGATACAGTCGATGTACTTGACTTAATATCCAAAGCATATAAATCATTTAAATATCGTGGTATATTATTTTTAGGATTTTCACCATCATTTGCTAAACCACCGAACAGATAAACTTTTCCATTAACCAATGTGAAACTGTGCCCTAATCTAGGACAAGGTGGTTTTCCATTACGTGGTGGTATAGGTTTATGTTTCTTCCACTCCCATCTGGCTGCTTGTAATTCATATAAATCGTTACTGTATCGACCATATTCGATCATTCCACCAAAAACGAATAAACGTGTCCCATCAACGACAAATCCATATGCGGCGCATCCAGGGGGTACATCCCCTTTTGTTGTAGGTACAAACCATTGGTTTGTAGCTGAAATAAACAAAACCGTAATCGTAAATTAAAACAAAAAATTGAAAATATAAAAAAAAAATTTTTTTTAAATTATCAGCTTAATTTGAAAGTCAATTGTGTATTATTAATTTGGGCGCCAGAAGGATTTTAGTGTAACTACCCTCGTATTTTGGAGTAAAGTGAACGATTTAATTAATGGGATCCTCCATGTGATGGGTTCAGAAAATCGATATTTTTTTGTACTTAAATTTATTTCTTATCATGTGCAGAATATGTTGTTAAAATGTTTTTTTTTTTTTTTTTAAACCAACTCAAGTATGACGGCCGTTCGGCTGCCATTTATTTGGTTTTCGAAAGTATTTTCTAAAATTTTTATCGTTTTACGAGAATGTTTCCAATAGTTGAAGCTACCTACAAATTTTAAAATCCCTATCTTTTACAGTTTTGGAAAAAATGGACACCGAAGCTTTGTCCTAATTTGCGCCCTTACGGGTAAACAGTTTAAACTTTTGTTCTATCTCTAATGGTTTAAAAGATGGGTCTTAATTTTTTTTTGAGCTTCTTTCAGATTTTCTAAGGATCAGTGGGTGATTATCGAGTTAACGAAAAAGCCAAAAAACAGCAGAACCGTACTAACTCGACCCCATTAAAGGCGTGGTCAACCCGTAGATCAATGAATGAACGCAATCGCAGGGAAAAAATATTAATTTTTCCTCAAAAAAACTTAATATTCTGTTCACACTAATTATCTTAACGTGCGATTCACGCCAAACACACAATAGTGTCCGTATATCCATTCCGAAAATTTAAAGCTAAAATTTGTTTAACTCGCCTCCAAATTATTTTAAACAATATATTTAGCCTTTAACTGTTCGCAAACACTTATTTTTTCTATCAATAAGAATCAATTTAGAGATAAATTTTGATTACTCATTATTTTCGATGATTAGAAATTATTAAAAATTTTCGACCCTCAATATCCGTATTTGGCGGATTTTTTTAACATATACAGGGTGTCTATTTAAAGTTGGCATATACTTGAAACTCGAAAAATAACTTATATCGATAACAATGCGTCAAGCAAAAAATGCTTGATATGTTGGGGCACATCTTACGCAGGCATTAAACGTGGCCTAGGTTTTCAAGCTCAATGAAAAGCACACTCTCCTTAAAAAGTTGTTATTGATTAAAAATGTAACATTTTTCCGCAGACCGTCGTACAGTTTAGGCAAAAAACGGACTGAAAAGTTTCGATTTTTATTTATCGAGTAAAATGTTTGAGTAGATTTCGATTTATCGAGTAAAATGTTTATTCGAATAAATATTTGCAAGCATATGTCAACTTAAAAAAGAAGCCACTTTGTATAATCCCTCTTTAAAAAAAATCAATAAACCCTTTTCTATTAATTAGTATCTACGGTATCGTAACAGTACCAAAAGGTATTATTACCCTATACTTTTTTTAAATTTATTTCTAGAGCCACTTTTAAGACTTCCAACACAGAAAACTTTTACGTAAAAGATGCCGTAACCGGCAACTATTTCATTAACAAGTAAAATTGAATTAATTATCCTTTCTAATTTTTAAGTAAATTTTATAGAATCATCTACAGATTATTATCAAAGATTAAAGCTAAAAGTGTATACTTTTTTTTAACAATAATTTTAAGCTAAGAAAGTAACCTAAATTGAATTTTTAACAAATTTATATAAAAATGAATTTTGACAACCATCATAAGTTTCAAGTATGTTTTTGTTTGATGTTTCAAAAAATTTGAAAGTTTGAAACAACTTTCAAATTTATAGGGAATTTTAGTATTTAAAGCTTGGAACCGGCTATCTATATAGCCGTCATGTAAATCATGCAAGTCGCCATATTGCTTTAAACTAATATAAACATTTCAAAATAAAACATAATTGAACTTGTTAACGATTATAAACTAATCGTAAAATAAAAATAATTAACATAATACACAATTTTAAGTGTTGACATGTTTACAATAAATGTATACACGACATTATACAAACATAAAATTATTGCATAGACAGTCGCCATTCTGAATCTAAATCTATTTACTAACCTGTGTTATAAACATGTAATTCATGAACAATTCCTTCATTGCCGCCACCAAAAACTACCATAAGATCTTTTATTGCCACAGCACGATGTCCATGTCGAGGTCTTGGTTGCGGTCCTGTTGGATTTAATATTCTTTTCCACTTTAATTCTGTAGCTACCGCCATTGTACAATTACATTTCGAGACTTGACGACAACTATTGTATATGCATTATGCGCTTGCTTCAAATTCAAACGACGACGCTACTGCGCCATATTAGTTCCCCGCACATACCATCTACTACCTTTCCCTATTTCATCTCTTTGTCTTATACATTATCATACTGTATTGGTGGAGTAGAGATAGATTCTACCTTGTAGACAATGGCATCAATATATAAAAATATTGTATTTTCTTCAGTAAATTACAGTTCAGTGTCATGATATCATAATTTTTTTAATTTATTTCAAAATAAATAATTATTTTCTAAACATAATTTAAGTAAAAATTTTAGTAAAAACAAACATATAATTCAATTTAATGTATGTTCCATACCAAATTAATATTGTTTTAAATATTTCACTGAAACTTTAATAGACAAATATTTTGTAAATTTAGTTCAGTGATTTATTGAATTTTATAAAGTAGAGATTACATTTGATAGCTTCGTCGGTTCATTATAATTTGTTTATATTTTACGAGTTTTTTGTAAAAAATTTAAATAAAATAGTCATTTAAATAAAAGATGCGAATTAATATATTATTAAAATATTATCTCTAGCAAAAAATTTATACAACATATTGAAGTATTGAAAAAAAAAACAATACACGATATTTCAAAGTCGACATTTCGGTTTCTGCTCTTTAATTTTTATTAGTGACATTGCTTTATATCTTCTTAATAGTGTATTTTTGAGAGCGCTGTAGTTAATAACCACCAAATTTACATTTTTAGTCTCCAACGATTTACTTTTAAATTTAATTGCTTAAAAAACCTTAATGAGCATGATCACTTTTAAAGTTCGAAGTGAAGTATCTATAAAATTATTTTAAGGTAATTTTTAGAGTTTTAAGATGGAATTTTCAAAAGTGATGATCACCGTACTACAATATCACGTGGTATTGTAGTACGTGGGTTGTGGGTTCGATTCCCGCCGTGACAACAAAAATTAATTTAAATAGTTGTGGTGAGTTGATGTAGTGTAAGTCTATCTTGGATGATATATGCATTAAAGAGGTGTACTCAACCTCTGAAAATAAATGAGATGATAATTAAATTAGATGAGCTGAAATGATAATTAAAATAGATGTCACAATGAGTCTTATGTTCAAAGTGTGAGCGCTTCTTAACCTACTAACTTTTAATTTTGGCTGGATTTTCTACATTGGAAAATAAGATGACCCATCTTAAGGTTTTAGGAATAGTAGGTACCATTAGTACGCCCATTTAGTCTCGTTTAAAAGTACTTGCTGTTTACATCGAAATAAGCCAAATGTATTATTCGAATCGGGCGCCTAGATGGCTAAGACCGGCCCTGAGTACGATCTTCATCTATGTGAGATCTTGATTTAATCATTTCGCTCCAAATTCGAATAGAATTTGCCATCTGACAATCTGACATAAATTTTTGGACCTTGTGCTCAAGTCCAAGAGATGGGCTTATTTCAAAAAAGACACTAAGAACAATGTGTTAAAATTTTTAACTAAGTATTTTGAGAGTTTTCAAAATTATTTCAGGGATAAATAGATTAAATTTTATGCAAAAAAACCCTAGAAATTTTGGAAACTACTATCTAATAAAAATTTATCTTTTTGTATAATTTAAAAATTGTAGTGAACACATCCTTTAAAGAAATGAATAATTTAAACACTGCTTTATACTATTAAAAATAAATCTTTATTGCTAACGAATACGTAGGTAGATATAACCAAAGTTTATTTTCATTGGACAATAAATTTGTATATGACAGTTCACTTGTTCAGAATTTATATGATTGAATCAAAAAAAAATACACAAATCAAAAATTTTATTTAAACATTAATTTGTACAAAAAACTAAACACTAAATTAAGATATTTATTGCAATAATGGTGCCAACTATATAATATACATACAAAAAAAAAAAAAATTGTAAATATGAGGCAATATACAAGAAGTCCCCGATATGATTCGGATAACCAAAGCACAGGAGGTTTACTACCAGAACCGGCGACAAGTCGGCAAGATTGTATGTCAGCTGCAATGAAGCGTTATAAATATTTAAGGAGAATATTTAAATTTCAACAGATGGATTTTGAATTTGCATTGTGGCAGATGTGGTATTTATTTGTGTCTCCGCAAAAAGTTTATCGAAATTTTCATTATAGGAAGCGTAAGCATATTTTTATTGTATTTTTAGTTAGTGTTGTAGTTATTCATTATTGCCAATATGGAATGTTTACATTTATTAATGTTTACATCAACAATTGTCTACGTAGACTAAGTCATCCACGTAAACAAAGTGTCTATTTTTACCCAATTTGGGTAATAATTCAAATTAAGCAAATTTTACAAAAAATGACTTAATAAAACATGTTGAAAACCGAATTATTGTATTGTTTCACGTAGATTAAGAATTATTTTGCGCCTTTGAAAAAAAATTGACATTTTTATACCCTGTATATATGAAATACTTATCAAGATATATTAATTTTAGTCCCAGGTTTGTAATGCCTATAAATATTGATAATACGCACAAAATTTTGGTATAGGTCAGGGGTCGCAACCTGTGATGAAATTTTAGATAACACCTTTTTTTTATAAAATTGTGGCCAGGTGAAAAAACTCCTAAAATATGGAAAAATTCTATTTTTGGACATGTTTAAAAACGTATAGTGGGAGAGTGGTAAAAATTTGTAAGAGACAATATGCAAGGGCTTAATATACGGCAGTTTAAATTTTCGAATGATATTAAAAAAAAATTAAATTGGGGTTTTAAATCTAGAAGTGTCAATTTTGCTTAGGAAGCGAATATCTTGGTCCAAAATGTTCATATAGGAATTTTTTATAACTCATTTTCAGTCTTTGTTGTTGGCAAGAAAAAACTTTATGACTCTTTAAAAACTTTTTGACTCTTCCCTACTCAAAAGATTGCCGACCCCTGATATAGGTGTTCACAAATTCACTTAATTAGTCCATTTCCGTTTGCCCCTCCACCCGTCTGTCTGTCAGCATGATAAAAACAAAAAGAGATATCGAGCTGAAATTTTTATAACCTGCTCAGAACGTAAAAAGTGAATTTGAGTTCGTAAACGAGCAACAAAAAGAGTATTTCAACAATTCACTCAATTGTTTATTTTCACTTGTTTGTTCCCATTTTATTTATTCTTGCAGAACTAATTTAGAAGAAATTCGGCGTGAAAATTTTTGATTTTAAATTAAATTTAAAATAATACTTATTTTGACCAAAGGAGATTTATTTCTCAGCGATACGGCGACTCAATTTATGATTTATCTTGTATTTGATTTTTTATTTTTCTACAAATATACAGATTTTTTTTTTTTTCAGAAACAAAAAAACAATTTGCAAGAGATGATCCAGCATTTCTGTTATTATTAAGTGCTTGGTTAACGAGTAAGTACTATTTAATTGCAGTTTATTCTGCACGAGGCATATACCGGATGTATCTGAACAAGTGATCAATTAACAAACGGGTGATAAGTTCCGTTTAAACACGCATTTTAGGGTATATGAAACATGTTTACGTAAACCCTCCCATTCAGTAGTGGATTCCCACCGTAATGGATTTCTATCTAGCCCGTTTAAATGTTTCATTTTGATGAAAATAACTCAGTATGATTTTGGTTTTTGAAAGAAGTATTGAATAACCTTATTTTAGAACTTATATCTTAAGAAAGCGTACTTTTCAAAATTTAAGATGATGGGTCCAAAAAACCCTCACACGAGAGTTTCCTAGGTCACTGACCATGATTTTGATGAGAAAATTGGGAAATTAGAAATGGAGGATCCAATATATATTTAACATTGGTCTTGTAAGAAAGCGGTAGATAGATGATATGTTTTCATAGATTTCTCCCAAACTAGTCGGTGGAAATTTAAAAAAAAAAAAAAAAAAACTATTTAAAGTTAAAACCTTAATAAATTATTGAAGAAAAAAACCCGTTGTGTCCGATTAATTAAGGATGTATGTGCACGTAGTGGGTACACAAATTTAAAAAAATATATATTTTAAGTTTTGATGGTTAATTATGTTATGTTAACTTGACAATACAAGACAAAGTTTTTAATTTTTTTATAAGAAACCTTTTTTACATTTAAACTTTTGTTCTATCGGTTTACTCAAGGTGAAATTTTGCGTAAAATCGGATAACTTGACAAAATAGACTAACTTTGAAAGCTATATCTGAGAAACTATCGGTCCTATAAAAGCCGACTTGATCTCAAATTGTTGCAAATTTAACCTTCTTTAAAAATGAGATTCAAAATTGACAAAAACTAAAATAAAGTTAATATTTTCGAGGTTTTTCTTATTTTTCGGCATGATCCGGTCGTCTGCCGAGGTTAAAAATTTGGATTTAAGATTACCTCTGCATTGCAAACAAAATATTAAAAAAAAAAAAAAACTTTTAGATGAAAAAGCAGTCCTTCCGGGTCAAAATCGGCAAAAACTTAAATAAGGTCAAAGTTTTTCTTATTTTTCGGCTTATTATGATTCGATCGTTGCCTTTACATTGCAAACAATATATCAAAAAAAACAAAAATACCTGATTTGATGCAAGATTCACCCCCTTTTCATATATAATTTGACTGAATTAATTAAATTTCGATATTTTAGTCATTTCTTCGATTTTATTACCTCCATTAATAATAGTTTTTGTTTTGTTTTAGTATCATCGATAGCATTCGCCATTGTACTTCGATTAGGTATCATACAATTAATAAAATTTTTAGTGTATGTGGTATTAGTTGACTGCATAGGATGCGGAATTATAGTAGCAACATTATTTTGGTTTTTTGGTAATAAATATTTACGACGCGATTGTAACGATTTACAAGATATTGAATGGGGTTACGCATTTGATGTACACTTAAATGCATTCTTTCCACAATTTGTCATGATACATATATGGCAATTATTTTTTTACAATGGTATCATTAATCATGAATGGTTTATATCCAGATTCATTGGCAACTCATTTTGGCTGGTTGGAATTTGTTATTACGTTTACATCACTTTTCTTGGTTATAATTGTAAGTAATAATTAATAAATAATATACAGTGGAACTTGGTTAAGTGGGATCTGAATAAGTGAACCTTCATAACTGGAACTCATGCTGAGGTCCCAACAATTTAGCATTGAATTACCTCTGTTAGTGGGGCGAAGCAAATCTTTATATCTGAGATTCGTTTTTCGATTTTATCGTGGATCTCCTTATGTTTAGGAATTTGTGACCTCTATGTCTCATAACTGTTACTAAAATGATTCGATTATTAATCATAATTATTACTAAAATGAAATTTACTGGGTTTTGTTTTTTTTTTTAGTTTCCATAAGAATGTCAGCAATTATATGATTTATAAGTTTATTTATTTTATGTGTTTTTGAATCTCATTCCCCAGGTTTTTACAGTAATTATAGAAGTGCGATTATTAAATAAAATAACATATAAAATAATGAGTTTTCATCTTTATTAGGAATCAAAAGATGTCATCCATGCTTTTTTATTATTTTGGTAATTCACAGGCAAAGTTTTAACACGTTTCAAAAATCTTGGAATTTTAGATTTTCCGATTAATAATATAGACATTTTTCCAGTTCCTGACATGTTAGCACCCAGAAGTATTGTAACGCGCTCTTTACTAAGTTTTCCGCCATGACAGGACTCACCTTTTAAAGTGAAAGTTTTATTGGGTAGACAAAATAAACCCGCTTCGCCTGCGTTAAAAATATCATCAACATTATAATTGCGCAGAAGAACTGGCAGGTCTTCAATTCATTGGCTACATTTGTTAACATCAACAGCGTTACTTCTCCACAAATTGCTTTGAAAATTATACCGTTTCTTTTTTTAAACCCTTCCAACCAACCATGCTACAAAAATTATGAAAAACGAGCCTTCGCTCGAAATCTTGTGCTTTTTCTTTAATCATCGATCTACTTACCGGCAACGTGTTTGTAACGAAGTTGCTTGACCCATGTTAGCAAACACTGTTCAAGTTCAGGATATTCTGATAAACGTACACGTTTTAGTTTTTCTTGTTCTTCAGAACATTGTTATTCAATTTTATCTTTATTCTGAATTATTATACAAAGACAAGATTTTGGCACATTAAATTCGACACAGACTTCATCGCGTGTCTTCTCACTTTCATAAGCAGTAATTAACTTCAGTTTTTCACGCATTGATAACGATTTGAACTTTCGTTTCGGCATTTTTCAAATAAACATCCGTATTATAGTAAAGCAAAACTAAAATTTGAGGCTCAAAATTAGTTAAGTGCAGAATTTGTGGGTAGAATAAGAATAAGTAAGTAAACAAACAAACAAAACGATGTTATCTTAGTTACAAAGGTTAATGCATACAAAATTCACTCGTTGTCTCTGTTATAGAGGCAACTATGACGATAAAATCGAAAGAGCAAATTCCAGGTATAGATATTTTCTTCATCACACTAACACAGGTAATTCAATGCCAAAGTGTTGGGATCTCAGCATGAGTTCCAGTTATAGAATTTTTTCACTTATCCAAGTTTCACTGTATTATGAAATTGTCAAAAGCATGAGAATTAATAAAATATAATTTTATTTCAGGTTTGCCATTTTTACACAAAACGAATTTAATACTATCATCAGTTCCAGTATTAGTGTTATTTTATATTATTTCAATAATATCTGGATGGAATGTCAGTCATACCGTTATGGAATTTTATCATAATCGTGTGAAATGAAATAAATTATTTATATATTCAATTTATTGTTCATGTTTTTGTACATAGTTTTTAAACAAATTATATTTAAAAAAAAATTCTCGTCGCATTATTAACATTGTAAATAACGGTTTTTTATTTTATGTTATCCGATTAATGTCATCGGTCAAACGATTTATATCCTGTATATATGTAATATTTATAAGTTTAGTCCCAAGTTTAGTCCAAAATTTTGATATAGATGTTCATAAAATCACCCAAAGAGTCCATTTCCGGTTATTCGCCCGTCTGTCTGTCTATCTGTCAACACGATAACTCAAAATCGAAAAGAGATATCAATCTGAAATTTTTATAGCATGTCCAGGACGTAAAAAGGTGAAGTTCAGTTCGTAAATGAGCAACATAGGTCAATATCTTTTGTCCGTAAAATCAAACTATAAAAACGAAAATAGCCACTTTGGCTATCAGTAGCCAAACGATAAAATTATGTGGCATGATTAGCTATTTAGGAGCCACAATGGTAAAAAATCGCTTATTTTCACTTTCCTATAATCGAAATCTTTAGCCAATTGAAAAAATAATTAAACTATTATTTTTTTAGAAACTCAAAATACGATTCAATATAATTGTTTAAAATTATATATTAAATTTATAAATTATATATAATTATATAATACTTTTTCATTCGGAAAATGAAATTGAAAAATTAAAAATTTCCCGCGTCGTCAATATGTGCGCCATATACATAGTACCAACAACAGAAAAAAAAACACCACGTCAAAATTATAGAGGAAAAAACATATTTATATTGCAATGTTAAGGTGCGATTTCATCGGGACGCTTGAAGCTGGCTTCTAGCGTCAAATATGATCACATGGTATAATTTCGATCAGAGTGCCATCTAGATAAAAAATAGCGAAGCTGAAAATATTTGAGCTTCAATTAATTGACTTTCGTTCTGATGACGTCATAAAGTATAAAAAAATTCGATATTTTTGTTAACACAGGCAAATTTTATGCGATCTTGTTGGAATTGTTTTTGAAACCCACTAATTCTGGGTCGTTCTTTTCAGCTGTGATATCTTTTTTTCTAGCTATTTCTAAAAAAAATAAGAGGCCCAGGACATGAAAATTTATAAAGCATGACCCAATTTTAGTAGGATTACATACCTACTTGGTTTATCAAAATTTGACAAAATTTGGATGGACTAGACTGGTCCGTTACTAAGCGTAGCAAAGGAGGCACCCGTCACCGGCGCAACAGAAATAGGGTATTATCGTTAGTCAAAAATAAATCATGAAATTTGAAAAAAGTTAAAATTTATGTATAAACTTAAATATTCTGATTTCGAGTCATAAAAGCACATTTTTCTTTTAAAATATTTAAATTAAAAACCCTAATTTTTAAACTGTATATCACGTGACCTAAAACGCGGGTAAGCCCTGCTGTGATGTCATAGCGGTAGGAGCCATAGACCATCAGCTAGTTCAGTGTAGACAGCTGGGTATAATATATACATAGATAATAAGTATTTATATTTAATATAATCAGATGTCTATGAATATATCTGTCAAACTTATTTTTGTTATTTCGTTTAGTGATACCCATATTACGTCATCAAATTGGATGCCCGCGTTTTTGACAGTTTAAAAAAGGTTTAAAATTTAATTTAAGTTTTTGGCAAGAAAGCGTGTGTATTTTTCCGTTTTTGGTGGCTTTTTATTAGCAAAATCAACATTTTGAAGTACTTTTTCAAAAATGGTGGAATACCCTATTGGGGCGCAAAACAAAAAGTGTGTTTTATACGTAAAACAAAAAGTAAAGAATCATGTAAGAAGCGCTTCTAAATTTACAATATTATAGATATTATAATTTGTAGAAAAAAATAGAGAATTCTCCGAACTTCGAAATAACTTTTAATATAAAATTATAAACATAAAAAAAAAATAAAAGCTAACACTCTGAGCCGACAGTAAACTGTGGTATATGACTTGAGTTGTTATAAGTATGTCTATCATCTTGTATGTTTTATTAACCGGAAAACTTAGATTGAATTCAATACTCGTATAAGATGTGTACCTCTGAAATTAATATTTTTCGTTTGAAGCATTTTCCTCGATTAAACCTATTTTTTTAGTTTCACGCTGTATACATGGTATAAAGATTCAAAACGGGAATAGAAGTTTGTGTGGAATCATTTGCATTATTTTCATATTTAAAACGAAAAATTTATAATACGTTCAATAGACTACGTCTATTCAGAAATTGGCAAGTTAGCGTTCTTTAAAATTTCACCTTTCGTCTTTGTGATTGAAACAGGTAAATAACAAACCAGCGATTAAAAATTAAAAAGAAAACACATTTCATATAAAAATTAATACTAGTTATATTAAAAATAAAATATTTTATTATAAAAAACTTAGTTTTATTTTATTATTACGAAATACAAATTAAAAATAATTCCGCGTTATAATAACGTAGGTACGTTGTACTTATATACGACATATAATCGCATTCTAAATATAGCTCAGTATTTTGGTTCGATCATTTTAATTTTTAATAATAAAATATATTAGTTATCGAATATCAGTAAGTACTTTTTTTTTGTTTTAAACGCTTCATTTTTGCTGTTGTAATAAATTTTTGTAATATCATATTTTTTGCAATAAATTTCTCAATGTTATTAAACATTTTTTGAACATAAGTAAAAATATTGAGAAACACGTGTGTGGTGTTTATCCTACAAATAGCATAACAAAGTTAAAAAAATAAAATATTGCATCTTTGAAATTTTTCAAAGTGTTTATTAGATTGTAAAAACTTCGTGCCAAAAAATCAACCCCTCAGGATGGTGCTTAATCCCTTTTTTGGGTAGTTGGGAGTTTTAATCAGTTGTTTTCAAATTACAAAAAAAGTTCAAATAAAAGTTCTAGCTGATTTAATTGTGCATTTTTTCTTTTTTTTTTTTTAATATCCTAGCTTCAAAATTGACCGAGATATACCAATTTTAAAATGGAATTTTGTTTGCTCATTCAATCAAATGAAAAATGATCCATCTTATAAACCGTTAGAGATAGAACAAAAGTTTAAGCGCAAAAGTTATTCCTTATAAAAAAATTAACAACTTTTGTTTAAAACATTTTTTCGTAAACATTACTGCATTACCCGTGGGGGCGCAACTTAGGACAAAATTTGGTGTCCATTTTCTCCAAAACTATAAAAGATAGGGAGTTGAAAATTTACACGGAGCTTCAATTAGTTGTCTTGTGAAATATACTAGATGAATGAAAAGAATTTTAGAAAATATTTTGGAAAATTTTGAAAGTATTTTTAAATTTTTTTGCTCGTTTAATCAAATGAAAAAAATCTCATCTTGTAAACCGTTAAAGATAGAACAAAAGTTTTAAAGTAGAAGTTATTTCTTATAAAAAAGGTAAACAACTTTGGTTTGAAACATTTTTTTATTAACATCACTGTGTACCCATGAGGGTACAAATTATTTAGTATGTATTATATGAGAATATCAGTTATATGTGTGTGACATGTATGTATATGTGACTCTCTAAGAGCGGCTATCTTTTTTTACTTACATGACTTAAAAAAACAAACGATTGCGTAATCAAAACTGTTTATACATGGTATTTCAACAATTAACTTAGGCAATTGTTTGCTTTCACTTGTTTAATTTTAAAATTTTGTTCTACCTGTAACGATTTGCCAATTGGGTCAAGATGTAGGAGATCCAATTGATCTATGTTGCTCATTTACGAACTCAAACTCTAAATTTTTTTTTCGTTTTTCGAAAATGTTTCATAAGACTACTAGTTGGAAGCTACCTGCAAATTTTCAACTCCATATATTTTATAGTTTTGGAGAAAATAGACACCAAAATTTTGTCCTAATTTGCGCCCTCGCGAATAATCAGTGACGTTTACGAAAAAATGTTTCAAATGAAAGTTTTTTATTTCTTATAAGGAACATTCTTTACATTTAAACTTTTGTTTTATCTCGAAACGGCTTAGAAGATGGGTCCTAATATTACATTTTTGAAAATTCATCAACTTCAAAATATCTCTTTTGACTCATTTCCAACTGTAGTGAGGTCTAAAATTTAACATTTAATTTTAACATATTTATTTATGAGACTGAAACCAAAATAAAATTAAGTTTTTTAATGAGATCGATGATTGTGGACCCTCATTTACATCTCACAGACCCCCAATTATTTTTTCTTACATGGATCCCTTGTAGGTCTCCGTGGATCACCGGGGGTTCATTGACCACTTTGAGAATCATTGGTGTAAATGGTCCATTAGACCCTTGCATGAACTCAGTCTATTAATATAAATAAGTCTATAGTTATTTTAATAAATGAAATTTTATTTACTTAGGTTGGCAGTTATTTTTCAATCATTCAACCGGTTACTAATAAATAATATTTTACAATTCATAATGTGTCAGTTAATAATTTTTTTTTAATTGACGATTAGGTGAACACAATTAATTTTTTTTTGGAAAATTTAAAAAAACGTGAAAACATCAAGCATTTTTTTGTAATGGAAGGTGAAGAAAATGTTGAATCAAATACAATTGAATCATCCGAATCAACAACGAACAAGGCTACAAGTAGAACAAAACGGGTAATCGATGATAAAAATAGGAAAAAAGATGAAAAATATATTGATAATTTAATACGACATTTAAAACCAGAAGAAAAGTTACCAGTTCTAGTCAATAAATGTGTGGAATTGTTAATGGAACGTAGAAATTTGGATCAGTCATTGAAAACTGCTGAGAAAAATATTACGGTTTTACATCGAGAATATGACCAAGTAGTTAATGAAAAACATCGACAAATATTAATCAATTCTCGCCTAGAAAATTTATGTCGTGAACTTCAAAAACAAAATAAAAGTATTAAGGTGAGTTCAATTTTCAAAACAACACATATTTTTATCCAATAATTTGGAAATATCAGGGTTAAATTTCTTAAAATGTCTACTACCATATTGTTTTTATCAAAGGGAGACATAGATTAACAAAGGCGTTCACAAAAATTGTGTAATTTTTATATTATTTGTTACCATGGTAACCTAACTTTTATTAAGATTTTATATTAAAACAAGACGATAATGATAATTTAAGAAACGAAACCGAAAAATCATTCTAATAAAGGAAAAAACTCCGCGATAGTAGATTTTCATGCCCTCAATAAAATCATATTCATGCGAATTTGTGCATTTTCACCCATACGGTAGGGCAGAAGTTCTCTACTTCTGGACACATTCTCTTTATTTTACATTTAAAAAAACTATTGGATTTTATATTTTGGGAAATTTAAGCTTTTTTTGATCCCTGGCCTTTTGTACTTAACCTCACCGTTTTCGAGATATAAGCATTTGAAAATAAAATGCGGAAATTTCGCCGAAAGCTCGTTATTGATGAAACTATAGATTCTTTTATGGTTCCGGTCAAAAATTTAATTTGAAAGCCATATGATATTATATTTTGGAAAATTCTAAGTATTTTTTTACTTTTGACAATTTTCTCCAAATCTTAACGTTTTCGATATATAAGCGTAAAAAAAATGTACGGGTTCTTTTATCTTATATTCTTTAGTTAAACGCTATCGATACAAGTCAATTGCCTAACTGTTAAGTTAGACCGCTTGTTAAACGGCGCCTTTTAGTAAAAAGGCTAGGCTGTTAATTGAACGGCTATTTAAGCTAGTTAGCTGCGACAAAAATAAGCCAATTATCCCAAAAACGTACCCAAATCTGGTTTTCGACACAGAAAAATAAACTTTGAATTTGAGTTTTTCGGTCAAAAACCTTATTTTATTGATTCGATTACTAAATACAAATCATTACAGGAAGAAACATCTCAACGAATGAAAGATGAGGAAGAAAAACGAAAAGAAGTATCAAATCGTTTTCAAGCAACAATTAACGAAATTAATAGTATGATGCAACAAGGTAACGAAAATAACACCAAATTACGTGACGATAATATTGCATTAAATTCCAAGTTTCAAATATTATGTTCCCATGTTGAAAAACGCGAGGAACAAGTCGAAGCATTAATTAAACAAATGGATATTGAACGTAAATTATCTGAAGCAACAATTGAACAACGTAATTGTGAAATATTAGCAAATCAAGAAACATATAAAAAGGAAAAAGAAGTATTACGTAACGAATTAGAAATACAAAAATTACAATGTGATGAATTTCGTAAAGCATCAGAAAGTTTACGACAACAAATTCAAATGTATCGTGACCAGTGTGAAGATTTTCATTCGGCCGTTGCAAAGAACAATAACATGTTTGAAACATTTCAATCCGAAATGGATAAAATGTCTGTGAAATTACATCAAATGGCTAAAGAAAATGCAATGTATCAAGAAAAATTTAAAAAATCGAATTTACAGTTAATTGACTTATGTCGGGAAAATCAACAATTGAAGGAAACTCAAATACAGTACGATAAGCAGATCCAAATTCTTAAAGATCTGTGCCGAGCCATGCAGACGGAACGCTTAGATTTATATCAACGCATAGAAAAAAATAAACCATCATCTGAAGTTATTATTAATAATCATTCAACCATCGAAAATTTACCCCCACCAATTGTACCAGAACCAACCGATCCACTTAATGAAAAAAATGAAGAAACGCTTCAAACACCGGATGCGCTTGAGCAAAAAGAAGAGAATTTACGTCAACTTAAATCTAGTCTTAATATTTTGCGTGATGAGTTAAAATGTATTCAACAAAAAGAGGACATTGATCAACAAATACAAAGTCTTGAAATTCAGGAACCTGCAAAAACTACTGAAACAAATCAAGTTTAAAATCGTTGCACTGAAAAAAAAAACCTATACCCATTTTTATTTATTATTGGTTTCGTTTTTTGATGGCGAGTGATTTCGATTGAAACACAACGAAATTTTTGCAGTATACAAATTTTTTGTGAAGTTGCATAAACTGTGTTAAAATTTCAAATTTGACGTTATGGCTAAATTTTATTGACGAAATGTTTGAATTTCAAAAGATTTTAGGCTGAACATTTTTTTTCTCTCAATTCGATTGGATTTTTCATAATAACGTAACTTTAAAAAAAATTTATAAGTAAATTCATTGACCCCTTAATTAAGGGGCTATACACCTAAAATTTAAATTTTTTTGTTTATTTTTAATTTATTGATTTTTTAATGCAATATACAGGGTGGTCAAGTCACCAAAAATCAAAAATTTTCTTCTTATTTGTAATAAAATCGAATTCCTTTCCTCCTCCTCTAGAGTCTTCCATAAATAACATCCCACGATTTTCAAAATTTTTACTCTCCCTTTCCTCTATAAAAAATATCTCAGTTTAAAAAAATAACCCGTCCGGTTTTTCATCGAGATAATTAGAAGAAAAATAGTAGGTTTTAAGAAAACGTACTTTGAAAAAAATGAAAGAATGAAATTCCATACTTTGTATAAAACAAGGAAATATTAAGGTTTCTTTACAAAACTGATCAATCAGCATTTGCTGCAGGATGACAAAAAGTTTCGGAAATTTTTTAGGCTAAACGTCCCTCAGTTTAATTATGTCTTGGATCTTATAAAGGATGATATTAGGACAAATTCTTCATACAAAAATCAATTCCCTATTACCCCTGAAGGACAATTGGCTGTAGCTTCCTTCCATATATACATTGCCTTTCACAACTTGATTTTTATACAGGTTATTACTTATATCGTAAACGCACGGAAATTTAGCTACACTTCCCACTAATTTTTCGTCATCAACGCTACTTTCGAAGCCATTTTTGAAAACGAATTATTTATTAATGTATCACGCATAAGCAAGTATCTAAATTGTATTTCATAAACAAAGAGTTGCATACATCTATGTGTGTTGCGTCTCCGTCAGTACTGCTCAAAGATAGGTATAGCCGCATGGCTCCTACCAGGTGCTGACGCAACTAAGATAACGCTTGCGTTAGACTTCATAAGAGCAGTATACGCACGCATCTGACGCAGCATAGAAATCATATCTTTAATAAAGTTTTTCTGTCACCGGCTCCGCGCTGATAGGTAATCACTAAAATGACAAAATGTATAGCCATGTCTCTACTGACTAAGCTATCCGTACGTTCAAAGTAATGCCTATAATATAATATACGTAATGCTAATATACATGTCATTGGCGATCGCAAGATACGGTGGCGCCGCGCAGTGAGGATTAATGAAACTATTATAGAGGATTTTGAGTTTTGACAGCTACACAAGTGCTGAATGTTTTTGTTGTTGAGATGGAAATTATCAAAAATGAAAAACGTTGTGGTGTTCCCCAGTGTGGGAAAACAAGATCTACAGGCGTCAGTTGTCGCACAATGTCGCAAAAACATGCTTGCACTTGCTTCCCGCGCCCGCTTTGCAAGAACAATAGCATTCGATTTTTTTGTTGTCATTGGCTACAAACACTTTGATTTAGATCTCATGAGGTTTTTCTGTGATGTTCGACGTTTGCAAACATGAAGATTTGATTAATAAACAATTATTTTGCTTCGATTGGATACCACAGAAAAACAAGTTTTTGGAACGAGAAAGCGCCTCTCCTTCCATCAACGGCCTTACTGATCCACCAAGTAGATAAAATATATCACCAATATTAATATCCAGGGCTTTCTCCATGTTAAAAAAACAAATAAACAAAAAAAAATGCAAAAATTTATTTTGACAACTTGAACGAAAATCCTCTATATCGGCCATATTGCATTCACACAAGAGCCATCTCTAGGTAATTTCGTTCGCCAATAGTACCTATGTTTATAGTCGACAATCTAAAGCCTTATTGTTCCTGTCGTGAGACGCTTAGTTACACGTAATTATTGTAATGAATATAGTCGAATATATAAATACAATACCATATGGAAATGAATCAATCCCAAATGAATGGTTGTGTTCATAATGTTTCAAATGTCAAATACAGAAAAATTTTAGAATATATTTTTATAAAACAAATTTTTTATAAATGTGGGGTATTAATGACAATACTTTCTTAGAATTGAATAAAAAGCAATGCTGCAATTATCAAATTCATTATCTTATCTGTAATTTTAATCGTTAATCTTTTTTTTAACAAAAACTACGTATCAGTATAAAGTAAAATAATAAAATATTTTTATAAAATTTATTTAAATGTTTATAAAATGATGGAATCAGTAAATGAAGGAAATAAACGAAATGTAAATAAAAATACTGTGGATTGGTCACGATTTGGTTTGGGTAATGAAAATGCATCAAGACCAAGAGGTAATTTAAGTGGATTTGTAGATTTGGGTAATGAATATGAATATGCAGCTGGTGGACATCATGCCTCTGGTGCTAATGAATTATTTGCTGAAGAACAGGTTCGTTAATCAACTTCTTCATGGTTAAATTTTTATTATAATTTAAAGTTACACTATGTAATTGTGGGTCCAGTGTGTGCTTGCGTGTCTCAGATTGCGGCTTTCGTATTAATGTAGGTTTACGATTTTTTAAAAGTGAATACGGCTATACTTCTGTTTATTTGAAATGTGCATTATTACTCGTTTATCATGAAAGTAAAAATCGAAATGTGTCAAGCTAATTTTAGAGCTTAAAAGTGATTAAAATTAGATTAATTTTAGAATCATAAAAAACTGGAACAATACAAAACATTTCTTGAATCAATTTTTAGTAATATTTGGCATTTTTCTAATGATTTTCAACCGATTATTAATTGATATCTATTCAGTTCTTGGTTAGCAATAAATTAAGAAACAGGCCAAAGTCATTTAGATAAAATTTTAAATTAAAATTTTTTTAAATACTGCTCTTACTCAAATTATGCCGCCTTAACGATCCACACATAGTTTGCATACAGTTTTAAACGTCAAAGCCTTTCGGCTATATAATTGATGTTTATTTACGATATAATGGCGTAAGCTATAAAGACGCTTGCCATGAATGCAGGAAGTTCCGGATTCGAGTCCTGATGCGAGTGTATTTTTTTCAATTCTCTTTAATAAAGATTACTCGGCAAGTTATTTGTCTTTATAGTTTACGGCATGGTATCATAAATAAATATCAATTATATAACCGAAAGGCTTTGACGTTTAAAATTGTATGCAAGCTGTTGAACAATATATAAATAATAATAAAAAAATTTATCATTTATTTGTTAATTCTTGTACTTACCTTCCAATTACTCTATTTTTAGGGTGATGTCCCTTGGTGGCGTTCAAATTTTTTCATATCCCAACCGATATTGTTTGGTACATGGGATGGAGTGTTCACTTCTTGTTTAATAAATATATTTGGTGTTATTGTGTTTTTACGGAGTGGATGGATTGTTGGTGAAACTGGAATTTTAAGTGCGGTTGTAATTGTTATATTTACAGGTAATTATAAAAATTAAATAAAATTACCACTGATCTGTAGTGATCTATTTTAATAATACATACTTTGAAAAAATCGGAAAGGTGCGAATTAGGGTTTCTGGTTTCTCGACCATTTTTATTTTTCGAGGCACGATAATTCTCAACTAGCATTTCTCGAGTATCTCGAGAAATATCGTGTTTTAAAAAATGGCTTCGATATGAATAAATATATTTCTCATAATTGAAATATTAAAAATCCAAATCCAGAACGTGACATATCATGCCAACCACCTCGGAAAATGTAGTTTCAAGAAAAACGCGTTTTAAGTTTGAGAGACAATTCCCAGAGTAACTCGGATAGTAATATTACTCACTTTAGATTAATCGGCGATCCCAGATCCATACATTGGGTCTTCTTCTACTTCATATGCAATGTCTTGCAAAGTTATTTATGCTAACCGAGCTGTTCTGCCTTCTTTTCGCAGCTCAGAGCGATCAATTTGAACTTCGTTACCAGAAAGTCCACTGTACCTAGGAAAATAATTCGAATTTTGATAAGTCCGTTTTAGGACATATAATAAATTTCTAGACCAAAATACTGCCTTAAGAAACTTCTAGATGAAAAACTGGTAGACTTAAAAGATTTCTTTCCATTGTTTTTATTTATTTATTTTATTTTTTCTTAGTATGTATTGCGTTAGTATCAGTTCTATCCGCAATTGGAATATGTGAACGATGTCGTGTAGAAAGTGGTGGGGTATATTTCTTGGTGGCACATGTTCTTGGATCAAGGTTTGGAGGTTCATTAGGTCTTCTATACTGTTTTGGCCAGGTAAATTTAATTCAATTTTTTTTTTTTACATTAACTATAATGTTGGGTTAAGCCATCATATTTTACAATCGGAGGTGATAAATAAGTAAGATTTAGACCACACGACTGAAGTAAAACTTCATTAGCTCCATCTTTTGTGTAACTGTAAATACATGTTACAAATAGAATAACTATTTATAAGATAATTGAGTGATAAAAAAAAAAAAAAAAAGTGTTATTATACATGAGTTGGCCTCGAACGCTGGTCTTCTGTATCGAAGTCCAGTATTCTGCCACTAAAGCTACTGGGTCTCTAGGGTGCTTAATGCATAATATTTTATATATTTATAGTATGAATATAAATGTATGACATAGTATGAATATAAGTGTATGACATGCATGTTGTTATTTTTTTGAAACGTAACTTTCTCTCTTTCTATCTTCACTAACTTATATCTCCCTCTCAACTTGATTACACATTTCGTAACAAGCTTGATCACACATATTCGTAACATTCTGATCATACATTTTCCAGTTTACTCCTCAAGTCAAGCGTGCCTCAAGAAGTTTTACTTCAAAAAAAAAAAAATTGTGTACATTTTGATAAATAATCCCAGTTCTTATACTCTAATTGATTGGTATAATTCACTTTCATTATTAATATATTTTATAAATTTTTTAGGCTGTAGGATGTGCTTTGAATGTGCTTGGTTTTGGTGAATCGATTGCCGGTTTAATTGGATATGCTGGTTATAAATGGGTTGAAAGAGGATTGGGTTGTGCAGCTGTTTTACTTTTGAGTATAATAAATGTGGCTGGAGTGAAATGGGTTATAAAATTACAATTTATTCTTTTATTAATATTATTATTGGCTGGATTAGATTTTATTGTTGGCAGTTTTGTACATTCTGACGATGGTATGTATTTTAATGTTAATATTATAGTTGAGGAATTAAAACATTGGAGGTCGGAATTTAAAAGTACATCTCCGATTTGTGGGACCGAGCGCAAACAGTTCGTATGAGGGTGTAGAAAAAGTCAATTTAATTCGAAGTTTCTTTGAATTTATTTAACATTTAGTCAAAATAACTTGAATAAAAATGTATAAAATATTAAGAACCATCTAATTGTCTTATTTAAAACACTTGTTGATACGTGATACGGCTCTGAGGTTCAAAACCATCAATAAAACATTTTTTAAATTCTATTAAGAATCCATTATTGTATTAGATATTCAAGTTCTACAACAAAGACTCCAGACGACGTTATTTGGAAAATTTCAGTTGTTGGGCTTTAGGTAGGCCGACTACTTAAAGCTTAACTGATATAACCAAGGTTATGTCCTGGTAAAATCGATTACAAATTCTTAATTTACAAATTCTGAGTATCTGTTTAACGGATTAAAAAACATCAAAACAACTGAAATAAGAGTTTATTTCAGTTTTGGGGCAAATAAATTTTTTACAAGCTATTTAAAATAATGTTGATAAAAACATTGCTTTAATATTTTTTTATTTGCTAAACTATTCGAAATCGCTTTTTTCTCTTTATAGAAAATGGATTTGAAGGCTGGATTAGTGGTAATTTTAAATTAAATTTATGGCCAGATTATACACCTGGTTATAGTTGGTTCACAGTATTTGGAGTATTTTTCCCAACAGTGACTGGTATTTTATCGGGTATTAATATGAGTGGTGATTTACGAGCGCCTTCGACAGATATACCAAATGGGACTTTAGCAGCAATTTCAACCGGGTAAATTACTTACCAAATCGTATATTTAATGAAAAAAGAGAATGAATTAAAACCCTAAAAATTTCGGGGAACATACAGAAAAAGACCTCACACTTATGGTTTACCAGAAAAAGTAGCCGAAAATCATAATGGTGAATTCACATTGCACGCGACTACTGACGAGCAATAGGCGACTATTTACAGATATGTCCCTTAACTCATGATTGAACCATTGATTTTTCAATTAATCATAATTTCGTACAGTTCAGTTGCCAATCGCGTTTCGAACGACGGCTATTGCTTTATGTGTGAATTCACCATTAGCCTTTAAAACTGCGTAAAATAGCCGTGATAATTTTTTTGGTGACAAAATTCAGCAACATGTTACATACACGCCAACTCGCTTCGTGAGGAATTTCGCAGTGCTGTATCCCTGGCTAACCCGTGGCCGTTGCGTAAATTAGTATTAAGAGAACATGATTTAAAAATAGTTCAATTTAAAATATGTTCTTCTAATAAACATTACTCTTTAATTTTGTTAGTTGTTGCATTCAGTATTAGGAGAACATACACAACTCTTGGACTTATTATGGCGTATTTGAGATTTTAAATCTCTAATTTAAGAGAAACTGTTTTGGTCCGCGAGTCTATTGAAAAATTTTAGACCGTATGTCTATTTTTCGTCATTAGCCAGCACGATCTATTAAAAAAATATTTTTCAAATTTCAGAACATTTTTATATCTGGTTTTTGTACTATTTTTGGGAGCAACCTGTACCAGAGCAACTTTATTAAATGATTTTATGATCACTGCTAAAGTATCAGCATTCCGAATTCCATTGTTAGCGGGACTCTATGTAGCATCAATGTCCAGTTGTTTGGGTGCTATGTATGGGACACCAAGAGTTTTACAATCAATTGCCAATGAAAATGTTATACCTGGAATAGGTATTTTAGGAATGGGGGTAAGTGCTACAATTTCATATTACGAATAGTATAATCATGAACAAAAAGAATTTTCTGTCTAACTTAGATTTAAATTCAATGAATATAAATTAGTTGGCAACTTGATTAGTTACGTGACGGCCGAACTACTTTAACACTATTCTTGCGTTTAATTTCATGAAAAAATTAACAAAATTTTGAAATTTTTTACAGCGTGGTCCAAATAAAGTACCTGTATATTCAATGGCTGTAATAGCAGCAGTTACTTTTACATTTATACTTGTTGGTGAAATAAATACGTTAGCACCAATTGTTACAATGCCGTTTTTATTAACGTATGCATGCATTGATTATGCATATTTTGCCTTAGCACAAACATTTGATTTACAACAGCAACGCGAAGAAAGATTTTATACTACTTCAATTGCTACGACTGACAATCGTGAAATTGTTCAAGATTGGCAAAGTGGGACCAGTACAATTATTGATGATGATTTAGATTCCTTATTTCCAGAACGCGTACGACACAAAATTGTTGGGGTATGTATTTTTATACCATTTATATATGAAATATACATAGTATATTAAATTTAGTCCCAAGTTTGTAACGCTTAAAAATATTAATGCTATGAATAAATTTTGGTATAGGTATTCATAAAATCACCTAATTAGTTCTTTTTCGGTTGTCTGTCCGTCTGTCTGCCAACACGATAACTCAAAAACGAAAAAAGATATCAAGCTGAAATTTGCAGCGTACTTGGGACGTAAAAAGTGAGGTCATGTTCGTAAATGATTAACATAGGTCAATTGGGTCTTAACCTATGGGTCCGCAGGATCCATCTTGTAAACCGTTAGAGATAGAACAAAAGTTTAAATGTAAAAAAATCTTCCTGTTCAAAAAATAAACAACTTTTGTTTGAAACATTTCTTCGTAAACATCACCGTTTACCCGTGAAGGCGCATATTAGACGTAAATTGTATAGTATAGTAGTGTGGTAGAGTTATCAACACTGTCTATGCATGGTATTTCAACAATTAACTCAGTCAATAGTTTGTTTTCACTTGTTTATATTAAGACTCGATATAATTAATTTGTATTTATGGCAATTACATTATCAATTATTTTCGTTTGACTAAAAAATTTACTGTTTTCTATGACATGCTTTTTTAAAATGCTTTTTCGCTTTTCTTTAAGGTAGTACGAGCGCCTAGGCAAGTTTATGCTTGTACATTAAATTTTGTTGTACCTTGTACAAGTTTATGCTTGTACCCTTGTTGAAATTATTTGTACCGTATTTTCAACTTTGATGATGAATTTTAACTTCATGAATGTAGACGAAAAACAAGAATAAAATTTTTCGACTCTGCCTTGGTTTTCGAGATATTGAAAGCTAAATAATTAAACAAAATTTTCAATATTTTGAAAATTAATCCAGATATCGAAAAATTGTATTTTTACTTTCCGCCTTATATTGTCAAGTTATAACTTAATTCACCATCAAAATTGAAAAGATTTTTTTAAATTTGTGCCTCTACTACCGTACAATTAGTCGGACACGACGGTATTTGTTTTTTTTTTTTTTGCTTTTTGTTTATTAAGGTTTTAACTTTAATTTAAATAGTTTTTTTTTTAATTTCCACCGACTATTTTTTGAGAAATCCGTGAAAGCATATCATCCATCTACCGTTTTCCCATAAAACCCATGTTAAATATGCCTACTTTTGAAGTCATTTATTTATTTAAATAATCGAGCAACCCCTCCTAAAATTTTCAGAATTAATTTAGACTTAATCCAACTTTATAGAAAAATAAAAATCAAGCCTTTTATTTAAAATTGCTTTGGTGCTCGTATATCATTAACTAGGAGTTAATATAATTTTTAATATTTTTAGAATTCAAAAACCAACAGCCCTGTTGTAACTCCGACTTCAGAGTCAAAGCGACAACAATCGTTACCTATTCATTCGAAGACACAAAATTGGTATTCAATGTTTTGTAATCGATGGCTTTCACTTTTTGGGGTAAGAAATATTTTTTTATATAATTTACGATAACTTAAAAAATAATTTGATTAAAAAAAACAATATTTTCAGGCATGTCTGAAATTGTTAATTATGTCTTTAGTTCATTGGGAATATGCTGCAATAAATATATCCGTCGTATTTTTAGTTTGGTTATATGTTGGAACAGCAAACCCAGCTGTAAAACCAGGGTTGGCAGCTGAATTTCATTTTCTGCGTTGGTTAAAAAATGCTATTCTACGATTGTGTGGGTTAGTAATATTTCAATTTTCTTAATTATTTATATTTTGTTATTTGGTGTATCTAAAAATTTGAAACTAAAAACGAATTTATTGACGTTTTTAATTCACAAGGGTGGTCAAGATCTATCTGTCATGAAATTTTCAAAATCGACCTTAGTGAAGTTTTTCTTTTAGTTTCTGCCGTACGAAAGCGACATATTTCAGAATTTTTAATTGCCAATCTCTTCAAGTCTGTACATTTTTTATTTTTTGTTAATGGCTTCAATGGCTTAATGGCCCTAGCCAAAATATTTTAAATAAAAAAATCTCTTCAAGTCTGTGTTCATAGTAGAATAGTTTGGCAATTAAAAATTCTGAAATATGCCGCTTTCGTATAGCAAAAAGTAAAAGAAAAACGTCTCCAAGGTCGATTAGTAAATTCTCTTTCTAGATAATATGGCTAAAAGTAAAACAGTTTTGAAAAATTCATGAAAAATAGATCTTGATTGGTTTCACACTTGTGAATTAAAAACGTCAATAAATTCGTTATTTTAGTTTCAAATTTTTAGATACACCGAATTAATATAGATTCGTATTTTCAAAGAAAAAGACGCCCAGTTTTTGTTTGTAAAAAAGATTTCAAAGAAATTTCATATTTGAAATTCCTTAATTTTTTTTAGTAAACGAGTACAAGAATACGAACAAATAATTGTTACACCGAATCATCCAGGAGTTGATATGACCAGTTCTCAAATAAATGAAGACAATATTGATTTTGCATCACGCAGACGTTACCATCAGTCGTCGACGGTTGTTGGACATATGGTGAATGTGGACGATGATTGAAATTTATATGTGATACTAGTACTATTTAATGCTATTATAAAAGAGCAACGGTATGCATTCAAATAATTAACTAATAATGGGACCCAGTTCTTAAAATATATTTTTCTTTAAAGATAATAGCGCCTGTTTGCTTAATTTTGAGCAACTGTAATTTATAGAAATTTTACCATAGGGCTTAGTACATTTTAAGGGGATATTAACAAGGCTATGGAGCCGCGTTGAAAGTACGAAAAATTTTACATAAAAAAATATACTTTTTTGAATGCAGGAAAATGAAACCCAGTTAGTTTTGTCAAATGGCTGAATATCATTCAGGCCGTTTAGTAAAAAAGCTATGCTGTTAACTGAACGGCTAATTAAGCTAGTTGGCTGCGATATTTTTTTGGCATTGCTGTTTTTTTCACTTCTGAACATCAGCGATATTTTGAGTGTGTTAATATTCACCAGTATACTGGCGAGTGCTCATGACGTCAGAAATCGGTGTCATATTGTAATGGTATACTACGCCATATTGTACTGGTAAAACGGGAATGACAGTGTAGATATTTTCACCGGATGTTTGTATAAGAAATTTATTTATTTATTGTTCATTAAGAGGGAATGATGGCGTCTGAACAGACTTACTCGTAATTGAAGAATACAATAAGAATATATATTAAAGAATATACACGCACTGGCCAGTATATTTCGGAACGATTCACCAGTATGGCGTCGGTTTATGACGTAATCAGAACTGGCCAGTATACTGGTGAGTATTACAAAACACACACATATAATAAAAAAAAGGAATGAATATTTATGGCAGTCACTCATCCTACGAGTAACCATGGTGGGAGCGTACATCTTTCATAACTCCTTTGTTTTTAGTTACCCATTTAAATGCATACCGTTGATCTATAAAGTTGTAAAGTTTTCTAATTTAATTACTAAAATAATAATGAAACAACGTAATTAAATTATGCAAAAATATAATTTCTAATAAAATTTAAATTTTTATAAATGTCCTAAAGATACTAAATTATTTAATTAAATTTTATTTATTAATTTTTAACAAATTCGTCTTAACTTTAAATAATTATTTTTGAGTTATCTTTTTGATTTTATGATTATTATTATTTTTTTGTTATTACATCCTACGAGCACCAGAGCAATGCTGGATAAAAGGCTTGAATTTTTTTTTAAGAAGTCTAAATCAATTCTGAAAATTGTAGAGTGAGGGAAGGTGGGGGTTACCCGATTATCAAAATAAAATATAAATCACTTCAATTATTACATAAGTCGGAGTTTCCATCCCTACCAAAATGATAGATTCATTACGTTACAGTCGTGAGTTCCATGGTATTTAGCGACTCTGATGTACTGGTTAAGTGAGCGAGCAAAGCGAACAGACATTTCCTGTATTTATTCAACAGCTATCGCATTATGTCATAGGAAACGATTCTCAAAAAACAAAGTTTTTGCCGGACTTGCAACATTAGCAAGAGTTTTTCGGTTTTAAATTACATATGGTACTCAATGAAATAGGTAAAATTCGAGGGGTTACGTTGACAAAAGTTAACGTTGACGATAGATAGGAAACCAGTTCCTGATTTGATTAGAAAGTTAGTAGGTTTTTATCATTTGGAGATAAAGCCTATAATAAAGCGGGGCATGAAAAATACATTCATATTGGTAAATGAGGAGATTTTTCTGTCCACATTTTTTAACGCTTATTTTATAATCCCTAAAACAGAAAAAAACCCTCTATTTCCAGCTCTTTCAAGTAAAAAAGAAGACTTATTCTGAAAAAGGTGGTGAAGGGTAGGTTGTGAGATTTGATGAATCGCATGTCTTATCAATTAGAAATTCAATTGAGTATTCCTGCTCGCGAAAACAAACATCAAGGAACAACAGTTTTAGAAGTAAATTTTAGTAAGGTAAGGTTTATCTATGCATTTTTAAAGAGGTAAGAGGGCATAGGTACTGTATGTTACATATAGAATCATAAGGCAGAGCATGAAGCATATAGGCAGGAGAACGATGGCTATAGAAAATATTGTCCCCGAAATATGGATAAAATAAGTGAGGCGCTGCGATAAATACGTAGTATCAATAAAAGCGGGCTGTTGTGCGCTAATTTCAAATGATATATCAATTTGTACATTATGCTAACAACAACAGCTAACTTTACAGATACTACTTCTTGATGACAGCACGGCTGGTGGCTTAAAAATTAACTATAAATTCTACAAATTTTTAGGGACAGGTACGCTAATGCTTTAGTACATAGCGATCTTTCTCCTGTTCTATAACCTTCATGAGGCAGAGACTCATAACAGGTTAGATATAATTGACCGATTGATTGATATACAGTAGAACCCTTAGGTCATATACTTAAATAGATGAGCCCAGCGTATACTAAGTATGTATGTATATTTTGGCTTCACAGAGTAGATTAACAAAGACAAAAATACAATATTCAAACAGCTGATAGAGAAACGCATAATACCGAAGGATGGTATTCAATGCGCATGATCGTATGACCGGAATCAGCTGCATCAATGATCTGTTTATATTTCACATTCACAACTGCACATAAAAATTTATTTTGTTTTAACGTTCAAAAGAGTAATATTGTTAGATAATTTTGTGTTAATTCTATGAAAAAAAAAATTTTTTTAAAGGTAGTTTGTACAAAATATACTGTTTTAACTTTATTTAAAAGTGGTATAATCTTATTTTAAATACGCGCCAGGATATTATGTTGTATATTAACACATATAAGAAGCGTATTATGATTATGCTTCGGCATTTATTATCCTTGTCAATCTACTTTATAATCTACTTTGAGACGTGGTTCTCACTCTGTTAACAATTCCAGTAGTGTATTTTCAAAGGTAGAACCTGGTTAAGTGACACATCAAGGTATCATCAGAATACAGATTATTTTAGTTATAGAGGTACAATTATTAAATTAAATAACGTATAAAATAATGAGCTTTAATCAGCTTTTCAGTTCCTGAGATGTTAGCACCCAGAACTATTGTAACGCGCTCTTTACCAAGTTTTCCGCCATGACAGGACTCACCTTTTAAGGTGAAAATTTTATCGGATAGACACTTATAAAATATCATCAACAGAATAATTGAATAATTGCGCAGAAAAACTGGCAGGTCTTCAATCCATTGGCTACATTTATTAACATCGACAGCGTTACTTTCTTCACAAGTTGCTTTGAAAATTATACCGTTTCTTTTTTAAACCCATTCCAACCAACCATTGCTGCTACAAAAATTATAAAGTCTTCGCGCAAAATCTTGTGCCTTTTCTTTAATCATGGGTCCACTTATCGGAACGTTTTTGTTACGAAGTTGTTTGACCCATGTTAGCAAATACTCTTCAAGTTCAGAATATTCTGATAAACATACACGTTTTTAGTTTCCCTTGTCCTTCAGAACATTGTGATTGAATTTTATCTTTATTCTGAATTATTATACAAAGAGAAGATTTTGTCACATTGAATTCGGCACAGACTTCATCGCGTGTCTTCCCACTTTTATAAAAAGATATTAACTTCAGTTTTGAGCCTTCTTTTAGCATTTTTCAAATAACAATTTGTATAATCAAATAAACAACCAATAATAATCAATAAATATGTATTTGCAAATAAACATTCCTATGTATTTCGTATAGTAAAGCAAAACTAAAACTTGAGGCTCAAAATTAATTAAGTGCGGAATTTGTGGGTAGCATAAGAATAAGTAAGTAATAACAAACAGAACGATGTTATCTCAGTTACAGAGGCTAATTCATATAAAATTTACTCGCTGTTTCAGTTATAGAGAGGTAACTTTGACGATAAAATCGATAGAACGAATCCCAGATATAGAGGTTTGTTTCGTCCCACAGAGGTAATTCAGTGTCAAAGTGTTGAGACCTCAGCATGAGTTTCAGTCATGGAGGTTTCTCACTTATCCCGATCCCACTTATCCAAGTTCCACTGTATATTCGATTGAATTGAATATAACTACTGTTTCGATATTGTCCTTTTTTCCGATGACGAAAATTTACCTTAAATATCTTTTATTTTTATCTCTCCGCCGTAAATAAAATTCAAATAATCCATTCAGAACTTTTTCTGCAAAAAATCATTAAAATAAGTCTGCAATTTCGTTTAATAACAACTTGCCAAAATTTTGTACATTAATTATATATTTGTAAAGTTACAATTATGATTACAATATATTTAAAATCTACAATTTTTTTAAACACTGTATAAACATCGATTTACTCTTACAATGCATAAGCGGCATTTGCATTTGAACTGAATAGATACTTCCAAAAAAAAAAGTTTTTTTTCCCGTTTTTTTGTCTTAAAAGTTAGTTGAAAGACTAAAAAATGTCATCTCTACGCTATCGAAACCGTTTTTTAATCTTTAATTTAATTAAAAATTTAATGGTAAAGTTCAAATTTTTGCAAGCTAATATAAAAATCTTTTATGAATAGTATTGAATCCAAAGAGTTTATATAGATAGAGAACGCAAGGGATCTGCTAGCCTGTAAGTGAATGCGACATGATGAATGAGAGAGAAGACTGCCAGTGAGTTATCCTATGTCCTTGTCGTAGTCATATGTCATAATCATATGATGCATAGAAATTTTATGTCTGCTATTATATTTGTTTTGTAAATGAAATGTTGGTAGATGAAAGTGCACTTAAATTTAAATAATAATTAAACTCAATAAAACTTAAACTTATACAAAATTAAACTGTTTATATTGTGTTAGTTATGTATATACTATGAATTGTCATAACAGATGACGTCATGATTCTTTAATTTTTTAATTAAAACACTTTAAATGTAAATATTTTATTATAGGAATAATTTTTTTGGTTCCTAAAATCGATTCGACGTGTTTTTGGTACATCGAAAATTTACTGGAAGTGTCTATTCATAAACTTCATTTATTCAATGTATATTCGATGGATCTCTTTTCGACATTTTATATTCCATTTGTGACGAAAATTTGTTGTAAACTTCTTGGGTTTATTTTTCCCTCCTAAATATAATTCAATTAGAAAAACAAAAAATGCAATTAAGCACCCAAAAAATAGCAAGAAAAATATCAAAATTAAATTTTCCATTTGTATAATATTAAAATTTTGATCAAAAAAATTATCTCTACGTTGTCGTAAAAATAATCGTTTCTGATATCTTGCATTAATATCATGTACAACATTTAACCATTTATTACGTATACCGCTTTCACTAAACCACAAAATAAATGTGGTCAAAATAGGCACATATTGTGAACCACGCGGTGTATTAAATGTATTCACTTTTGGTAAAGGGGATTCCCGTAATATATGGTATTGAGGAGCATCCGGTATGCTACGATTAAATTGACAAGCAATCATAAATTTACGGGCATCAATTGGTGTCAACATTAAACCAATAAATTGACGCATTGACATTAAACACATTTGATTATATAAATTACCTGTATCCGATGTGAAGTTAATCGGTGAAAATAAGGATGAAAAAGCATTACCTTCACCCCACAATTCGGTAAACTGTTCTATTGTTTGTGGAAATGCAAACAGTGTAAAGTTATCTAAAGATAATAATTCCTTTAAGGTATTAATTTGATTATAAAATTTTGGAATAATTAAAACCTTTAATAACACCGCCATTACCGACCCACTAATTATTAATCCAACAAAATGCCATGAAATTAAAATAATTTTTATTGCTAATTTATATAAATCGCTTAATTGAGGCAATTTAGAAAAATCGATATGCATGCTTGAGGCTAATAATCCTCGAAGTAGTTGTAATAAGCACTCAGTAAAAGTAATTGAATTTGCATATTTATATAAAATAACATATTTATAGGCGATGGAAGTTACAATTAAATTACAAATGATTAATAACCATAACAATGGTTTAAATATTAGTAAAATATACAAATAACTTGGTTTAATGCGAGCACTACGTACAACTATGCATAAATCGTCTTGAGCATGTGGTGGTAAACTCTCCAATTCGTCAGTGTCAAAGATACTGTTTGCATCAAAAAATATTTCAATATCATATTTTTTAATTGCATACATAAAAAATTCTTCCAATCTTATTGATAAGGATTTTGATTTATTTTCAAAAATTTGTTGATATTGTATGCGATCTTCTGGTAGATCAGTAAAACTAAATATATTGTAGTTTGCATTTAAAGTTGATTGTATTAATGTTATGTAAATAGAATTTGTTTCATCTTCAGTTGAGCCTGTAATATAGAGATCATTTGATTCAGTCAAATTATACATGTAAAGTGGGTGAACCTTACATCAAATCAGGTATTTTAATTTTTTTCATACGTTGTTTGCAATGTAAAGGCAATGTTAAATCCAAGTTTTCGACCTCGGCAAACGACTGGATCGTGCCCAAAATAAGAAAAACTTCGAAAGTTTTGACCTTATTCCAGATTTTGACCCGGAAGGACTGGTTTTTTATCAAAAATTGTGTAGTTTTAAAGAAGGTTAATTTTGCAACAATTTGATATAAGACCGGCTTTTATCAGACCGATAGTTTCGGAGACACAGCTTTTCAAAGTTTGTCTATTTTATCAACCTACAGGATTTTACGCAAAATTTCATCTTGTTAAGTGCTGAAAATTTCAAAAATTTTCGAAAAATCATTTTCCATAATTTTTTGTTTCGTTTTTCTAGAATGTTTCACAAGCCACTAGTTGAAGTTACCTGCAAATTTTCAACTCCCTATCTTTTATAGTTTTGTATAAAATAGACACCAAAATGTTGTCCTAATTTGCGCCTTCACGGGTAAACAGATCTTTACGAAAAAATGTTTCAAACAAAAGTTGTTTATTTTTTATAAGGAACATTTGTTATACTTATACTTTTGTTTTATCTGCAACGGTTTACAAGATGAAATTTTGCGAAAAAAATATCTAACTTGAAAAGATAGAGAATCTTTGAAAAGCTGTATGTCCAAAACTATCGGTCCTATAAAAACCGGCTTGATTTAAAATTATTCCAAATTTAACCTTAGCCTGTCATTCCCATAGCAAGATGCTCTGTAATTTACCGAATCAAAGAATGGCTACGGCAAGCCCATCTTGATTACTGGGATTTTGCGCAGGGCATGCGACAAGCCAAACTGTGTATTATAACCACAACTAGGACACTGTCGATTGAACTATCATCTTCACAATATGGGGATTGCTAATAATCTCACTTGTAGAGCCTGTATGGAGGATGACTGTATGGAGGATAGGTTCAGAAGTTCGGGTTCGAAACCTTGGATCCATCTATCCTGGGAGAGATCTCGACGGAGATGCTGTGGGCTTTCTGTGTGGCATCTGGCCTCGACAGAATCGTTTAGCTTCATCTGATTTTAATAGCGCCTCCTACCCGAAGACGCCTCGTCTTCGACTGACAGATCCTTCTCAAAGAGGGCACAGAGGACTCTTCGTCTGGTTGCTAGGGACCCACTTGTGGTACCCCTCTCTTTGGTTTTATTATTATTATTATTATTATTAGTGCCTGATTTAATTTAGTAACTAGCCTCACCCCAATGGTGCGGGGATTAAAACTAAAAAGTTCCGCTTTAAACCATTTAGACTTTTTTAGGATAATTTTCTGAAGGAAATGCAAAAAATCGCAAGTCAATACATCCAGAAAACAATTTTTTCGTAAGAAAAATGTTCATTTACTATACTAGATGGAGTTTTTGGTAAAAACATGAACTGTTACCTGTAACATCCATGCCATACAATCGATTACTTTGTCCAAATGTATAAACATTAACAGAATGTCCTTTTAAATTTGAACGATTCACTTTAGTTTTAAAAATACAACCTGACCATTGTTCATTGGTCAAATTTACAACTTTTGTATAATTATGATACCCATAGTATGTTAATGTATTGATGTCACTCGTAGTATCATTCCAAAAAGTAATGCATGCGTTTGTTATTTTGTTTTGCCATAGATGTTTTAGCATTGGCTCGTACCTTTAATGAATTCCATTTTACAATTTGTTAATTAAATCACTATTCAAGAACTTTCAGAATAAAATTTATATTTGATCGGTCCACTGCGTAAATGCAACGCTACCTTTTCTATTTACCAGCCCGTGAAGGGAAAATTAGTGATTTTACTCAAAAATTAAGAACACCACGGCAATTTTAAATAAAAAGCTTGAATTTTTTTTATATGAAATTGGGCTAAGTCTAAATCAATTCTAAAAATTTGAGGGTATCCAACATAATACATAAGATATTTTGATATATATAAAACAACCATCGATAGCGCAGTTGGTACAGCGGTGGACTTAAGACATTAAAATCAATAGTAATCCTTAGGTCGCGGGGGTCAAAACCGGCTTAATAAAGAAGTCTAATTTTTTTAAAATAAATCTAATCAGTATGTGTTTGTGACAATCACATCAGTATTTTGTTATAATATTTATAAGTAGTAGAACCAATCAAAAAAAGGATTGTTTTAAACTATGTTGTATCTCAAAACAACAATATTTGAAATTTGTTCGTTTCATTTGTTTCGCTCATGCGTTTGTGTCAACTTCACCACTCAACCCTTTACGGTAGTTATATCACTTTTTGTAGCAGTCTTTATCACAATTATGTTAAAAACTTACCAATTAATTGTTGAATTCATTATATTTCCAACTAAAATTAAAAGTCGACTTCGATCTAGCCAAAATGGTAATCGTTTTAAATGACTAACCAATTTATAAAAACGTATCCAATTTTCATTATCGGTAAATATAAAATTGATATCACTAAAACCAATTAATTTCATCCGTTCCTTATCATTAATAATTTGTTCATCATAGCCACGTGTGATAATATATGACATTTGTTTTTGCATACGAGATAATTCATTAATAAAAGATCCAGATAAACTTTCATAAGTGCCACGAACAATACTTGACATACGACAGATCTCACATTCGTTCTTGAAAACGTACACCTAGTAGGGTAAAAAATCAGTCAAGAGCGTAGATAACATACGAATGAAATTTTTTATCCTGTTGGAAATATATAGGAAAATGAAATTTTATTGCTTCTGACTTATGATAAGACAAATTTCAACGTAAAATTTATTTTTTTGCATTAGTTTTTGCGGGCTGGCTGTTTTACTCTTGACTTTTTTTGACTTTTAATAATATAATAACACAGTTTGATAGGCGTATAATAAATTTTAAGGTCAGTTTTGATGAGGATATTCAAATATGTCGTTAGGGGTAAAATGATCACCTTTATATAGGCTAAAATGATCCCTATTTTGTGTGTAAAATTGTAATAGATAAAATGATCTCCCATCATGTAACGGGTCTTGAATGTGTTTGCTGTTTAGATGAATTTACCAATGATTTTTGTTTTCATACTAATCGTTGATGCAACGTAAAAGAACAGTTAATATTTTTATCACGCAACAACAAACATATATAATACATTGTGTGCAAGTGTTGCTTATAAATTTGATAATATAGATATCGCTATTCATTCATCAATACTCTAACTATAGTCGTCTCTGTTCATCAAATGATGGATCTTCGATGAACTTATAATTAAATTAAAATTTTGTTTTTATATCATCGACAACCTTATATTTTTATGGTATTATTATAAACTACAAGATCGTCTTAATATTTTAGATAGTTTTTTATCACATTCTCTAGATTTTTTGATATAGAAATATCCAATTGAAAAGGATAACTTATATGATTCATCAATTTTCAGACAAATTTGAACGATAAAATAATAATAAAAAGCCCGATGTCCTAGGAATTTTTTGTGATTTTTGTTAATAAAAAAATGTATTTATAAAGTTGTATTGAAATCCCGAGTATTGTTCAATCCTTGCATATCTCCTTAAGCTTAAAATTATGAAAACATTTTTTTTTTGCACCTAAAAACAATTTTAAACTATACTTGACCATATTTTCGATTACCAACATGCTCTTTAGTATACAGTAGTATACTTCGAACAGGATTAAAAATTCCATTCAAATAAATTATCTAGATTTACGGCACCGAACTAACCGCGAATTGTATAAGTCTACGGCGATTTAATACTCGTTGTTCATAATTAACACCTTGTAAAAAATGTCTCATTGCTGTTTTATTTAAGATCCTTGATTCTGATGATGAGTGATTGTTGAATGATGCAACAATTAGTGTCATATACATAAATAATATAATAACAATTGATTTGAGAAAGAACAACATTTCGATTAAACACCTCTTTGAATAACTACACAATAAAAGTAATTGAAATAACACAATTAATTATTTGACCAATTTACTACTTTACTAATTTACTACTACATGAAATTTTAAATTAATTGTTATTGTTATTAATATAAACATTTTTTATTAATTGAAATGTTTTATAACCATAGACTTATTACTTCTTTAAATGATTATTTACTCCTGTTCTCTGTTTTTAAATGAAATACACAATATTTGCAAACATTTAACTTTGTTATCTTAATTAAAGAGAATTGAAAAAAAATACACTCGACCCCGGACTTCTTGAATTCATGTCAAGCGCCCTATCAATTATGCCATTCGAGTTCTAGACACTGAGTGCAATTGTTTCAACTCATTGAATTTTTATTTTTACTTTGTTTCAATTCTCTTTAATTAAGATTAATAGGCAAGATTTTTGTCAATATTTAGTTTACGCTGTATGTATCATATTAAAAATCATCAATTATAATCGAGAGACCATGATGTAAATAAATATCTTATACATGATTAAAAGTAAACAAAAACAAAAAGTAATAACTTTGTTATCTTTGATCTTTTAGTACCATAGCTCATTTTGAAGGTAAAGAAGTGAGTTTGAAGATACTTTAAAACTCGAAGTGTGTTTATTGCCCTCCCCCCTCTTTAAGTTTACATTAGTAGACCTCCGAAAGAAACAATACTTTTTTTAAAACAGATAGTTTTTAAAGTTGCTGATCTGGAATTGAAGATCTAATTAATTCAATTTTCAACCATCCTTCCTCTCTTTTAACTTACATATGTAGACCCCCTAAATAAATTATACCCCTAACATGTCTTAAAAAGGCTTAAATTTTCAAAAAAATATTTATTGTTTCGGGGATCTACTTATATAAGCTAAGCAAGGATGGGGGGGGGGGTGAAAATTGAATCAATTTGATAATAAATTCGAGATCAGCAAACTTTAGAACAAGGAATGGGTTTCCAAGACGATCCATAAAAGAAATATTTGAAGTTTATTTTATTTTGTTTATTTTTTATAAAAATTATAATACAAATAATGATTAATTATTTATGTGTACTATTTTAATAGATGTTGAGAATTTATCAATTATTATGACATTTTTATGAATTATTTTTAAATAAATATTGTTTTTACATATTTCAAACCATAATGAAGTAAAAAAAATATGCATTAGCATAAATTAAGAGGCCTCAGTACTTACATTGGCATACGGTTCAATTGTATTGGTTATATAAAGGATGTTCATGTAACATTCTGCTCCCGTAGTTTCCGTAAGCCGTGGTTACTTTTTACCGTGACGAAAAACAACATAAAACAAATTTCGTAGAAAAGTGGTGACAAAAATGAAAAATTCTTAATTAATATTAGGTGAAAATATATTAAAAATAGTAATTATATGTCTAGAGTATTAGGAGAGCATCTGTATAAACTAATATGTTTGTCTAATAAACTTCTTATTTAAATTTATGATATTTTTTCGTTCAAATCATTTGTCTACCGTATTTTTTCCCAAGCGGTACATTTTTAGACCGAGAGTATATTTTTCGTCAAACCTAGACAGAATAAACTTGAAAATAAGAGGTGAATCGTGGAATTTGTTAAAGGAATAAGGAAGATAAGGGTAGGACAGAAAAAAACTTGCTAGAGTATCTAAGATGATATTATTCTATAATAAGAAAAACAAAACAATAAATTTATTTTAGATATGTTTTTAACATAAATATTGAAAAAAAATTTTACACAACTATATTAACAATTTAAAACAAAACAAATAGTTTTAAAATTCAATTACTGTGGTAGTAACCGTTCGACTTTTCAATTTTCAAATAGGAATAATTATACAGAATGTTCGATTTACATCTAATCATATAAATATCACGAGTATGACAGAATACATGCGTTAAGCAATGCATCTAAATAAGAGGTATGATAGGTGTTATATGATATTGAAAAAGTGACTTGTATCGTGGCTTATCTGTTGTAGTTCATCTATTCAAATATGGAACTCCCAGTCCCACTCTCCAAGCATTTTACAACTACCTCAATGCATATCGAAGCTTCAACACATGTATATAATGTTGGAATGAGAAAATTATTTTGTACACATTCTATTAATAAAAATATGTGTTATTATTAAGTTGGCACTAGTGTAAAAAAAGCCGCCTTATATTTTTAGTTGTCAATATACATAATGTAACAGAGTTGTACATTTTCAGTTTATTTTTACTTTAATTACAAATCATTAATTATTACTTGTGTTATTTCAATTATCCTGTGATCATCAAAACCGACATTCCAAAAGGTTATGGGCCTTTAAATTGGATATTTTTTGGTGACACTGAAAATTTAACCTCAAGTAGTGTATCCGTTAGCGAAGTAATTAGTGAAGTGTATCCGTTTTTATACACGTGAAAATGTCTGGAAACAACTTACCGGTTATTGAAAAACTTAAAGGTAGGGAAAATTATAACACGTGGCAATTTTCCATTCGAACTTTTTTGGAATTAGAAGATCTTTGGACATGTGTTCTCGGTACCGATTCTACCGCTGATGAAGAAAAAAAGATCAGGCGCGATGTTAAAGCCAAATCAAAAATTATTCTGTGTATTGATCCCATCAATTATGTGCACATTCAAAATGCAAATACTGCGAAAGCAGTTTGGGATAAACTTAAAATAACGTTTCATGATTCTGGACTTGCACGCAAAGTCAGTCTTATTCGAACTTTAATAACCACAAATCTTGAAAGTTGCGAATCCGTAGAAGACTATGTAGGAAAAATTATGTCAACCGCTCAAAAATTAAACGACATAAATTTTGAAATAACTGATGAATGGTTGGGAACATTTTTATTGGCTGGTTTACCGGATGAATATAAACCTATGATCATGGCCATTGAAAGTTCTGGAATCCCACTGACGGCTGATTCTGTTAAAACAAAGCTACTACAAGAAGTGAAAAACAATAAACCTACAAACTCCGTGGCATTATACAACAAACAGCAAAATTACAATAAGCATCAATATAGAAACACAAATCAACAAACCAAGGGTCCGAGATGTTTTAATTGTAATGGATATGGGCATATTTCAAAACACTGTTCACGTAAGAAAGTAAACAATTCAAATTACGTAAAAAATAAGCAGACGACTTTATTATCATGTTTCAATACATCCAACTCAAAAAATAACAGCTGGTTCGTTGATTCCGGCGCTTCAGCTCACATGTCGCACACCAAAGTTCAAAATTTAAAATCTGCAAGTGTTGCTGACATTATGGTAGCAAATAGTCATCGAATTAATGTAAAAGGGATTGGAAGTACAGAAGTAAACTTAAATAATGTTTCCGTCAACATCAAGGATGTGCTTTATGTTCCGGATTTATCAGCTAATTTACTATCTGTCAGTCAAACTGTTAAACAAGGAAACACTGTGATTTTTGATAATAAAGGTTGTCGTATTCTTGACAGTGATGGTTTTCAAATAGCTAGTGCTAGTTTAATAGACAATATTTATAAACTTGATTGTGAACCTAGTATTAACCAATCGTTACTTACCAAGTCAAATATAATGGATTTATGGCACCGTCGACTAGGACATCTCAACTATGAATATATGAAAAAACTTAAATGTATTGAAAATGTTTCAAACGTAAATTCCTCCGAATATAATTGCGATAAGTGCGTAATATGTGTAAAAGGTAAACAAACACTGAAACCGTTCAAAAACGCAGGAACCCGTGCTAAAAATATTTTAGAGTTAGTGCATTCGGATTTGTGCGGTCCAATGGAGAGTGTTTCGTTAGGTGGTGCACGATATTTTTTAACATTCATTGATGATTTTACTCATAAAGTTTTTGTTTTCACTCTTAAAAATAAAAGTGAAGTATTTGAACATTTTAAAAATTTCAAAGCATTTGTTGAAAATCAATCCGGTTATAAAATTAAAATTTTGCGTACAGACAATGGGGGAGAATATTGCTCGAATGATTTTACTCGTTTCTTACAACAATCAGGAATACAGCACCAATTGTCTACACCGCATACTCCGCAGCAAAATGGGCTAGCTGAGCGTATGAATAGAACAATTGTAGAAAAGGTCCGGTGCATGTTATTAGATTCAGGTTTAGGGAAAGAATTTTGGGCAGAAGCGGTTTCCACAGCCGTTTATTTAATTAATAGGTCACCCACAAAATCTTTATCTAATGGCATCCCTGAGGAAGTTTGGTCAGGTACTAAAGTGAAACTAGATCACTTAAAAATTTTTGGTTGCAAGGCAATCATGCACATACCCAAACAAAACCGCAGGAAACTTGATCAAAAATCCAAAGAATGTGTTTTTGTAGGATACAGCTCAAACTGTAAAGGATATCGTTTATATGAACCCAAATCGAGACGTACCCACATCTCTCGAGATGTAGTTTTTTTGGAAAATGATAATATTTCTAAGAAAACCGATGTTGATACTGTAAATTTAGATTTAGTGGGAGGTAGTCCTCTGGACATAGACAATAATTTTAATGAAGATGTACTTGAAGTGGGAGAAAGTGACTTTGTTGCAGAAAGTGATGACTCAAGTACATATTTCTCTGAAAATTCTTTGGAAGACCCGACCTTCGAATTTCCACAGGAAGCAATACATTCCGCAGATAGCACTTCTACAGATCTACGCCGATCTGAGCGACCTAAAAAACCTAAAGTATTGGATGATTTTCTGTTATACATGACAAAATCAACTAACTTTGATCCAATATCCGTGGAAGAAGCTCTAACCAGGCCCGATGCAAATGAGTGGAAGTTAGCTATGAAAGACGAGTACGACTCGTTAATAGCAAACCACACTTGGGATTTGATTGACGTTCCGATTAATAAAAACGTCATTAAATCAAAGTGGGTTTTCAAAACTAAACGTTCAGGGACAGGGAAAGTTCAGTACAAAGCTAGACTGGTTGTGAAAGGTTGCGCCCAGAAACCAGGGATCGATTACGATGAAACTTACTCACCTGTAGTAAGATATAGCTCAATTCGATACCTTATGGCTCTGGCTGTGCGATATGACTTATGCATAGATCAGATGGATGCTGTCAGTGCCTTTTTGCAAGGCGATTTATCTGAAGAAATATATATGTCACAACCCGAAATGTTTGAAGTCAATGACAAAGCTTGCCGACTCCGAAAAACTATTTACGGTTTAAAACAATCTAGCAGGGAGTGGAACAATAAATTGAATGATTGTCTCCTTCAAGCGGGACTCACGAGGAGTAGGACCGATTCATGCGTATATTACAAAATCAAAGAAAAAAAACTGACATTTGTGGCCGTATATGTAGACGACTTACTGATTTTTTCTAATGATTCTACTTTCAAAAGTCATTTAAAACTCCAATTGAGCTCTAGATTTAAAATGAAAGATGTTGGTGAAGCGAAACATTGTCTAGGTTTCGAAATTTCTCGGGATCGTTCCAAAGGAAAACTATGGATTGGTCAGAAAAAATATATTGAAGACATTTTAAATAAATTCAATATGTCGGATTGCAATCCAATAAGTACGCCATTAGATACGAATCAAAAACTTTCCAAAAATATGTCTCCGAAAACGCCTGATGAAGCGAAAGAAATGTTGAACATTCCATATCAACAAGCTGTTGGAAGCCTCTTATATGCTGCACATGGCACTCGGCCAGATATTGCGTTCGCGGTTAGTGTAGTTTCGAGGTTCAATAATAACCCAGGAAAACCTCACTGGAATGCAGTGAAAAGAATTTTTAAATATTTGAAAGGGACTGCGAACTATAAATTAGAATTTTGTAAAGATGAAACTGACGATCTAGTTGGCTATTGCGATGCCGATTGGGCGAGTGATGTAGATGAAAGAAGGTCAGTTACGGGATACGTTTTTAAATTCCAAGGTGGTCCCATAACTTGGTCAACTAAAAAGCAAATCACTGTCGCTTTATCGACAGCCGAAGCTGAATACATGGCCTTAGCGGCAGCCACACAAGAAGCCATGTGGCTTAAAAATTTTAGCAAAGAGTTTAAGCTAGGTCCGTGCTCTCCGACGGTTATTTTCTGTGATAACCGAAGTGCAATTGATTTAGCGCATTCTAATGCTCATCATAGTCGAACCAAACATATTGATATTCGACATCATTATATACGCGAAAGAATTATATCTGAGGATATAAAATTGGTGCCAACAGACACTAATAGTATGTTAGCGGACGTCTTAACGAAAGGGTTAGTTCAGACAAAACATGTCAAATGTGTTAGTGGCATGGGAGTAACGGGGTTTAAAGAAGAGCTAGAAAAATAATTTTCTAGTGGGAGTGTTGGAATGAGAAAATTATTTTGTACACATTCTATTAATAAAAATATGTGTTATTATTAAGTTGGCACTAGTGTAAAAAAAGCCGCCTTATATTTTTAGTTGTCAATATACATAATGTAACAGAGTTGTACATTTTCAGTTTATTTTTACTTTAATTACAAATCATTAATTATTACTTGTGTTATTTCAATTATCCTGTGATCATCAAAACCGACATTCCAAGATATAATACCTCTCACTTAGATGCATTACTTAACGCATGTATTCAGTCATACTCGTGATATTTATATGCCTAGATGTAAATCGAACACACTTTATATGTCCGTATTTATTTGAACCTTGCTGAGCAGCACTGTCGCCAATCGCGCATGTACTTAAAAACCTCTTTTTATGCTCACATTTTATTTACTTCATTACAATAACGAAAGGAAGATAGTTGTTACCGGATGTTTCAAGACATCTCTCATTTTATTTTATCCAAGTAATTTATAATTTATTTTTCTATAGTCAGACGTGTATGTATGTATTGAAAAACAGCCTACATTTTACAGCCATGTTATTATCAAAAACACATACTAATAGTCTGATCAATAAGTTCAAATTGGTGGATTATACAAATAATGGCCATAAAAATACGTGTGATAGCTTGTTGGATTTGGAATAATGTCTGAAAAATATGCCAGAAGCGTTTTTCAGAACATAAAAAATTGCAAAAGTTATAAACAATTAAGGATGTAAAAAAAGGTGTTTGGGCCGTCGCTAAAGTTTTACGTAATTTTATTTATTTAGCACATTAAACACAAGTTATTTTTTGATGTGTGTTTTTTTGTATGAGAGCAACCAGTCTGTTCAACAGTATAGTCGTTTTCGTTCAAATAGTATTTTGATTGTTCGAAATTTTCCTCTATAGATTCTAGAAAGTTAGACATCATTCCAAATCTAACGAAGTATCACACGTATTTTTATGATCTTTATTTCGATAATTCACCAATTGTTGACCAGACTATAATAGCATTTTTGTGGCATTCACACTCTATTTTTACAATTATTTGTAACAACTTTGCAGGCCCGAGCGCAAGGGAAGGGATTTGGGGGTCAAAACCCCTTCCATTGAAAATCTGTCCACATAAATTTTGAACATTTATGAGACGCATTTCTACTGACGAATCAGATATCCATGAATATTTTGAGCTCAGTACATTATTTGGTTTTGTCTTTGAATCGAGTACTTCAAACAAAAAACCTGGATCTTGACGAGGATGTCGAACTAGCTGATGCTGCGAAAAGTATTTTAATTGAAAAAAGAGGAACTAATGCAGAGGAGTTCGGGAAAATTTTCAAAAATCATGTGTTATATCTGCGATGAATACTACATAAAAATGCGGAAGCTAAGATTCGCGTCATAACAGACTCAACGTTCGAATATACAGACTGATTCAGTTGAAGGTTATAGATCGAATTTTGAATCATCGCAATAGTCAAATTTATCAAATTTAGCTTGTCTCTTTCTCAATAAAATGAAATATTTCGATGAAAACTCGATTTTTTGAACTAGAATAATTAATTTTGCACGATGATTCCCGTTACACCTGAGTTGACGAAGTTGAACTTTGGCGAAAACATATTGCCGGATAGTGTAAAAATTGACTCGAAGCACTCGATATTTGTAATAAGGATGCGTTTCCAAATGTCTTTTAAATGATTCGCGTTCTGGAAGTTTTGCCTGAGACAACAGCAACGAATTAACGCTTTTTTTCAACCTTGTTCTTGCGCCGTCTCAATACATATCTTAGATCGACAATGCCTGAAGATCGGCTAAACGGTTTAGTCCTCGCTCAATATACATCGTGTTGTAGAGGCACACAGAGTTTTGGAAAAGTTTTTTTCTGTACCTCGCAGAATTACTTATTGAAAAACAGTGACTGAATATCACGTTTTGACCTAATTAAATGTTATTTTACTCGAAAAAAGGATTTTTTGTTTTTATTGACTTTAGGACCTTACATGCCGAACAAAAGTTTGGACGCCTCCCTTGGATAATTACTGCGCACGGGCCTGCAACTTTGTATCTGTATCTTAATATACTTTGCCTAAATTATGATAATAATATTTGTTGTTGTTAAATTTGTAAATTTGTATACTTCGTGGTCGATCTGATCTAATTAATTTTTTTGTAGGTGTTGGATAATAGTAATAATTATAACCAAATTTAAATAATATGAATTTACTAAAACTAATTATAACATCAATAATTATTCGACGATATAAAAATAAATATTCACCGATAAAAATGATGCATGAAAAACCATAACCGCAAAATAATAAAGCAAAAATAATTTCAGCTTGATGTACAGTGATTGGTGGATACTCACCAGTACCAATAAAATCAATAAATTTTGTATACTTATGTGTTGTTGTATATATTTCATTACGTTTTAATTCACGCCAATAATTTGTTAAACCATTTTCGTTGAATTGTTGAATAAGTTGCGTTATGTATGGCACAAATACTGACGATTTCCTGTAAAAAATTCATTAAACTTAATAATTGTTAATAAATTTCGATTTTTGCCAAAATTATCAACATGCTAGGTATTTCGACTACCAAGTAGTCATCATCAGTATGAATTAGCTACTGCACCGTGCGTTCCGCCACCAAATTAGCAACGAGTAACATACATAATAAAAGTAATTACGATTAGCTAATTCATACTGATGATGACTACTTGGTAGTCGAAATACGTATTTATAAAATACAAAAAACTGATCTAGAAAATTGGGGCAAAAATCGAAATTTAATTCGAGATATCCTAGAGTTCTCATTTATTATCTTCGATAATATTTATATCAATAATTGTTATTAATGTGTGTTTGTGAAATCTTTTTGTAATCTAGTCAAAAAGTTCAAATTAGTGAAAAATAGAAATACTGATCGCAAAAGCGTCCCTAGGATCAAATTATTCGGGGGGCACCAATAGTAGAAAAAGTAGATAGTTAATTGAAAAAAAAGTTGTAGTTAAATTCTGACATAAGCTCAGCTGTCGTTTGTCTTTCAATGGCCATCAAAGCCAATCCTGCTAGCCTATCTTTGCCCATTTTACTCCTTAGATAGGTTTTCAGACGTCTGAATGACGAAAGTGACCTTTCAGCCGTTGTTGTGGTAATTAGCCAGGAAAGACTTATCTCAAAAAACTGTAGTATGCATGGAAGAGTTTTACTTAAATCATATTTTAAAAATAGACCAGCATGCTTGCAAAATGACGGTTTTTCGCTGGTATCTTGAGAGTTCCTAAAGTAAGTAATTGTAAAGGCTCTATATATTTTGTACCCATTTAATTTGTAGAAAGAACATGATTCATTTGAATGTGTATGCTATTTGTTTTGTGGTGTTAGATATTTTAAGGCGTTTTTTATGATGTTAACGAATATGTAAAATTTCATATAATAATATATAGTAAAAAAGTTATTTCAATTTTTTTTATTAAGTGTTTAAAGAGGTCCAAAATAGTAAAGAAGTAAATAAATCATCTCCATTTTAAAGTAAAGTGAATAAATTATCTCCATTTTATGTTTTCAAAAAATACGAAAATTAATGAGGAGTGGGGCACGTGCTCCCGTAAGGACGCCTACAACTGGACGTAAAAATACATGTAATAGCTCGATGGATTCGGAATGATGTCTAAAAAATGTGCTAGAAGCACTTTTCATCTTATAAAAAAAGTTATAACAATTAAAAATGAAAAAAAAGGTATTTCCGATATTTGACCGAATGTGACAGATATTTGACTTATCTGTTGTAGTTCATCTATAGTTCAACTAAGAAACTCCCACTCTCCAAGCGTCTTACAACTATCTCAACGTATATCGAAGCTTCAACACGTGTATGTAATATCTCTCACTTAGATGCATTGCTTAACACATGTATTCTGTCATACTCGTACATGGTATAAAAAATAAATAAAACTTTCAATAGTGACATTTTATACTTACGTATCTGCTAAATAACACAATGGTACAGCCGATATTACTTGTTCTGCCATTAAATGATACAATTTTTTTGAACTACGTAAATTAATTGGACTTTTCATAAATAATCGAGCTGACGTACTCCGTAATACATATGCGTTATAATTAATAGTTGGTGAACGATCAATTAATAATTGACGATAAAAACGATATTCCGTTAAAACTTGTAAATTTTTATTGTAAAGTTTACTAATTATCGATTTATTATTATATAAGTTTAATATTTTTAGTAGTTGCATATCGTCATTTGTTACAAAAAATTGTAAATCTTTATCTTGATTATCTTTAAAATGGTACAATAGTTCATTTAAAGTATCGATGTCTTCGTAATATTTTTGCGTTGATAAAACTTGAATAATTACTGATCCAACAATATTTGAAACAAAAAACATTGTAAATGCTAACATAACAAATACTAAACGTATTGAATTCAATTGAAATGGAAAATTTGTGGAATTTGACGCATAATATGCATGCATAACGGATGAATTATACGCAAAAATTTCATAAAAATTTGGAAATTGTTTACTTGGTTTTAATATATATTCAAAATAAATTAAACCAGACATAAAAATATATAATGATACTAAACCAATCACAACGAATAGTATAAAAATTAATCCAAAATTATAAAAAAAATTTAAAAACACTGGCAATACTTCAGCTTTAGGAATAATTAAAGATAAATGTTCCAGATCATTTGATGCCTCAATTAATTCATATTTTTTATGAAAATTATTGAAATTTAATGAATTAAATTTTGAATTAAACATAAAATCAGTATCGTTATGTGTTACGTAGATTGCTTTTGCATTTAATTTGTCAATTATGGTTTGTATTATGTAACCATCTTTACCTGAAACATTTAAATTTATTAATAGACAGATCGTTTTACTAGCACAAAATTACATTCAATCGTTTTTGGTTCTTTTGTGAAACGTTTGTTATTCATTAGTAATTAATTATTTTAATTATAAGTAGTGTCCGACTATAGGTTCGGTTTCGGGTTCGGTCAGTTTCGGCATCAGTTTCGGTTTCAGCAGTAAACCTGCCGAACTTTCGGCCACACCGAAACTCTGTGTTCGTGAATTATCGCGCGTCGTTCGGCTAACTTTGAGTGAGTTCATGTCTGCTGAGTTTGCCGGCCAGTCCGGTGTTATTTTGTTGTGCCTTGATGTGTTGTGTTCTGTATGCGTTCTTGGATTTGGTTTCATTAATTTTAACCACTCAAACATTGAAACAACTGCCTGCTATCGCTATGATTTATTTGTGTTTGATCTTGAGATACTTGTTTGTTGATTTTAAATGTGAGAAAACACAGTATGAAAGCAAAATTCATTTAATTAAACTCAATTATTGCTTTTAATTTTATTTAACACGAGTTAACTGTCTGTATAAGTATAAAAAATAAGCCAAATAGTTAACTATCAACTGAGACAGATACCGAAGGTTCAGTTTCGGTAGAAATTCCAGTTTCGGTCGGACACTAATTATAAGTTTTATGAATAGCCAACATTATTTAAAATTGATTGGAAAATATACTTCTGGGTACTTATTCAATCTTAACATGAAAATATAATATACAGAATCAAAGTATTTAAGGAAAATTTTTTTAACACAAAATTTTACCATAATTTCCAATAGCCTGTATCTCTGCAAAAAATCATGGAATTTGAAAACTTGTACTTTCTAGTTTTGGAAAGTATTGCTCAAATTTTAACCACTCCTTACCGTTTTGCACGGAGAATTGAAAGAGTGAGAATTGTTATCCCTAAATTTTATTTAAAAGTTTAGAAGCGTACCAAAATTTTAAAAATTATTTTACAACAAATTTCTTAGCGCCACTCGAAAGTTTGTTTATTTTTCTTGAAAATGAGGTATACAAATTTCGGTTCGAACTTTTTGGACCCAGACATTGGCACTTCTGGGTTTAAAATCGTGTATCTTTATCCGGAAAATATGGTATTCATTCACCACAATTTGCCACTTGTTAATTTTAAGTGAGGTTAAGTAAGGTTATATTGGCTGCCCACGAAGGACACACTGAGGCACTATTAAGATACCATATATGTGTTTTACCACCTGTTCTGCTGATAATTTCATTTATCACCTCCTCAATTTCAGAGCCTGAGTGCACCTACTTCATGCATATACCATGCACTACACCAGCCCATCACAACTATTAATTAAATTAATTTTGTTGCGACGGCGAGAATCGAACCCGCTACCCTGGGCATACCGCGGACGGAATTAGTTACGCCTTAACCAACTGAGCTACCTTGCTAATTTTGTTTACTGAAATAATTTAAAAAAGCAAGCATTTTTGACGTGTAGTTCTTAAAATAAACTTGTATAAATTAATGATAATTTTTTGAATTTTACTATCCGGATTTCGGCCGGATAGCGGATAGTCACCGGATATCCGTTTCATCTCTATTTATAGTTTGTTACGGCTAGCCGTATGATGGTCTCTAAGTATTCAACTCTAGTATCTTCTAACGATAGAACCTACCATTATATTGTATAACTCGTCCATTGCTTTCATTTCGAACAGCATTTGTTTGAAACCATCGATCATACATTGTAATTTTAAAACGATGTTTATTCAAATTTTGTAATTTCAACATTAAACATTGTCGAAAATTATCACATTGTGTATTTAATTGTTTTAAAAATGGATTCCAACTAAATATTTCAGCTTGATTTGATAACACAATAACATTTAATAATTTTGCTGACCAGAATTCCTTTAAAATTTCTTCAATATTTTCAATAGTAACCATATACGAATAAATCAATAAAATTCGAACACGATGTATAAAAATATTTATTTTTAATAAATTCTTAATTAATGTATCAATATTGCCATTCGATGGTATTGTTAAGTGTATAATTAAAATATAATTCTCATTGTAGGTTAGATGGTAGCCTGCAAATATAGGACTCATTTTCTCTCTCTCAAAGGCGACCAATAAACACTCAATATTTTTCAAAACATTGGCCCGAAAAAAAAAAAACCGTTAAGCTGTGAAGTATCGTTAGTATCCGAGTGAAGCTTCGACTTCGGCACCTTCGGCTTCGGCTCGCAAAATTTCTGTAGCCGAAGCCGAGGGTCGTTTTTTTGATATGTTGCAAGGTAATTTAAAATACCTTTCCATATTATACAATCAATATAAACCTTTGATATTTAATTTTGAAAATCATTTATATTATTAATTGTAGCTTGTAGCCGCCAATCTTTAACAAAATTTCTTAGATATCCGATTAATCGGCTTCGGCCAGAAATTCCGACCTTCGCTCGGATAGTTTATCTTGTACGATACCTTTTGTCCGACCGAAAGTTCATTTCTGGCCGAAGCCGATTAATATGTTTTTTTAACCGAAGCAAAAGTTTCAGTCGGGCGCTAACGATCGTACTATACCTAATGTCCTTCGGTAGTACACTAGAAATAGTACAAGATATAGTGACTCTTTCGGAAAATTTTACTATTTTAGTATTATTATAGTTATTATAATAATCAAGACTTCTAACCCCTTAGCACTTCATTTTTTCTTTTTTATAATAATAATTACCAAATAAAAGGTCTTTTTAATCAATTTTGAGCATAAAAATACCATCATTATATTTGTCCGGAAAGTTGGTTTAAATACTCCACTGTGCGGTGGCCCATAAAATAATTTTAAATTGTGATACAAGCCGTCTTCGAAAGGTGATATTTGGCAAAAAATTCGTACGTCAAGACGGGAGGAGTCACTAGAAACTATTTGAAAGGTATATCCGACAAAATATTTCAAACAATGAGGAGCGCAAGAGTATTCATGCACCCAATTGTATAGATTGAATTATTTTCTGAAACTGAGGGATGGAAATTATTTACTGTCTCCAACTGTGTGGGATCTTCTTAGGTAGGCCTTCAATTGCTACTGTATTTTTAAATACAATAATTTTATAATTTTAAATACAATTAACATTTGATTTTTAGTCAAATTAGTAGCTATACTCGTCGAAGGCTACAAGTGATCTAAATAGAAATTCTGAACAAAAAAACAGCATGTCTAAAAAAATTTAGTTATTTTTGGTTAAATTTCCTGTCTAAGGATGTATGAGCGCCAGGCCAATTTTGGATAAAAGGCTTGATTTTTTTATATGAATTTGGACTAAGCCTAAATATATTCTGAAAATTTTAGAAAGGCGGTTGATTGTCCGATTATTTATATAAATAAATGATTTCATAAGTAGGCATATTTAACATTGGTTTTATGGTAAAACGGTAGATTTCTTGTTTTCACAGATTTCTCCAAAACTAGTCGGTGGAAATTAAAAAAAAACTTATAAGGAAGGTTTTTTTGTTAAAATTAGCATTGAACGCGAAAGTGGGGACACTTGAGTTTTATTAACTTCCGTTGTTTTAATTATATTAAACCCAAAATATAAAGTAATATTACTTACCTTCTAAACTACTAATTGATTCTTTAAATTTTTTATGGTTTTTGTTAAATAAGTTAACGTCAGTTATAATTTCAACTGGTTTATCGTTACTTTTAAAATTCAAATGAGGCATTGGTTTATAAATTAATAAAAATTGATAAATTTCATTTTTTAATAACTTTTGTTGTAAATGTTCCATTTCATAATTACTTTCATTTACTAGTAGTTCAAACTGTAAGGAATGAATCACAAAAGGTAAAGATGATAGGATAATGATTAATCGAAACATTTTATGTTATATTTATTTTAATTTTAGTTCGAATGAACTAAATAAAACATGTTTTGTAGTGAATGTTTTACATAATTTTAAAATGATACTATGACCCCTTTTAATAATAACTTTTATGTAGGTATGCATTGTTTTACTTTAATGTCAATTTTGATCAATATAGTGATAAAATAAAACTATAATAGAATTATTCTTTCTTTTTATTATCAGTACTTGGGTAAATTTAAATACTAAATTGATATACAAGTGGAAATCACAACTAACATAGTTAATTATTTAAATACCTTGCTATATCTAAATGTAAATAAATAATTGAAATTTTTATAAATAAATAAATAAAGAAAAAGTACAACGTTTAAAAGTGGACTCCACCAATAAATCCCAAACTGAAATAAAAAAGTATCTTAAGAACTCTGAGAGTATCTTTCCCTACTCCGATAAATTGAGACTCACAGAAATGAATCCCAGAGCTCCGACATTATAAGGCCTCGCAAAAATCCACAAAAAGATACCCCTTTAAGACCTGTAGTTTCATACATCGGATGTCCATCACACAAAATTAATAAAAGAGTTAATCTTTATATATAAGCGATTTACCACTGACTGACTCATCACAAAATCTACGAAAATATCGGTCCGATTAACTTTAAATTTCGCATACTTACCTCTTTCGTGACATAGATGTCCACTTAGAACGGATTTTGCGGAATTCCTATTCCAACGGTCGTAAAAAAGGGAACCTTTATGCCAATATTTAAAATTCAAGGACAAGTATACCACAGGATAAGTACCCTTATGGCTAATCCTAATGAACAGCCTTCGTTTCTACAGTTATACTTTCTTGGTGATGATAAGCGTGAACGGGACATTCGTTGTGGAATTTCCCCGGGCGTTAAGCCAGAATTGGACAACCAATTACAACAGATGCTACAGAAATACAACCGGTATATTATCGATTTCAAGACCGCTATAGATTCAGTTCCTATAAAGATCAAAAGGAGTTCAAAGTTGTTATCAATGCTGATAGAAAGTCCTCTGGAGAACACAAAGGTCGTTACAATGCCCCTCAAGCTGAAAAAGTTACTGTCCTTATTGTCAGTCAAGATTTCATCATCTACAGTAAAGACAATAAATTGGTACGAAGTAGCGAGACGCATCGTGCTTACGACGCTCTTCAATACCTTTTGATGTATTTCCGTGGAGAAGATAGTTATTGCATAAATATTCCAAACATTCAGAATTCTATATAGATCAATGGAACGTCGTGGAAAAAAAATTATGTGGTGCTCTTTTTGGCCGATATCCTTAGTTTTATGGTGGCAATTTTTTCGTGGTGTAGGCCTGCTGGAAAACCCGCCAATATACAGTATATCATGTCATGTGGAAATCTATGTATTCACTGAATCTACAATAAATATCAAATCGAAATTAAACATTTCATTAATAAAAAAAGTATAGATTAACATCCAAATGGTTAGGGTGCCCAGCGAAGCGGGCGGGAATCAGCTAGTTTTATACTAAAGTCAGAATTGAATTTTGAAAGAAAATTTGGCATCAAAAATTCGATTGAACTCACTGCGAAACTAAAAGACATTCAAATACAAAGTGGATACAAACTGGCATCATTAGATAGAGAGTGTAAGGAATCCTTACTAAGGATAGTCTCCGAGTTACTAGAAGAGAGGAATACAAACCCAATCAGGAAGGAAGAAATTGTGAACATATTAAACACCATTATTAAGCAAAATTATTTTTTATTTAACAATAAATTCTACAGACAAACAAATGGTGTGGTTATGGGTAGCCCTTTAAGTCCCTTATTAGCCTAAGTGTACATGGACAAATTGGAAAGGGTGATTTTAGATTCAGGCCAGGCAAAAGTTCATATCAAATTCTGGTATAGATATTTTGATGACATAATTGTATGCTTGAATGGATCTGACAGGCAATAGTACAACTTTGTCACATTCATCAACACCTTGAATCAAAGAATATAATTTACGTTGGAAAGGGAAACAAAAAACGAAATTTTTTTTCTTTGGCTTAAAATTTCAAAAAACAATCTAAAATTACAATTTTATATATATCGCAAACCAACACACACAGATATAACTATACCGACGGACTCTCTGTACTCAACAAACCATAAGTTGGCAGCTTAAATGCATTGCTACATCGAGCATTCAGTATTACAATCTCGGACGAAAATCTTCAAAAAGAATTTAACACGATCAAAAGTATAGCCTCCGATAATGTGCTGTTAGAGCATGTGCTGTGTCGTGCAAGGTCACTCTCGAGAACTCTTTACTTTATACCAGTTTGCATCGGACCGTGCTTGGAAGAAGACGTGTTTGTGTGTCATTTTTTATTTTTTCGACAAAAATGCAAGTATTTTTTTAAATTTTTTTATTAAATAACGATTGAAAATTTAATATTTTAATGATTTCTTGTTATTAAACATACTTTGTAGATTAACGTGATTCAAACCATATGTTAAGTTGTCACAATTTAGTGGAAAAAAAATTAAGATTTGTGAGGTAAATAATTGATATTTTTTTTTTTTTTTTTATGATGAAGATGGTACGTACTAAAAAGCAAAAAAGACAGAAAGGGGGCCATGTAGGGGAAGATATGCTTCGAGCTACTTTACTTCATAGAAATGGAAAAAGCTTATGAAAATCTGTACAAGAGTACATTATGCTACACTGTTTCGATACGTAAAAAATGTGAGAATATGGATGATGCATCTTTATCTAGTCAAAGATTTACTTCCAACTATGAAGTAAAGGAAACGTTTCCTACACTGTTTTGTATCCTACAAAAAACTGAAGTTCTATTATTAAATCACGGAAGTTATAAGTTCTTATAAATTCGGAGCTTCGTTCATGAGACTAAAAGTCAAAGACAATCTGAAATTTTACATGCCTCTGGAATGATTATGTAATTAATTTAATAATATTTAATTATTCATTTTATTAATGACATTTATTTACAATAATGTTCTTTTTTAGGGAAATTTCGCCGTAATTGTAGGGATTTTTGGTTGGAGCTCTAGGAAGAAAAAATTTTGAGAGTTGGGAACACTGCACAGAATGCCAACATACACTTGGAACCCAAACCCGCCAATACATTAGTTTTTGAGAATTCAATTTACAACTTTGACAAATAGGCTTTAGTTGATATATTATTGAAAACTGAAACTAATGTTGCTTATGGTTATGCTCTATTACCCTGGGAGCTGATGTTTTCAGACATGCCTCCAAACCCATTGTATAACTTTACTGAAAATCGAGATACGTCATATATGACATTTGTGAATGGTTATTGCAATGGATATGCACATCGAACAGTATCATGGAAAACATTATTGGACGCACCAGCTTTTAGCCATAAGAGGATAAATCTGGCAGTAGAGATAACAGCAAGAATTGGACCAATGTGTGTATTTAAGATACATTTACATTAGTGTCAACTGATATTAAACATTTTCTGGGATTCATAACCAGCCCACGAAGATTAAATGTGGCATTAACAAAAGCACAAGCGTTACTTATTATTGTTGGTAATCCACATGTTTTAGTGTAAATTTCCAAAATCAATATGCCGATCAATTGAACTACCAGCAAAAGAGCGCTACCTTAAAGTACTTGATGTGTACGCTTGAGTGAACAAAACAACGGGAAAAACGTATAAACCTTTCAAATACTTTAGTGTGAGAGAAGCTGAAGTTTACGACACTGTTAATTATCTCATATCTCTCGATCCAAAAAGCATTACATTCGCTAATTGTACTACTTATGTGAGACGTAAGTAATAATAAATGAAGTAAAATGAAAAAAAATGGAAAAAATAATTAAGTACGGTTTTTTGCCAATAAACAACAATCATAATATTCGCGGTCAGAATGATTTGAAAGGACAGATAGAGCATGTTTTGAATGTTATAGAAAAAAGGCATTCAAATCATCCAGTTGTCATAACCACAAATGTGGTTGCTCAAACGAAAGTATCCAAAGTTTATAATGTCAAACTAACAGTATGTATGAATTTATTTATTATTTTTACTATTTATTGATTTAATAAAATATTTTGTTAAATACATTAAGAAATTGATCTTAACAAGTTTATTAAATTTCCTTTGTTTAGTTGGATGATGATCGTCGAGTAAATCATTGCGTGTGTAGTTGCACAGCTGGATTGTCAAGAAAATGCAAACACATTTTTGCTGTTGTTAATTACGTCAATTCACCAGAAACAGCTTCATCTAAAACTAGTGAAAGTCAACAGTGGGGTAAACCATCCCAACGACAGTTGAAACAGTATCAAAAAGGAGTAAAAATTAGAGAAATATTTCCTCCACCGCCTTTTCATGAAAATGAGGTTTCAGATGTTAAAGTCTGTAAATTAGAATTTTTTATTTATTCTGATTCTCTTGTTGGTGTACCTCTTCAAGCTATGATTAATCTTGAAAAAGGGAGTAAAAAAGAGATAATAGCTGCTGAATCACTTGTTACGTTTATAAAAACAAATGAAAAAATTAATTCGGAGATTAAAGTAAAAAAATTAGTAACAGATATAGTGAGTCTTCAGTCGTGCAATCGAGTTTACTCCGTTGAAAATTCTGTAACTGAAAATGTATATAATTTTTACGTAAGCGAAGTTTGTTGTGATATTGACAAAATAATTGATATAAGTATTGAAACTTTACATCAATCAAAATCAGATGAATGGTTTAAGCAGCGCGTTTTGAGAATAACAGCTAGTAATGCTCATAAATTAAAAGGAGATCGTTTTGACGTAGATAAAGTTATTTCTGACTTACTAACTCCTAATAAAGTCGAAACGTCTGCAATGGCATACGGTAAAAAAATGGAAAATACCGCTTTGAAAGAGTATATAGGACTAATTAGTCCAACACATCATGTTGTTAAAGTTGGATTAATCGTTAACATATATCAACCTTGGCTAAGCTGTTCACCTGATGCTGTGATAGAATATGGACCAAATATTTGTCAGAAGCGGCTAGTTGAGATTAAGTGTCCTTATAAGTGCAAAAACATACCAGTGTATGATCGACAAAACAATGTATGTAATGTGCAATATTTAAAATTGGATGAAAACGGTATGCAATTTAGTCAAACACATTCAATTTATTTACAAATTCAAGTGCAAATGTATGTGACAAATATTGCATTTTGTGATTTATTTATTTACTCACCGATTGGAAGTATTTTGATTACTGTAGCGCGTGATGATATCTTATTACAAAAAATTATTCCAAAGCTTGAAAATTTTATTTTACTCATTATATCGAAAAATTAATATTGAAGTTTAAACAGTGAATTTTATATCAAAACTGCAAATATAAATGATAGAAAATAATTACGAATTTTATTTGTTGAAATGTATTGATTATTATTTTTAAAATGTAAAAGATATAATATTGGTAAGAAAAAAAGCAAATACAACCAAATGTACTCAAGTAAAAACTTATTTATTTTAATGTATGTTAGTATTATAATAATGTTAACAATGAAAATAAATTTTTACGTTTATAAAAAGAGTACAAGAACCTACTGAAGGTACATACATTGGGTCAAGAATACCTCTTGATGAAATTGACATGCACACATTACGAGTAAACTTTAGGAACCCAAAAGATGTGATCGCGTTATTGAATAGAAATTATGGATATGAAATGGAAGCAAACTCTGACATTGAAAATAGAAATCATCGACATAACGGAAATACCGGTTGACCCGCGGTGAAAATGTCTTTTACCCATGCCTCACCTGAAATAATGTCAAATGACACAGTAAACACTATCAGGAAGAATCAAGGGCAGACTTGCAAGACTAGTATCTTATATGCAACATGTCACGACGCTTCACTGGTACATGAGAAATCTTTACAGATAGTAGGACTAAGTAGACATACTGATAAGGTTTATATCGTCTCTGACAAGTCAGCAGAAGCAGTGAAATTTACTGAAGGACTCAAATTGGATACTGATTTTTATGAGCATATATTACGAATGAAAAGTATCATCATCAACTGAATATTAACTATGTGTGCTCAAGCGCTACTTAAGACAAATCTAAAGGTCGTTTAAGTGGTGGCCTTCTGATTTAAGTAATAATGATTTTAATTCTAAAATGTTAGCTAAAACAAGCTGGTGTATCAGGTGTAGTACTTACAACTGCATATAGTATTAAGTTTATTGTCATGGCCGCAAACACTAGCTTTCAATTGAACTGTGGGAAAATTTTATGATAAAACCTGTGGTATCAGCTCGTGGTTCGATAAGTGTTGTAATCTTGCAAAGCGTAATTTAAAAGCAAAATTAACAACGTGTAGATATGGTAAATTTGCTAAGGAAATTAGAAAAGAATGCGCAGCGGCTAAAAAAGAATATAGAATTCTTATTAAGAATAAACAGCGATTACATCAACAATCTATTACTGACGATCTTTTTAATGCTAAAGATACGGCTCAGTTTTGGATTACGAAGATTATTAACGCTTTTCGTAGCCCTGGCCGCAAACACTAACTTTCAATTGAATTGTGAGAAAATTTTATGATAAAATCTGTAGTACCAGTTTGTGTTTCGATAAGTGTTGTAATCTTGCAAACCGCAATTTAAAGACAAAATTAACTGCTTTGGGGAAAAGGATTTCGAGCTATTGGTACTATTCGTGACAATAGAACCAACAAGTGTTCTTTACCACCTATTGCTGATATCAGAAAGAAAGATAGGGGTTATTATGATTATTTTTTCGATAATTTTTCATCTTATCGATGAAACAATAATTTGCTTCTTGTGAGTTGGAACGACAATAGTGCAGTTATTTTGATAACGAACTATGATTCAATTCAGACAACAGTTCAAGTAAAGAGGTGGTCTGCAAAAAACAAAACCAATATAATTGTAGAGCACCCAAAGGTGTTTCAATCATATAATCGATCAATGGGTGATGTGGATCTCTTGGACCAGTCAGTAAATAACTATCGTATAGCAATTCGTGGGAAGAAGTGGTGGTGGGTCCTATTTACGCATATGATAAATGTTACTGTAGTAATCGCATGGAAACATGGTAAATAAAAATGAAATAATGGCTAGACTTGATAAGCGAGAAAAAACGGATCACTATTGAGAGACATTCTATGAAGAATGATAAAATGAAGATAATTGTGAAAGGAAATCAGTTTTTTCGGTTTGAAAATGAAGGACTTGAAAAGAACACACTCTTAAAGAGAGGTTCAACTTGGAACCATATTCTAAGGAATCAAATTGAAGAGATTCCTTTGATTCACCCAATCAGCGCCGCTAAGAAAAAGGATGTAGATGGGCTCCTCACAACATTATTTGAAAAAGTGTGGAAAAATGAGGAGAGTCTGCAGTGGTATAAGAATATTGTTTGTCGTGGAGATTGTCCTACAGTTTTAAATGATGACGATGAAGACAATTTCTGTAATTGTCTAGAAGCAGATAATGCTATTCACGTTTGACACAATTTTCAATATTTTCAATTTTTATGTTAATTCTAATGTTAATTAAATGCTATTCACGTTTGACATAATCTTCAATATTTTCAATTTTTATGTTAATTCTAATGTTAATTAAATGCTATTTACATTTGACACAATTTTCAATTTTTATGTTAATTACATCTTAATATTATTCTCATTGAAAACAAGACTTCTTAATGCTCCAGTCATAACCACACATGTCCTCATTTAGGATCATTCATAAGCTCACAAGTCCAACCAGTCCAGACATGTCCACATGTCCACATGTCCAATTTTAAATATCTTTTATTTAATTGACCATTCAGTTTAGATCTATAGTTATTGAATAAATTGATTTCTAAATTCAATATACTAATTGTCATATTTTTTTAATAAGTAACATGTGTAGAATTACTGTTATTTGTGTTGTCGTTCTTACTCATAATTTCTTTTGGGTGGACATGTGAGCTTTGCATGCCACCTCCTCAATTGAACATAACCCTAAATTATCTGAGTTATATTTGACATGTTAAAACCCGGTGAATACGATTGATAAAAATGGAGTATTTTCAAAGTCAACCATGTTGCAGCTGAACGTTACCATTACACTAATACTTAAAAAGGAAAGCTTACAAATTGAAAATATGATGAAAGCAGAGGCGTTGATGTGTGGTCTACAAGGTTAAATACTAATGTGCTCGCCCGACGACATCAAGCCGTTTCGACTACCAAATGGCTCGTTAAGCATTAAAAGCGCGCACACAATATACTCGGGACGCCATCTATGTTGGATACCATTTTAATATCATTTTTACTGTATATTATAAATTAAATAATTTGTTGTTATTTAGTATAATTTTATTAACTTATATAAGTGCTTCGTATGTAAACAATTTTAATATGAATAACATGAAAAAGTTACTAAGACCAGAACGATTCAACGCAGACGTGAGCAGAAACTGAAACAATATGGAAGCATTGGGCAAGAACGATTGAAAAATACTTACGAGGTATTACAGACATCAAGAAAGAAAATAAACACCTTTACTGTAAAATTACGTAAGTTTGAATATCTATCAATTCATTAACGATTGTACAACCTATACTGAAGCCATTACTACATTGGAAGCACTTTGCATAAAGAAACTTAATATCATATTCGCTAGACATTGTTTGTCCACTCGAAATCAACAAAGAGAAACCGTTACTGAATACTTACAGACTGTAACCGAAGATTATCGAAAAGATATAAAATATTGCCAACTAATATATATTCATTGAATTTAAATCTTTAAATTTGAAATTATGAACACTTTTTAATGCTAAAGATACGGTTCAGTTTTGGATTATTAAGATTATTAACGCTTTGGCCGCAAACACTAACTTTCAATTGAACTGTGGGAAAATTTGATGGTAAAATCTGTAGTACCAACTCTTTGCAAATCGATGTCTATTTAGACAAAGATATTTCGTTTCAAGAGATAACGGACGGTTTACAAGCGCTTAAAACGCATAAAGAATGCTATGTACATAAGCAACCGAGTCCAGAATGAACTGATGGACATTTGTAACGATCTGATCGTGAATGGCAAAATCGATCGAATTATAAATCTATGTTTTTTTTTCTTGAGGATGACACACTAGCATACCAGACATTGCAGGAATATTACAAAATTCAATTTGCATCCGATACCTAGATAAATGCGACGGCAAGTTTATCATTCGTGAATATTTTTTGTCCTTCATTCTCATCACAGATTTCACTGGGAGAGGATAAGGCACTTCATGTAGTTACGGGAATTTTTTATATCTATAAATAGAAAAAACCGTTGATTCTTATCTTCAAAGGATGTTTTCATAAAGTCCTAACTTGTTTGAATCATGATTAGGGATGAGCATCGATGGTCGATGATTTCAAAACATCGATGTTTCCATGTCGATGTTCGATGTTTTTGACATCGATGGTAAGGGAACGATGTTAAACTTTATTTCAATGAAAGGAGGTAAATCCTGTTTACGCGGAAATAATTCGTTCGCCAAATTGAGTACATTAAAGAATGCGCTAGATGAGAAAGAATCCTTGTAGTTCCTTATTTTAATTTAAAAAAAGGGTCGATGATTCTTTTGGTTAGTTGTTCGATAGTTAATTACATCTTAAAGTTCATTTTACCGCCTCCTTGCATAACCTCATGAACAGAATTTTACTGAAATAGCTTCCAGAAATATATATGGACCATTTCGAAGAACTTGCACTGAACTCAAAACAAGCCAAACAGTATACAAAATTCTGGTACCGCTACATAGATGATATCCTCATATGTTTTGATGAGACGACCAGACAACTAGAAAGTTTTCTAGATTTTGTCAACACAATAAACAGCAAGATCCAGTTTACGTTGGAAGTGAAATGCAACAATGAAATTACATTCTTGGATGTACGAATCAAAAAATCGAAGAACAAATTAGTTTTTGATATATATCGTAAACAAACATTCACTGACACGGCAATTCCAATGGATTCGGTTCACCCATCAAGCCATAAGATATCATCATAATTTGCGATGATCCATAGACCTTTAACACTACCACAATCAAACGAAAATTTGGAAAAAGAACTCAACACTATCAAACTTAGCGACTAGTAATGGGTTTGACTCTCAGATAATAAAAACAACGAAAAACAATCATTACAGGAGACAAAGAAAAATATTATTATAGGACATTGACGTATTTTGGGAAAATTTTCGAATAAATTACAGGTGTATTATGAAAACAAGAAACGAACATCGCATTTAAACTTGCTATCAAATTAGGCAATCTTCTTTTAAATAATAAGACCGTGATAGAAAAAAGGAAAAATCAAGGATCTACAAATTAACTTGTCATGATTGCAAAGGTATCTACATAGGTCAAATAGGGAGGTCCTTTGGCACAAGAAAAAAAAACTTGGCGCTCTCTACAACTGAAAAAGTGAGACTTCACTTTCGCCAATCATTTGATGGTTGAATTTCACCTCCTAATCATCGGATATGGAAATTGTCCAAAGGTTACAATCTCGAAGCCATAAAGATATACAAACACAAATAAGAAGTACAAATTCTCCTCAATGAAAAAATAGACCTTTTTAATTCCAAATTGTTTTCCTTACTCTAAAGCAGGCATGAGTATTTTGTACAAAAACAATTTATAATTTCATCTTTGTCTGACGCATTTAATCAACCTTCTAGCCTATTTTCCAATAGGCTTTCCTATTTTTTGGTTTATATGGCTATATAAACCAAAAATCCTTTGTAAAATTTCACATTTGTACATTTGTATGTATGATCGAATAAGTCGATATTGCAAAATAAAAATTAATTTTCTAATTGTTTACAAATTTTCCACAAACTAAAGCTCTCAAAAATCAATTTTTTGATCCTACTTAGAAAATATTATAAAGTTGGGGAATTTTTATTCTAATAAGTCCCGGCAAAATTTTTCCTTGAACATGATTAATTTTCGCATGCAAAATTTTTGCAAAATCTCGTTGAAAACATGCTCCTGAATTTAAAAGTGTAGGTTACCGGTGGGTAACCCGGTTGGATATTGTTAAAACTAATTTTTAAACAAATAAGTAATATTGACCGAATCACTTAGGAAAAAATTTTATCATGTAATTGGGGTAAAAAATTCATAAAATTTGAAAAAACACGATTTTTACGATTTTCTACCCTCAAAAAGCCTATGAAAAAATCAGATTTAATATGTATAAAACTTTAATTTGTAGTGTAAAGCTTACTCAACAACATCTTGAAAAAATTTTTGGTTTAATTGAATTTCAGGTGCTTGATTGTTATTTGTTAAGAAAGCACGCGAAAAACCACCCAAAAATAACGATTTTCTGTTCTATACATGCTAAAAAGATGGAATTTTCACCATTCAACTCGAAATAGTCAAATTAACAGAAAAGTTCGAAAAATTTGACTTTATTTTGAGTCGATTGGTAAAAATCCCATCTTTCTAGCATGTGTAGAACAGAAAATCGTTATTTTTGGGTGATTTTTCGCGTGCTCTCTTGACAATTAACAGTCAAGCACTTAAAATTCAATTAGACCAAAAGTTTTTTGAGATGTTGTTGAGTAAGCTTTTCACTACAAATAAGTTCTATACATCCAAATCTGAGTTTTTCATAGGCTTTTTGAGAGATGAAAATCGTAAAAATCACGTTTATTCAAATTTAGAGAAGAGTCAGTTTTCGACTCCAATTATATGATAAAAATTTTTCCGGAGCGATTTGGTCAATATTACTCATTTGCTAAAAAAAAATTAGTTTAAAACAATATCCTACCGGGTTATCCACCGACAACCTGCACTTTTAGGTCCAGTAGCATGTTTTCAACGAAATCCTGCAAAAATTTTGCATGCGAAAATTAATCATGCCCAATGAAGTTTTTTGTCGGGACTATTAGTTGAAAGTTTAAAAAAAAAAACACACCACTCAAAAAACTATTTATTTACACATAAATATTTATTTTTAACCAAACAGTAATATGAATGTTCTTTCTATTCGCACCGTGTGTGAGTTTTATTGAGGCGTTTCCATGGTAGCGATACACTATTTTAATTATAGAATTGTATGGATGCACATGTATGCATTGCATTTATGACTTATATTGAAAATTTAATATTAATAAATTTAAATAAATAATTATGATAATTTATATTTGAAAAATAATATTTGTGCAATTGATTTCTTATTTTCACAATTTTTAATGCATCAAGTTTAATTAATTAGTGTTTTTCAATAATTTTAATTTGACATTTTCTATAACATTAACATGTAAAGAATTGCAAATTAGTCATAACAGTCTCCTTTATCGCCAAAATTGTTCACTGGAAGCGCTGGCATCGATTTTATTGTCCCTACCATGACTACGCACACAACGAATACACAAATAAGCATTTCTTTTCATCACAAGATTTCTGATAACTTGTTAAATTCATCCACTCCAACTTGGCTGTTTAACCTCAGCCATTTAAGCCAAAACTTTTGTGTAAAACTGTAGTTATCGAATTTACGAATTATATGTTCGAATTTACGTATAAACCGAGGTAGAAATCCTGGGGGAAGTGCAATATATTATAAAAGTAGTTAGAAGATACTGAATAAAGATTTGTGGGGTAAAAATAAGTTTTAACGGCAAAAGTGTAATAACAGTTGTAAAAAAAAAAAATTTGTAAAAGCAAGAAATTCTATGAAATACAACAGTAAATGTCTTTGGTCTTACATAAAAGGAGGGATCATTGAAAACAATATTATATCCGAATTCTAATTAGGGTTTAGGGCATCATATGAAACTATGGACAACATAGTCATAATTGATGCCCTTATGAAAAAATGTTTAGCAACGAAAAGGCGAAAACTTTACTATTGTTTTATTGACTCAAAAAAAAAGCTCTCGATTCGGTCGACCGAAACATGCTATGGGAGTAGTGACGACTTATAAAAATTTGATATTATCGAAGAGTTCAAAGAATACACATAATTTCATGGTTCGTTTGGAATCGAACAGAGACATGTTATCGGTACAAGTTTTCAAAAGAATGTATAGGTACTGGCTACACTTACTAAACTCTTCAGAACACAGATTAATTAAATTATTTGCGCCTGAGGGACTTGCATTCTTGTCCAGAAAACATAACAGGTGGAAACTGGTGCTCACAATTACAAACACTTCTGCATTGTTCTGAAAACCAGGATCTTTGGAACGATCAATCTATCATAACTATCAAAAGATCGATGAATACTGTACTGGAAGGCTACAAACGAAAGCTTCATGAAAATGATTTAAATTCAATGAATTCATCCAATTACAGCAGCATGTATCGACATTTATTCAACTGCAATACACACTCGTTGCCCCATCGTCAAACTCAGATCAATTTGCCAAATTAGGACTGCTAGCCGGTTTCGTTTCCGTTTGCTTGTAAATAGTCTCAAATACGAACTAAACAGTGATCAAAATTGCCCAATTTGTAATCTACAAGAACCGGATGCCTTAAATCACTTCTTTGTTCGTTGTATACAAGTTTACCTTTATATACAAGTTATAGATTACAATATTTGGACAAATACCTAAGTGAAATTTCCAATATTAATGACCTGTATCACCTGTTTAATATTGAGTATGTTGAAAAAATTAATGACATTTTTAGATTTACAGTGTCGGCTTTTCGGTTCCGTGCATTTGTACTGGACGAGTAATTAAACTTTAATTAGTATTAGCAAAACGCCAACCAGTTTTGTTTTATGTCTATTTTTTGGATTTTTGTGCATGTTAAAAGGTATTACTAATTCTTATTGAAATACTTTTGGTATTTATTTTTGTTAATTACAAACTGAACTCTATTTGTTACAATCGCTGTAAGATTATAAACAAATATATTTTATTATTATCATTACTATCGAAGAGGATAAGTTTGTTGTTTTACACACATTAAAACATAAAAATGTATATATGAGCCATTCTGACTTTTAATTATTAAATTATAAAGAATTTATGTTATTTTATTTAATTTGTTTTTTAAATTTTTACGTAAATATATATTTTATGATTTTGTACTATTATGTAACACAAGCTGTAATTTTGTAATAATTGATTTGCTTTTTGTATATCAATATAGAATATATTAAATGAATTATATGTTTTGTTATGCTTTTTCTTCGGTATGAATCAGTTTTTTATGTTGAACTAAATTACTTCTAGTATTAAATGTTTTTTTACAAATATCACATGAAACTGATTGTTCTCCAGTGTGAATCGTTTTATGTTTCAGTAAACTACTTTGTGAATTAAGTATCATGCTACAAACGTTGCACGGGAAAACTTTTTCTTTACTATGATGTACTTGTTTATGTTTAAGTAAATTTGGTCGTTGACCAAAACTTTGATCACAAATATCACATGAAAACGGTTTTTCTCCAGTATGTACCCGTTTATGTGAAACTAAAATACTGTGTCGACTAAATGTTTTATTGCAAATATCACAAGAAAATGGTTTCTCCCCACTATGAATCCGTTCATGTTGAGCTAAAGCACCTCTTTGATTAAATGTTTTATTACAAAAGTCACATGAAAATGGTTTTTCTCCAGAATGAATTAGTTTATGCTTAGCTAAATTGGTTCTCTGATTAAATGTTTTGTTACACACATCACATGAAAATGGTTTTTCTCCCGTATGAATCCGTTCATGTGTAATAAGATGGCTTTTATCAACAAATGTTTTAGTACAAATTTCGCAAGAAAATAATCTTTTTTTAGTATGTATACGCTTATGTTCGATGAAATTTCGCCGAGCAGTAAATGTTTTATTACAAACTACGCACACAAACTGTTTATCTTCATCTGGAATTTGTTGTGGTTCTGAATCTGAATCACTTTCTTCTAATATTTCATCTTTGATGATTAAGTCTGTATTTAATTGTTTTTCAAGTTTAATATTTTCACATTTCACTGTGTCAAAATGTTGGTTGTTTTCATAATTTTGTTCATATTTCACACTCACATTGTCTAGTATATCTTCAACGTTGTCTTCTTCATTTTTAACTCCGTCATCTTTCATTTCATGAATATCGTCTTCGAATGGTTCAGTTTTAATAGTTACGAATTCAATATTAGGTTGTTTTTCATTATTTTCTTCACTGATTAACAAATGATTACTTTTATCTTTAACTAAACTTGCCATTTTTTTATGATTTATATTTTGCAAATTGATGTACTAATAATTATCCTATTAACACGTCAACTGTCGACACCATTAGCATCAATTCATAGCAGTATCGCCAACACCTGAAATTTCTTTCCCCTAACAATAATTTCAAAAACCCTTAAAATCTCCTAAACTACCAAATTTAAAAAACATAAATTATGTCGGCACTGTAGATTTTTTTTTATTTAAATTTTATATGTTATAGCCTTTAATTCCAAAAAAAAATTGTCATTTAAAAAAAAAAATGCGGCACTGCGCGTACCTTATGTTGCAACTTTACTTAGTTCATTACCAAATGGTAATGGTATTTCAACAATTAACTCATGTTTGTTTTCACTTGTTTTTTATAGTTTTGGAGAAAATGGACACCTAAGTTGCGCCATCACAGATAAACAGTGATGTTTACGAAAGAATGCTTCAAGGAATAAGGAATAACTTTTGTTCTATCTCTAACGATTTACAAGATGGATACATTTTCATTTGATTGAATGAGCAAAAAAATTTCATTTTAAAATTGGCATATCTTGGTCAATTTTTGAAGCTAGAAAGTCGAAACATAAACGAAAATGTGAAAAAATACTTCAGCTAGAACTGCTAATTAAACTTTTTTTTTTTATTTGATGCATAGTTTTTTTGTAATTTGTAAAAAACTGATTAAAACCCCACAAAAAATGAGGTTAGGTACACTCTTGAGAGGTTGACTTTTTTTACAAAGTGTTTACAATTACAACCAGCGTTAGCATTCGTACGATAATTATCGTACACATCACATAATTTAACCCTTCGTACGATAAAACATAGAGGTGTCGTTATGTGACCAAATTGTACGATAATCCAACGTATGCAACATAATTTTGCGATAATTTTTTTCTGTTCAAATGTTCCCACCAAAATTGAATTGATTTTTCACTATGCTGCCCTCTCGTATTAACTTTCTGAGTTTCTAATCATCGCAGATTACAACCTAAAAAAACGACTGTGAAAATCATGAAGGTTATAAAGACGAACGATCGCTATGTGTTAAAGCATCTGTCCCTGAAAATTTTCGTTAACATGCATTAATTTTTTCTTTTTTCACATGATATTCTATTTCATTTTATTAGACTATACAATAAGGTTCCAATTAAAATCGGTAGATACAATACAATATACAGTATACAATAAGGTTCCAATTAAAATCGGTAGATAGAGTCCATTTTAGTATGATTGTCTCATATTATAATATCCGCCAGCGGAAATAGCGTCCCCAAATTATTATATAATGGTGATTGAATTAGTTTTTTCTATCATTTTCCACCCAAAATTTTCGTTTGTCCATCCTCTAATTGAAAATTATGACACAATTAAAAATTTTATATAAAATGCAGATGCCATTCGTTTGGTAACGGTTCGCGGTCCACTTCCGAGTACGATAACTGTGGCGCTTCGATTTGACTTTGTAATTTTGTTAAATATAGTATAATAAAACGAAAATGAAGAGCTTCGACTTAGCTTTTCGAGTAATCGAAGCTTAAAGTGAAATTTGGAATCATATATTACGAGTTTTTTAAATTTTTTTGTAGAATTTGTATGTTTCCTTGGAAACCAATAATTCATATTTGCTCTGGTATTAGAATACTCTAAATTAATTTATAAAAAAAATTATCAAATTTTCTTCAATTTAGGTCTACAATGTTGGAAGCAAGCAAATAAAACGAAAATTTCCTTAATTTCCGTTTTATTATACTACATTGAACAATATTTCGCCAATTAAAAATTTGGAATTAATAAACAGAAGAAACATACCTTGGTGTTATTTTCACTCACAATTTCACTTCACTAATTAATTATACGAACAACATTAGTGGTGTGATTTCAATTAAAACAAAAGACGCCGGCTTTTATAAACATTCAAAAGAAGACACCGAAATTCTTGCAATTCAAGAATAATATATAATTTTAGCGCGAAAATTTTAAATTACTTGAATATAATCCAAAATTAATGTAATATTTGTGCATTACCATTATACAAATTAGATGCAAAGAATTTCAAAAAATCCCTAATACTGTCGGCGTCCGTTTGAATGATATATTCTTGGAAATGACTTTGGTGATGTAACTTTGCTGCTTTCAAATAAAATATTAAAACAATAAATTCATGAAATTTCGAATTATTTATTTTTGAATGTATGAAAAAATATAAATTGATATTGTATTTAAATTACATAAATTACAGTGTTTATATTCGATTAAATAATTAATTATTATCTGAAATCAGTCACATTCAGACCGACCCACAAAACAATCTATAAAAAAATACAGTAATTCACAAAATAAAATTATTTTTATTTAATTTTTTATTTTATTGTTTATTAATTTTTTTATTTAATTTTTCTTTTATTTTATTTTATTTTTAAATTTAAATAAACGTTTGTGAAAATTATATACATCACAGACTGGCTAATCATTAACCGATAATTTTGCAATATATAATCCTGGCGATGGAATGAAATAGAAGAGGTGGTCTTGATATTCAAAACCTTTCGAATCAATTGTTAAACCAATCATCGTAAAAAGTTATATAGGGTTGAGATTGACAAATTTTATTTAAATCTTAAAACAACTACTTTTTGTATAGGGTGTGACGGAATAGTAGAATTCACAGCAGAAAGAATAAGAAAAAGAAATATTCTACAAAAAATGCAGAGTTAAATGAGTTATATTAAGTTCAATCATTGAAACTGTTTTTGATGGCCTATTTTTTTAGATTTATCATCAGTTATTTTTTATTAGCAACAGTTCATTTTTTAATGATCTTGAAAGAAAATATCAATTTCAAAATCTGATCCCAGCACCGCTCTTTAACCGTTCGTCCATCGCGTGATAAGCGTGGATATGTATTTGATAATTTTTTTTTGTCTAAATAATAAAAAAAACTATGATCGTCAGAAGCTCCCAATAAATGTAATACATAATATTATAGTATTCATTAAAAAAAATTGCATTCCCGGGATTACAAAAATACGACACCCTGTCTATTACGCAACTCAGCATTGTCAAGCTAACCGTAGTAACCTCCATCTATCTTTTATAATTTGAATCATATACAATTATTATTTATAAATTATTCTACTAAATTCTAAATCTTATTCTAAATCTACATACTTTGAGGTTACGTTATAAAGATAATTAATGTTTTTAATTATAATTTATAAATTATTTGTAAGGAATTATGTTTGAATTAAAAATGTCATTTAATTTAATGCAAGGGAAACACAACTTGAAGACTTAAAATAAGCAAATCAACGCTGTATCACTGAATATCAATAAATGTTTCAAACTTATACCACAAATATATATGTTTTATTTAAAAATCAAAACAGACGTTCGTATTGGAATACCCTTTACATTTATTTACTGATTATTCCCCCAAAAAAGTGCAGAATACGTTTTTTTTTTTTTTTTTTTTTTTTTATAAAAAATTTATTTGATGTAAATGTTTATATGTAAAACAGCGCACATCGCCGTGTCAACTCAGTGCGGAAATTTCACGCAATAGACGAATGGTTAATGATCTTGAAAATGAAGTTCAATTACATGAACTGGCTTCAGTACACTCTTTTAAGCATACAACAACATTGGTATAAAATTCTTCTTAATTCATTATTTCTCGAGTTGCTCAACTGGTAATTTTCTAATACTCCGTACATATCTTATATTTATTTACAATTCAATCAGTTTGGTTGAGTTAACACAGTTTGACTTCTCTTAGTAGCGTGAAATAAGGAAAGTGATATACATATATTCAATGTTATCTTAAGAGTTAGCACGAGTTGGCTTTTTTTTTTTGCAATCTCGCTTTAGAAAAGTGATGTACATCCAATATATGTATATCACTCTTCTAATGAGATCTGCGATAAAAGAGTAGTTGGCCAACCCGTGCTAACTCAATCCAACTGACTTAGTAATAAGTTTATGTGCTTTTAGAGTGAATGTATGTATATCTTCAAATACGCACTGTACAAAATATCCAAGCCGTGCTATCTCAACCCAACTGAGTAGTAAATATGAATATATAAGAAACTAGAGTGAATGTATAAACAAATTACTCTTCGATAAAAGACAAACATCTTTTATTAAAGTATATTCAACGCAAATAACTAAATTTTTTGATTGAAATTAGTACCGAATAGATGGATTTCGATTATCGATAAGTGGACATATCTTCAGACTCAAATCTCTGAGACACACATTTTGAGAAAATATTTTTATTATTTTGCCTGGTCGAAGCTAAAATTCTTTCGCAGTTACCCTGCCTATAGCCACCAATGGCTATATTAGAAAGCAACCCTATTAAGTAAAATTCAATTTTAAGATATTTTAATAAAATTTGATAATTTCAACCTTTTTAGCTTTTGAAGAAGAGGTAATCGACGTCTTATTCGAATGGTACTGTACTCATGACAACCCCTCTATTACCTCCCATCAACAAGCTGTACAATTACTAAATATACCGTATTTATTATTTTTATTTTAAAACTACGTTAAAGTGGATTCAAACTTTTTTCTTTTGTTCCTCCTTTTCGTCCGCTTTTTGGTGGTGTTAACATAACATTTTTTTCTGGTGACTCTATTGAACTCTCTTTACATGGTGTTCTTGGTGGTAGTAACTTTGCTCTTTCCTTAAAAAAATTCAAAATGTTAATAATTGATTTAATCAAAAAAAAAATATAAAATCAAATACTTTTTAAGGTAGTTCAAGCCACAGAATAATTTATATAAACACAACCAATTTATTAAGGATGTACGAGCACCAAGGCAATTTTAAATGAAAATTTTTTTTTAATGAAGTTGGGTCAAATCTAAATCAAATCTGATAATTTGGGGGTAAGGGGGTTGCCCCACTATTTACATAAATAAATGGCTTCAAAAGTAGATATATGGAACATTGGTTTTATGGTAAAACGGTAGATGGATGATATGTGATGGGGGGGGGGTAAATGAACTGAGAAGTTGGCACCTATGAAAACAAACAATTGAATGAGTTTTGTTGACGCAACCGTTTGGTTTTTGACGTCACGTAAATAAAGAAAGATTACCACTCTTAAATAGCCACACACACATAACTGATATTCCCATATTAATACCTTCGTGGGTAAACAGTGATGTTTACAAGAAAATGTTTCAAATAAAAGTTGTTTATTTTTTTATAAGGAACAATATTTTGCACATTTAAACATTTGTTCTATCTCTAACGGTTTACAAGATGGGTCCTACGGAACCAAGACCCAATTGACCTATGTTGCTCATTTACAAACTCGACCTCACTTTTAACGTCTTAAGCACACTATAAAAATTTTAGCTTGATATCTCTTTTCGTTTTGAGTAATCGTGATGACAGACAGACAGACGACAGACACACAGACATACGGAAATGGACTAATTAGGTGATTCTATGAACACCTAAACCAAATTTTTTTTCGTAGCATCAATATTTTTAAGCGTTACAAACTTGGGACTAAACTTAATATACTTAACTTTCATATACATGGTATAAAAAGAAGAAAAAAAACCAGGGAAGCGGGTGTTTGCAGCTAGTAAATAAATAAACAAAATGCTTAATAAATACTCACCAACATTTCTAAATTAATATTATGGGTTTGCATTGTATGCGTTTCATCGTTAACAATATTTGGTATTGTTTTCGTCAAGCCAGTACGTGAATTTGTTTTCTTCGGTTCAATTCCTGTAATAACTGGTCGTGTTGTTTCCTTGACAACCACTGCAAATGGATACATCCAATCAACACATGGTTTTAACGTTTGCCATGTCAGACTGGATACAGCTAACGCAACTTCTCGATTAAAAACGTAATAAACAGATGCGGCCGCAATAACCGCATATGAAAATCGAAACAATCCAATATCCCAGGCAGCTAAATTACATATACGTATTGCTGTTTCGTAATCCATTGCTGAATATTGTGGATAAACAAATGAATTCTCATTTTGTTCTTTACATCGGACCATCGACGTTTCATGATTCCCGTGATGTGTTGATTGAATTTCAGTCTTATGTATATATATTTGCATATATAAGCACAGCCAATAATTAACGGTCATTGGCGTCAATTCCCAATTTAATTCTCTTAATACAATCACCTCTTTCGTTAATATATTATCATCCGTACATGCGCCATCTGTTACATATGAAAATTCTGCTAATTTTGGTGGATATATTTCTTCAACTTTCGCCGCCAGAAATAAACATGTAATACCTATAAGAATAAATATTATGTTAAATATTATTTACTACAGTGAAACCTGGTTAAGTGAGACGTCAAGGGGCCTGTCTCATTTACAGAGGTCAGAACACAGGTTATTTCAGTTATAGAGGTGCGATTATTAACTAAAATAACGTATTATCAATATCATGGCTGCTACAAAAATTATGAATCACGAGCCTTCGCGCGAAATCTTGTGCTTTTTCTTTAATCGGTTCAACTTACCGAAACGTTTTTGTTACGAAGTTGCTTAGCCCTTGTTAGCAAACATTGTTCAAGTTCAGGATATTGTGATAAACGTACACGTTTTAGTTTTCCTTGTCGTTCAAAACATTGAGATTGAGTTTTATCTTTATTCTGAATTATTCTACAAAGAGTAGATTTTGGCTTATTAAATTCGACACAGGCTTCATTGCGTGTCTTCCCACTTTCATAAACGGATATTAACTTCAGTTTTTCACATAGTCACGATACATTCGTATGGTAGTAAATCAAAACTAAATCTGAAGGTCATTGAGACTCAAATATAGTTAAGTGCGGAATTTTCGGGAACAATAAAAATAAGTAAGTAAACAAAGAAAACGTTACCTCAGTTCTCGGTTAGAAAGGTTAATGCATATAAAATTCACTCGTTGTCTCAGTTACAGAGATAACTATGACGATAAAATCGAAAGAACGAATCCCAGATATAGAGGTTTACTTTATTCCAGTAACGGAGATAGCTCAGTGCCAAAGTGTCGGGACCTCGGTATGAGTTTCAGAGGAATAGTGGGAGTTTACGATTATATCGTACATGATTTACTCTTGTAGTAGTGTGTGTTGAGTGATAACACTATAAAATTTTAATTTTAACTTTTGTTTTATCTCTTACGATTAACAAGATGGGTCCAACGGATTCAAGACCCAATTGACCTATGGTGCTCATTTAAGAACTCAGTCTTACTTTTTACATCCTGATTACGCTATAAAAACTCGATCTCTCTTTTTGTTTTTGAGTTATCGTGCTGACAGACGGGCGGATAGACTGACAATCAGAAATGGGCTAATTAGGCGATTTTATGTACAACTTTACCAAAATTTTGTTCGTACGATCAATATTTTTAGGCGTTACAAACTTGTGATTAAAGATAATATATATACCTTGATATATTTCATATAAATAGGGTATAAAAATTATACATATTTTCGAGGAAATTTAGTAACATTCTTCCATATTCCATTTTACATAAACGTAAAATACCGATCCGATGTAAAGTTTAATCCTCTACAAAAAATTGTATGTACAATTTATTGAAAATTTGGCTTAGCTTACGAGACATTTGAAAAAAACTAAAAGGGGTTCTTTTTCAACCCTATCTTCAATTTCCACCCTCTTATTTAATAGCACTCCGCGGTTTTTTCTTGTTTAATAACTCATTAAACGATTCTAAATAAACTGAATATGCGACACCAAAGTTTTTTCCTAGCTACAGGGATGTGAAGGAAACACTGAGGGAGACAAACTGACAAATCTTACAGAAATGGATATCGAGGTAACTGATCGGTCTATACAAGGAAGCGAATTAGGATAAAAAAAGTTAAAATATGATAAATTAAAGTACAAACCTAATAATTGAAGTTGTGTTTTTGGAACGTCGTGACGTTTGGATAAATATCTATCAATATAATCTATAGCTAAAAAGTATGTTTCTCTATGTAATCGATATACTTCGCATACTTCTGATAACCAATCTAATAAAATAGCACGCATTCTAGGTATTAAAGCTGGATTATTTTCAAACACATTTTGTACACGTTGTTTTGCACTATCTTCATCCTCTTTCATCATCACCTTCCACATTTCGGTACTATCCGCCCATGGTAATACCGGTAATGGTGGCGGATGTGCTCCACGCGGTGTCATAAATGGTGAACCTAATCCAAATGAATGACAATTAGGTGTTCGCAATCCCTGTGCCAATAATGATGTGTATGTGTCGTCTTCATCGCTTTCCGAATAGATTTTCTTTGATGGTTGTATATTTTCTTGATCCTAAAATGCGAACAGAAAAATTATATTAAAAGAAATAAAAAATTGAACTACAATCTGGATTAAAATGGTTAAGTCATCATGTGACTAGTCAAGTTGCCAACTAATTTATAATGATTGAATTTAAATCTATCCTACTGGTTTTGTAAGTTCCGAAAAAATATCACAGTTATACAGTATTAATAGTATTTTTACAGCATATTTTTAGTTGTTTCGGTCAGTTTTTTCATCGAAACATTTACGATAATAAGGTGGTAAAATAAGTATATTTAAGTGGCAATAATACTATACAGATACGAAATATTTATGGTAAATAATTTTTTACGTAGTTTGCGAATCCGTTGTAGGAGCTGGTGAAAAATTAACAGTTTTTCTTTAATTAACGGAAGTCACAAATTTTCAGTGTCATTAAAGTTATTTTTAGTACCTAACAATCAATAAATGAATTACGTTAATTAAGATAGGTTATTAATTACCTTATTTAACATTAAATATGCTTAAAATGTACAAAAAATGATTTTAATCGCGAAAAATGAATATTTCTAGATTTGAGGTTATGATGTTCTCTGATATCATGGATATAGGAATATTTTAAAAGGGATGGAGTATAACCGAGTGGAGTCTCACTCAGGGGGAAGAGGCAGGGTATCATTGTGCCTACTTTCGATTGGCTGTTAACTAGGCGCATGCTGAAAGTATGCTCAAAGCCTTCTTTAAGTGTTTTTGATTCGTTTGTAAGCATGGAAACATGTTTGACAAATGGTTGACGTATGTGGACAACATAAATAAATAATCTTATATTCAAAAAAAAGTAAAATTTGTAAAGAAAAATAAATATGTGAAGTATTTATGCTTGTTTTAAAAGAATTTTTTCAACGATATAAGTAACCTAAACGCTACAATATTCTATTCAATTTAGTGAATATTCAATCTTCAATCCTAGTGTTACAACTATTATAAGTTAACTAATGAAATTCAAAAGAAGGCTTAAGAATGTCTCGAAAATACGTCGATTAATTTTCAATACTAAATTTCAACGTATTATAGACATACATTTTTTTCTTTAGGGTAAAAGATTTCACTTTAAATAGAAAGATTTTTTGCTCGGATCAATCTACAACACACGCAGAATTGCTACCTATTTAAATTTTTCCGCAATTGAAAGTGCGAACAGCCGCAGCCAATCAAAAGCAGGTATATTACTTGAGGCAATCTAAAACCATGGATATAGAAATATTAAAATCTAAAACACACGAAATATTATCGTTCTATTTGTATTTCCCGTAAATAAGAGCCGCAGACAATCAAAAGTAGGCACATTGCTTCCCCCCTTTGTGATACACCCCCCTCGTCTAATGTAGGATTTTATACTACATTCCTACTATAATTACTAGATCCGTGTCTAGAAAAAACGATTTTTAATTTCGGAAAAAATTTTTTGAAAACTATGGTTTAAGCTAGTTTGGACCGTGCTGATCAAAAGTTTTTATAGACTTAACCCTTCAAACCTTTCCCTTATGAACTACGGCCCCATATAGGCATAACTTTTGAAGGGCCGTAGCTTGAACGGGAAGGGTTTCAGATGGTTGAGTCCATAAGATTTTTATATCAGCATGATCAAAACTGGCTTAATCTTTAGTTTTCAAAAAATTTTAACCGAAATCAAATATCAATATCTCCTTATGTGTGCATAACCTTTGAAGGGTCGTAGTTCGAGAGGGGAGAGTTTTTGAGGATTGAGTCTAAAAATCTGTTAATCAGCATGATCAAAAGTACCCAGGGCAAGTAGAATATGAATATAACATATCCAAATTTCAAATCGATAGAATAAAGGGTATAATCGCAGTGCTTGAAATTCAATTGTTACTTTAACCATTCTTATCTGGAAAACCGCCAATCAAAGATTTTAACTTTATAAAAAATTCTTTTTGATTTTTTAGCTCATTTTAAACAGAAAAAGTATCTTATTTTTTCGTAAAAATTACCGCTTTAGGTTTGCATGCATTCTAAAAACGGCCGTTTTCAAGACCAAAACAAAAATTTCTTGAAACTTGACGAAAAAATGTGAATGTATGATTTTTTAAACATATTTTGTGTAATTTTCTCTTTAAGAAGTTCAGGTGCTGTACTAATGCTCGTTATTATAAGTCAGTAATTACTCTATGTCAGGGGTGGCCTACCTGCGAAGAGAGAAGTGGATTTAAAAACTGAATCAGCTTAATCATAGATTCAAGATCAGCAACTTTAAAAACCCCCGTTAATGCCTCAAGAAGGCTTAAATTTTCAAAAAATAAAATGGTATTATTTATTTAAGGGCTCTACTTATGCGGGTTAAAAGAGAGGAAGGGGTAACAAAATAAACATAATCACTGAAAATTCGAGATCAGAAAAAATTCGAAAATCCTCTTATACGTTATTAAAATTCTAAACTTGTCAAAAAAATGATCTATTTTATTTTGAGAGTCTTAAAATCCCCGAAAGGGAGTGGTAGGTGCATAAAAGAGTTTATTAATAAAAATATCTTAAATTTCGGATTACTTCAGCATTTTGATCTTTTTAAAATCTTATTAAGGCTATCTGATTTTCTTTACGATAATCCCCTTTCACCTCCAATTGCGCGGGGGTGAAGGGGGTTTATAACTAAAAAGTTCCGCTTTGAATCATATAGACTTTTTTTAGGATAATTTTCTGAAGCCAATGAAAAAAACCGCAAGTCAATACACCCAGTAAACAATTTTTTCGTATGAATCAAAAAATTCTAGGTTCGTTTTTTGTACTACTTAATTTAGAAAAAAAAAATGGCAAAAATCATTTTATTCAAAATAGTCTCAAGTGCAAAAATTTAAAAAAAGACAATTTTACAGCTCAAGAACTTTATATTAAAAACTTTGGCGGAGCTTAAAAATCAAGATCAGATGATCGGAGAGTTCTGGACGAACTCATCGCCAAAATTTGTCAATCAGGGAAGTAAAGTTGAATCAAATAAATAAAAATAAAAAACAATGGTTCATAAACCTCCGTAACGTGAAGGGTCAAAATATTTTATTATATGTTATAATAAAATATACCTGTTCTTAGAAGCACCTGTTGATTTGCAGTACCTTAAACCTTGAATTATTTACTTCCACAAAAATTGTTTTCAAAGGCGTTTCATGAACCATCTTAAGTTTGACGGTCATACGCCAGTGAACTACGTTTTGCAGGCAAAAAAATTGTGCTGCAAATTTTTGGACTTTTTTCAGTTTTATACTTATTACGCAGGTAGAGTTCGTACAAAACGAAGTGGCAACGAGCAAGAGAGAGTGTATGATGTATATGTATGTGCACTCGTATCTACACTCTCTCTTGCTCGGTGCCACTTCGTTTTGTACGAACTCTAGTACAGCTTTTTTTTTGCTTGGAAACTCCCTTCAGGGGTCCAAATAACATACCAAAACAACAGTTTTATATCGAATTCTGGTCGCAATTAATAATAGTTTTCTAATAGTTTTCAAAAATAGAAGTGTTTCCTAGAAAACTTTATTTTTCGTTTTTTTCTAAGAATTTTCATAAGGATCACTGATTGAAGCTACTAAGAAATCGTTTATATTTTTGGAGAAAATAGACACCATTGTTTTGCCATAATTTGCCCTCAAGACAATGATGTTTAGGAAAAATTGTTTCAAACAAAAGTGATTTATTTTTTGTAAGGTACTTTTTTTACATTTAAACATTTATTCTATTTCTAACGGTTTAACATGAGCAAAACTTAAAATTTTACCATTTCGGAAAACCATATGTTTTGTAAGCATCATATCTCAAAAACTATCAGACATACAGAACTGTGTGGCAACTAATGTCAAAAGCTCATAGTTTTTGAATCAAACTGCAAAAACCGAAAGAAATCCGAAAATTTTGTATATTTTTTGCGTGCAAAACGTATTTTCATGCTATCCTAAGGGATCCAAATAACAAAATAGCAGCTTTACATCGCATTTTGCATGATATTTACGAAAAAATGTTTCAAACAAAAGTTGTTTATTTTTTTATAAGGAACATTTTTTACATTTAAACTTTTGTTCTATCTTTTACGGTTTACAAGTCCTGCGGACCCAATTGCCTATGTTGCTCATTTATGAAATCAACCTTTTTTTTACGTCCTAAACACGCTATAAAATTTCAGCTTGATATCTCTGTTCGTTTTTGAGTTATCGTGATGACAGGCGGGAAGATAACCGAAAATGAACTAACAAGGTGATTTTATTAATAAGTATACCAAAATTTTGTTGCTGGCATCAATATTTTTGCCTGCGTTACAAACTTGGTACTAAACTTAGTATACCTTGATAAATATTATATATATAACAGGGTATGACAACACAATTAATAACACAATTAATAAATGTTTTGTTTAGAAAATTTTTTCACTACAATAAGAGAAAATAATTAAAAGTTATGAGCATGATGTGGAAAAGCCGGCTGGGTAATGTATAATCGCATGGTTGTCTTCTAGGCTATTCCACAAAGTGGAAATATCGAGAAATGATCATTAGAAATGTTTACCAACGAGGGATCATACTCTTTAAACTAAAGAGTGTAAATTACAAATTCTGATGTTATATTTGGCAGGTGTTTAGAAATTCGAAAAGTGTTAGCAAACTATTATACACTAATAATAAAATAATAAAAATTTTGATCATACCGAATCCAAACTGCATGCTCGCTTCCTTTTCGTATAAATATTACCAGAATCCCTAATAATAATACAAATTTTATAAATTAATTAAACTAACACTTTATGTAAACTTTAAGCAACGAAATTTAACTTACGATTCAAGATCAGCCATTCTAGTTAAAAATTTGTAAATATTCACTGTAGGGCACCTAAATACAAAAAAATTTATATTAAAAATAAATTGTAATCGAAAAGTTCTAAGAAAACTCAAGGAAAATACTTGAAAATAAATAATACGATCACATCCCGCCAAAGATGCATTGACGCGGCACCATAAATTTACGAATATTTCATATTAAATGCAAAAAAATTTAAAAATTACGTTTCTCAATTTTAAATATGATTAATAAATATTTAAAAAAACCAAATATAATCGAAATAAAACCGAAAATATCAATTTTATTTCAATCTTTCGATATAATAAGGGCGCGAAAAAGTTACCTCCTACTGGAGACACGTATTTAACTAATTAATAAAATTCAAATAAAAATTATTATAATAAATTTACTAAAAATTATTAATTAAAATTAAATTCTAAATTGATTTTTAAAATAAAATAAGCAATTCGACTTATTGGATAAAAAATAATTAACTCGAAGGATAGCAAACTGTTCCTAATATTGGCGGTAACAATTTCCCGCAAAGATTTTTATAGCGTTAATTATCAATATTAGAAAATTTATACATGTTAATCGAAACTTAATTATATTTAATAATATTAATTAACTATGAATTTTCGATGTTATTTAAGACAAATTTACTGTAAACATTAAAAATGAAAATAAGAAAATCCTACTTAGAAATATTTTTATAATATGCATATTAAAAAAATTCACTTACCATGAATTAATGAGATTTATTCCTTCACATCAAATTATTATTAAAATGCAATGCCATTTTATTCACATATACTTTTAAAACAAATTTTATTTAAAATATTTAAATAATAAAAACTTTACGAAACACTTGTAAAAAAACTTTTAGAACATCTCACATTCATGGGGGAATAAAGACAACTGCGATTTAAAAACATATGGTTTAATAAAAACATAGAATACCCACTAGGATTTATCACTACTATATACTTCTCCGTGAAGTCGAGTTTGTTATTACGATGAATGTGTCTAAAGTAACTGTCCCAAATGATGGACATTGAAGTAACTGTTCCAATTGATGGACAAAACTGATTTAATAATAATTGATTACGCTACACTTATTCATATCAACTGAATTTAAATAACCAGGTTCGTATCAAGATTGTATTTTGGACAGATCCCTCGAATTAAAATATTTTATACTTTTTTATACAGAAAAAAGTGATGTAAAACAAGAAAGTTTTAAGAACATAACAAAAAACACTACCGGTCAAAATTATTGATTAACGAATAAATTTGATTACCAATTACAGTAATTTTTGCTAAATAATACTTATAATGTAATGTAATATTATAATACAATTCGGTAATAGACCTTTTAATTATAAATTACGGTTTGTTACATTTGTTAAACATGTAAATATCTATTTCAATTTCTCAAATCTTTTCGCTAATTCGATCGATTTTGTATTCGGAGCTGCGTTCGTTCTATCCTTCTACTTAGACAGATAAGTTGTATTAGATGTATGTCAACAAACTGGCTTAGTTGCGTCAATTTAACGCCAAAGTATACGCAATGGCGCGTTATTGGCGTAAAATCATCAGTTTCTAGGATATATCCTCAGACCGAGGATATATCTTCAGGCTACATTAGTCCTACTTACTACCATGAGTTGGACAATCGCAGAAGTACGAAAGTATCAATTTTTTATAAACCGTCGATTTACGAAGTTATTGAACAGAGAGTCCGTAATATCACTTTCACATAAATTTAATCAATTATATCTCTCAAACGTACGTTAAAAAATGTAATTTTTTTTTTTTTTGGTTAAACTTTCGAGTATATAAAAAAATGTTGGGTCAAGGGTACTGGGGGTTTGCTATGAATTACGTTCGTCGGCCTTCTACTAAAGTATAGAAAATATACTTATGTATATAATACCAAGAATCTATCTTCAGGCTGAGATCTGCTCCTAAGCACTCCTCCTACTAAGACCCATCGTAGCAAGTTTTACTAATGTAGCCTGAAGATATATCCTTATAGTCTTAGGATAGATCCTAGAAACTGATGATTTTGCGCATCCTACAAAACTTTATCTACGCTTCTAAAATTAGAAAATAAACGATAACTATTATTTAAAATTTGTCATGACTTATTGAGACAAATAGAAATTTTAATAAGTTACTATAGTAACTAAATTCAAACCTCCCTAGTGCGGGAATGAATTCATTATTACACTATGGCGGTAATGAACTATTTTTTCCACGCATACTGAGTGAAAAAAGAACTTATTTTCTCAAGAGCGTAGGTAATAGTATATAAATAAAAATTATGTAGCCTTTTATAAAAAAAAATTGGAAATTTTGAGATTACCTATGTTTATAAAAAATTACAGTTGATCATTGAATTTGGCAGTTAATTTTAGTCAATTCAGTTTTAAAAAATGTTTTTTAAAACTATGTTATTTTAATTGTTTATAATTTTTTCTGTAAAATTAATTGTAAAAAAAAAATATTCAAAAATGATTGCTGATTTGACTAAACTGTGTCCCGCCTCGACACTGATAAACTACCTTAAGTTATTTCCCTTACCTTTTTGTAATTCGAAAAATATTTTATTATTTTTTCTTTGTAATAAACAAGCTTACAGATTTTTCCTAATTACAAGTTCTCTCTGAATCAGGTAAAAAAATTAAATATTTGTTTCCGGTAATTTGTTTAATTTTGAAGTAATTATATTTACACAAAATTTTTAGGGGCTAGGTAACAATAAAAGATTGTAATTGCAAATTAATGATGCTTTGTAATTTGTTAATATTAAATTAACGTAAATTAGTCTAGACGTTGCAAAGGTAATTTTACCTGTAGGTACCTATTACAAACTCTTTTAAAATGTTTACTTATAAATAAGGTTTATTGTATTGTTTGTAAGGTTGTACGAGAATTTGTAAACTGTCAAAATGTGTATACGATTTTGGAAAATTTTTTTAATTTGTGTAATTTAATTTTGACTTGAGAAAACCTTAATAAAATAAAATAACTTTTGAAGAAAATTAGTATCTAATAGTTGTAATTTAGGGGTCAATATTCATTCTTTGTATATTATTGGTTTACTACAGTTTCCTTTAAAAGTGTTTGTCAAAATTTTGTCAAAAGTCAAATTTTTTTATTTAAATTTTTCTTGTATTTTACGATTTGAGAGATGCGTTCTATTGATCCATGGCGATCCAGGAGTATCAGGTTGAAAATTTTTTTATAAACCTTCTTTTTTGCCTACATTTAATATATTCTGATATTATATTTAACCTCTAACCATAAATTTCTATCAATTAATATATCCCTAACATTATCTAGCAAATATTTTCAAATCCAATTGGCGAACGAAATTACCTAGAGATGGCTCTGGTGTGAGTGCAATATGGCCGATATAGAGGATTTTCGTTCAAGTTGTCAAAATAAATTTTTGCATTTTTTTTGTTTATTTGTTTTTTTTAACATGGAGAAAGCCCTGGATATTAATATTGGTGATATATTTTATCTACTTGGTGGATCAGTAAGGCCGTTGAGGGAAGGAGAGGCGCTTTCTCGTTCCAAAAACTTGTTTTTCTGTGGTATCCAATCGAAGCAAAATAATTGTTTATTAATCAAATCTTCATGTTTGAAAACGTCGAACATCACCGAAAAACCTCATGAGATCCAAATCAAAGTGTTTGTAGCCAATGACAACAAAAAAATCGAATGCTATTGTTCTTGCAAAGCGGGCAAGTTTTGTATCCACTTTAACCTTAACTTTTCGCATTTTGGAAAATTATGAAAACTGACGCCTGTAGATCTTGTTTTCCCACACTGGGGAACACCACAACGTTTTTAATTTTTGATAATTTCATCTCAACAACAAAAACATTCAGCACTTGTGTAGCTGTCAAATCCTCTATAATAGTTTCACTAGTCCTCGCTGCACTAGTTTTCTACCCGCGTCACTTAATTATCCTTTTGTTCACAATTTTATTTTTAGCCCATGATACTTGCTGATAATCTAACTTTCTCGTGGAGTTATTGTAAGTAGCTAGTATTATAAAGTACCAAAAAAAGTCTGCAATAATTGTCCCACGGGAACATACTATCGGGATAAAAAGCTATGTTCTAATTCAGGTTATAAACTATCTGTTTTCCAAATTCCATTCATATTCGTTCAGTAGTTTTTGCGTAAAAGAGTAACAAACATCCATCCAGACATCCTCACAAACTTTCACGATTATTTTAGACTCACGGTCTAAAAATGTACCGGTTAAGAAAAAAAACAGGCTAGAGAAATAATATCAACATTTACTTTGGTTCATTGTGGAATGTGTATATTATATCTGTAAAAATGCTAGCCTATTTTTTAACCACGGGTAACGAACTGCGAAATTTCTCACGAGCTGAGCTAGTTACTTTTACTAGATTTTGTTTTCTTGATCTGGTTCATTTTCAAATAAATAAGGAACAGCTTGTCATACAAATTTCAATTTGACTAATATTAATCGAGAAAAACTGAAAAGAAACCTTTTTAGAATTTTATTCTCTATGTCACTCTGCTTTTCTAATGCGGTAATTCTGAGACCCTAACTGTACTGATCAAGTTTTAGTGAGCCTCTGGTCACCAAAAAAGAAATTGAAATGGGCTTGTTCAGCAGAAATAGGCGATCTACAGCGCCTTCTCTTTTTATGCGCCGACACACATGCGCAAAAGAATACTTTTTTTTTTGTGCGGCCGCACAATAACGAACAATTCTTTCCGTATCCCATTTACCAAAAATTATCGTCTAAATGTGTGGTTATTTTTAATTTTTCATTGAACTGTATGGTGATGTTTTAATTTTTTCATTAAGATATACTGCAAACTAAAGTCCTGCCATCTATGAAATAATTAAACAAATTATCAGAAATCTTAGTCGATAATGTTGGTAAATAGAAATGTTTATGTATGGATAGAAACTACTTGTGTAAATACTTGTTGAGGTGTTTTTTTTTAAAACTAAAATATAAAAATTCCCAAATGCGAGAATATTTTCTAAGTTGGATAAAAAAATTCTTTAATTTCTTATTAATCTAATAATTATTCTAGTGATAATAATAATAATTAGTCTAGTATATATCAGTTTTTCATAAAGATGGTGATATTTCTACTAATAAAAAAAAAAATTTATTTTCTCACGTTTCGCTCATGCTGCACGTGTAAAATTTGTTAATTTTCAATTATCTCAGTGTGATAAATCGCTTTCAAATTTTAACATGGTGTGCATTGTGCATTTAATAACTTATTTTAGTTTTGTAAATTTCTTAATATATTGTATTTGTAGAGCAACTACCTTAACACGATAAAGTTGTTGATTTAATATTTCAACATGTGGACAATCACAGTATACATATAATGATAAATTCTCATTTATAATTTCAAAAGAGCTATAATGAATTTCGCTAATTCGTTATCCTCAAACTCAGGCTGCCTTCAGATTGCCCGATTGTTCATCTACTTTTATTTGTCATATGTTTATAATATAAGTGTATACAATCCATCCCCACAAAGTTATTTTTCAAAAGAAAGGTTTTTCGGTTTTAAGTTGGGTTGCCCACTCAAAATTTCAAAATATCTGAAGATCATTTCAACATATCCGGAGAAATATATTCCAATATATAAATGTAATTGGAAAAAGCTGATTTTTATTAATATTTTCAAAAATAAAACAAAGTAATCAGATAATCAGACTAATTGTAGAATCAAATTTGTTTTTTAGCGATTGCCGTTACTATTATGGGGTCGTTGATTGGAACATACTCATCGACTCAGTGCTTCTATTTTATTTCGTACATTGAACAAACCTAACTAACGTACATGCGATTATGATAAACCTGTCAAATGAAATGTCAAATTTAAAAGTCTTATTGTTTTGTGAGGTTAAATAAGAATATCAAAATAAAAGAATTTTTAATTGTATAAATTTCACTTTTATTATTAATTTCCTTAAGGAAAAACTGATTAAAATCATTCGAATTTTATATTTTTGAAAATGAAGTTTCAATATTGATTCTAAATTCAAAGTTTCGTTCCATATTTTTATGAAATTTAAGAGTACTCGTAATATTTAAATCTTTAAGATTTTTATTTATTTATTTTTTTTTTTTTTTAATTTTAGATCTGAAAAAACACTAAAAAGAACTTTAAATAAATCTAGTGCATTTGGAAGTGAAGAAAATAAAAAGGTTAAAAGTGTAGAAATTGATTCCACAGTGAATGTAAAAATTGAATGTGAAAATGAGAATATGATTCAAAATAACGAATTCTTTGATGTTATAGATGTAAAAATTGAGTGTGAAAATGCGTTTATGATTCAAATTAATGAATTTGTTGATGTTAAAAATATTAAGACTGAAGTAAATTTTTTTAGTAACGAAGATGAGTTTGTATTACCGGATTAGAGAATTTGCTCTCAAGTTTAGGGCATTTTTTTTGTATGGCGTATCATAGGACTCTCTGTGACGGCTTTACAGAATGACGCCTTCAAAATGAACAATCCAAACCGTAAAATCATATTTTAATATCATTTAAAAATTAAAATCTGATAAAATTAATATTTTTATATTTTATAAATCCATTTTGATATCAAAATTTTAAAGTAAAATATGGCATTTTTTTAAATATTTTGAAAAACGCGCCACGTTCAACATAAAGGTAGTGGTTTATTATGGGTTTATTCTCCACAGACCTTAATCCCAAAGTTCTTTTGTTAAGTATTTTACGAAAATACATATTTCAATTTTCGAAAATTTCAAGTATTTCTGGAATTTTCCTATGTCGAGTTATAAGCGTTCGTGAGTGAATTTGAGGTACTTATCTGGGCGAGGTCTAGTCATTGGCCGTTGCGTACTTTGTATTGCGGATCAGGCTGTCTAAGTGATTGAAAACATGTGTCAGTTTGTAAATTCCCGTTTTTCTTTGCGTTTTCACGATTTCATTATGTGTTTACGAAATTAATAATTATGCAGAGGTTCTAGGGCAACGAAGAAAATGTTTTTTTTTTTTTTTTAAATTGTCGTTTTCCGAAGCACCTATTTTCCTACAACCTTCTATTTTTCTGTTTTTTATCAAAATGCTTTTTCCGATATTTTTTTTGTTGAAAAAAAACAGGATTTTTCGCACATTTTCAATATTTTTAAGCAACTTCCTACACTCCGATGTTTTTCAAAGTATATTTTGTTAAAAACTACTATTTTTCTCCTAATTACCCAGTTTTAAAACCCGTACGAGATAATTTTTTAAAATTTAAACTCTTTAGCTTTGTACTAATTGCTTTATGTATATAGTCAATAAAACTTTTATTTTAAATATATTTTTTTATTTAATTATGAAAATCAGCATTTAATAATTATATGAAGAAAAATAACAACAAAAATGATTCCTTGACAAAGTATCTTTCAGGTAGGTTTATCTAAATTTTAATTATTAAATATTATTATTATTTAAATCACAGCGATATATAAATCAGCATTTAATAATTATATGAAAAAAAGAAATAACAAGAATGATTCTCTCACAGAGTATCTCAAACCTAGTTTTTTCTATGTAGAGCGGGCGCTGGATGGGGTTGAGTGTGCAAATTATTTGTACCGCATTTTGTCAATTGATTATGCAAAAATTGGACCAATGGTGTTTCTAGTAAGATCCAGAATATTAATCTATAAGCTTTTCTGATCAAGAATCAATTGACAAAATGCGGTACTCATATTTTGCACACTCAACCCCATCCAGCGCCTGTTCTATTGTGTATCTAAATTTTAATTGAGTCGTTTATTTTGAACGTGGCCTAACTCCATTTTTAAATTTTTTCCGGTTATCATGGTTACGTGTACAACTTTATGTTATTTATAAGTAAAGCATTTCAGATTGCTTATAATCCAAATACGATAATTCTTGACACATAAATTTTCAGAGTTAGTTTAATAATCGAACCGTGTAGTTTGAAAGTGGCCTGACTCCATTTGTACTTAAATAATCAAGATAATATATTTACTATTGATAATGTCGAAAAGTAGAGATGAAGGTAATTTTAATTAATTAGTATTTACAATCTAGCTTCAGTTTTTGGACAATTGCGTTAGTTGAATAACCAGTACGTTTAATTAATATAACACTTAAAATTTAATATTAAATTTTAGAAATTATTTCACCCATGGGGAAGAACAGAACAAGACTATTATTTAGTTCAGATAGTGAAGAAGAAATAGTAAGTATACTAATTTTTTTTTTTTAAATCGAAAAAAACAGAATTATAGAACAATATTCGTCTTTAGAGAATGAATCATACATCAAAAAAATGCGAAAGATTAAACGGAATTCAGGAGAAAGATATTGTACTCAAATCGAAAATATTGTACCGGAAAAAATTTTCGAGAAACAATATTGCCATTGCCAGAATGAATGCACAAAAAATTATGATGAAAAAAAAGAAAGAATATTTTTGAGAAGTTTAGGGGTTTGGGAAATTTTAACAACCAAAATGTATTGCTTTACGAAGGTGTCGAGCGCAAAATTGTGGAACGAAGATGTCCAACAAACGGAAAAAGTTCGCCAAAAAATTAGAGTTTTAGATATTTGTTCCATTCTACAAACGGAATCGTAAAAAATTATTTTTAGATATTTTTAAAATATGATGGTTGGATCATCAAGAAAATTATCTGAGGAAAGAAAAAGCATGTTCAAAACTATATTAATAGTTTTCCTAAATTTGAATCCCATTATACTAGATCTCATAATCCTAATAGAAGATATTTACATCCTGATCTAACTCTTAGGAAATTGTTAACTTATACGAGCTTTATTGCGAAGAAAATAAAGTAAAAGCCGTTAATGAGTGAGTGGACTTACAGAAAAATATTTTAAAAAGATTTTGATTTACGTTTCCACCAACCGCGTTAAGATATATGTCAAAAATTCGACTTATTGCACATCAAAATTAAAGCATCGAATGATGATGAAGAAAATAATAAACTTACAGAAGAACACGATATCCATTTAAGACTAACAGAATCAGCTAGGAATTCACTGAAACAAGATCAGGAGCAAGTATTACGTAATTCAAATTATTATTTTGCTTTCTCGTTCGACTTGCAAAAAGCATTACCGTATCCCAAGTTGACTACCTTAGTATTTAAATCGCAGCGATATATACATCAGCCATTAATAACTAAATGAAAAAAAGAAACTACAAAAATGATTCAAACAAAAAAAAATAAGCTTTAATAATGAAATAATATACACAGATTATTAAACGAGAAAAGTAACGAAAAGTACCAGCTATCGAATACAAACAATTGTAAAAACATGAATGGTTCACCAAAAGCTTAATCCACAAGCTCTATCAGCTTCTGAAGATCCGAAAGGGTTGTTTTTATCTTCATAACAAACTTCTGCACTTTTATAGTCAATTCTCCTGAAATTCTTGGGGGAGCGGTTGCACTTCCTTTTGTGACAACACCCATAGGGAGGGGGGCACAGTTCAGGGCAACATTTTTCATTAGTATCGTCCTTATTGCCATTTTGATGACGTCTATGTTTTCGTGTACAAGTCAAATCGACAATATTATCCATAAACCACTTAGTTGTTATCGCCCCATGTGATTTTTAATAACTCCAAATTGAATTTCCATGTCAATTCTCCTGAAATTCTTGGAGGAGCGGTTGCACTTCTACTTGGAACAACATCCACAGGGAGGGCATCATGTTTATTGCAATCTTGATGATGTCTATTTTTTCGTTTACAAGTCAAATCGACGATATCCATAAAACCACTTAGTTGTTATCGCCCCATGTGATTTTTAATTTCTTCAAATTGAATTCCATTGCATACAAGTGGAATTATTAAATTTTCGATAATTTGTATTCTTTACCAATATATCTACGAATTGAGTGCAAAGTAGAAACATCGTTCTTTTCATTTTCACCTAACGAATACAAACAATTGTAAAAACATGAATGGTTCACCAAAACAAAGCTTTATCTATAACCCCCACAAGCTTCTGGAGATCCATAAGGGTTGTTTTTATCTTGATAGCAAACTTCTGCACTTTTATAGTCAATTCTCCTGAAATTCTTGGAGGAGCCGTAGTACTTCCTTTTGGGTCATCATCCACAGGGACGGGGCACAGTTTGGGGCAGCATTTTCTATTGGCATCATCTTTATTGCCATCTTGATGACGTCTATGTTTTCGTTTACAAGTCAAATCGACGATATCCATAAAACCACTTAGTTGTTATCGCCCCATGTGATTTTTAATTTCTCCAAATTGAACTCCATTGCATACAAGTGGAATTATTAAATTTTCGATAATTTGGATTCTTTACCAATATATCTACGAATTGGGTGCAAAGTAGAAACATCGTTCTTTTCATTTTCAGTTATCGAATACAAACAATTGTAAAAACATGAATGGTTCACCAAAACAAAGGTTTATTCATAACCTCCACAAGCTTCTGGAGATCCATAAGGATTGTTTTTATCTTCATAGCAAACTTCTGCACTTTAAGAGTCAATTCTTCTGAAATTCTTGGAGGAGCTGTTGCACTTCCTTTTGGGGCAACATCCACATCGAGGGGGCATAGTTTGGGACATCATTTTTTATTAGCATCATCTTTATTACCATCTTGATGACGCCTATGTTTTCGTTTACAAGTCAAATCGATGATATCCATAAAGTCACTTAGTAGTTATCGCCTCACGTGATTTTTAATTTCTCCAAATTATACTACATTGCATGCAGCTGGAACTATTAAATTTTCGATAATATGTGGCCATAATTTGTATTCTTTACCAATATCTCTACGAATTGAGTGCAAAGTAGAAATTACGTTCTTTTCATTTTCAGAGCTATCGAATACAAACAATTGTTAAAACATGAATGAAGCTCTATCCACAATCTCCACAAGCTTTTGGAGATCCATAAGGATTGTTTTTATCTTCATAACAAACTTCTGCACTTCTCTTGAAATTCTTGGAGGAATTCTTAGTTGTTATCGCCCCATGTGATTTTTAATTTCTCCAAATTGAACTCCATTGCGTACAGATGAAACTATTAAATTTTCGATAATATTTGGCGATAATTTGAATTCTTTACCAATATATCTACGAATTGAGTGCAAAGTAGAAACACCGTTCTTTTCATTTTCAGCTATCGAATACAAACTATTGTAAAAACATGAATGGTTCACCAAAGCAAAGCCTCTGGAGATCCACAAGGATTGTTTTTATCTTGATAGCGAACGTCTGCACTTTTATAGTCAATTCTCCTGAAATTCTTGGAGGAGGCGTAGTACTTCCTTTTGGGTCATCATTCACAGGGACGGGGCACAGTTTGAGGCAGCATTTTCTATTGGCATCATCTTTATTGTCATCTTGATGACGTCTATGTTTTCGTTTACAATCAAGTCAAATCGACGATATCCATAAACCACTTAGTTGTTATCGCCCCATGTGATTTTTAATTTCTCCAAATTATACTACATTGCGTACAGAAGGGACTATTAAATTTTCGACAATATGTGACTATAATTTGTATTCTTTACCAATAGGTATATCTACGAATTGAGTGCAAAGTAGAAACACCGTTCTTTTCATTTATGTCTGCAATTGCGTTACAAACCAGCATTTACCAATAGCATCATCTTTATTGCCATCTTGATGAAGTTTATGTTTTCGTTGACAAGTCAAATCGACGAATTATCCATAAAACCACTTAGTTGTTATCGCCCCATGTGATTTTGAATAGCTAATAATAGATAATTACTAATTAATTTTAGTTTAAAATTGTCATCAACTTCAATTATTTCATCTCCGGAATTAATATAATATTGGCTCACTTTTTTTTTTTATTAGATATTAAAGATTAATTTATTAATCTAATAAATTATTTTATTAAATTAATTCGTTATTTAAAGTTGAGGTTATTGGATAAGAAAGACTAAGAATGGCTTTATCTAGCGATAGAAAAAGAACTATTGTCAGAACGCCCATAGATACATGGATACATGAATGGAAATGTTTGTTTACAATCTTGAAACCATGCTTGAAACTGAAACGCATATGTCATAAGCATATAATAAAGGTTATTGCAACAATTTTTATTAACACAAATTTTGTTAAAGAATTATATAAAACATTAAAATAATTGTTTTTATTTTAATTTGCGTCACTGTGTCATACTGTGTAATCAAGAAATAAAAATAGAAGATATAATATTTAATAGAAGACAACTGTGGATAGAAAAACTTAAAATTTCGAAGTTAAGTGTACGCGCTAGAGCATGTTCTCTTCATTTTAAAGGAAGTGATTTTTTCAAAAGGTATTGTAACATAGATTATTTGTACTCACATATATGATAATATAAAAAATATATTTATTATTTTAGGCAACAACAAAAAAATACAAAATTTGAAATCAATTTCCATTCCATCAAATAACTTGCCAAATAAACATCAGCTTCACCAAACACCATCTTTGAGTACCAGTACTATGCCTGAGGAACCTTCAACAGGTTCGAATGTAATTACTGATGTAGAAGAACAATCGCTGATTATTTCCAGTGTGTGTAATGATGAAATTATAGATTCAGTTAGTGAAAATGACAATGAGGAAAATATTGAAGCTGCAAATGTGTTGCTATTACTAATACAATCGAATGAGGAAATTCTCAAAAAAAACTTTTCAAGATTTTCAATTATACGTTAATACGCCACAAAAATTAACTTTGTGCGATTTTATTACATTTGATGCTACTTTGACAAGTTTAACCGGGCTATGTAGTCATGAATTATTTAATCAAATTGTTGAATCGGTACAATTGATTTATTCAGATCAACGAATTCATAAACTAACTTTTGTTAAAATGAAGTGGAATTTAAACTACACAATTTTGTCGATGTTTTTCGACATAACTTCCAAGTTGTTTATTTGCTACTAAAATTATATTTAATTGCACATAAACGAATTCATACTGTTGAAATACTTTTTCATGTGACGATTGTACTAAAATCTTTATCAAAAAATTCAATTAAGTTCAACATAAACGAAGAATTCATACTACAGAAAAGCCATGCTCATGTGATGTTTGTACAAGTTTAAAAAGAGTTGTACACTTAGGACCACCACCATAGACTTGTACACTTTGGATCACCATATGCATGTGAAGACTGTGACCTAGTTCTTACCCATCATAATGAATTAAACGATCATAAACAAAAAAATATTGTTATATTGTTATTTTAATTAACAAATAAATAGTGAAGTAAACGATCATAAACATAAAAATAATGTTATTTTAATAAACAAATAAATATTACAATATCGTTTACTTTATAGGGTTGCCACCTGTTCAGATTTGATCGGGAGATTCCAAAAATCGTGTTTCTCCCGATTATCAATATCAATATATAGCCTACAAAAAAATTAGAATGAAAAATTATCAGAATAAATTTATAGAATCCAAATAACAAAATTAATTTATACATAATTTATTGATTGTATCTTGTACAAAAAAAATATATATACAAAAATAGAGTGAAATTTCTTATTTCCTATTATTTAAATTAAAATATGTTTCATTAAAGATCACATTTTTGAAAAAAAAAAAATAAAAACTCTATGAATAAGTAAAACTTAAATTATATTTGAGTATTGTACATATTTAACAGTAAAAAACGGTTACAGCGAGTGAAGTTTAATTCATTTTAAATATATATATTAGGGTGGGTCAAATTTTTTTGCAACTTGCGTGCTCCCTCACGGTATTCTTTGGATTATTTTAAGAATTTTTGCTCAAGAAACCATGCCTCTAAGATGATTTTCGAGCCTCCCAAATTTTTCCCCAAAAAAAAAAAAACGATAAAAAAAATGTACAGAACTCAAGAATAAAAATAAATACCAAAAATGGATTTTCCGACCCCCAAAGCTCCCGCATGTGTTTTTGCTTTTTCATACAACATCTGAGTCACTTTTTGGAAAAAAAGCCTACTTTGAAAAATTGGGAGCCTCGAAATTCATTTTAGAGATATAGTTTCTGAGCAAAAACTCTTAAAATGATCCAAAGAACACCGTGCGAGGGTACGCAACATCGACTTTTTCGATCTCCTACAAATTGACCCACTCCAAGATATATATATCGTAATCAACTATCATCTTATTTAGCTATTTAATTAACAGGCTAGCGCCCTTTTACTAGACGGCGCCGTCCAAATAGCGGCCTGAACGATATTCAGCCATTCAATCAAACGAGAAAAAAATAAAAGTTCAGTCGTCAAAAGACAAGCCGACCAAACTGATCCTTTGTAGCTGTCTTTTGACGAACCAACTTTCATTTTTTTTTTAGATGGATAATTTTTAAGTAACAAGTCATTGTCAAATTGACATTTCTTTCCTAGTTAAATTTCTCTCAAGCGATAATTCTGTAGATATAAAATGTACATATCGAATATAACGGCCATAATTCTAGGTCCTTCAATGTTGTTACAACCGGTTTTCACTGTATTTTCAAGATAGTTGTGTCACAAATTTAATTAAAACGAGAGCTAGATCTCTTCACGTGTCCAATCTAAAATACCACCTTATCAAAATTATATGATTGTGTGTAATTTTTTGCTATAAAATAATATTTAAAAATGATTAATTTTGTTATAGTTATTGAAATAAATACCACGATACTCAAAATAAAATTATATAATAAGAAATTCTATTTAAAAAAATATAACTATAAAACATACAAAAGACTCACATTTCATTAAATATGTCATGCCGTCATATAAAAATATTTTTAATGTGTTAAATGAATAAATTTAGCTACTGACGATGGTTGCATTGCAATCGAAATACTCATATTTAGCGAAATGAAAGTTTGTTGTATGTTTTTTAATTATATTTTTTAAATTGAATTTCTTAATATACATTTTTTATTACGAGTATCGTGCTATTTATTTGAATAAGTATATCTCAACTCGAAGACAATCAAAATTCATTCTTATATTAATAAGATATTTTTAGTATAATTGATGGCGCTGAAACTGTAAAACAACTACCTTGATTTCTTTAAAAATGAACTTGTTCGCAATATTTTAAAAATTAATTTCGAAAATTTTATTAGTATTCTAGAAAATAACATGGAAATTTGGGAAAGAAAGATTATGGTTTGGCAATCATTTTATGAAAAACTTATATAAAAACTAAATTGGTTTTTTCTTCTCTTTGGAAATATTTGATATGGGCTGGAAAACATTTTTAATTTTATGTAATGGGTAACGATATCTATCCCTATATTTAGGCATTATACTTATAGTTGTAATTGGGGATTGTGACATTATCTTCAGTAAGTTGGGGATTGTGACATTATCTTCAGTCAAAGAACTTATCTCGACCCAAAATAAAATGCACAAACTGTTGGAAAGGAACCCTGTCTAATGTTGATCAAACACTGCGATTCACGTTTAAATTACTTGTCGAATGCCCACTGTCTAAAAATGTACCACTTAGGAAAAAACAGGCTAGAATAATAACATTAAAACTTAATTTTGTTCATTATGTAATTTGTATATCATATCTGTAAAGAAATTGCCTACAGTTAAAAACAAAGTAAATTTACCCACTTATAAATTATTTCTCTAGCCTGTTGTTAACCACGGGTACCGCACAATAAAAATCGCGATTTGCGTCATGTTCCCATAAAAATATAAATGGAATCGAAATAACGGAGATTTTGTGTTTAAAATTGTTGAAGAAAATGCACATTACGGATATCAAATCAGGTTTTCAGAATTCAATTCCAGAGATCCAGAATTTTTTATCAATTTACTTGATCAATACTAAAATTCCTTGACTTTTCTAGAATCTCCCAATTACCTAGCATTTTCAGGATTGCCATTTCAATCACCACTTTGATTACGCTTGTACAATAGCTAATTATGCGGATTAGAAAAAAAATTATCTTCACCGTAGCAATTACTCCTACAAATTTCCAGAGAAAAAAGGTTGGGTAATAATGAATGCTTCATTCTTCTATGGGCTATTTTTTAGAATATAAGGGATGTAAAAATTCAGCATTCTCAGAATTTAATATTTTTAATATAAGATTGTGTTTTGTATCCAGAGTTTTGGAAAATTTGTTAGAACAAATTTTATTACCATCTGGTATTGAATTTTTAATTATTATTTTTCCAAATTTCAGCAAAATACAAACTCATTTTCTTTAAATACTTCAAAGCATTTAGTCGTATGTCGCTCACGAACGGATTCATTTTAATCGTTATTATAAACAAAGTGTTCTAATTAAATAATTAAGTGTATAGGTTGGCCCGAAACTATCGTATAAGAAGAGCAGTAATACATGAGTCTAAAATTGTAAGCAGACAGTTCCTTTGTGGTGTTTGGTACTAATTTTACCATTAACGAGATAGGATTTCGTTAATTACAGTTTTTAATTTTGAAAATAATATAAATATTAGTTTTAGAAAATAAAATTTACTATGGCTTGTTCTCTTTGCAATTAGAAAAAAATTAAATTAAATATTTACGGAGATACTTGGGGTGCAAGAATTTTCAAATTATTCCATTACGAAATACAAATTGAATATTCGGATTTCAAGTTTTTCTAAAAATGAGGCTTTCGGATATTTGAACATTTTTTTTTTTAAATAATACGAATTTTCCAACAAAAATTACTCTACAGCAGGAATTTTCCCAAAAAAATTATGGATTAAAATTCAAAAACGTGGATATCGGATACTTCGAATTGATTAGAAACTTTCTGCTTGAAATTGCATACATTATGCCACTCTGACGTTGTTATATGGTAGTTTTGGAACATCCTGTAAGTGATAATAGAAAATAAATTACATTTTTAACAAGAGATCGAGTGCATCAGTGCATAAATTCGACACTGATTTTCATAAAATCATTTGCGTTAGTTATAATCAAATTAAATTTTTAGGGGAGAAACGGCAAATTTTCTTATTTCGATATTCTTATACAGGCCGTTTTTGTACCATCTAGGCATATACAATACATGTCTGTAGTATGACTGAATACATCCGTTTAGTAATGCATCTAAGCGAGATGTATTATAATATATACATATATTGTAAGGCTACAGATACGATACACAAGACTTTTGTTGCATGCATGCAGAGAGTGGGAGTTTTGTTGCATACAAATATTATTAATTATCTAAAAAACTTCCACTCTCCAAGCGTCTCCCAATTAATGTTAAATACATGTATATAATACATCTCGCTTAGATGCATTACTAAACGGGTGTATTCAGTCATACTACAGACATGGATATGCCTAGATGGTACAAAAACAGTTGGTATAATTCTATATCAATCTTAATTACAGTCAAAATCGGTTATACTGATATCGTATATAATGACGAATTAGCAACATGTGAACATACTGTTTAGAACAACATCGAATAACACAGTATATTGGTATATCGACCACGGGTACCGTACTATGAAATTCTGTACGGACCGAACTAGTCTTTAAGGATGTATGAGTACGGTAGTGGGGGGAACAAATTTAAAAAATTGATATTTTAATTTTGATTGTGAATTATGTTATAACTTGACGATATAAGACGAAAAGTAAGAATATAATTTTTCGATATCTGGCGTATTTTTTATTTTTCAAAATATCGAATATTGAAAATTTTGTTTAATTATTCAGCTTTCGATATTTGGTAAACCAAGGCAGGTATCGGAAAATTTAATTCTTATTTTTCGTCTACATTTATGAAGTTATAACAAAATTCAACATCAAAGTTGAAAATAAGATAAAAATAATTTCAACCCTAAATCTACCCTGCTCTTACATTCCTTATATGGACGAAGTTACTTGGTTTTTTTCTTTTCTCTTTTCTATGGTATGGCTTTGTTTACTTTCTATTAAAAAGTTTTTTTTTTTTTTTTAATTTGTTTTCATTCATCCAAGTGAAAATTATCAAAAACTTTCAAAATATGTCGTTTTTTGATGTTTCTCCATAAGAGCAATGTATTTTAAATCGATTTTCAATGACTTTTTTCTGAAAAATTTGCACGGATACCTAAACTGAAATTTTAACCACATATTTTTTGAGTAAAAGTCTACCTATAAAAATTTTTAGCCTTTAAATAAATTATTGTTGCCATGCTCATACATTCTTAATTATTTAAAGATGTAAGCTTTTGCTTGTCTAAACACATCTCTCCCCTAATTTAATTACAAAAATTTTATGATTTTTTTGATAAAACGTGAACAAATAAACTTGAAAAAGATTCGAATTACAAAAAAAAAATTAGATAGTTGTTTCAGAATCTAATTGATTAGATCCTTGTAAAGTGTACGCAGGTGGTCCACTATTCAAAAAGGCCATAGACCTCAATGATTGTCTTTGGCGATCCCTTTTAATAGGAGCTTGAGGAGTTGCTTGATTATTTTGATACGTGTGACCAGATGAAATATATCTCGAACCATGATAATTTGAATAACTTGATCTGGCTGATGGAGGTCTATTATTATACAACTCATATTCTGTCTGTTCGTTTAACGATTGTATTGACGATTGTTGATATGTAGGATTTGTATGGCCTCCGTTTCTCTGCCATGTTGATGTTAGTGTATTACTTCGTAGCTGTTGATCCAGAATTTGCGTAACAGGATTTTGTCGACGCTGTGAAGATCGTACACTTGTGGATGAATTATGAGATCGTGTACTACCTCCATGTGAATGTTTACGTAATGAGTTACCATGATGCGGATGGCCGCGTGTCATAACACTACGTCGTTTTACACGTCGTGGTGTCATTGGTTTTGTATTTTGTAGATATGCCATTGGCATATTCATATCTGAATCTAGTGTATCACTGTCATTACCACATGCGCGTGAATCGTCACGTTGAGTACTAAATTCTATAGAATAAAGGGATGTTTTTTTTGGTGATTTTCTGGATGATATGCTTGAACCGGCTTGACCTAATAAAAAGTGGATGAAAAATATTCTGATTGTTGTTTTTTTTTAAATTGTGTGTTCCTAAAACCCAAAACCAATGTAGTCACCATTGTACACCATCTTATTAATATTTGACCTTATTCCTATTAAGCGAGAAATTACAAAGTGCAGTTAGTAAATTGAAACAAAGCAAATTATTATTAAGTGTGGATAGAAAAAAATTCATTTTTCGTAATATCACTCATTTCAGGTTGCAAATCTATGGAACAATATGACTTTTTATGTGATCCAGCTCAAAATGGTCATATGAGCGTGTAGAAGAAAGTCATATTGATTAGAAAGTGAGCTTTTACTATGCACACACTCGCGCGCGCTTAGAAGCTAATTCTGCTTAGAATACCCCAAAATATAAGATCCAATAACTGTTTTCTCAAGTTACTTGATTTTCCGTATAATTAGCTTGGGCGAACTTCTAAGCGCTCACGCGCGTGCGCACAGTGGAAGCACATTTTCTAACCAATATGACTTTGTTCTACACACTCGAACATATGAACATTTTGAATTGAGTCCCATAAAAAGTCATACTGTTCCATAGAATTGCAACTTTTTGACCTTTTCCCGGCTTTATTTCTTAAAGTATTAGTTTAGTATACATCTATGTAACGGAATTATATTTTCGATTTATAAAGAAACATTCCTAACATACTGCTTGTGAGAACAATATTTTGAATTCTCTTTCATCTACATTTGTCTATAAAATTATTTACATGAGATTTCCATATGCAAACTATCATCCTCTAATGCTAAAAATCGTGATTAGGATAATTCGACAAACTTATTAAATTATTGTATGCTCATAGATCCTTGATAAGTATGCGAAGTTTCAATTCAATCCGACGTTTTGAAGTGGGTGAAAATCACGTTCAAACACTTTCAAAATTTGTCTATCACATAAAAACGAATTTTTTTCGATTCACACAAATTAACACGCTTACGCCAACGTTTAGCCCCACCGCAAGTCTCTTATATGTTCAGTAATTTGATTAGTTCTAATGCCCATGGCGCATTTCTTTAGTTTTTGTACATAAAATTTTCGGGCTTTATAATCAATAATCCTACTAATCGAAGCTTCCCACAAATTTTGCAACCCCCTATCTTTTATAGTTGTGTCTATTATCAGATGGAGTTAGTATGAGTTTCGCAGAAAAGTGTAAGAGATAGAAAGTTGAAAATTGGAATGTTGTTTCGAAATGTTGATTTAGTGCCACATTTCTTATAATTGTATCTGATATTAGGGGGGGGGGGGTGAAAGGGGTCAAATTCGATTTCTCAAAAATCATTAATCGGCTATTCACCCCCAACATACTCTGAAACGTAAAATCCACAAATTTGAGGGGAATAAATTTTTTTGTTTCCTGACTCGATTACAATAACTTCTATTTAAAAAATTTTCAAAAACAAGAAAATATTTTAAAATTACGCCGGCAAAAACGTGTTAAAAGAGGAAAAAGTGTATATATATATCTACAATTGGATAATTTTATGCAAATAAACCTCCAAAATTCAAATATTATATTTAAGTTCTTCTTTAAGCCTATTCTATTACCAGGGGCAGATCATGAATTTGTGGGACCTTGGGCTAATACTACTTAGGTATTTTTTTTCACAATATCCTTTATCGTTTTCAATAGAGGCTGGAAACCTTTTGTATCTACGGTACCCTGGACTACAGCCCAAAAAGCCTCTAAGTAGATCCGACCCTGTCTACAACTGAGACGTAAATCGAATTTCGATCGCAAGAGCAATATAAGCATGTTTCCGTTTGAAACAAGGAATTTTGGCGGCAATTATTAATTTTGAATTTATTTTATTTTGAATTTTGGCGGCAATTTGATATATACAAGTTATTACTAAAACTAATAAGTTAAGAAATATCAATAGTTTAGCAAATAAAGCAAAAGGAGCTGCCAAAAAACTTAACTATGGTCAAAGTATGCATTTTTATGTAAAAATTTAACAATTTTCGAGAAATTATATATATTGTTTCAAAAATTATTTCATTTTACGCTTTGGCGTTTAATTAAATATGTAACTTTTAAATTTTTAAAGGGGCTCCTATTCGGAGAATATTTTATTGTGATTTTTCGTAAGAATGCATATTGTGTTCAGAGCAAATTTTTTTTGGCAAGCAAAAGTCCATTTTCATTTCGTGTGCTTATAGATAACTTAAATTTTATTAATTGACTTTATACAAATTTTCTATATGCACGCTAACGTGTACTAATAACTTAATAATTTGGAATATTTTGAAAACGGTGATTTATTAGCAAAAATATTATTCAATTAGTGCAGATATAGGTTAATAAAAGGGGTCCACATATCTAAAATTATATCACCTCTTTTTAAATTCTTATCTAGAGGATGTAGAAACAATAAAAAAAATGCATGTTGTTGGCAGAAAATAGCGTGTTACTAAGGGGTTTGGTGGAGACTTCGAGCAGGGCATGCGACAAGCCAAACTGTGTATAACCACAGCTAGGTCATTTGACTGTGTTCGCTTGAAACTTAGACTCTTGACAGGACACTGTCAATTGAACTAACACCTTCATAACATGAGATTTTTAATGATCCCACTTGTAAGGCCTTTGTGGAGGGCGAAACAATCTACATACATGTTATTTACATCTGCGTGGCGTCTGGCTTCGACAGAATCCGGCATGTGTTTTAAATAGCATCTCTTATTCGGAGACATCTCGTCTTCGAGTACAAGTTCAAAATTTCAACTCAACCCTCAACCTCTAACCCTTTCCTTCCGAGCCCTTCATGTAGGCATAACCTTTGAAGGGCCGTAGATACGAAGGGAAAGGTTTTTGAGGGACGAGCCCATAAGAACTTTTGATCTGCATGAGCTACCTTAATCCTTTGTTTTAGAAAATTTTTAACCGAAATCAAAAATCAATATCTCATGTAGGCATAACCTTTGAAGGGCCGCAGCTCAAAAGGGAAGGGTTTTAGAGGGTGGAGTCTATAAGAGCTTTTGATCAGCATAATCAAAAATATCTTAATCCATAGTTTTCAAAAAATTTTAATCGAAATCAAAAATCATTATCTCATGCAGGCAAACTCTTTGAAGGGCCGTAGCTCGGAAGGGAAAGGTTTCATAGTTTTCAATAAATTTTAACCGAAATCAAAAATCAATGTATTGTGACCGAGGTCCTTTAGTTATATAATATTTTGAGCTTAGGTTTACTAAAAACCTGTCAGGGATGATTTATGTAATGAATAAAGTTTTAGAAAATTATCTTAACAATTTGTGATCAGTTCCAGCTCTAAACGCTTGACGGTTTTCGAATTACAACTGCTACATTCAGTATAAATTTCCTCACTTCTCCTCCGCTAACAGCACACAGTTTTCCACCAACAACATGCATTTTGTTATTCTTATGATAATCCCTAAATAAAAATTTAAAGAGAAATCTCGTTAAAAAATTTTTCGCCCGTGGCACCCTGTTGTGCTTTGTCTAAAGAAATCTATTTTATATAATATTTACTATATTAGTATTTTATAATTTGTTTGTAAATTCGTTAAATTAAGTACCTTCTTGTCGATTTCTTAAAATTACACGGCCACAACAAATACCAGCTATTATGCCAATGACCTAAAAAAAAAAAATTAAAATAAAAACAAGGGAAAACAAACAATTGACTGAGTTAATTGTTAAAATACCATGTATAGATAGTATTGATTACGCAATCTTTTGTTTTTTTAGGTCATGTAAGTAAAAAATAGATAGCCACAAATACATACATGTCACGCACATGCAACTAATATTCCCATATAACACGTTCTATATAGTTTGCGTTTAATTTACCACCCCCACCACCCCGGGCAAAAAGTGATGTTAACGAGAGAATGTTTCAAACAAAAGTTGATTATTTTTTTATAAGGAACATTTTTTTGCATTTAAACTCTGTCCTATTTCTAACGGTTTAAAAGATGGACCCCACGGATTTAAGAACCAATTCAAAATTTCAGTTAAAGGATGAGTTAAATATGAAATTAGAATCAATCAATTTTCAACTAACCATCTTTTATAGGTTTTGAGAAAAAGGGCACTAAATTTTGACCCTAAATTAGACTCTCAAGGAAAAACAAAGTTATTTACGAAAAAATGTTTTAAACAAGTTGTTAACTTTTTTATATGAAAAAATTTTACATTAAACTTTTGTTCTCCTCTTGCGGTTTACAAGACCCTACGAGCGCTCATACGGTGAAAGAGGAAAAAAGGAATAGTAGAAAAATTTTTTTAGATAAGTCCTCTACACGCAAACACAAAAAAAGGCCACGCTTCCCACCAGTATAAATCCGGACTCCAGTGACTGTTCTCCCCGAAAATTTAACTCTAAATCCACGCCTTTCTCAAATAAATTAGTGGTAAAATAGGTCTAATTTTAAAATAAAAATAAATTTTCGCGTTTAATCTCCTATATTTTTACTTGAACGTAACATTAAACTTTCTCCATTCTCCAAATAGCAACTTGCCCCCCTCTTTGCCATCGGCTGCCGAGGCCCTTGTATATACGCTTTTGGGCACCAGGAATATTCAATTTCGGATTTGTCAATTCATCATTATAGCTGGTTTTGACTGTTCAATTAAATACAATAATATACTTACTCCTAAACTAACTTGTATTGCAGCATGAATTATTTCAACTGTTGTATAATCGAATAAACATCCAGTTACATAGTCAGGTCGTACTGGTCTATAAATATCTTCATTTGTAATATTTGGTAAATAATATGGTTTACAACCATATCCATTTGCTTCCCACCAACTTACACTTCCAGTTCCCAAATTTAAAGTATCGCTATTCTAAAAAATAAATAATTCAATTAATATTAATTTAATATATAAAAAAAAAAATTGGGTCACTTATAGACTACAAGCCCATGCTACAATTTTTCGGGTGAAGAAGATGCTTCTAAATGTAAAAATAAGTTTAAGCATCATGGCATCAGTTTTGCATGGTACCGGTGAGCACAGATGGGAATATGAATGTCACATCCCTTGGTGTCTCACCCCTACATCAGCAAATATGTACAGCGTTGCTGGATACCAACTCTACATAAGTATTCGAAGCGAATTGCTTGAATGCAGTACAGAAATAAATAACGTAGAGCTTCGAAAATGGACGGGAGATCAAAAATTTTGTTAACTTCCGGTATCGAAGTTACCGGATTAATTTTTGTATGGTATTTATGTAATTTGCTTCGAATACTTATGCAGAGTTAGTATTGAGTAACTCCCTACATATTTGCTGGTAGAGGGATGACACCCCAAGGGGTTTGACATTCGTATTCAAAACCTGTATTCATCTGTATCGCGCAAAACTGACGCTATATTGCTTAAAATTACTTTTAAATAAAGGAACAAGTTTTTTAACATGAATCCTGGTGGATTATTTCACTAAAAAATTTTAGTATGGACTTGCAGAAATATAAATTTTTAAAAATTTAAATGACAGTATCTCCGAAACAAATAATTGGATCGGAATCAACTAGAGCTCATTCGGAGCTTATATTTCCCAGTATTCTAATCAAAAATGGGGGAAATGTTATCATCTCCTACCGTTTTGTCCCAAGAGTTAAAAAAATGAAAAAATTTTGAAAAACTTTGAAAGCTTACACGAGTTGTAAAATTTTTTGTTTCATTACGGTTAAAGTAGTTCGACCATCACGTGACTATCAAATTGCCGACTAATTTATATATATATATATATTGTATTAAAATTAAAATTTCTTCATTATGAAAACTTTTTTGAAGCTCAATCACCGATTAATTTTTGTACAAAATTATTGTGAGTTCTTCCATAAGGTACTTATTAAGGTACTATTGTTTATTGGGATCAAGGGACTTTGAGGTATCATTTACCGCAAAAAAATGAACTACTTGCTCAAACAGTCGAACTACTTTAAAAAGCTCTAGTTCCAAAATTTTCTACAAAATTTGTGAAAATAACCAAAAACATAGCATCAAAATAAATTCAAATAAAATACGCAAAAATTTATATTAAAATAAACAAACCTTATCCAAAATTCCTACGTCTAAATAAAAACAGATTACAAAAATATTCCAAGCAAGAGCATTCACATTCCAAATACAATACTACAAAAAAAAAAAAAAAAAGAAAAAACATTAATTAAACACATTTAAATAGTCTAATCCAGCAAATTATGTGTTACGACAAATTTTTTTTGAGTAGTCAATGTAACGCAAATATATCCCTGTTTATATATTGTAAATGTGAAAGTCAGGATGTTTGTTTGTTTGTTACGATTTCACGCAAAAACCACTGAATGAATTTGCATGAAACTGTACAACAAAATAGCTCATACATCAGACTAACACATGAGCTATAATTTATAAAGAAATATTTAGAAAAAATAAAATTTAATCTGATTTTACTGCTCCATCTATGATCAACATTTTGAACCATGAATTAAATTTAAAGATTTCTGTAAAATTTTAATAGTAAATGTAAATTCATTCCATTCATGGCCATCTTTCCTGATATACTAAATGAATTATGAATTGCATTTTTAGTTTTTCAAGAATATTTATTTCGAAAATTAAACGCCTAGAGAAAAAATCACAAAATTAATAATTTCCAAATTTTCTTGTCATTAACGAATTTGATCTTTCAAATATCAAAACCCTTCTTGTTTACAAAATTATAGTTTATTACGTCGCAATTTAAGTTTATTTACGTCGAAATTTAAATTGCGATGTAATAAACTATAATAAAACTATCCTTTTCTATTTGAACTTTTGTATTATACCGAGCTAAAAAACACTTCGAAATTGTGGAAAATGTGGAAATACACATGTTAATGATTTTTAAACGGTTAATTACAGCGATTTCAAAACAATTTTTTGAAAGTTTTCTGTTTGTCACTATTGGAATGTCTGTACGGGGTATTTAGGAAATAAGACAACATACAAAATTAACACTAAAACAATTATCAAAAAAAAAAAAAAAAAAAAAAAATCATATAACTAACACACTTACGCTAATAACGTATTTAAATTGATGTTGAAAGGCACCAAATAATCCAAAAATAATAAATATTATGTGAAAAAAATTAATCAAAATCGGTGCCCACATAAAACCAAGAAAATCGAATATTTGGCGTTCAAATGTTGTAATCTAAAATTAAAAACAATTACATTATAATTTCAAAAAATAATATTAGTTCAGTTTTAAATTATAGTTGGAGTTTTGAAATCGATTAAACTTCGATTAGCCACAAATTTTACAAACATAATCAAGATGTAAAATTAAAATAAATGAATTCTTGATAAATGAAACTTTAATTAGCTATCTCAAGTGGCTTAAGCATGAGGCGAGCGGAGTCATGGTTTCTAGGCTTCCACCAATGCAATATTACTTGATCAAGATCGGTTGATCAATTTGATGCTACTTAGTTTGAGGGAAGATATTTTTCGCGACAAGAGTTTTATTGATTATTAAAAAAACGCAGAGCCTTTGTGGTGAGAGAGGAGTTCGGAGATCAAGATTATTCTTTACGCTAATTTAGGCAATATGTAGTAAAACAAGAAGACTGCGCACTAGTGATGTAAATAACGGCAGTTTTTCAGCTACTTACGAGTATCAAATTTCTAAATCCGTACCTGGCACCAACCAAATATTGGGCCTGAAAATTCTAAATCCAATCTTGAACTCCTGAACACTCTAGCTTATGAAAAAGAGCCGAATTGATTTCAGTCGGAAACGAAATTCAAAATACATAAGCTAAAGAGATGAAAATAATTTTTTCAAGCTTCAAAATTGACCGAGATATGCCAATTTTAAAATGGTGTATTTTTTGCTCATTTAATCTTATGAAAAAGAATCCTTCTTGTAAACCGTTAGGGATAGAACAAAAGTTTAAATGTTAAAGTTATTCCTGAAAAAAATTAACAACTTTTCTTTGAAATATTTTTTCATAAACATCACTGTTTACCCGTGAGGGCAAATTAGGACAAAACTTGGGTGTCTATTTTCTACAAAACTATAAAAGGTAGGGAGTTGAAATTTGTATGTAACTTCAACTAGTGGCCTTGTGAAACATTCCCGAAAAAAAATTCTAGAAGGTTTGTCTTCATAATTTGATATTGTTATAGACGATATACATCAGCATTTGGATTTAGATTAAATCGGTATCTTGTAAATTCGTCGAAATAACCGATTGTGATTTTAGATTCACTTACATAATATATAAATCATTTTGGTAAAGAGTTTAGCTAAATTTATATGCATTAAGAGCTCCCAATCACTAAAAATAAATCTTAAAAAGTGGGCAAAATTTTGCTTCCTAATTGTCCATTATTGAAAGTCAAATAATTTCTTTAAATAAATATTTTTAACTTCTTATGATAGAACTACATTTATTTAAATGATGACTATTTTATGTTTTATTGTTTTAGACTTGAAGAAATTAATAAGTATTTTAAAATTTCTCGTACAAATACGTGAATGTTTTTGCGATAAATTATTTAATTCAAAGTATATAGGAAGCAAAAGTTTCACATTTTTTTCCATTTGTTTTTAACGATTGGGATCCAAATTTTATGAAACATGTTTTTGTTATGTAAACATAACCTCACAATTAAAAGGACAAGTATTACTTACCAATTGTAAAATACATGTAGCTATTAATGTATGCCTTGCACAAATTCCCATGTCATCGCAACTTAATTTAACGTAAATAATTAAAATCAATTTTTTCACGATATCTTATCATATTTAGGGCTGTTTTAATTCGTTTTTGCTTGTTTGTTTGTACTTTTAAAAGTGACAACTTGAAATTGTTTTAGAAATTTTTTAAGAGTCAGCTTTTATGAATAATTCATACAAATATTTTAATTGGTTTACAATTATTTAATAAAATAGTTGTTAATAAATTATTTAATATCATTTTTTTTAATCTTTAAAAAAATATATGTCGCAGAATAAACAAATAAAAGAAAGAAACTTCAATGTTTAATTATACAATTCAAAGATGTCTCTGGCATCTAAGTTTTTTTAAAGTTTCAATAAAACATTAATTTAAATTTGACTAATCAATTTCGAAACAAAAAGCAATAATGGTGCGTATATGTAGCATCATTGTAATCTGACTGATTCTTGGTATTCGAGTTCTTGACAGCCTAAATTCCTAGGGCGATTCATAGATATATGACAGAGGATCTATATGGTGTAAATAAAATTTAATAAGTAAACCTAAAAAGGTGGGTGCCAAATGCATGACTCGCTAAACTGGCCCTGAAAATAGTAATTTATGTGTTAATTTCATAGATTTATAACATATAGATAGAGAATCTATGTGGCGCGGCGTAAAGAAAGAGCCTCATATTGAGTGCCTGGGAACTAAATAAAATCATTCAACGCATGCTACATGTTCATCAGCACATATTTGCTGGCGCTAGCTAGTATATATCTCAAATTCCAGACCAATTTCAATACAGGGGATCCTCTATCTATATGTTATGTCTATGGTTTATTTAAAACTTCGTTCTTAAAGGGCTTTATACCGGGAAATATTAAAAACGACCACTATTTATTAATTAAAAACTAATCCCTTGCAATGAAATAATCAGTAATTAATTTCTCTTCAGTATTTGTTTAGGAAAAATTCAAAGAGTAGGATTTTGGTTAACTTAAAAAATAATTTTTCAACCATGGAATCGCTTTTTTGAGTTTTTCCAAACAAGAAATTCCCAATATCTCGGAAACGGTGAACTTCACAAAAAATCAATAGATCTTTTCGATGTAAAATGCCACAAAAAACAAAAATAGCTTTACTTGATTCACAAAACTGTCAACAAAAAGGCATTGATAAATGTCAAGAAAAATGAATTAGATTTTCGCCTGCCAAACTCTTTATCCTTATTAATATCCGAACCGTCTTTCGAGAATATGCAAAGACAGCGAATCTGAAAATTTTCCCCGGTCGTACGTGCTCCACTAAATGATAAGCTTTTGTGACATAGTTAGCTTGGTTTTTTCAATGTTATAACGTACTGTTGTTACCTGCAATACGTTCCACTAATATCACATATTAAAAATTATCTTTGAATGTTATTTACAATTAAAAAATACGTTTGATATTGCATGTTGTGTAAATAAATTTTTTTATATTCAAACTTGGAACAGAAGAGTGCATTTTAATGATTACATAACTAAGGCCAAATCCTTCAAATAAAAGAATTACTAACTAAATACTAAACAATACTTAATTTAGTATATTATTAACATGAAAAAATTATTTAAATAATTTTTATATTATGTTGTTTTTTTTAACTGTTTTATTATCTATTATCTTATTTACTGTCTATTTCTCATAAGATGATTATGTTATACTTATTTATATATACAATATTGGCCAAAATTTAAAAAAACATATTTTATACCCTGTCCCTGGAATGCCCTAAAACTGCCCTTTAACAAATTCTGTGGCCGTGAGAGCTTTCCTAATCATATGAGTAATTTATGTATAAATTTCATAGATTTATAACATATAGATAGAGAATCTATGTGGCGTAAAGAAAGAGCCTCATATTGAGTGCCTGTACTATAAATATAAGATATCGTTAAAAAGTTTTGTGGTTATGATAGTTTTTGAGCAGAACGATGTGAAGACAGTGGCGGATCCACCCATATGGGCATGATGGGAATGCTCATCACCTAAATAGCCTTAGGCTATAGAGCTCATTGTGATACCATATATGTGTGTCCTTAATTATTTTCAGAGGCTGAGTGCACCCTCTTCATGCACATACTATTATATACCAGCCCACCACAACTATGAATTAAATTAATTTTTCTTTGTGACGGCGGGAATCGAACCTTCTACCCTAGGCACACCACGAACGGAATTGATTACGCCTTAACCAACTGAGCTTCGAGGGTGTGTAGCTTTGATCACCGATAGCTCGAAAACTACTCGTTAAAAATTTTTGTGGTCGTCAGAGTTTTTGATCAGAATGATCCAAGGAACATTTAAGGATGGGGTAGCAAAAGTTTCACAAAAAGCTATTTTCCTATCTAATATTGCGGGGATCTTTAACCACCGATTTTTGCCGTAAATACAGCAGATCTACAAGAAATGTTGACGTAGTCTGTCTTTTATTTTATAACAAATAATACAAGACTATTTTTCGACAACAGGGAGTCAAATACCCTATTATACAAAAACTGAAAAATTGAGAAAGCTTTGGGCATTTGAAATTAACCTATTTTATAAGGAAAAAAAATGAGTCCCTTTAATTTTGGTTAGTAGTGTATTATGTATATATTTTATATTTAAGCTAGTAATATAAATATAATAATTCATCAAATATTTCTTACATTTGAAATATTAAATTCTCATTAATACCATTCAACCTTAATAGAAAAAAATCATTATTTTAAATCTATTGTTAAAAGAAGACATGTGCAATTTTTAATGATTTCTTACACGAAATATTCAATCTTTATTATTTCCAACAAGCTATACTAGCCATATAACACAGCCCGTCATTTCGAAGTTAATCTTTTTCACTAAAGGTAGACTTGATCGGGAATTACCCAAGAGAGGAGTTCAAACTTTTGTTCGCTGTGTTAGGTCATAAAGTCAATAAAAACAAGAAATTCTTTTTTCGAGGAAGAGAACACTTAATAAGGTCAAAATGTGAAATTTAGTCTTTTTTTTTAATAAGTGAATTTTGCGAGGTACAGGAAAAAACTTTTCCAAAACTTTGTGTGAATCAACCTCCACAACGCGATGTATATTGAACGAAGACTATCCGTTTAGCCGATATTCAATCTAAGATATGTTTGAGACGATGCAATGTTGAAAAGCAAAGTTCATTCGTCGCTGCTGTCCGAACAAAAATGCCAGAACGCAAATAATTTTATAGACATTCGGAAACGCATCTTAATTGCAGATATATGTTGGCACTCCGTCCAACGATACGTTTTCGTCAAAGGTAAACTTCCGTCTACCCATATGTCACGGGAATCATCCAGCAAAATTGAATATTCTAGTTCAAAAAATCGAGCAAGAGTTTTCATCAAAATTTTTCATTGTATTGAGAAAGAGACAAGCTAAATTTGATAAAATATTGCTATGTTTAAAATTCAATCTATAATTTTCAACTGAATCAGTCTGAATATTGCGTTGAGTCTGTTATGACTTGGATATTGGCTTTTGAAATATTCCTGAACTCTTCTCATACCTTTCCTCTTTTTTCAACAAAATATGTTTTGCAGCATCAGTTAGTTCGATAGCTTCGCCAAGATCCAGATTTTCTGTTTGAAGTACTCGACTCAAAGGCAAAGTTGAAGAATGTACCGAGCTCAAAATATGTATGGATATTTGATTCGTCAGTGGAAATGAGTCTCATAAATGGGTGCATTTACAGGACTATCTTGTTAGTGCAAAATTTATGTGGACAAATTCTCAATGGGAGGGATTTTGAACCTCAAAACCTCTCCCTTGCGCACGGGTCTGGTAACAACAGCTTGACTGATAAAAGGCTTAAAAGCTAAAATTTAGATCTAGGATTTCGAGAAAGTAAAAATCACCGTTTGAACAGGGACCATTCATTAATTACGTAAGGATTATTTTGACGATTTCAAAATTAAAATATGAATTAAAACTGTTGTACTCTATTGTATTCCCTTTTCTATCACATTCCACAATTTTTATTGTGTTTCATATTATCCGCTCAATTTAAACATCCGAAGGTACACAAATACGCACCCGGCTAAAATTTGGTAGGATTGATCAAAACACAATCATAAATAAAAACTAAACAAGTGAAAACAAACAATTGACTGAGTGAAAAACAATCACATTACACATACATACCTGTTCACACACATATAACTGATAATACTAACGAAAAAATGTTTCCAACAAAAGTTGTTTATTTTTTTATAAGGATCATTTTTTACACTTAAACTTTTGTTCTATCGCTAACTGTTTACAAGATGTGTCCTACGGACCAAGACCCAATTTATCTATGTTGCTCATTTACGAACTTGACCTCACTTTTTACGTCCTTAGCACGCTATAAAAATTTAAGCTTGATATCTCTTTTCGTTTTTGAGTAATCGTGATGACAGACAACCGGAAATGGACTAATTAGGTGATTTTATGAACACCTATACAAAAATTTTGTTCATAGTATCAATATTTTTAAGCGTTACAAACTTGGGACTAAATTTAGTATACCTTGGTATATTTCATATACATGGTATTTTAAAAATCCACATCGATCCGAGATAAGGAAACAAAGTTACGTGGGGTCAAAGGTCGTGAAAACGAGATTTTCGCGATTTTCAGCGAAACGGTAAGTTTTATCATAAAATTAGTTCAGACGATAATTTTAGATCAGATAACTAAATATAAAAAAAGTCTTACAAAACTATAAAAAAAAGGATGTTGAAAATTTTCAGGTTAACTTCAACTAGTGGTTTTGTGAAACATTCTAAAAAAACAAAATCCAGAAAAGACTTATTACTCCAGAAAAAATTTCGAAATTTTCTGAAAGAACTGTGGAAAATTTCAAAGATGAATAAATTTTTTTTTTATTCCATGATATTTAATTTAATTTTGTGGTATGTAGGGGAGAGCGGGTACAAAAGTAACGGCGGATCGAAAGTAACAAATGCTCTGTAGGTTTATCTCTAACAGTCGAAAAACCGCTTCACTGCCGTCAAATGACAGTCGGTGCCGCCCTCTTTTTTCCAATTCGCCAGCTCGCGCGCCCGGCACTGTCATGTTTTGTGAGAGGACAATACGTGATTTTTCCAAGTCAAAAGTTTACTTATTTGAAATTTACGTCATATTAATAGCCCGATATTAATCTGAGTGTTTGCATATTATTTCTTGATTACATTGATTGTACAGTATTTTAATTCGTTTTTGCTTACCACCATCCGCCGTTTTAAGGTTATCTTTATTGTTTTACCAAAAATGTGGTTGGGTACAAAAGTAACATAGCTCTATGGGTACACAAGTAACATGTTACTTACACAAGTGGGTAAACAAATACACACAAAAAAGTGTTTTAAGACTTGATATTGAATAATCTGATTAGAATATATGTATGATTATCATATAATAATAGATCTCATTACTTCGAGGAGTTAACAATACTGATTTGTTTTCATAAAATATATAACTTTTGAATGCAAGTGTTTATTTTTCTTGTTCATACAAACTTTTCTATTAAGTCATTTGTGGATTTCTTATATCATAGCATATTCATTTCAAACCCATTTGTCCTGTTACTTTCGACCCGCTAACGTGGTCGGAAGTAACAACTTACTAATTTTTTTAAAGTCTATGTGATTCATTCAAAATATACAATTATAAGGAAAATGAAGATACTAATGTAAAGAGTATGCACGGAATTTATATATGGATATAATAATTTCATTAAAATACTATCACCTAACCAGGAACCAAGGTGAAAGTACAGAGTGTTTCCGTACCCGATCTCCCTTACTATAGAAGAGTTGGTTATTTTCATTGCACATTAATTATACAGTCTCGTCAATAAAAGAAAAATGATTAAGCTTAAGAGTTTAATGGGAAAATCCGTGAATTCTATAATTATGGCATCTATCTTCATCGTCAAAGTTGTTATTCATCACTGTATGTTGTATGTTCTCATGGTCACTAAGGGAGTTTGTCCCATGTTCAAGACAATAGCCAGTACCTACATTATTATTATAATAATTCTATAATTTCTGATAAAAAGAATTTAATCGATGAGTTTAAATTTTTATCATATAATTATTAATTGATAATTATCACTTTATATTTATCGAGGTATAATTATCTTGATTATTAAATAATTTTGTAGAAAAGCCAGTCCTTCCGTGTCAAAATGAATAAAAACTGAAATGAGGTAAAAATTTTCGAGATTTTTTTTATTTTTCGGCATGATCCGGTCGTTTGCATAGGTCGAAAACTTAGATTTAACATTGCCTTTAGTTTGTAAATAACATATCAAAAAAACAAAAATACCTGATTTGATGCAAGGTTCAATATTTAATTTGATTTTACTAAAATATTCATCAAAAATTAATCGTGATTTATTGTTTTTTCGTAAACTAAGGTAACGCTCAATTAGGGGAATATGGGGTAATGAGAGCCCGCGGGTAATGGGAGCGAGTCCGAAATGGATTTCCCTAATGCCCGTAAATATGTAAATGAAGTTCGAGTGTCTTTGTTTATGTTTGATAATATTAGCCTAAAGCTCACAATGACTTAGTTGCGCTCATTCAGTTGCACGAGACGATCGCGATTGTTTGTTTTTTGCTGCACTGTTATAAAAAATCGGGAAGAATAACATCCCGGGTCAGTACTAAAATAGATACGTTTACTATTGTATTTACGTTAATTATATCTCTAAATCTATCTAATTTAAGGTATGACTAGTGAAATTTTGATAGTTTACGAGATGTTATTTTGAAATTATATTTGTTCGATTGAAAGTTAAGCGATACATCTCTCATTACCCCATCGCAGGATTTTTTATTCCTCGTACCTATTATAATTTGAAGTTTCGTGGGAAATAGGAAAAAATATGATGATAATATGTGCCATGAGTGCTCCAAGAATTTTCATCCCACTTCTATTTATTTTTCCACGTCAACGCCACTCGCTTCAGCTTGAAAAAGATGGAACACCGGGAGCTATATACAGCTGCTCCCATAATGGTTGGACAAATGAGACCATTTTGTCACTAAATGTTCCTTTTGTTATTTAATTTTTTGATATACAAAATTAGATTTATTTGAGACTTGTTGAAATCAAAGATGAGACTATTCTAGGCTGATAAAAATTTATTGGCTCCTATTTCCCGAATGTTCGGGTAATTAGAGCGAAAGACACAATCCAGAAATACTTACATTCTATTTTGGCTCAAATATCTCTAATTTGTTTATTTACATATATCTATCATATTCCTCCTTGTTCATACCCCTTGAAAGGGGATAGGACACCTAAATTTTGGTAGGACGGCAGATATTCATTTCTAGTGCCAAGATAAAGTTAATTAACAAAGTTTCATTGTGGTACATATGTTGCCGCCAAACTGTCATAGTCTGGTTCACATGTACGACTTTTTCTAATTTTTTTGTATATTCAAAAGATGTATCTCAAAACTAAAATAATTTTTGTATTTCTTAATATTCATATTTTATATGTTTAAATAATTTTTTTTGTTAGCAGGCTTCAGAGACAGAACGCGCGCGAGAACCAGACTTGCCGTATTTTGAGCAATTTTTAGGGCTCTGGAAAAGTTATAAATATTAGAGATACAATTCCGGCAGTCGGAACTTTAAGAAATTGCTTCATCTTTTTTCAGATTTAGAAAATTTTCAATATTTTTTGAGTTATTCAAAAAAAACTGAGCCCCCTATTTTCTACTTCACTTAATTGTTTATAACTTTTGCAATTTTTTTCAGCTCCATTTCGGATTTTTCATTAAACTTTCTATATAAAATTACGAATCGAATGACACCTATTTCGTAATTTTCGGAGAAAATACAAAAAAGTTAGAAAAAATCGTACATATGAACCAGACTATCATATTTAGTCTTACTTTACCTGTATTAAATGGGAAAATATAACATGAAGTGATAGAGCTCTGCCTCTGACACGTTTTTTTCTTTATTTATTCTAGTAAAACAAACTAAAAACAAATATTTTTCTAAATGTTATATAATAGTGGCATTATTTAAAAAACAAACATAAATTTGACCCTGAAATAGATTAAATGCTCTATTTATATACCTAATTATAATTATTTTGAATACTAATATGAAACTCATAATTAATTAATTTCGTTTTTAAACTTAAATACAAACACACTCAACTCAAACACATACAGAGTGTCCCAAGAAAATGTATACACTCTTTTTACATCTGTGACATCAATCGAACAAATTATCCGATAAAAATTTTTACTTATCATCATAAGATTCTAAGAAAAGTTGTGTAGCGGAAAAAAATTTGGAATTTCTTAATTAATGTTAGTTAAATGGAAATTATATTTTACGAAAATTTTAAGGAAATCATTTTTTTTACAGGGAATCAATTTTTTTCTGCGTATTCCAGTGGCGTACGAAAACATGGGACTCGTCTTTCCACGTTCCAAGCAACGATGCACTGAAAAAAATTAATAATGACATATTGATCATTTTTATAACATTTACCATATTTTTGTTATATGTAACAAGCATCGATAGCGCAGTTCGTAAGCTGTAGATACTAAAATCAATGGTTATCCATATGTCGCTGATTCAAATCCGACTTGAAGAAATCTAATTTTTTTTAATGAACCTATTAACAGGTATAAACCTTTTATTTTTTTACCTGCTCGTGTAGTTGTGACAATCACATCAATATTTTGTTATTATATTTATAAGCGGTAGAACCAATCAAAAAAAGATTGTTTAAAACTATGTTGCATTTCAAAACAATATTTGAAATTAGTTAGACAGTATATTACTTTCATACAAACAACTCATGCGTTTGTGTCAACTTCACCACTCAACCCCTTACGGTAGTTGTATCACATTCGTGGCACCATTCACCATATTTAATCTCGCGATGAGGTTGAGATAACCTCATATCGGTTGATATTAAGAATTTCTTTTCAGTGTGCACATGATAATATAAAATATTTGTTATTCATATGACATCTATAGACGGGAAAAAAGATTTTCAACAAAATTCTCAGTTAAATTCAAAATCTCTTTGGAAATTCGTCTATAAGTTCACTCTAATACAAGTTTGATACCGCCTTGTTTTCTATCGAAATTAAAATCAATATCCGTTCATAACAAGTCATTAATTTTAGTTTTCCGTGAGACTCATTTTATCTTTTTGATTTCACTAATTTCTATTCTATACGACGCAGGATTTTTTTTGGCTGCCTATCTATTATTTTTTAGGTAAATATACTTTTCAGGGTAGGGTGAAATATGGTCATCACATTACGTATACTTGGTCATACATTTAAAAAAAAAAATTGTAGGTTGAATTGACAACTGTTTTCTTTTTCGTCGGATTATCAATTATTTCATGATTTCCAGTCAAACATTTTTAATAACCCGATCACATGTTCGTATTATTGTTAATCCCCTTAAATTATAGTCAACATGACCTTCGATTGAATTCATTTACTTTTTTAATACAAAAAGTGATTTCATTTAAATAGAAAAAAAAACAAATGAAAAGAAACAATTGACTGAGTTAATTGTTGAAATACCATGTGTAGACAGTGTTGATGACGCAATCGTTTGTTTTTTACGTCATGTAAATAAAGAAAGATATCCACTCATTGATACACACACATAACTAATATTCCCCTATTATACATACTATATAATTTAACATACCACTGTCTCCTGATTGAGAATATCTCTCGAAATTTTACTTCCGGATATCCATGCATATTTTGAGCTCGGTACATTTTTTTTACTTTGATTTGAGTACTTCAGACAAAAAACTTTTTCACTTTAATTAAGAAACCTTTCGGAAAGGGTTCAGAAAAATAAAAAAACCGTGAACTCTCTTCCAACTCTTTTAAAAGAAAAATTCTGATGAATACTCTTGAGCTTAACTGTTTGAACTTTGAGTTGACTCTTGAAGGTAAATTTTGCGAAATCGCGTTGCCGGGCAGGATACCAAAAATTCAATTCAAGCACTCCATATTTGCAACGAAGATGCGTTTCCAAATGTCTACCAAATGTTTCGCAGTTTTGCCTGTGGCAACAACGACGAATGAACGCTAATTTTCGACTTTCCGTCGTCTCAAAATATACTTTAGATCGGCTCAACGGTTTGTGCTCTCAATATACATTGTGATGTAGAGGTCGATGCGCACAGAGTTTTTGGAAAAGTGGTTTTCTGTATCTCGCAGAATTACTTTGTTGAAAAATAATGATTGTATATCACAATTTGATATAATAAAATGTTCTCTAACTCGAAAAGAGTTCTTGTTTTTAATGACTTTATGACCCCCTTGGATGATTCTTGAGCACGGGCCTTTTAGAGATATAGGTTAGGTTAGATTGGCTATCCACGAGGGACACACTTAGGGTATAGAGCCCATTGTGATACCATATATGTGTTTTACCACCTTTCCGCTGATAATTTCATTTATCAGCTCCTCAATTTTACACGTTGAGTGCACCTAAAGTCCATGCATATACCATGCACTACACCAGCCCATCTCAACTATTAATTAAATTAATTTTGTTGCGACGGCAGGAATCTAACCCGCTACCTTAAGCATACCGCGGACGCAATTGGTTACGCCTTAAACTGAGCTAATTGGGCGAGATTATATTAGAGATATAAGTCTTTCATCCATCCGGTAGGTGGTGAAAGTTAAGAATATCGTGAAGAATTCATAATTTCGTACCCGAAAAATTCGTCGGGGGTTTTTAAAATTTTGTAAATTTCACTTGTTCATTATCTGCTGCTCCTAATCGCACCCATCTCCTCTTTGGCGACGCCCATGTTCACCAATTTGAACCTGTTGACTAGACCATAATCTGGCTCTTAAAGAATATACAGCACAGGTTTTATTACCTTCTTCATTATCTGCATTTTATAAACAACAGAAATATCAAAACAAACAAGATATTTTAGATAAAGGGTATTATTTGAATAAAAAAAATAAATATTATCTTGAAATTCAAGTTTTGTATATATTTAAGCCACGTATTTTTTAAAAAAATTGAAATATTTTCAAATAAAATTCGTTGTACATTTTATCTTCTTCTTAAGTTTTAATTTAATTCTAAAAAATGGAATTCTATATAAAACAAAATTGCTTAAAATTAAGTGACTTTTAAGTATCTAGTCCAGAGGTTCATTCATCAATGCTCGGCTACAGTTAAGGTTAGCTGTCAAATAAAAATGCTGCCAATAAACCTTATTTCGTTATTTTACTCAATCCAAAAATATAATAATCTGTCAATAGTTTTAGTTTACAAACAAAGTAAAATAGAAAATAATCGTTTGTCTTTATATTCTAAATATTCGAAAATTTTTCGACTATTCCTCTTTGTTAAGGCGGTATCTTTTAATTTTTTTGATCACAAATTTGACAATTCAAAGGTATTTTACCCGCCGCGCTGCAACCCACAAAGCATAGGGGATAGAAACGACTCTTCTTTATTTTCTAGATAAATATATTTTTTAGTATTTACTGAGAAAACTGAGGAAAACTATAATAATAAAAAAATTCGATATTATATATTTGAACAAGCAATTCTTGTATCTATATATCAGCAAACTCGAAAACGGCTCCAATGATTTTTATGAAAATTAGTATGCAGGAGTTTTTTGAGACGAAAAATCGATCTAGCTTGGTTTCATTTTTAGAAAATGTAGTTTTATCCGTGTTTTAAGGAAAAACTAGAACAAACTGAAAAATGTAACTCTTACTGCCATCTATTGGCGAGTAATAATACTATTATTATTTTTAAATTGGGAGCAACTAACTGCTTTACTGACACTGGAACATTAAAGATAGGTTTCAAAAGATGGCTTGTTACGCGATTACATTGTTACACGATTCGGTTATGGAAAATCGATCTAGCTAGGTTTCATTTTAAGATAACGTCGTTTTCTCTTGGAAACGGCTCCAACGATTTTCATGACATTTAGTATGCAGAGGATTTCGGGAGCGAAAAATCAATCCAGCTAGGCTTCATTTAAAATAAATAACGAACAAAGCTCGGTCATCGAGCTACTGTACTCTCTATGTCACAAAAATTGCACAATATAGTATATGTACTCTATGTCAATCCGTGCGTTTATTTGACACAGAGATACCTTATTTAGGAACAAGAAAATGATAAACTCATATATGGTCGCCGAGTTACAACCATTAAAAGAAGAGTAAATAACACTTTTTCCTCTATTTTCGTAGTAAATACCAATTTGTCGACACAAAAATGTTTTTACGTTAAATTTCGTTTTTATTATTGACTCTTTAATTTTTTATTAACCACCCCTCCCCCTCATGTTAACTTATTTCAATAACACCTAACATTAACTTTAGCCTTAACAGATAATTGTGAATCTCAATCTAACACAGGGATCGGCCGCGGCGTTTAAGATTTAATCATATTTTTGAAAAATAAATATTTCTACTAAAGAAAATTGGAAAGAAACAATTCTCGATTTTTCTGAGAGGATGGAGGCAATTCAAATTGTATTTTTCAAAAATGAAAACGATTCTGTTAGTAATGTTTTCAATGACAGATAAATAAAATGTGATAACTAATTATTAATTTTAATATATTTTATAAGTGACGTTATCTATCCAGAACATTTAATAAGTAAATTTAATATACTATTCTTTCATATGAATTAATGTATTTTCATAAGACCAGTCTGGAGGGTTAATAAATATAATAATTATTAAATCTTTCCATACAAAGTCCTACAAAATTTTTAAATATGTGACATAAGCCTTCCTCCTTAATTAATTTGCCGATCCCTAGTCTAAATTAATTAATATTATTTAAGAAAACAAAAATTTGGTGACTATTTTTTTTAAAAACTATTTTAATATTAATATTATGTTCCATTGCACTGGGATAACGCGTAGTGATAAAATTAACTTGCAGCATTTTTTGAAAATTTATTAATAAACAGTGGCGAATTTAATTAATCAGCAAAGGAGTAATTACACCCGAGGCCCTCCTAACTTAGGGACTAATGCAAAATCAGCTCCTTTTTTATTTTAATATTTGAAATAATTTTTTATTTAACTTATGTTATGGAGGATAAAGCTAAGGAGGCGCATTTATAAGAATGGCGCTGTTGTAGCAAAAGTGTACATTTTAAAAGTACTGCCCAAAGTAGTAAGAGTAGGATTTTGTCCACTTAAAATAAATCGATCAAGATTTGTAGATAAAAAACACAAAATTATTTTTCTTAACAAAAAATAAGGATTATTATTATTTTTATAAAATAATTTTAGTAAAAGGCATTCAGTCAAGTGACAGCAAACACAAATCAGAAAGTGATGAAAGTATTACGTCACGCCATGACAACCGCAATGTAAACAACATTACATTTTAATAGGGCGAAGCAAGTAGTGATGTCATTCAAGACGTCATGACACTCTACAATGTTTTCGAATTAAATTTGAGTTGATTTTTGAAAATGCAAATTCACATAATGCAAATAGTATTTTTTTTTAATTATTTTTATTATAAAACCTATTAAACAAATTATTAGAGAAATATAAAGAAGTTCACATCAAACATCTTTTCGGTACACAAGCGCTATTTGGGCTAATTCTAGAATTGTTATTTAAAGCTTTCACCTGGACAGTATTTTACTTTGACCGCTCTAAGATGGTCCTTTTTACCTCTACCCTCCATAACTTGTTTGACTATTATATTTTAAGTTATCATAATTATAGCTTAAGTTTATAATTTAAGTATAATTCGAATATTTTATTCTAATTGGTTATTTATTCCAATCGAATAATTCTTTTCCTTAAATTCGCCACTGAAAATAAATTTCTAATCACATTTTTAAATTTTCAAAGTCTGTATAATTTTAAATAACATATTGGATTTTGAAATATTTAAAAAATAATTATTTATTAGACACAAAAAATTCAAATCAAAAAATACTTTTTTTTTTTTTAAATGGCAGAAAATAATTATAAAATCAATTTACAGTTTTTGATCAATATCAAATTGCTTTTTAAAATCAATCGTGTTTTTTTTTTGTTAGATGAGACGATAAGTTCGCATTTGTTGGGAAAACTATTTGATTTGTTTTTTTTACTGTGATATAGCCCTTCAAAAAGGATTAAGAATTTGTAGTTCGAATATAAATTTGGTCCGAGCTGTGAGATCCCGAAGTAGCAGAATTTTTTTTCGTTTTCAAGATATCTTTTTTTTTAAATTTAAATTAGGCGTAATTTGGTCAAAATTGGGAACGTAGGCATAATAATCTTGAGTTTTAAACGGTCAAAATTTCTGAAACTTTGAGATTTGTAATAGTAAGCCCTAGTACAATTTGCAATTTTCTTAGATAATTTTCCCAGGATAGATAATTAATCAAAGGAATAAGAATTCTAAAAATTATTTCGATATTTGAGACCATTTTGCAATTGGAAAAGAATTTTGAAATTTTTTTGGAAGCCGCCATTTTGTCAAAAATCAAAATTTTGATTATTTCTTCGATTGAAACCTTCATTAGCATTAATCTATCGACTCAAGTAATTTTCTGGTTTTTTCATTTTAGATAACCCCAACCAGAACCCTTTTTTGAGGATCTTCAGGAGATTGCCTACAGGAGCAGTACAATATCAAATTTTTGAAATCGGACAGTGAGATCTTTATGTAAAATAAATGATTTTCTCATAAAAATCGTGTTTTCTTGTGCTCGAAACTGGATATAACCCTTTAAAGCTTATTGCGCTGGCTAATGACGAAAAATAGACTCACGATCTAAAAATATACCGCTTAGAAAGAATCAGGCTAGAGAAATAATATTAAGAATAATTTTGCACATTATGTAATTTGTATATCATATCTGGAATAAAATTGCCTATAAATAAAAAGACAGTAAATTACTCACTATATTATCATTTCTGTACCCTAATTTTAGTCACGGGTACTGTAATGCGGAATCCCGCACGAGTCGTCCAAGTAAAAATTAAAAAAGAAGAAAGTACTGCCCAATAAACCACCGTCAATTTTTTTAGCTTAATATCTTTATTGATAAAATCGCTGGGCATTTTCAAAAGGTTAATATAGACCCAGGAAACTCGCATACCCGTGCTAAATTCGATAACGAAAAAGAATTTCAAAAAAATCTGGTAGGCGAATTTCGTAAAAGATCCACAATCAAATTCAAAGAAATTGCAAAATTCCATGACTATTTCAGATTTTTCAAATATCACCTGACCTCTAAACACCCCTAGAATGGGGACATTTTGCCAACAAACGCTAACTTATCGTCTCATCATCACATTTTTAATTTTTCAACAAACTGGATTTTGAAACATTTTAAAATATCTATAAATTTACAAAAAAATAAACGAAATTCAAAATGGCCTCAATTATGGAAAACTTCGTCGAAAGTGGGAAATTTTAGTACTTTATAGAAAAAAAAACTAATAAAAAATTCCTATAATTCTGCAACACGTTCACAAAAATTGTTTAAAATTGTATTTTTCTACGAACATGCTTAGATTTGCAACTTTATTTTGAGTTTTTTTGGAAAAACTAAATAATATATTTACAGTTTTTCCTGTTTATCTTTGGTCTCGTTGTCCATGCATTTTTTTTAAGTTATGAGAGAAAAAATATTTAAAATTGCATTTTATAAGAAAACGTACACGTATTTTTAAATGATTTCTCGGAAAATCGAATGGAAAATGCAACGAGATAGTTCCATTTGTTGCTAAACAAATAAATTTAAAAATTTGAGCCTATTGCATCACATTTCAATAATTTTTGAGTATGTTTTTACAAAAAGTAACGAAAATATTCCACTTTCGTCAAAATTTTCCTAGCCATTTCTTTCGTTTACTGTGCGACAAAATCAAATAAAAAAAATACTTTTTTTTTTTAAATGGCAGAAAATTATTATTTAAAAAAAAATTAAATAAAATTTAAAGTTTTTGAACAATATCAAATTTCTTTTTAAAGTCAATCGTTTCTTTTTTTGGATCATATTTTTTTCTATTCGCTAATTGTGCACGTAATTCAGCTGCCGTCATATTTAATTTCAAGCCAATGGATTGATTTGTTTCATTATTGGTATGATTATTTGAATTTGGTGGCGATGAATTATTTTCAGCATGATTTTTTTCCGTAACTTTTGTGTTTAGTGTTTGAGTATTATTGTCTTCGGTGTTAGGACTACACACCAATAATTTTGTTTCGTTTGGATCTTGTTTAATACGTTCAACAACTTGTTTGTGATTTTCATTTGCAATGTCTACACCATTTACCTGCAATATACGATCACCTTGTCGTAAACCAGCAGCTTCTGCAGGTGATCCTTCATCCACTTTACCAATAAATTGTCCAGGTTTACTTTTTTCAGCATGTAAATTAAAACCATAACCTTCGAATTTTGGTGATTTGATGATATGGCATAGCCGTGCACCTTCAATTGCGTTTCCATTATCGTTTACTTGAGACATTTTTAACCAAATAAGTTTTTTTTAAATAAACAACAATAAATTTTTTTTCACTTTTCAATATTAAAAGCACTTAACACATTTCAAATTGGAAGGTATTTTTTAACTTTTCACTTAAGAGGTATTATTTGATGGATCAAACGCTGTTGTTAACGCCCAAACAAAAAAACAAAAAAAGAATTTGAGTAAAAAAAAATTAAATGTAACCTGTTGAATATATTCAAACACTGAACGTATATCTAGATTTTAAACCACCTTGCAACTTTGCAATACAACACGATATAACGTATATGGCCACTGTGGCTTAGTAATGTATAAAATGCTCAAGTGCAGGAGGTAAGAGGTGCGCGCTCTCAACTAGTAACACAGGTCTGTATTCAGAAATATTTTATGTTTATTATTATTTATGTTACAAAATACAGTGAAAACTGGTTAAGTGAGACATCAAGGGACCTGCAAATTTGTCTCACTTGTAAAGGTATTCCAACTACCCAGTGTCTCAGATATCCAAATATAAAGAAATATCTGTCTCATAGACAGAGGGTTCCATTAATACAGGTCAGAATACAGGTTATTTCAGATATAGAGATGAGATTATTAAATAAAATAACGTATTCTCAATGTCATTGCTGCTACAAAAATTATGAATACCGAGCCTTCGCGCGAAATCTTGTACCTTTTCTTTTATTCTCGGTGCACTTACCGAAACGTTTTTGTTACGAACTTGCTTGACCCATGTTAGCAAACACTGTTCAAGGATATTCTGATTAACGTACACGTATTAGTTTTCCTTGTCCTTCAGAACATTTTGATTGAATGTTATCTTTATTCTGAGTTATTCTACAGAGAGTAGATTTTGGTTCATTAAATTCGACACAGACTTCAGCGCGTGTCTTTCCATATTCATAAACGGATATTAACTTCAGTTTTTCACAAACTGATAACCATTGGAGCCTACGTTTCGGCATTTTTCAAATAAAAATCCGTATGGCAGTAAAGCAAAATTAAAACTGAAGGTCATTAAGGCTCAAAATTAGTTAAGTGCGGAATTTGCGGGTAGAATAAGAATAAGTAAGTAAACAAACAAAACGATGTTATCTCAATTCTCAGTAACAGATGTTAATGGATTCAAAATTTACTCGATGTCTGAGAATGGTAGAATCTCAGGTATAGAGATTTGCTTCGTCCCACTTCGACACACAGAGGTAATTCAGCGCCAAAGTGTAGGGACCTCACCATGAGTTCCAGTTATGGAGGTTTCTCACTTATCCAGGTCCCGCTTAATCAAGTTCCACTGTATGTATATACTTGTTAATTAATTTAAGTTAAAAATATTAATAATTTTCCCCACTATTTTCAGAATTATCATTCACGTTTTAAGTTAATAAAATTAGCAAAATTTTTGTTATATTTTAAGGTATATTGCAAATTATTGAATTTTAATACAAAGAAAGACTATAGATACTATAAAAAGAAATTCCGATCGTGGGACCCCCGTTAGGAACGAAGTTCCTTACGAAGTTGTACAGAAACAAACGTAAACGTTAAATAAAGACATATAGGTAATATGTTCAATCTGTTGTGTCAAATAGGCAGCGTACCAAGACCCACATAATTATAGTACACGAATTTTGCCATTTTTGTACTATTTACTTCCAAAACTAGCTATGCATATGTATCAATAACTAGTTTTGGATATACATATAAATACTACAAAAATGCAAAATTCCTGTGTTATAATAAATAAAATAATACAAAGTAGGGTAATATATCGCGGTTCCCATGGATATGGCACACACACACACATACACAAAGCATATCTCATTTTGTTACGTGACAGTTTTTGCCAGTTTTCTCACCATGGAAAACCACGTTCCAAAAAAAAAAGTACTTATAATCGACAAGGTTACTTTAAAAAATTTATCTGTTTTATAAAACAGGATTACGAATTTTGTCAAAATTCATTTTACTCCATTAAGTAGGAAGGAATAAAGAAAAATATCAAGAAAAACTAGCTTGGCCCGTGATGAATTTTGTTCCCGTAGTTACCGTAACCCGTAGCTAAAATCAACAAACAACAAACTTCTAACGACTAACATGTTTGCCTTATAATCTTTTGAGTCTAAAGTATTAGAAGAATTTCTGTAAAAACTAACATGTTTGCCTCATAAACTTATTATATTTTTTCGTTCAAATTATTTGCCCAGCGTATTTTTTCCTAAGCGGTACATTTTTAAACCGTGAATATATTTCTCGTCAAACCTAGACATCATAAGCTTGAAAATGCGGGATGAATCATGAAATTTGAAAACAGGAATAAGGAAGATAAGGGTAGGACAGAAAAAACTTGCTAGAGTAATAATATATAAGATACGAGTTTTAAAATATTTTTGTAATTTCCTTAAAAATATTATATTTGTATAAATGCCACCTCTGTTAAGATTTTTGTTTATAACTTGTCCTCAAAGCTTTTTTTTTACTTAACTAGGTACGTGTATTTTAAGTAAAATATAATATTTTTTTAAAATGTTTTAGTAACAACATTTTTTTTAATACGATTTATGAATGATTCTCACCTCTCTGGATCGCTTATTTAATAAATAACAATCGTAATCGTGTTATAAATATAATATAATTTTAAATTGAAATATAAACAAATTAAAAAAATAGGTACAATTTACACAGGTAATTTTAAAAATTTGTCATGCGCATAACAATTAAATACGTGATGTACAATATATTTAAAATATTTCATTATATGTTGATGTATTATGTATATTGAAATTCATGTGTAATCCTGATATATAATTTATTTAAAATATTTTGTGTTATTAATTTATTATATAAAATCATGTATAATCGTTTAACATAATTATCCGGTCAAGTTAAACATACGAAGGCAAAAAAATTCGCACCCGGGTGAAATTTGGTAGGATTTATCAAAACAATATCATAAATGAAATCTAAAAAGTCCTCATTGTTCCAAGATGTGGGAAAAAATTTACATGGAGTCTTACAAAAACGGGTTTTTCATCATAAAATTAGCGCAGACGAAAATAATAGATCAGATAATCTTATATATATATATATATAAGATTATCTGATCTATTATTTTCGTCTGCGCTAATTTTATGATGAAAAACCTTTATGATAAAACATGTCGTTTTGCTGAAAATCACGAAAAACCCGTTTTAGCAGGGCCGGATTAACAAGTAGGCAGAAAAGGCAGTTGCCTGGGGCCCCCGATTTTAGGGGGCCCCCAAAAAATGAAAAAGACTTCTAAAATTTTCTTACAAACATAAAATTCTAGAGAGTGAAAGGAAATATAATCAGAACTGAAAATAAATTTTACTCAAATAAATAAAACTAAAAAGGACATTTCCGACTACTTTGACAAAACTTATAGTCATTTGTATAAGATTCTAATGGAAGATCAATTAGCCGATGTATTTCCTAACACAGAAATAGCTCTTCGGATTTTTTTAACATTAATGATCACAAATTGTTCTGCCGAACGATCCTTCTCGCAATTAAAAAAAATCAAAGCTGCTGAAAGAGCTACAACGCGACAAGAGCGATTCGAGATGTTAGGTATACTTTGCATTGAGTCAGATTAAGTTTGTATTTTTTTAATCGAAAAAAGAAGGGAACGTACTTGAAAAAAGGGCCCCCAAGTTGATGGTTGCCTAGGGCCCCGTTGAGGATTAATCCGGCCCTGCGTTTTAGTGACCCGTTTTGACTCCGCGTAAATTTTTTTCCACGTCTCGGATCGATGAGGACTTTTTACATTTCATTTATGGCGGTATTTTGAACAATCCTATCAAATTTCAACTGGGTGCGAATTTGTGTACCTTCACTCATATTTTTTTAATTAATTTTACCGGATAATAAGTAATTATTTAAAATAGGCAGTGCTGTAATGGTAAAATTAACAGACGGTAAAGAGGTCGTAAAAACAAAAATTTAACTATAAAATACGAATTGGGTGTTAGGATTCTTCGAAGAAATTCGATTTATTAAAATAATGGAAATGTTTTTACGAATCCTAGATAAAGAGGTTTGCTTCGCCCCACTAACAGAGGTAATTCAGTACCAAAGTGTTGGAACCTCAGCATAAGTTCCAATTATGGAGGTTTCTCACTTATCCAGGTCCCACTTAACTAAGTTCCACTGTATTTACAAAAAAAATTTGTGTAATTTTTTTTTTTTTACCATATTTTGCCAGCGCGTTTAGCAAACGTGTTAATTAAAACGTATGATAAAAAGATTTATGGACTTTGTTATCAGCTTTAGACTAAATTTTATATAATATGTCAAATAAAAAAATAAAAAATTTTTAGTAGGTTTTATTCTATGAACCTTCATGAACAATGTGCTACGGGTTTCACTACCCTCTAAAAAGTTATGGAGGAGGAAAATCGTCTTTACTATTCAGAACAACGTAGCCAAATAACAATAATTTAAATTTAAACATAATATCCAAGAGGTTTAATATTAAAACCCTTAAAATACTTAGGGGTTCCTATACCTCGAAATTCCCCAAAAATAGATAATTTTACGATTTACTAACAACTTACATTTTGGCCTTGAAAACCGTACCTAAGGACTTTAAATACCATACCCAGGTGGTTTAGTGGGTCTCTTGGTATGAACTTGAAGTTTGGAAATACGGCATTAGATACAGCAAATACCTACGACCCCTAAAGTAAGGTAGATTACGGCTTTTTAACTATCTACATTTTGAACTTAAAAACCAATGCCAGGAATGGGGTGGTGTTGAAACCTCTTACATCGAAATAACCTGACTTGTATCAAATCCAGTTCCAGCGTGATGGACAAGAGCGTCGCCAAGGGAGCAGGTAGGAGCAGCTGCCCCCTTCTAGACACTCACAAAAATAGTTCAAAGCACTAAATTATTGCCTTAATTTGAACTCTCACGGGAAAACAAAGTTATTTACGAAAAAATGTTTCAAAAAAAAGTTGTTTACTATTTTAAATGAAACAATTTTACGTTTAAACTTTTGTTCTTCCTCTTGCGGTTTACAAGACCCCATGGACTCATGTTGCCGATTTATGAACTCAAACTCACTTTTTGGGTCCGAAGCACGATATATAAAAAAATTTCAACTCAATATCTCTTTTCAGTTTTAAGTTATCGTGTTAACGGACAAACAAACGCAAATGGACTAATTAGGTTAATTTTATGAATATTCTATATCGAATTTTGGATTGTAGAATCAATATTTCTAAGCGTTACAAACTTTGGATTAAATTTAATATACTTTGATATATTTCAAACATAGGATATAAAAACTAAATGAAATCATTTTTACCAACAAGTTTTTAGGATAATGGCGCCCATGCGATGGAAGAGAGAAAAAAGAATTGTAGAAGAAGAAACTTTTAGATAAGACCCCAAGCACAAAAAAAGTCCACAGTTCTCACCAGTACAAATTCGGATTCCAGTGTCTGTGACCCTCAAAATTTAACTCTTAATCCGTGCCTGTTTTCAGGTAAATGAATGGTAAAATAGGTCTAATTTTAAAATAAAAATACAATTTTCGCGTTTTAACTCTTATATTTTTACTTGCACCTACAATTCATACTTTTCCCATTCTCCATAAAGCAACTTGTCTCTTCTTTGCCATCGGCTAGCGACGCTCTTGGTGACGGAGCTTATTTTATCTCATCAAGTCTAAATACATCTGTGGTCAGCAAGGTCAAAATAATAATGTCTCTTCCGGGGGAAGTCCCATATCAAAGTTTTTTTTTTTTTAATTTTTAAATTTTTTCATAAAAGTACATGCAATTGAATTGTGATATGATTTATTCCCGCAATAAAATATCAAAAATATAATCGGAAAAAAGGAATATGTATTTGAATGATACTTGCGAGTTGCTAGCAAATACCAAATTCACATTAAAATGGATTAAGACAAAATAGTTTATAGTGCAGTATGTGCATCGAAAAATACCTGTGTTAGTGTTATTTAAAAAATACCCTCCGGTTTGCCAACGCGTTAATACGGAGAAAAATAGTTTTTAAGAACAAATAATTTGGAAAAAATCGGAATGTAGGAAGTTTTTTAAAAGAAACGGGAAAACCACAGAAAAGCCTTGTAATATATAGACAAAAAAATAGGGAGTTGTAGCGCTAAAAAACGAAAAAATGAGACTAACTCAAGTTTTTGTCATTTTTTTCTAGGCTTATATGATTCGCATGCATGGTTGAAACAGGGCAACAGGGGCAATACCCCGGGGTTTCTGCGTTCGGGATCCCCCTAAGCGAAGGGCAAAAACAGAAAAACTTATCGAACTACTAAAATCTTATCGAATAACTTCTGAATATTATTGACAGCTACTGACGATGGTTGCGTTGTAATCGAAATATCGATATTTAGCGAAATGTAAGTCTGTTGTATGTTTTTTAATTGTATTTTTTAAATAGAATTCCTTAATATGCAATTTTATTTCGAGTATCGTGGTATTTATTTCAATAAGTATTCTACTCCTTATTATCGCTTTGAAAAATCAGACGGGTTAACTTTTTTATATGAAAAGCCTGTACTATTAGTTTTATTTTCAAATTTGATAAATCGTTTTTACATCCACAAAAATTTCCAGTTTAGTGCGATTTGTGATATGGAAGAGCAAATGGAAAATATTTTTCTAGAGAAAATAGCATTGTTGTTACTACAAAACGTGATCATTTACATAAAATTTTTTCCATAAAAAATGCCTTGAGCCAATGTCTAAAATTAAAAAGAAATCATATTGATATCTCATATAGTTTTACTTTTAATTCAAATTATCCCTAGGTATATATTATAAATGTGAAAGTAAGGATGATTGTTTGTTTATTTGTATGTTTGTTATCCTTTCACACAAGAACTAATGAATGGGTTTGAATGATACTTAACAATAATATAGCTCATAAATTAGAATATCAAATGAGCTATAAATAAATTAAAAAATTAAATTTAATCTATGAAATTTCACCACGCCATCTATGAGCATTATTTTGAACCATAAATTAAAAATTTCCATAAAAATGCTGAAGTAGATATAATTCATGGCCCTTTTCTCTGATACACTCAAATAAATCAAGAAACATTTCAAAAAGATTGTTTTATAACATTTCAAAAAAAAGAAAAGAATGAAATCTATATTTTATCTGTGTAAAACAATCTCTACCCCTATTTCTAGTTTTATGGAAGGGGGATAAGTGAGAGCCAGAGAGGCGGAGGCCATAACGCGGTGGTCTTTATTTTTAGGCCCAGCGTAGCGGGCGGGTATCAAGCTAGTAAATGTATTAACCCGAGTTGATCACAGTAATTGATAGCAAAAATCTTTATGCGTGTTTGTTCATTTAATTTGAACAAAAATGGTCTTTATAGAAAAAAGAAACAACTCTTATTAGATTTATTGGAAAATTTTTTTCGAAGAGAGCCTAGATTTCGCAGAAAAAATTATACGAAAGAAAAATTTTGGGAAAAACTCTTTAGTCCGTTTTTGTCTAAACTGTACGATTTGCGGAAAAACGTTTCGAACAAAAAATTTTAATTTTTTAATTAAAAACAACTTTATAATTTAAAGTGTTCGTCTATCTTTTAACAGTTATGGAGTAGAGTGGGCTTGAAAACCTAGGTCACGTTTAATGTCTGCGTAAGAAGTGTGCCTACACACCCAAAATTTTTATTTGAAGCATTTTTATCGTATACAGTTTCGCTTAAATATAATAATTCTAAAGGTGTTTTATTTAATTTATAAATTATAATGAATTTTTCCATACAATCCGAGTTTTCGGAATAGCCCGGGTTTCATATAGTCCCAATTATCGAGATACTGTATATAATATTTTTAGGATTTGCCACCTCACATTTTTGCGCTCCCTTGGATCGGGCACTGCATATTACTACCAATAATTCTTAAAAACTATATGGGAAATTTTTTATAAATTATGTGGTTTTAATCAGAATTTAGATTGGCTAATACAGATAATATACAAAACCGCCAGGTTATCAGTCAACTGACTATAGAAAATTATACAAATACATCGTTTAAACGTTAAAGTAAACTCCATAGATAACTTCCTTTATTAATTAGATTAGAGTAATTAGCAAGATAACAAAAAACATTACATTAACAAAAGATTTTCTAATTAAAGAAAATTACATTTTAAAGCCACCATGTATTTTTCGACTGCCAGAGCAAATAACAATATTTCGATCTAATCACCGATTCGGGCAGTTGTTGAAAAACTATTCAAGTAAAAATATATTTGATTCTTCTTGAATAAAAAATAAAAATTTGCATTCAAAATTTGGGTGTTTTTTGATTTGAAATCTAATCAAGATATATACATATAAAATGCTAATGTTAGTACGTGAAGACAGGATTTTCGCTATGACCACCAACTCCAATCAACTTCCCGTTGTAGCGGTAAAAACACCTTGGTCTCCTAATCAAAGTAAAGGAGTTTGGTTGAGGTAGATGGAAGTGGGTGGCAAAAATGTGAAAAATTAAATATATTTGTCCTTTTTTTACTCATGTGAAATTTTCAGATCAAATTATTGGAATGATCTAGAAAGTTAGAAAATGTGTGTAACGGTCAAAATCGATTCGAAATTTTCTAAAAAATTCTAGAAAGTTCTAGAAATGGTCTAGCAAGTTTGTTGAAACCACCAAGAACTGTTAGCGCCCGCAATCTCTCGACAACCAGTAGAACTATCAAGCTAGAACCGGGCACGAACTTTCTGGGCCTTCTTCCGAAATTTAAATCTTTTAATTTCAACCAAGTTCAGTGTTTTTTCAAAAGTTTTATTGATAAAAGTAAGTTATTTTTATTAAAATATTCAGTCTGGATATAAATTTTATTAAATTAAACGATTTTCTAACAAGAAAAAGAACAATAGAAGCTAATAGAATAGAATACTAAAACCCTTCTCTCGAACATTCTTTTAACCAGAAGCCTCTAGAACAACCTCAGGGTATAAAAGGAGGTTCTCTCGGTAACTTGAGTCAGCCTTCCTTGCGAAACCACAGAAATCGGATCTAAAAAGAGACCAAAACGAGAATAAATGGAAAGCATATTAATCAAATTAAATTTTTGATGTATTTTAACCCGAACAACGTCGGGTTTGGCTGCTAGTAGTTTTCTAAAAATTATTTCAAGTCCGCTCTCCAAAACAATATTGTACCGTTTTCAAGGTTGATTATTTCTATTAATAATTGTTATTATGTAATTAGTAATTACCATACCAGACAAATTTACATGACGTAGTTTATATGACCTTTAGGAGCCAGACCAATAAATTTTTTGGTTCACATTGATTCACTGTGCTACAATAAAAATAAAATTGAAAGCACCTTTTGAGCGACCTGGCATACGTTGTAGGTCTTGATGAGTACCTATATCATGAAAATGTGTTTCTAAATTGTCTAACACCCCCAAATTTTCAAGTTATTGCTGAAAAACCGTTTTTCGTGTACTCCGCCCACTTAAACAATTGTAGCTCCGTCAATTTTTAACTGATTTTCGATTGCTTAGCAGTTTTGAAAACTAGAAACATTGAGCTTTCGGAATGTATATGTTCTATACAAAAATAGAGCGCGCGAAAAAACACCCACAAATAACGATTTTCTATTCTACAGATGCTACCTAACGGAAAGTCGGAAAGACGACATGGCACGACATCGATATCATGATAAGAATCAAATTTTCTTGTTTACAAAAAGCGTTGTAAACAAGAAATGACAAAGAAAGCGTTGTTGTTGTTCAAATTATTTGTCTAGCGTGTTTTTTCCTAAGCGGTACATTTTTAGACTGTGAGTATATTTTACGTCAAGTCTAGCCATAATAAAATTGAAAATGACGGGTAAATCATAGAATTTGACAGGAAAAAACTTGCTGCAGTAATAATATATAAAATTTGACTTATTACTGCGGAGTAAAAAAAGTAACTTCAATCTCATGGCTTTTGTTTATTCAGCACTATAATGTTTAAATTTTTAATTACATACCAGGCAGTAATTTTATATGTATTTCCCAATCAGTAGAAAATACTGAAAAACGTGATTGAGGAAATTATTTACTAAAGTTTTATTCCAAAATATAGTATCCTTGATTAAATGTAATAATATTTTCCTTGCCTTATTTAAATGGTTAGCTGTGACTACCTTTTCATCATAAATTTCTTGTAGACATGCGTCAGAATCAGCAAAATTTTTCGCACTGTTTTTCATAAACTGACATGTTAAAAAATCCTAGTACAAATAATTAAAATTATCAAATATCAAATATTAAACAATAATTTATTTAAAACAAGTTAAAACAAGTGAAAACAAACAATTGACTGAGTTAATTGTTGAAATACCATGCATAGCATTGTTGATTACGGAATTGTTTGTTTTTTACGTCATGTAAGTAAAGAAAGATAGCAACACAGAACTGATATTCCCAAATGCAATACATACTATATAATTTGCACCTGATTTGCGTCCTCAAGGGTTAAAAGTGATATTTACGCAAAAAATGTTTTAACCAAAAGTTGTTTATTTTTTTATAAGGAACATTTTTTACAATTAAATTTTTGTTCTATCTCTAACGATTTACATGATGGGTTCTACGGACCCAAGTCCTTGACCTTTGTTTCTCATTTACGAACTCGACCTCACTTTTGATGTCCTAAGCACGCTAAATTTAAGCTTGATATCTGTTTTTGTTTTTGAGTTACCGTGATAACGGACGGGCAGACAAGCAGACAACCGAAAATGGACTAATTAGGTGATTTTATGAACACCTATATCAAAATTTTGTTGGTAACATCAATATTTTTAAGCGTTACAAACTTGGGACTAAACTTAGTATACCTTGATTAATTTCATATATACCTGATATAATAATAACTATAATACGAAGGTAAATTAAGATTTCAAGGAACTTAACATTTGTATTTATAAATAACAATAAAAATATTTATGATAAATCTTTTTGTAATAAAATAGATAAAAAGTGATTTTCCATAGTCATTTTTATTATGAAACAAAATTTTTACATTTATTTCAAATTTTGGTGTACTTTATATAAATCAAAGTTCCTCATACAGGATACTTTTAATAGAATGTAGGAAACGAAGCATTTGACTCAGGAAAATGTTTGTCTGAGTGCCCTCAACAAAATCATATTCATGGAAACTTGTACATTTTCGATTTACGCCCATGCGGTGGTGTAGAAGTTCCTTACTTCCGTACACCATATTCTCTTTATATTTTACATTTTTAAAAAACTATATTTTGGACAGTTATAAGCCTTTTTTGATCCGTGACATTTTATATCTAACCTCACCATTTTCGAGATATAAGCATTTGGAAAAAAAACTACATTTGGAAATTTCACCGAAAACTCTTTACCGGCGAAACTATTATTTTGTAGTTCCGGTCAAAAAATTAAATTTCAAATTTAATTTTCTTGAATTCTTCGACGTTCGACTGTTTTCATACATTTTGAATGCACTGTTTATACGGCATCTTCAGCGGCCAGTCATTTACATTTGAACTTATGTTCTATTATATTATATCTCTAACGGTTTACAAGATGGGTCCTACGGACAAGACCCAATTGACTTATGTTGCTCTTTTCGTTTTTGAGTTATCGTGATGACAGACAGATAGACAACCGGAAATGGACTAATTAGGTGATTTTATGAATACCTATACCAAAATTTTGTTCATAGTATCAATATTTTTAAGCGTGACAAACTTGGGACTAAACTTAGTATACCTTGGTATATTTCATATAGATGGTATAAAAATGAATTATTCAGTACATTAAGGACCATAATTTCGAAAATGTAAGCAAGCTAAACTTTTTTGCTAAACTTTGAACATAGTTTAACTTGCGTACATTTTCGAAATTATGGTCCTTTATGTACTAAATAATTATTATATTAAATATATGGTCACATATTCTTTTCTGAATTTCAAACTAAGTATTGAAGTTTCAGAGTTCCAGAATAGATTTATTCCCACGAGGCGAGAGGTGGAACATATTATAGGTTGATTGAATGGATCTAATAACATTTAGGTACACAGAGAAAAAATTATAATCATAATTAATTAAAAAATATGGGTCAAAATTATTAAATTTAATATTACTAATTTGTAATATTGAAACGCTATTGGAATATTTTAAAAATTCATATTCACAAAAGTATATTTTACTAAGTATTTAGTAATTTGTCATGTTACAGCCGTTGAAGTATTCGCTTTTATTTGTTAAATCGAGAGTTCTTTTCTCCGTGTATGTTATAATGTTTTTTTTTTCTGCAAGACAATTTTTTTGAATAAAATGTTCAGCCTCCCAAAATTTGCCGCCATTGGCTCCAGCCTAATCAACGCTGTGGTGAATCCACCACTGCAAAAGCATCTAACAATAAATGTATGTAAAGATGAAGCCCTATTGCTCATGAGTTTAATTTTTTAAATATTAAACATTTATTATTTGGATTTTTTTATCAGACTTCTGTTAAACTTACTCAAAATATTTTACTCAACCTTTTATAGATAAGGTAGATACGTGTAAATGGAATTTAGACTTCGATAAGGTAGACATTTTGATATGACGTATTTCAACAAAATTTATTATCTACTTTTAATTGTTTCTTTTTATTATACCATTTATATATGAAATAGTAATCAAGCAAATCTAATTTTAGTCCCAAGTTTGCAACGCTAAAAATATTGATGATAACTACGAACAAAATTTTGGTATAGGTGTTCATAAAATCACTTAATTATTCCATTTCCGTTTGTCCGTCTGTCCGTCTGTCTGTCCGTGAACATGATAACTCATAAAACAAAAAGAATTATCAAACTGAAATTTTTATAGCGTGCTCAGGACGTAAAAAGTGAGTTTCAATTCGTAAATGTGCAACCATGTAAATGTGCATGCCAATTGGGTCCATCTTGTAAACCGTTAGAGATATCCTGGTGAAAAAAATATAAATATTTGAAGAAAGAAAGTCTTAATAAGTCTTAAAAAACTCTGAAAAAGTCTTAGAAACTTTGAAAAAGTCTTAAGAACTCTGTTTTTAAGTTTTTGGACTAGATTGAATAACTCTGAATAACTCTAAATTAGACTAGTCGTCATTCAAAGTTCCTAAGACTTTTTCAGAATTTTTAAGACTCTTTCAGGGTTTTCTTATTTCTTAAGACTTATTCTTTCTTCAAATGTTTTTTCCACCAGGGTAGAACAAAAGTTTAAATGCAAAAAATGTTCCTTACAACTTTTGTTTGAAACAGTTTTTCGTAAGCATCAATGAGAGGGCGCAAATCAGAACAAAACTTTCGTGTCCATTTTCTACAAACAAATAAAAGATAGGTGGTTGAAAATTTGTAGGTAGCTTCAACTAGTATGTTTTGTGAAAGATCCTCGAAGCCGAAAAAAAATTCTAGAAAATACTTTCGGAAAGGGCCCCACAATATTAGATAGGAAAATGGCTTTCTGTGAAACTTTTTCAAAATTCCCCCAATATGTTCTTCTGATCTTTCTAATCAAAAACTCTCTGAGTGCGCTTTGATCGCTTGTAGCTCGAAAAATAACTGTTAAAAAATTTTGCGACTGTCAGAGTTTCTGATCAGAAGATCCGAAGAACATTTGGGGTGCGGTTTAAAAAAGGTTAACACTAAGCTATTTTCCTATTCATATAGGTACTATAACTATAATTTTTGTGTAGCTTTGATCGCCCGTTTTTTGAGGGCAAAGAACATTTTAGGGTGGGTAAGAAAAAGTTGCACAGAAAGCCATTTTTTTATCTAATATTGTGGGGTCTTTTTTGAAATTTTCGAAAACCCAAACAAATGGTTCCATATTTTTTTTAAACTTTTCTAATTTATTAAAAAATAATGCAAGCACTGACATTCGATATTTTCTATACAGAGCATTTCAACAGTTAACTCTGTCAATTGTTTGTTTTTACTTGCTAAACAATTAAATTTAAGAAGAGTTCCGACATTCAAATTGTTAAAAATTATCACAAATGTAATTTTTATTAAATTTGACCTTGAGAATGTTTAGTCAATCATAAAAATACATCAACGTTTTTTTTATTATTATTGTTAATTAAAAGGTAATTTCATAATTCTTATTCTTTCTTAGTCATCATTAAAATATATTATTTGTATCTAATTATGTCCATGAAATAATAATACTTTTAGTTACATCTTACATATACTAACACTAATGACTAGGTCATATTTTAAATCTAATCAATCTCATCATGAACAATGAACATACTAGTGAACCAGTGGCCAATATTACTTTGGTGTACCAACTACATTGAGTAGGGGAGACCGGGTACAAAAGTAACGGCCAATTTCAAATGATAGCCGGTGACGCCCTCTTTATTTGCAATCCGTCTCAACGCGCGCTCGGCGCTGTCAGGCTTTGTGAGAGGACAATACGTGATTTTACAAGTCAAAAGTAGGATTTTTAAAGTATACTTATTTGATATTTACGTCTTATTAATATCCTGATATCAATCTGAGTGTTTGCATATTATTTCTTGATTACATTGATTGTACAGTGTTTTAATTCGTTTTTGCCTACCACCATCCGTTTTAATGTTATCTTTTTTGTTTTACCAAAAATTTGGTAGGGTACAAAAGTAATATAGCTCTATGGGTACACAAGTAACATGTTACTTACACAAGTGGGTAAACTAATATACAAAAAAAAGTGTCTTAAGACTGATATTGAATAATCTGATTAGAATATATGATTATCATATAATAATAGATCTCATTACTTAAATTAAGAAAATTTCTTTCGAGGAGTTAACAATACTGATTTGTTTTCATAAAATATATAACTTTTGAAAGCAAGTGTTTATTTTTCTTGTTCATACAAACTTTTCTATTAAGTCATTTGTGGATTTATTATATCATAGCATATTCATTTCAAACCTCTTTGTCCTGTTACTTTCGACCCGCTAACGTGGTCGGAAGTAACAACTTACTAATTTTTTTTAAGTCTATGTGATTCATTCAAAATATACAATTATAAGGAAAATGAAGATTCTAATGTAAAGAGCATGCACGGAATTTATATATGGATATAATAATTTCATTAAAATACTATCACCTAACCAGCAACCAAGGTGAAAGTACAAAGTGTTACTTTCGTACCCGGTCTCCCCTAGTAAAACAAATTTCTGACCTTTCTTAAAGAATAGAAAGAATAAGTCTTAATAAGTCTTAGAAACTCTTAAAAACTTTTAAAAACTCTGAAAAAATCTTAAGAACTCTGAATTTCTAAACGTTTTGGACTGTCTATTCAGAGTTATTCAGACTTATTCAGTCTGAATTAGACAGTGCCAAAACGTTTAGAAATTCAGAATTATTCAGACTTCGTAAGACTTTTTCAGAGTTTCTAAGACTTTTTAAGAGTTTTTAAAACTTATTCTTTTTTCAAATATTTTGTCCACCAGGGTTACGACAAAAAAATCCATCCATTCCCAAATTTATGAATAAAAACTGAAGAAAACACATTGAACTGAGTTTTACTGAGTTTACTGAATTGTTTAAATATCTATGAACTATTTAGTATTGAAACTGACACTTTCATTGTTTTCGAAAGTTTCGAAATCTAAATGCTTTATAACGAATTTTTCCACGAAAAATGAGATCATTAACCTCCTAAATTTTGAATCAAATGACCCTCTATTCGAAGCTGTCTAAAAATTTGTTGCCTTCTATCTCTTATAGTTTTACAAAAAATGGAGGCTTAAGTTTTGTAAGATGTTTTCAAAGAAATATTTTTTGCATTTCAATTTTTCTTATCTCTCTTACGGTTTAAAAGATGAGTCCTGCGGCTCATAGACCAATTGACCTATGTTTCTAGTTTACGAACTCAAAGTCACATTTAACTTCATCAAGACGTTATATAGGTTTTAGCTTGATTTCTCTTTTCCGTTAACGTGGGAATACATTTTAAAGCTGAAAATATCGTAAGACGACATGATTTAAGAGGAATTATAATGGTGTAATAATTGGAATAGGATGTATTTTTTTCGTAATTTATTTTTAATTAAATTAACATATTATATTTGTTTTAAAGGTTTAAGGATCTACGAACAGCCACGCAACCAGATCAAGACAACTCGAAAGCAAATTAGAACAAAATCTATTTAAAGTTACTAGGTCGACTCGTGAGGAATTTCGCAGTTTAAAACGTACCTGGGGTTTAAAAACAGGCTACATAAATAATATATAGTGATAATTTATTTATTTTTATCTATAGGCAATTTTATTACAGATATTACAGATAAATAATATATAGTGATAATTTATTTATTTTTATCTATAGGCAATTTTATTACAGATATTACAGATAAATAATATATAGTGATAATTTATTTATTTTTATCTATAGGCAATTTTATTACAGATATTACAGATAAATAATATATAGTGATAATTTATTTATTTTTATCTATAGGCAATTTTATTACAGATATTACAGATAAATAATATATAGTGATAATTTATTTATTTTTATCTATAGGCAATTTTCTTACAGATATGACATACAAATTACACAATGAACAAAATAAAATGTTGATATTATTTCTCTAGCCTGTTTTTTTCTTAACCGGTTTATTTTTAGACCGTGAGTCTGTTTTTAACTAGAAAAAAAAACAGTCTAAATAAATTTGATATTTACGCAAAAACTACTGAACGGATATGGATAAAATTTGAAACACAGATAGTTTATAACGTGAATTATCCGTTAGTATGTTCCCGTGAGACAATTATTGCTGATCTTTGTTTTCGGTACTTTATAACACTTAACAGCTATACTTTCAATAATTCCACGACAGCTTAAAATTATTTCATCTATAGAAAGTTACATTATCAGCGAGTAGGTTAGGTTAGGTTAGCTTATATTGGTTGTCCACGAAGGACACACTTACTCTACAGAGCCTTATCCAAAACTTAAAGCTCATTCTGATACCATGTACTTGTTTTACCACCTTTTCCGCTGGTAATTTCATTTAACAGGTCCTCAATTATTTTCAAGGGCTGAGGCTTTCATCTAACTTTCATACTTTAAATCCTTTACCTCCATGGGCGTAGAAATTTGGGGGGTTTTAGCTATCAAAATCTCCACATTTACGCCCTTGATATAAGTTGTTTTATATGAAAAACAGTGTCACCACCGTTCTAAAGTTATGGAAGAAAAACGATTTCTAAATTTCAACAAACGAACAAACAAATTTTTTGTTTCTTTAATTGTTTCCAGTAGATACAAATCATTATAATTAACATTATCAAATTAATTAAGCTTGGGTATAATGTTTTTATAGACATCCGGTATAGTGAGATATAAAAAATAAACAATTTGTAAATTTTTATTGTTTATTATTATTTATTATTTGTATGCATTTTCATTTGTATTATATAACGTACGTGACGTCACGTGACGGCTAAATTTTATAGTCCACGAGTAAATCATTGTAAATAATTACTATGTACAAACCGCATTCACAAATTATTGCCGTCAAATTAATGTTATTGGACAATCTTACTAAGGATGGCTCTACCTACCGATTTTAATTGGAATATAGGTCACTTTATAGACGTAGAATATTATACAGATGTACGTCTTCGCCATAATTATGATTGTCAATTATATGCTATTTATATTGATTATCTACGATAAAAATAATTTAGTTTGGCTATATTTGGATACCTATATTATTTTTGATTTGTTTTGACAACCGAAAAATTTTTTTTTAATCAAATAAAATGCTTTGAATAGACGTTGCTGTGTAGCTGAATGTAATTCAGTGAATAATATTTTACATGGATTTCTTAAAGCAGAACAATAATTAAACAGGCACTGAAAATTAATAAGCCGAAGGGAAATTTGGATGGCGTAGCTGGGAATTTCGTCAACAACATCCAGAATGAAAGTCTGTTTGTTATTATTCTTAGATAAACATGTCAAAAAACAGAATTTTTCCATATTTTGGGCATTTTTTCACCTGGCCGCCATTTTATAAAAAAAGGCGTTATCGAAAATCTTATTATACTCATTAGAAAACTTGCACTTTCTAGTTTTGGAATCTATTGCTCAAAAACTTTTATCATCCCTTACCGCTTTTTACGGAGTATTGAAAAGACACAGCTATCGCTTATAAATTAGGAAGATAGTGTGACCTACCTGGATTAAGATGACACAGATAACCTTTCCTTTTAATTTTTGGCAGATTTTCTTCCTAAAGTCACTGTGAAATAGCTTACCTTTGGCTCGGTCGAAATGAGAGAACTTGAAGTGAAAGACTTATAATGGAACTCTCTCTTGTCATTTATAACGAATACGAGTCAGTTCAACAGTAACTAGAGGAAACAAGCCAGTATGTTAGACGGTGGAAGCGATTAAGAAGGTGAGATAAATAGGAGTCGGGCGTCTGCCGTTCCGCCACTATAACATAGTTTTTTAGAATTGAGGAAAATTTACTGAGTTTTTGGAAACACAAAATTTATTTATTTTAGAAAATGGAATATTTTTGTTTTGCATTTTTCATCTGTCTATTACATTTTAAAATACAAATTTTTGTTAATAGAAATCAGGTTTTAGATTTCAAACACTTACGAAAATTTCCTAAAAAATCAGGGCTTATATAACACAAAAATTTGACTGAATTCAGAAAACGGTTTTGTTTATCTTGTGGTTCATTCTCACTTATTATTTTCGAAATCATTGTTTACCTCATTAACTTTTCACTGCAAACAATTCTTGTTTCGTTATTGTTTAAAAAAATTGTATAAGGTCGACTTTTCAGTAGGGTTATAAGAAAAACAATACTTTTAATAAATTTTTGAAATTTTATTTTAACTATATTTCAAATATATATCTATGAAACAATAATAAAGAATGGAGTTTTCAGTTTGAAAAAAATTTTCATTAACAAATAAAAAAATAATATTTATGCACATCTTAAATAAATATAATAAAAACGAAATAGTATACAAAAAATGAATATTTTTCATTTTTTTACCAAGTATTTCCTTGGAAAGGATAAAGAAATTTCTATATATAGCTTCCGTTTCACCCATTTTTGATCCTGTGGAATCTAATAGTCCTTCAAGATTATATATAAAAGTTCTATAAACATGGGTTTTGAGAGAGGGGGGAAAGTTCAAACATAGGCAATAGTCGACAGAAAAAAAGTTTCTGGAAGAACTTTATTCTAATTGTAAAGGCCTTATACAATCGGATGAACAAAAATAAAAATTTTATGGGCAAGCCCTCTTTTCATCCGCCAATTTTACAGATAAAATGTGTATAAAAATGAAAAACAAAACATTTTTTTATTTCGCATTTTTTTTTTCTAAAATTATAGCACTCTTTAGCAGGCTCGGATTTAGAAAATAAGTCCGTAGGCAGTTGAAAAATCGTAGCTTTCTATCCAGAAATTCGAAAAATTTAAATATATACGTCGCAACAGTTACCTACACCCCCCCCCCTCGAAAATGGGGAAAACATCTCCAAAACTACCTTTTATCTGCTACATATGTTAGCAAGATGCGGTTATTTGCTATCGGCGTGAAATCTCATGAAACTTATAGTAAAAATTGCAAATTTCCACGATATTTCGTCTAAAACCGATAGGCTAAAAGGAGCCACCGAAGAACATATGTATATATAAGGACGTGAAACTTGAGTGGAGCGGGTAGCAGGAAAAAAGGCGCCCATCTGCGAGGTCTAGTCCTCGGTCGTTGCGTACTTTATACTGCGCATTAGGCTGTCTTATGCATTCAATTTTTTTGTCTTTTGTTTTCAATCACTTAGACAGTCTGCTGCGCAGTATAAAGTACTCAACGACCGACGACTAGACTTCGCCCAGATAGGCGCTGTAAATTCATTCGCTTATAGCTCGGCATAGGAGTTGTTACGTCTTTATATATATGTTCAAGGAGCCACCGTTAATATGTATCTGTATCACTCACACCCATTCATCCATGGACACTATACAAGGATACTCAACTCAAACGCGAGAATTGACAAAATTTGTCAACGAAATAGCATAACTTATAGCGTCGCTGGTGTTTCTTTTGCACCAAAATGCATTGCACGAAATAAATACGAGCACATACGAACATACGAACGAAATACTACATAAATGCATCAAATTCCCGCCTTACTCTCGTTCCTCTATCACGATTCAAAAGGAACACAAGTGCAATCTATTTTTTGTCAGATATCCTTGTGTAGTGTCCATGCCTTCATCATTGAATTTGGTACGAAACTTGTACATCAAAATAAAACTAACAATTTTTTATATTTACATAGAAAACTCAATTCGCTCGTTTAAATTATTCATTAATAAAATTCGAATTTTTCTAGTAAAAAAAATATTTATTTGAAATTTACACTTTTTTGATTGAATGAAATATGTAAATTTATCGACTTGCTTGAATTTTATTGATAATGGAAAGAATTTCTGTTCGGCGATATGTTTGCAAAGTGAATTTTGATTTTTGACTAGATTTTAAATTAAATATTGCATCATTCTCTTCTTTCTGTGTTGTATTCTCTGCTTCATTAATATCTGGTCCACAATATACTTCAAAATAATTGGATATATCAAACAAGCCATAAGTTGTGAATGCTAATTGTAGTTGAAAGGAATACATGCCATACGGCTTTAATACACACTGTAATGGTTTCGTGTGTCCAACCCACTTGTGAGAATATCTAAAATCATGAAAACAAAAAACAATTAATACAGGTCACATTATAGTGTAGTTAAGGATGTTACAAATAAAGGAAAATGGAAGAAACCGCTCGCATTTTGCTAAAACCTCATGGAAAGTGTTTCTTAGGTGTCAAATATCACTAGCAAGGCATGAGTTAGTGGTACAAATGTTCTATTTGTTAATAAACAATGAATTATTAATTAATTCAATGAAACGATCAATGTTAAAGTTCACTTACAAAATTAATGGATAGGCAACTTGAATTACGTATACGTTATACATGTATAATAGTTTTTGATTATTTGACAAACACTTAACATTTACGTCATACAAGTTGCCTATTTATTAATTTTGTAAGTGAACTTTAACTTTGATCGTTTCATTGAATTAAAAATTTATTGTTTATTAACAAATAGAAACATTTGCACCAATAATTCATGCATTACTAATAGAATTTGACGCCTAAGGAATATTTTCCATGAAGTTTTAGCAAAATGCGAACGGTTTCTTTCATTTTCCTTTATTAGCCGATTTTTGTAACATTTTTTACTGTACTATTAGCAAATAATTCAGTCAAAATAAACATGAAAAGGACGAGCACGCTGCATTAAATCAGTTTTTTTTGTTTTTAAGATAAGTTTTCAACCTCGGCAGACGACTGGGTCAACCTTAAAAATTAAAATAAATAAAACAAGTGAAAAAAAAAACAATTGACTGAGTTAATTGTTGAAATACCATGTATAGACAATGTTAATTAAAAAATCGTTGGTTTTTTTTCATCATGTAAGTAAAGAAAGATAGACAATCTTAGAAAGCCAAATTTGCATACATGTCACACACACATAGCTGATATTCCCATATATAATAGCCTAACCTAACCTAAACTATCGTTTTACAAGGCCACAGTTACCCCTTTATAAATAATCTGATAGCCCTATACGCGAGCGAAGTTATCGATAATAATTATTTCGTAAAGAAAATTAACACTTACGTTTGATCCAGCAATTCAATTTTGGCATTTAAATTTTCATCACATAAATTAGTTAAATGAATCGTTATTGGTATGACACAAATCTTTGATATTTTAAAATCATGCCCAATTATATTTGAAGGAAATGTTGCATGATATTTAATTTTCTTTTGTTTCTTTTCTAAATCAACCATTTCTTGCCGTCTATTTATTTCCTCTATAGCCAAATCAGATTTACTAAATCGAAACACACCCAATGGTTCAGTAAATATTTCATCTTCTTCAACAAGTTTAGGGTTTTTTTCTAAAGGCATTTTTATAAAACCATAACCAGTTCTACGCATTCCATTCAAGTCACTTATTTCAGCAAACCAGGATACAGCCATCATACCTAAAAGTCAATGATAAATTTATTTATTTTATATTTAAATAATCGAGCAACCCCCCTAAAATTTTCAGAATTGATTCAGATTTAGTCGAAATTCGTATAAAAAAATCAAGCTTTTAATTTAAAATTGCCTTGGTGCTCGTACAGTCTTAAGACGGAAAAGGGTCTGAAAAAAAAGAATTTCTCGTTTTTATTGACTTAATGACCTAACATAACTAACAAAAGTTTCAACCCCTGCCTTGGATAATTCCTACGCACGGGACTGTCTCAGACCCTTGTCCCCATTAAAGAAATATTCATCTGGATTAATCAAAATGGAAAATCTGATAACGAATTGAAAATTGCAGAAACATTTACATAAAAATAAATCTTAATAAGACAAAAAAATAAACATAAGCATACCTTCATTTTCACACTCTTTTGATAAACGTATAATATTTTTTTCAACATCACCATCGCACTTAACAATATTATTAATACAATTTTTCACAAAATAATTTAAGGCATTTTGTATTGGAATTTCATTAACAGATGTATTTAATTTCAAAGACGTTACGTTTATACAAGATTTATCTGATGATCGAAAAGCATTAAAGAAGTATTCATGCGTTTCTTTTGGATTCAATTTTATTCCTGTGAATAATAATAAATTAATCAATATAAAATAATGAACTCAATCATAATAGTTTATAAAACTACTGTAATTACAACAATTTTTTAACGATATATTCGTCGACTTAGTATATACAGTGGAACCTGGTTAAGTGAGACATCAAGGGACCTTCAAATTTGTCTCAGTTATAGAGGTATTCCACTTGGCCAGCGTCTCCGATATCCAGGTTAAAATAAATATTTGTCTCACAACACTTTACATTAGTAGGGGCCATAAGACAGATTATTTCAGTTTTAGAGATGCATTTATTAAAAAAAAAAGCAACGTATTATCAATATCATTGCTGCTACAAAAATTATGAATACCGAGGCTTCGCGTGAATTCTTGTGCTCAGTTACATCTTCTCATTTACAGAGGTTAACGCATATGAAGTTCACTCGCAGTGTTAGTTTTACAGGTAGCTATGACGCTAAAATCGAGAGAACGAATCCCAGATATAGAGGTTTGCTTCGTCCCACTAACAGAGGTTCAGTGCCAAACTGTTGAGACCTCAGTATGAGTTCCAATTATGGAGGTTTTTCACTTATTCAGATCCCACTTAACCAGGTTCCACTGTATATGTATATTATATTAAAACAGAAATGTCCCTGTCGTAAAATGGTGGGAAATTTTACACCCGATAACTTTGAATTGACCTATTTTTTCTTTTAAATGCATAGTTTTCGAGTAAATTGCAAAAAATTGTGGAAAATCGTTGATTTTTTCGAAATCATCCTCTTTTTTCCTGTGCATATGACAAATTTTATTCTACAGGTAAAAAGCTGAAATTTGACATGAGTGGCCGTATTCAAAACTTCAGTAAATCATATGAAATTTTGGTAATCGGAAAAAATAGACCGAAATTTTATTGAACCGGATTATTGTTGTAATTACGATTTGCTTGGGTTAAGTTTGCCGACTATAGAGAAGTTGGTTGGGTTCTGAAATTTTTATTTCGATCCATTTTTCCAAGTCTATTTATTCCGGTCTGTTTTTTCCAAAATCTGAAATTTCAACTACCTTGATGAGACTAGTAGCTCCTAAACAGATGAATCAATTATGATTTTTTTTGTTGGAAAGGCAATTTGATCGAGAGTGTTCTTAGCTATATTTCAAGAAAATTGATTCAGTTTGGAGAGCTACAAAGAAAAAAACGCATTTGTCGGAAGTTTTTTAAATTTTATAAATTTTACTCTATAATTGAAAAGGAAAGAATAAGACTTACTATTTACATCATTATAAAATTTATCGCCTAAAATCCAATGGTTTGCAACCATATAAGCATGTAATGGTTGTATTAAAGTAGATGGAACATATGCAGCATGAAATGGATTTGTTAAACATAATGAAATACTTAAAGCTGAACCATTTTTATTTGAAAATTCACTAATTTCTGTTTGTATTGATGGTATCATGGATTCTGTTACAGTGAATTCCCATAATTGTTTTACAAGACGATATCTAAAATAGAAAATAAACAATAATTTAAATATTTTTATCATAAAACTTATACTAAAACAATAAATTAAAAAACAAAATTAAGTAAAAATTCCTATTACGTTAAATCAAAAATGAACAGAAACAAGTGGAAACAAAAAATTTACTCAGTTAATTATTGAAATACCCTATATAGAAAGTTTTGAATATCAGAGAGTCCTCGCATTATTTTTTTATAAATTAGAAGAGTTTAAAAAACTAACACAATTAAGGCGGCCTTTGGAGAAAATGGACACCTTAGTCCTAACTTGCACCCTCACGAGTAAACAGTGATGTTTATGAAAAAATGTTCAAACAAAAGTTCTTATTTGTTTATTTTTTTAGGAGGAATATTTTTTACATTTAAACTTTTGCTCTATCTCTAACGGTTTAAAAAATAGGTCCTACGGAAGAAACCCCTACTTGGAAAGACCCAATTGATCTACGTTATTCATTTACGAAGTCGACCTCACTTTTGATGTCCTAAGCACGCTATACAAATTTTAGCTTGATATCTCTTTTCGTTTTTGAGCTATCGTTTTTACAGACAGACAGACGGACAGCCGTAAAAAGAACTAATTAGGTGATTTTATGTACACCTATACCAAATATTTTTAGGCGTTACAAAGTTGGAACTAAACTTAGTATACCTTGATATATTTTACATATATATACAGGGTATAAAAAAAAGTTGTTTACATAGCGTCTTTAACAGTCAGGACTCATTATTGGGAAGATTTGAGCTGTTGGAAAAAATATTTGAAGAAAGAATAAGTCTTCATAAGTCTCTGAAAAACTCTTAGGAACTCTGAATAACTCTGAATTTCTAAACGTTTTTGGACTGTCTAATTCAGAGTTATTCAAACTTATTCAGTCTGAATTAGACAGCCCAAAAATGTTTAGAAATTCAGCGTTATTCAGAGATCCTAAGACTTTTTCAGAATTTCTAAGAGTTTTAAGTGGAACTTATTCAAGTTCCACAGTATAATTTTCAAATCGTAATATTTCAAAAACTGTACACTTGTTGTTAGCGCGATCGTTTAGATTGGTTATTCAAAAATAAAATACAAATAAAAAAAAGCTTACTTCGGTTGATTTTTAACACTTTGATAATATACAAGCCAATCAACGGTACATCGTCCTTTTATATCTGGTGCTTTAATATACAAATTAAAATTGAATTTTTTGCCAGGATCAAGTGATTCAGGTGTTGATATTTTTCGTACAAATTGTTTTCGATGTATATCTTTCGGTAACATATTTTCATTGATTGGGACTTCAGGTGTGTTCAAATCATAGTATAATAAATGAGGTACTGATGTTCCAAAATGTAAATTTGTTAATGTACAATTTCCACTGTTCATCATTTCAACTTGAACGAATTGTATTTCACCCGTTAATAGTTCTGTATCAACTTTTGAAAATGTAACCTGCACAAAAAAAAGTATTTAAGAAACAAATAAAGTACCCCGGATAGAATACATTGATTTGTGATTTCGGTTTAAATTTTTTGAGGTAGATTTGATCATACTGATCAAAAGTTCTTATGGACTCAACTCTCAAAAACCTTTCCCTTCCGAGCTACGACTCTTCAAAGGTTATGTCTACATGGGATATTGATTTTTGGTTTCGGTTAATAATTTTTGAAAACTATGGATTAAGGTAGTTCTCAACCCTCAAAAACTCTTCCTTTCCGAGTCACGACCCTTCAAAGGTTATTTGTATATTAATTACCTAGATATTTGTATAATGATACTCCACTTAACATAGTTCGTCGACTTTCATTTTTTCCTTTTTTACAATATGGCTTCTGGTTGTCGTCATATTGAATTTTCGTTACTGTTATGGCTTTAGTGGCACTCGCAAGATTAAGATAAATAGATTGATGTAAAAATCATTAAAATCTGCATTTGGTTTCTAGAGTGCCGCAAAGGAACAAACCATACATACACAGTTTGGCAACTATCTCGTTAGCGATTTATAATATATGAAGTAAGAAGAGTATAATATATAAAGTAAGACATTGTTATGTATAAAACAAAGAAAACAATACAGCAGTGTTGCATATCAATCACATAGACGGGGAGGTTTGGTGTGTCTATTGATAACCAGGTAGGCTAAACTATTCTTAAAGAAAACGAGCCATATTTTACTGCGATTAGACCAAGTTTAATCCTAATTATTTTATAAAACAACAAATCTCGTATAGTTTCAAAAGAGGTCTAAACACATTTTCCACCTCTTTAAAAAGGTGTTACTTTACTCCAAGCAAGATTTCCATTCTTTTCTCCATTTCTTTTATTGATTGCTTTTTTTCTCATTTTTCAATAAAATAAATACACAATAAAAATAAACCATAAATAATACCTGCAAACATGGTGCTTCGGGGACAATTTTTAAATTTAGTCTGTAATCTTCTACAACAACTTGAGAGGTTGCATTATTTTTACGTTTTTGATTCTTATTATGAATATTGATGTCTAATTGTGCTTGTACACTTGGTAAACTAAAAGTTTGTTGTTCGTCATTGGTTGATGGATTCAGACTAAACGTAATACCTAAAAAAACGATAAAATAAATCAGGCGCATAAAATATTATATTCAAGCTTCATTTTTCAATAATTAACCAGGCGTCATTGTTGCAAGTTATTGTTAAAATCCTAATTAGTACAGTACGAATCGACGCATTAGTACAAACAACTATTCCATCTAATTTTTTTATACTCTTCAAATTATCCTAATCCTAATATATAAAAGAAAGTCGGATTTCCACCCAAGGGAGTGGGACAAGGGGGTAACATTTTGTATGAAATACGTCATTTTTGAGTAAAGTACTTAAAATTTTTTAAAAAATTTAGCCTATAGAATGCTTAATTGTCAGCAAATATAATGGGCTACATTTTATTTTCTAAAACATTAGGGTTCCGTTCCAAAAAATTATAACTCATGAAATTGTGAACTAAGGGGGAAGATTTGATTTGTTGGAAACATAGGATGGCTATTTATGTACTGGAGCTGTAAACGAGCCCAGCGAGCTCTAAGAGGTAGGTTTAATAGTCGCGAGTGGGCAAAGCGAGCGGGCTAAGCATAGTATAGCTATTAATGAACTGGAGCTGCAAGTTCATTAAGATAAATAATCGCTGATCAAAAGTTATTATCAAATAAATTGTAGGTGAAACGAACCGCCCCGTATAGTAGAATAACTATAAAAAGTAAACTTTGTTTAAGATAAATTTCCAACGGTAATAAATTCTTTAAGGTGTTTGGAATATACCATAATTTTTTCAAATTTTTAAATTAATAATACCTTAAAAAAATTATTTATTTGAGATATTCGTTTTTGACGATATTACAACAATATAAAAATAACACAAAAAGACCTATTTTCAGCGTTAAATTAAGATTATAAATATTGGAGATAGACTTTCGGGAGTGGGAGTTTTTTATTGGAAATTTCCTCCTCTTTAAGAATCTTTTTTTTTTAAATTTTTTAAATATTAATATTTTAGGGAATATTGGCGAAAAATGAAATATTTCTTTTTTTTTTTTCATCTTTAATTGTTTATAACTTTTGCATTTTTTTATGTACTGAAAAATGTTTCTGGCGCATTGTTTTAGACATAATTCCGAATACAACGAGCTGTCGCACGTATTTTTAGGACCAGTATTTCTATATTTCATTAAATAGGAGACGAACATGTTTGACTAGAAATCTTTATTCAAAAATTGAATAAATTTCGATTCGATTCAGTGAAATTTAAAGAATCTGCGTATAAAAAACAACAAATAAATACCTTTAATATCTAATTCCCCAGCAATCATTGGTGTCAAATATAAAATCAACTCCATCGAATTCTCAATACGTAGTTGAACAGTTTGGACAGGTACTGTATGTACAATTGAATCATCATCACAATGACTTATTCCATCAACTGTTGTAAAGTTCCAAACTAATCGAACATCACGAAGCGTAATTGTAACTTTCAGTGGATTTGATAATTTAATAATAACAGCAATTGTTTCGCCAGCCACAGCAAATGGTTTAACAGAATTATTTGTATTCGTTGTAAAAACCGTTGCTGATGGTCGAAATATTAATGGTAAATTACCCAGAGCTTCATGGACAATTAATTCTTCTAATTTGACAAATTTTTGTGCTTGCATAAGCTCATTCAAGTTACTGTGTAGGACGAATGACGTAGCTGGAATCCGCCCAGGGGCTGATAACGGTGCGGTTGGTAGTAAAACAACTTTTGTGTTTTCATCGTGAAGTATTGGAACTGGTAATTTTGGCAGATAATTTGGGTTTTGAGATTGGATATTCTATAAAAAAACAAAACATTTTATTTAATAACTTCAAAAATATTAATTTTATATAAAAAAAAAAGTGGCAGGAAAGTAGATTACAAAGTTAAGTTATTAGCATTTTATTGTTTAAACAATTAACAATAATATTGGGGTTTAACCTCCGCTTCTCAGACAACGTCTAAAACAGAGACCAGCCACATCATTATTTTTTTTATATTATTTGTTTTACTTTAAACTACATCCAATATACAATTAAATTTTTATAATGTTGATGAGTCAGTTATTTCGTTCTTATCCCAACAGCGACAGTGTGATCAATTTTACCAATCCATTATTTATAATTGCTCACACTGCCGCTGCCTGGATTCGAACCCGCAACCTCCCACGGATACTGAGCTTGAACAATTATTAGAAGAGATATCGGTCAAAAAGACAATAAATAGATCGTAAGGGTCGTATAAGTCTTAAACGGTATGTGATACAAAAACATGATGGACACAAAAAATATATATTTAATTATCTACCTAATTTGCACGGTTACAGAGATATATGCCAAAACGTTTTTTTTCAAAATGGTGGCACTTCCGCCTTTCAAATTTGTAAGGATTTGGTGTATTAACATTCAGTACGTGATACTGAACTTATTTACATCCATCCCTTGAAATGCGTCAATCTTTGACCGAATTGCGTCAATTCTGTGACCGTATGCGGCAATTATTTGTTCGAACTTTTACAAAACGTACAAGTGAGATTTACAAAATTTAAAAAACCCCCGACAAATACGGTTTTTTTTTTAGCTCTTTCCAAACTGAACCGATTTTCTTGAAACATAGCTCAAAACACTCTCCATTAAATTACCTTAAAAAAAATCAAAATGGGTTATTCCGTTTAGTAGCTACGATATCACAGACAGGCAGGCACACATATAGCGGTCAAACTTATAACAGCCCTCGTTTTGCGTCTGAGGTTAGATTAGGTTAGGTTAGCTTCTATTGGCTGTCCACGAAGGACACACTTAGGCTATAGAGCCATTGTTATAATATATATGCGTTTTATCACCTTTACGCTGATAATTTCATTTATCAGCTCCTCAATTTTTTTCAGAGGCTGAGCCTACACCACTACACAAGCCAATCACAACTATTAGTTAAATTAATTTTTGTTGTGACGGTAGGAATCGAATCAGCTACCCTAGGCATACCGCGAACGGAATTGGTTATCAGCTAAAAAGGAACTTACATTGAAGCTAGTTAACATTTCTCTAAAGAATGTTGTTTGTTGAATAGAATTTTGTTGAGATATAGTAGACAGTAATTTTGAAAAAGAATCAGCTGCTTTATCCATTATATTTAAGTAAGCAGCCTGACGTCCAAGTGTATAATTGATATGATCTTCAGCTAAACTCCATTGTCGATCACCATATACCTAAAATTTTACAAAAACTTCCTAAATTTTTAAACAAACTAGAAAAAACAAATCTCAAAATAAACAATTGATTAAGTTAATTGTGGAAATACTTTGTATAGGTAGCAGGCCCCCATGTGCAGGAATCATCCAAAGAGGGATGAGTTTCAATCTTTTGTTTATCATGTTAGGTCATAACCAAAATAAAATTTATTAAACATGAAATCGATCAGAACCTCTTTAAATAAAATTCCCTTAAATAGTAACAACTTACTTGCGCAGCTTGTTGATAGCATCTATAAGTATGCTTACGTTGTCCAGCTTTTGAATATCGATGTCCAGCTAAAACAATATGAAAGGCATATTTTCTACTCATTGGCGGTTTACAATTCAAGAAACAATATGAAGCCTGTTCCAATAATAACGCTGAACGTAAATCCGAATCTTCAGAAGTCATTCTTATTAATTGTTTAGCTTGCTCATTCCACCATTGCATTCCTCGAAGACATTCAGCACTTAATAGTGTTGTACGAGTTGCAAACTGTGGCATACTTAAAAAAAATATAATAATAATAATGTATTTTACAGCACCAATTTACTTAGTCTAAATTTTATACTAAACAAGTGAAAACAAACAATTGACTGAGTTATTTGTTGCCATGTGTAGATAGCTGATATTCCCATATAATACATACTATATAATTTGCGCCCTCACGGATAAATGAGGGCGTGATGTTTACGAAAACATACATGCTAGAAAGATAGGACTTTCACCAATCGACTGGAAATAAAATAAAATTAACAGAAAAATTCATTTTCCACAACACAAACCCCTGATAAATCGCCAAAACGTATTTCCAATTTTTCTGTTAATATGACTTTATTTCGGGTCGATCTTTTGTTTCTTGGAGAGAAAAATATATCAAATTTTGTTGTTCAATATAATAACCGAATAAATTAAAATACGTACCGACATGTTGTCAAATAAATATTAACCGCTTCTTCTAAATATTCAAAACTTTTCTTAGAAAATTCGCCCATCATAAATGATGACAACGATGCCATTTCAAGTGCACCAGCATAATATTGCCAAGTTGTATCCAAATAAAAATCACGTTTGACCGCACTGTAAGCTTCATGTGCTAATGCATAGCTTCCAAACATGAAATATAAATCTGCCAATTTTCGTAACTGAACTTCGGCATCATCCGAGTTATAGCTAAAATTTATATAATCATAAATTGTAAATATAGAATAAACGGGAAATAATGTTTCAAATTTCGTCAAGTAATAGTCTCACGGCAAATTTTTAAAATTCAATATTTTCTGAGATATTATATTATAATTAAGATTCCCCCATTCGGTATTAAGATAAAGATCTTCATGTTATGAAGGTAGTAATTCAATAGCTTCGCCCCGGGATTTTTACTAGGATTTATGGATCCAAGATTTTGCACCCAAAAATTCTAAACCTGACGCCCTGCAAGTTTCAGCTGGTGCAAAAACTTGTATGGAGGTTTGATCAATCGTCATACAAATGGGACCATCAGAGATCTTTATGTTATGAAGGTGGTAGTTCAATCGACAGTCTCCTGACAAGGGTCACATCATCCTTCTCAACTGTGCTCTAGTAAGTTGCAGTTGAGAACACTCGAATGGCCTAGCTGTGATTTAACGCAGTTTGACTTGTCGCATGCCTTTCGCAAAATCCCAGTAATCAAGAAAGGCTTTTGCGTAGCCATTCCTTCTTTCGGTAAATTACGGAGCATCTTACTATAAGAATGACAGGCTCAGATGCGAGGAGCGTTTGAGACAACTCCTCTCGTGCCAACGAGTCTGTTGCTTCATTTCTCGGTACCCTATATCAGTTTGACTGTATTGTTCAGAGCCTGGCTATTCAGTTTCTCGAAGCATTCATAGACTATCCAAAGTGAAATATAATTTAGTGACCCATTCAAAAAAAAAAAAAAAAAATTCTCCTTATCCGAAGAAAAATGAAACCCTCGTTCGTCAAAATACAACCTGGAAGAAGAACGATTTTAAAGAATGAAACAATCGCCAAATTAGCTCCTAGTAACAGAATAATAAGTGGTAGCTAGCTAATACCATGTTGAATACCTTTAGCAGATACAAAGAGTCTAGTCGTACTTTCATAGCGGAACTGCCCCCAATAGGAACCTATATCGTAACCGATGCTGTATTGTAGAGAATGCTAATAGTAGTTAATCTAGTAGATATTACCTCCATAACTTGTGTCCAGAGACGACTTTTTTCAAAATAATATATATTCGTTACTTTTAAAGCTAGGAAAATAAAACAAATTCCTGTGTTGGTACACTTTACAAGTTTTTTTATAGCAGTTTTATATTATCTAAGCCCGAATAAAAAATTAAAATAAATTTATTTCTAATAGATCTAATTGAGTTACCACTTAGAAAAAACTATAATTGAAAGTTAAATAATCGACGAAAAATTTATACTCACACTTTTACTGCAACATTTGTAGCTGCTGCAGTTCCTGGTTTATTACTAACAAACCAACGTTTGGTTGCATTAAATAATGAGCGACTTACACCTTTTCGATTTGCAACCTAAACAAAAATAATTAAAATTACAAAATTATTTTTAAAATAAATACAACTCTTTGAAGTGCCCAGGAATTTTAAATGGAAAATTATTTTCGATCAATCACTATAAAGCTTAGGAAATATATACCGATTTTTGATAAAATTTCAACCGAAAGGTATTTTAACGAATTTCAAGATCCAAAGAGTTCATTTTAAGCGTTAGAAAATGAGTTTTGTATCGGAAACCGATCCCCGCGTACTGTGGGATTTGGTAAGCTCGATTGGTATATGTGTTTTGCAACACTTTTTAATATACTCAACCAAAGTATTGAAAGAAAATTTTTTTTCTTTTAATTTAACAAAATTTCAAACAGTTGTACAATGCGTAAGCCCCCAATCTACGATATAATGCGTAAGCCTATGTTTTTGGGAAAAAATATAAATAAAAATACTAACAATATCAGTTAAACGCTGAATTTCATTTTCGACATGTGGAATTAACGCTTTAATACAAAAATCCTGAATAAACCGATGTACTTGTTCCAAATCCTGTGACGTAATAAACGCACCATATCCATTCCCATTTTTACTATTCTTCGTTAACGTATCCATATGACTATCATCTTGTATCGGTGATTGTGGCTCAGACATTGGACTCAACGGATGAAAAATAACATTCGATGATGTATCCAAATCGGTGTTAGTACGTACTGATTTCAATGCTTGCTCCGTGGGTGACACAATTGAATCTACAATAATTGCGTCTTCAGAAATTGATTCAGTTTCGATGTGAGTTACTTGATATGCTGTCGTTATATCACCTGGTGATTGTATTGTGTCTGAGTCAACTGTGCTGGTCGTATCGATTAACTCGTTTGGATATTGATGAATGTTTACGTATGGTAACCATGGATTCGATGTCATTGGAGGTTCAGTTGTCTCAGCATTACGTGAATTGATTTGTAATAGAAAACTGTTATCTATTCCATAGACACCTCGCACATGATCGAATGAATCTTTTGCGCTAAAAATGTTTGTAATACTTATTTTTTACAAAAATTTAGACTACTTAATGAATAATTCAATCAAATTAAACATTGTAAAGTCAATAATAAATCCAAGTTTTCGACCTCGGGAAACGACCGAATCATGCCGAAAAATATGAAAAACCTCGAAAATTTTGACCCTTTTTCAGTTTTTTGCCGACTTTGACCTGGAAGAACTAGGTTTTCATCAAAAACTGTACTATTTATTTTTAATTGCACCTCTATAACTGAAATGACCTGTATTAATGGAATCCTCTATAAGTGAGACAAATTTGCAGTCCCTTGATGTCTCCTTTAACCAGGTTTCACTGTAATATACTTTTTGACAGATAAGCAGCATGTGATAGTATATGTTACAGAGTTGCCAGGTTTAATTCACTAAATAACTACTATTAATTTTCTCGCTCTAAAATATCGTGTGCTCTCTCATCCTGTTAGAAATAGAATACCTTAAGAGACTATAGTCAATTTAATGGTTAGAATAGCCCAAAATATAAGGTTCAATGGCTGTTTTTTCAAATTCCATGATTTTCAGCAGAATTAGCTTAGGCGAACTTCTAACGCATGCGAGGTAGAAGCACCCTTTCTAATCAATATAACTTTGTTCTACATACTCATACGATTTTTTCAGACAGGTTTCATAAAAAATTATAAAGTTATATAGAATTTCAACCTTAAATGTTTGATTTCTTACAGTAATGGCTTATTCTACTAATGAGATAATTTTGGAAACATTGTTGAGTTCCAACTCGAAAATGAAATTTAAATTATTAGTAAAATTAGGATATGTAAAACGATTTCGTTCAAATGCAAATGAAATGCTCGGTTCAAATGGTATCGTGCAAGCCTTATGTTTTAATATCCACGCATGTTGGAAACAGTCCGTTGTTCATGTTTATATAACTCGCATAAGAAACTGTTTAAAAACATTCCAAATTTACAAAAAAAATCACAAACCTTACTGCAGAACCTTGACATTTATCATGTAACACAACATAGAACCGTAGAATATTTTGTGAAAAAAATTTTGGAAATCGTTGTGGTGACGTTGTATTTTGCAATTCATCAATTGTTTTATTTAAATTCTCCAAGGTCGCCAATATATTCTCCTCCTCGGATGAGATCACAATCATACATGCCATAAAATGTTTCGTAAATTCATGATCCGATGGATATTGTACTTTTAAAAATGTATCACGCCATGATTCAAACCATGGTGTGGATTGTGGAATTTGTACGGGAGCTGGTTGTAAATCAATTGTGTAGGAGGGTTGATCTGGTGCAGTGCTTACAACATAATTTAGTAATTTTCTTGCTAAATTTGTTGGTAATGGATTCTGTTGTAAATTTGATACGCTTAATTGTAAATTTTTTATGGGTGTTATGTTACCGGCATGATCCCGAAATGAAACTAAAAAAAAGGATAAATTTAAAATCAATATACACACGGCGGACCATTTTGAATGAAAAGTGAATAAAATTTTGGAGTAACTAAAATACAGAAACTTTAGTAACCAAAGCTAAACATCTTTAAGGCAACTTGAGTTTGACTTTGACCTTTAAGATCACCCAAAAACTGTTAGGACATAGAAGAATACTTTAAATTAGAAAGTTATTCATTTTAAAGTAGTACTCTGTTCTAGAAATTTGAAGAAATCGATTTCTTTTGTTTATATTTTTAAAGCTTAGCCTCTTCAATATATTCCATTAAACGGATTTTTCAAAATTCGAATTATTTTCGAAGATACAGCGAATTTTCTGGTGATGAAGTTTGAATTGATCTGGTGACGAAGTTTGAAATAACTTTGCAAGACATTGCATATGAAATAGAAGAAGGTCCAATGTATGGATCTGGGATCGCCGATTAATCTAAAGTGAGACATATTAATATCCGAGAATTTTTTTTTTTGAAACTACATTATTCGATGTAGTTAACATGATATGTCAAGTTCTACCGATTCCTTTGAAATTTGATGGGAATCTTCTTTATATTTTAAACATTTCAATTTTGTATATTTAAAAAAAATTCGAAACTGTCAAAAAAAGGAATCAAAACTAAATTTTTTTTATTTCGACGCCATTTTGTGAATTATTTTTATTAATTTTTTTGTTTGTTTGTCTTTTTTATTATACAGTGGACCCGCGGTAAGCCGATAAATGTTTTGCAAGGTGGTATCGAATTATCGAAATTGTCAGACTATAGAGTACCGCCAGAAACACCCTGTAGTCCGAAACTTTTTGAAAAAGAATACCTTGTAATCCGACAAATTAAATATCAAAGTGATAAGATTTCAATCATTTTCTAATTTCAGAAATGTCGATAAATATAATATTAGAAAAATGGCTATAAAAATGTTTTTCATTTTCTTATAATCTTAGTTTGAAAAATGCCTACAATTTAGGCTTCTAGACCAGAATACTACTTAAAAAAGCAAACATCTTTTTTCGTAAAGGTTGGTTTTACTCCGTAAAGGTTTTAATCCGTAAAGGTTGATATTTGAAAGGGAGATATGACAACAAATTGACATACTCAAGAACAATATTAAATCAATGTTAAAGCGATTAATTTACAAAATATAAGAAATAATTATGAATATACCTTCAGTTTTTAATTTACTAAAAGGACTAATTAATTCAGCAAATGTTAAATTATTCTTTTTCACAATCTTTTCAGCTTCATTACTTGACAATACACCAATTTGAGGTTGAAACACACTTTGAATAAACTCTTGTGGAACTGTTTTCAAATTAGCCATTTTAAATATGTTAAAATTTGGCTTATTAATTCCAAACTTTTATAAATTAATCGAAATAAATACAATTAAACGCAAAACATTGCAATATTTTACGGATTCATGTTCATAATTTCATTTGACGTATCAAATGTCAAATAGTGGAATTGTAACTACCAATTTATTTATATGACAGTTGAAGGTATTTTAGCCATAGACATATAAAAATATAGACTAATGATATAGACTACAACTCAACATCTAATAAAATGATAACACTATTGTGATTTCCACATAAAATGGAATTTATTTAATTTAATAAATAACTGAAAATTATCGGAGAGCATATTGGCACAACAATCACACTAAATGGTGTAGGGTTAATGGTAATTGTGAATTCAGTTGAATCACGTACGTATAACAGAAGAGGCGCAGTTGGCTACATCATAACCCGGGTTCGAGTACCGGCTTCTATGTAATTTTTTTGTTTTGCCGTCCATGCTTTTTTATTATTTTGGTAATTCCCAGGCAAAGTTTTAACACCTTTCGAACATCTTGAAGCTTTAGATTTTCTGATTAATAGAATAGGCAACTTTTCAGTTCCTGGCATGTTAGCACCAGGAAGTATTGTAACGCGCTCTTTACTAAGTTTTCCGCCATGAAAGGGCTCACCTTTTAAGGTGAATGTTTTATCTGATAGACACTTATAAAATAAACCCTTCCAACTAACCATTGCTGCTACAAAAATTATAAAAACCGAACCTTCGCGCGAAATCTTGTGCCTTTTCTTAAATCATCGATTCACTTACCGGTAACACTTTTGTAACGAAGTTGCTTGACCCATATTAGCAAACACTGTTTTAGTTTTCTTTGTTCTTCAGAACATTGTGATTGATTTTTATCTTTATTCTGAATTATTCTACAAAGAGATTTTGGCACATTAAATTCGACACAGACTTCTTCGCGTGTCTTCCCACTTTTATAAACAGATATTAATTTCAGTTTTTAACGCATTTATAACGATAAGCCTTCGTTTCGGCATTTTTCAAATAAACATCCGTATGAGAGTAAAGCAAAACTAAAACTTGAGCTTGAGGCTCAAAATTAGTCAATTGCGGAATTTGCAGGTAGAATAAGAATAAGTAAGTAAAAAAACAAACAAAACGATGTTATCTCAGTTACAGAGGTTAATGCACATAAAATTCACTCGCCGCCTCAGTTATGGAGGTAACTGACGATAAAATCGAAAGAACAAATTCGAGATATAGAGGTTTGCTTCGTCCCACTAACAGAGGTAATTCGACATTTATCGAAAAATCACTTTTCTCTTAATCACCAGACTGCATCGTTACTAATATACTTGCTCTATTTTGAACTTTTTTTAATGTTCAGATTGATGAAATTGCTTTAAAATAAAAATTTATTGTAAAAATTAGACCATAATTACTAGATCTCAGACCGCGGGACAGAAAGGGTGCTTTGTAAAATAATTAATACATACTTGAAACTTCGCGAGTGGCTTCCTCTTGGCGAATCTACCAAACTCCTCTCTACGACTTTTTCGAAGGTGTTGCGTTCTCAAATGAGCACGATAGAGTCATATTTAAGCTATCGGTCTGAGAAAACGCAGCAGAGAATTTGCCGGACACTATGACCACTAACATTAATAACTAATTACAACACGATAACTCAAAAACGAAAAGAGATGAAATTTTTATAGCGTGCGCAGGACGTAAGTGAAGTTGAGTTCGTAAATGAGCAATATTGTAAAGCGGTAAGGATAAAGCAAAAGTTTTAGAGCAAAAAAAGTTCCTTAAAAAAACAACTTCCTTTTGAAACAGTTTTTCGTTAACATCACTGTTTCTCCGTGAAGGCGCGAATTAGGACAAAACTTTGATATCCATTTCCTTCTAAACTATAAAAGACAGGGGGTTGAAATTTTTCAAGTAGCTATAAATAATGACCTTGTGGAAGATTCTTGAAAATCGAAAAAAAATCTAGAAACGATTACTTTTGAAAGCATTCTTTTAAATTTTATATCTTCAAGCTTGTTAAAATTAATGCGTTTTCACTTGTTTTAGACCTAAATCATATGCCAACTATAGATGATCTATTGAAAGAAGTTAGAACGATAAAACCTTTATGTACTTTAAAAAAAAAAAACTCTCAAAACAGTTTTCTTAGAAAACCATTCGACGTGTTTTTTGATACTTCGATTCTTAGTATCTTTTAGTCAACTCTATTATCTTATTTGGTTAAAGCGTACCTAATTCCGTTCGCAATATGTAGCGGGTTCGATTTCCTCCGTCACAACAAAAAATTAATTTAATTAATGGCTATGATGGGTTGGTGTAATGCATGAAGGAAGGGCACTCAGCCTCTGAAAATAATTGAGGTGCTGATAAATGAAATTATCAGCAGAAAAGGTAAAACACATAAAAAGGGCAATTCCGGGCATTGCAGCTAGTTTATAGAATAAAAATGTAAAGAATACAATAAATTATTTTTATAAACAATAAAAAAATTGTTTTAATATTTATTAACGGTTTTTTTTTTTTTTTTTTTTTTTTTTTTGAATTATGTTTTACAAAAATTAAATAAACCAACCTAAATTTTAAGGATGTTCACGTTAATAATACTATATATGCCTCTTCACACATAAATGGAATAATTCACACAATAATTCAAGCATCATGGATTCAATTAAAATAACGAATGTTATATAATATAATTTAAAAAAATTGTTTCGTAATAATTATAGTAAATTTTATAAATATAAGACTCATACATACATATCAACTTAATGAGGTCGCATTCAATATATCAATAAGAACACTTTTAAAAAACTATTATCTGTTGAAAATTTCTTACAAATATAATACACCAAGGGTGTGTCCCGTAATATTTACCAGTATACTGGCCAGTGCTCATGACGTCATAAATCGCCGCCATATTGTACTGGTAAAACGGGCATGATAGTGTACATGTGTTCACCGGGTGTTTGTATTTCTTTATTGTTCATTAAGAAGGAATAATGGCGTCTGAAAAAGACTTACTCGTAATTGACGAATACAATAAGAATATATATTTAAGAATATATATGTATACACGCACTGGCAAGTATATTTCGGAACGATTTACCAGCATGGAGTCGGTTTATGACGTCAAAATCACTGGCCTGTATACTGATGAATATTACGGAATACACCCTAAGGCTAGTCGAACACGATAAATATTATTGATATTATATCGATATTAAAAAATACAGTAGAATCTCGATAAGTTAAAGTCCAAGGGAAACACAAAATATTTTAAGTTATAGAGGTTTTAAGTTATCAAGTGTCTATGTTAGGTAAAGGTTTATATAGAGGTATGTACATGTTTCTATGTACCCTAGTTAATATAGAGGTATGTACATGTTTCTATGCAGTTACTGAGGGCCTATACAGAGATTATTTATTTAAGTTATAGAGGTTGCGTATTTTAAGTTATAGAGGTTTTGGGCTCTGATGGGAAGGGAACATAGTATTTTTTGAAGTAACAGAGGTTTTTATGTTACCGAGGTTTAAGTTATCGAGATTCTACTGTATATTGATCGTTACTTTTTAGCACACGAGATCATTTTAACAGTTTTTGCCATATTAAACCCATTACTCTTTTTTGAAATTATGAGAATTCAATGCTAAGAAGGACTCTATCTTGCGATAAAAAAAAAAGAACTATATATGTTAGCTCGCATAGATCCATATATATATATTGCATATCATATACAGGGTGTCCGTGACTCGATGGTCAGAGCTTAAGAGTATATTCTCTTAAAAATTTTCAATATGTTAATATATTCAATATGGATTACTAGTTAAATTATATTTTAAATAATATTTTAATAAAATAACTCAAATATTGATATATTGAGCGCTTCATTTCAAACATTTAAAAATAATAATAATAAATTAATAACATAATATAAATATTTTAATATTGTTTTGAAAAAAAAAATGTTCTATTATATAATTTATAAAATACCTAAAATTATAAGTTTAATTTTTACTACGAGCGCAATGTAACAGCGTTTTTATCTTTATGTATACCTAGTAGTTACCCACCCGCTTACAACTTTTAAAAACAACGACTATCACGTTAGAACCTTTGTTTTCTTTGAGTGTTACGGATTCCGGTGAAAAATTTAAAAATAAATACGTTTTTAGAACGTAGATACAAAATGGGAGTAGAAGTTTCTGGGTAATAATTGCATCGTTTTTTTCAAGAAATCTTACAAAAAAAGTCGCTGAAAGTTTCAAGAACACAACTTGTTCGATGACAACATAAAAATCAAAGTAGGAAATCATATGATAGAACATTTTTTTTAATTGAGAAATTTAATCAAAAATATTGTACCATAACGTGATATATAAATTTTTTACAATAAAAAAAATATGTACGAATTTAACCCCTTCTTCATTTTGAAATTGGTATTTAACATAAGACGAATTTATCGGATGCGTAATTCTCAAGTAAACCTTTACAAAAAATTGATTTTTTTATTTCAAACTTTTACTTCATCACTTGATACTAATGTAAAACTTAAAAATAGATTCATTTACATACCCTAAAGAAATCCTCAACCTTTCATTTACGACTGAGAAAAAAAATTTATGTTCGAAGAGTTTGGTAGAAAATTTGAAAATCAATTGTTGCTTAAAGTTGAAGAATTTCTCTACTCTACCTAGTATAATCTATTTTTAAACTTTCCATTCGTTTTTACGATCGATCAAATAAAAAAATTGCGACTTTGTAAACTTTTAGAATTTTTTACTCAAAAACTGCGCTTGATACAGATTTTAAATGCATTCTACAAATAATATCGAAAGACGTTTGCCGGATGTCGGACAACGTACACATTAGTGTAGGCGCTGATTGGGTTTCGTATGCATTTACAGGTCCTATCAAACAAGGAGTGTATTTTGACCCGTGAAATCCGAGTGGAGGGTTTGTTACAAACAAAAGATTGTTTATAAGGCTATATCTCCTAAACTATTGAAATTACAATTGAATTTTATTATCTACAAAAATTATCTCGGCAATTTTTTCGCTAAAATCAATAGCGTAGCAATTATTGCAAAAACATAACTTTAAACCAACGCCTTTTCAAATTTAAACTTGTCTTCCCTAACCTTTACCAAAAAGTCGGGCTTTCCCCCAAAAATGCAATTTAAAAATCTAGAATGATTGTTTTTTACCGATTCGGTTGAATACTCAATTTTTGAATGTAAGGGAATGTATCATAAATGTATATTTATGAAAGATAATTTTAAGTACGAAAAGAATTGATTTAATAAGAACTTAATATTATTAAAACAAAAATAATTTGTTAAATTATCGTTTTGAGTTCAGTAAAATACCAAATCAAAAATATTTACGATGCTTAGCAATTTTAGTTTAAATATTGAGAGCTATACACATGAATTTATTTCATTTGCAGTCTTAGAATTAAATAGAATTAAAATGAAGATCCTTTCGCTATAAAGTATGTTTTCTAAAACATTCTTAGCGGCTTTTTAAACAAACTTTCTAGAAAATTTCGAATCGATTTTGACCGTTACACACATTTTGGAACTTTCTAGATCATTCCAGAAATTTTTTCTGACAACTATAATCATGATCAACTTTAAATTGACCGCCGAGAGCTGTTAGCGCCATCTCTCGACGACCAGTAGAAATATCAAGCCAGAACTGGACACGAACTTTCTGAACCTCCTTCCCAAATTTAAATCTTTTAATTTCAACCAGGTTTAGTGTTCAAGGGTTTTATTGTTAAAAATAAGTTATTTATACTAAAATATTCTGTCTGAATATAAATTTTATTAATTAAACGATTTTCTAACAAGAAAAAGGGCAATAGAAGCTATTAGAATAGAATAAAACCCTTCTCTCGAACATTCTTTTATCTCAGGGTATAAAAAGAGGCTCTTTCGACGACTTGAGTCGGTCATTCATTTAAAAAATGGATCTTAAATATTATTATACCATTAAACATGCGATGTATTTTAACCCGAGCAACGCCGGGTTTGGCTGCTAGTAACATTATAAACTAGAGCTGTAACAAACCGTGTGTACCGAATACTGAGTAACGGGTACGCCATCTAGTACCAAGTACTCAAACGTTACTCACGAACACACACGACACACTGTATAAAACATTTGAAAAAAAAGTGACGCTTCTTCAATTCTATTAATCTTTACATTGAGTGTCGCTCCGGACGAAATCTAGCCCTTTTTTCCACCTGGCTCTTAAGTATAATCGTTTGTAATGTGCGGAAAGAAACTTCGTTTACTTAAGAAAGAAAATTTAAATATGGATAATGAAATACCACGGCACTATATAATATTCAAAATTTTCGAATTATTCGTTTCGAATCGAATAATAATACTATTTAATTCGAATTTCGATTTAATACTCAAATAATTCGGCAATTATGATTTTGAACTTATTTTAAAATAAGTTTTTTTTAAATTATTTTTGTAAATTTTACACATTCTATCATTTCTAGAACTGCAAATTGAAAAACTCACAGCCCAAATAATATTTATCTAAAATCAATAGATGCACAAAAATTTACAGCATAGTTTATTTTTTGTAAAATTGTTTCATTCATTAATTCGAAACATGTCTTGAGTCGTTTATACAATGCAATTTTTATAGGGTTCGAAACCTTAGATCCATCTACCCTAGGAGAGATCCCGACGGAAAAGTTGTGGGCTTTCCGCGTGGCGAATTCTTTATCTTCATCCGATTTTAATAGCGCCTACTACCCGAAGACGTCTCGTCTTCGGGTGACAGGTTCTCCTCAAGGAGGGCACAGCGGACTCTTGGTCTAGGTGCTAGGGACCCAGTTGCGCTACCCCTCTTTTGTTTTATTATTATTATTATTAAGCATACTCGAGAAAATCATAAAATGAAATCTACCACCATTTCCCAGTCGATAATTTCTACCAAAATGACGTAATAAAACATTTAAACAAAAAAATAAATGAGTATGTAATTTTTTGTGCATCTTTTTCTCCATTATGGTGATTATTTCGAGTTTTGAGTAAATAAAATGTTTCTTTTTAATCACAGTTGAAAATTTTTGCTCTATTTCTTTTGTTGTTTCAGTAAATTGATTCACTGTTTCCAAAAAAAAAAAGTCAACAACTTTTATAAACGAGTTAATTGCGAATAGTACGTCAACAAAATACTAACACCTTAAACTTTTCCTAACGCAATGCCTTACTATGAGATACGTACAGTTTAAGAATGTTCTTTTTATACTTTAGTGTATACACTATTTACACAAAGTGTAAGAGGAAAAGGATGGTCTCATAATAGTGTAATAGCACTATCCTTTTCTACTTACCATAATGTATTAAATCGAGAAAAAAATTATTTTTTGATAAAATTACATTCTAATTATTAAAAGTACTAACAATCCCATAAAAATCAAAAAATTTTGATAAGGTATTGAAAATAAATAAATAATTTGAAACAAGAAAATAGTTTTTTAATAATACTGCATAGTGCGTTTAAAATAAAATTTATCCATTAAACAGATAACGAATTTTACAATTTTTAAATTTTGTTAAAGTGAAAGTGGAGCAAGTACGGTGAATGTTCATTTTTTTGCGGTAAATGATAGTTCAAAGTCCCTTTATCACAGTAAACACTGTTTTAGTTCCTCTTGTGGGGCAAAATTGTGAATTGCGTACCTTTCAAATTTTATCGAACTGATATACTCGCCTGGAGTAAAAAGGTCATTATGTGCATGCTCTATTTGATAAACATATTTTCAATACCATATATACAGAGTGTCCTCCGTGTATTCTCTGTACAATTTTAAGTCGAAAGTGCCTTTTGGACTTTAATCCAAAATCCAATAATTAAGGCGGTAAGTTCACACTATTGAATTTAAGTAATAAAGTAAAGACAATGTTGAGTAAAGTAGTTTAATGTTTTATTCATTAAAATTTTTCAATCACAAGCTGTAGCTGATGTAATTCTGCACATGTTCTTTTTATATCATGTATATGAAATATATCAAGGTATACTAAGTTTAGTGCCAAGTATGTAACGCCTAAAAATATTGACGCTACGAACAAAATTTTGGTTTAGATGTTCATAAAATCGTCTAATTAGTCCATTTTCGATTGTCTGCCTGTCAACACGATAGCTCAAAAACGAAAAAAGATAACAAGCTGAAATTTTTATAGCCTGGTCAGGGCATAAAAAGTGAGGTCGAGTTCGTAAATGAGCAACATAGATCAATTGTTTCGTAAACCGTTAGAGATAGAACAAAAGTTTAAATGTAAGAAATGTTCCTCATAAAAAAATAAACAACTTTTGTTTGAAACATGTTTTCTTAAACATTACTGTTTACCCGTGAGAGGGCAAATTATATAGTTTGCACTATATGGGAATATCAGTTAAGTGTGTATGTATGTATGTTTGGCTATCTTTCTTTACTTAAATGACGTAAAAAAAAACAAACGATTGCGTGATCAACACTGTTTTTACATGGTTTTTCAACAATTAACCCTGGACTGAGACACATTACCTATAGTCATACAAGAATATTAAGAAGGTACTCACTTCCAGAATCCGTTGACTACGTTTTACCCTCTCCTAACTTCGGGAACAAGTTCTCAGGATTGGGATAAGAACTTTGTTAAGCCAAAAGGCGTCGTATTTTATCCCGACGGATCTAAGTTAGAGAGGAGGGTCGGTTGTGGGATTTTCTCTGAAAATCTCGGTCTGCGTCTATCATTTCGACTACTGAATCACTGTAGAGTGTATCAAGCAGAAGTGATGGCTAATCACGAGATATGTGAATATATAAGACTGAACAATCTCAGGTGCAATGACATTACTATCATCACCGACAGCCAAGCAGCCTTTAAATTCTTCAACTCAGTCTATCTAACCTCAAAGGTAGCACAGGACTGCTGTACGTCTAAATGAGCTGGCGGAACAAATTAATGTAAACCTGGTGTGGCTACCGGGACACAGAGACATTTTAGGAAATTGTGGAGCCGGCGAGCTTACTAAAAATGGCGCAAAGCTGCCGGACACAAGCATCAATATTGATCCAGGAGTTCCGTTCACGAACTGCAAACTGCTCCTTAAAGATAATATCTTAAAAAGAGCCAATCTTAAATGAAGGGAGGAGCGTACTTGTGGTACTTCAAGACAGATATGGTTTGAGTATAATCGTAGGCGTTCTCTGAAGACCTTATATCTCTTCAAAGGGCCTCTGTTAGCATAGTTGTTGTGGCCCTTATAGGACACTGGTTGGGCGGCAGGCAAGCTGAACACCTGGGCCTGACAGTGTATCACGAGCCCAGCTCTTGCCATGAAAAGATTAACTTACTTGAGCCAACCTCTCTTTGACGACCTCTCCGACCTAAAGTTTGTCAAAGCACTCCCGCTGTTTTTAAACAGCTCCAAATTGTTCATGGAGTAGTGGCCGGGGATTGGTCCAACGGTATCACAATGAACCCTAGGACCCTGGGCTCTACGTGTGTCCCACCCTAAGACATCCACTCTAACTTAACCTGTATAAAAGTTGTATACAAAAAGAAAATGTGCAAAATTACATCAGCTATAACTTTTGTATGAAAATTTTTAATTAATAACTACTTTATTCAACAATGTCCTTACTTTATTGGTTAAATTTAATAGTGGCCATTACTATTGAATTTTGGAAAAAAGTTCAAAAGGCACGACTTAAAAGCGTTCAAAGAATACACTCTTAAGCTATGACCATCGAGCTATGGTGGACATCCTGTATATAAATTTCTTGAATATCGTCTGTACTCTGTGTCTGTCTGCCATAAAGTATTGGCAAACATTAAGTTCAATTTCAGAAAAATCAATCTGTATAAATTATTTTAGTATATAATTTTGTATACATAAAAAGTATGTATTTTTATAGAAAAATAAAGAAGTTTATTCATAATTTGTATAAGTAGTTTGAAAAATTTTCTGGTCTAGTACAAAAATGGCGACTCCATTAACATATTCATAAAATTCTTAATTACTACCAAATTTCACATGATACGTGTCTAAAGATCTAAAGGACCGATAGACCGGCGTCTGATACACGACCGCTATTTCTGACAATGTTCAGCAGCTTCTCCTTTTCAATTCACATTTTACCGTAGTATCGTTTTAAACAATAGTCTATTAAGGCATGCCCACAATATAAAGCAATCTTTATTTTCTAAAATTACATTTTGATTGTTCAAGTGGAAGAGATGTTATAGAAATTTAACAAAACTCAATTTATACATTTTTACATACAAAAAGTGTGTATGGGCCTCTCTAGACGAAATGTACACTTTAAGTCAAAAAACCGCAAAAGTTTTAATCATTCAAAGTGATATTACTATTTTCTCGCAAGTTTATTTCCATGAGAGTCGATGGGAAATGTTTGTATAAGTGTACTCAACAAAATCATATCTATGCAAACCTATGCTTTTTCGATTTACGCCCATAAAGTGGAACAGAATTACCCTACTTCCGGACATCACTAAATAAAAAGCGATGTCTGGAAATAGGGTACTCTCTCCCACTCTATGGGCGTAAATCGAAAAAACTTTAGTTCGCAAGAAGATGATTGAGTACACTTAGACAAACATTTTACACTGGCTCCCATACAAGTAAACTGGCAAGGAATTGATACCTGGTTCAAAATGATTTTTGGATTTTATTTCCTCGATTATGCGTGGACACACCCTTATAGAATACAACAATGTATTTTATCAAACGCCATACAACAGAAGGCATCCTCGTAATTGAAAATCGAGGTCAACACTTTAAGGTACGCAAGTGTATCCCATCCCATTATCACGTTATTTAATCACTAAATCAACCCTAATTGTCTTATAAATTTTAAAACTAAATTGTTTTTTTTTTTTTTTTTTTATAAATACCACTTTCTTATATATAATTTATACTTCTTATGTGAGTAAATAAAAAAAAATTTGTTACACTATTCCACAATTTTCAGACATGATTTTTTTGAGATATATTGTTCCAAAATAATTGTATTTCTTCAAAATATCAATTTTTAATATTACCTAAAATTTAAATCACTTAACAATAATATAATTTATTGTAATAAATTATAACTAAAGTTGAATAAATTCCGATTTGATGTTTGTTGTTGCTTGCTGTTGAGTCTCGGCTGATGTTCGCACAGTTGCCAATTCCATAAGGGCCATTGCTCCCATCCATTTATTTTCATCCGTTAATGGAAGCATTGGTGGCTTCGATGATGTAAGGTTCTGTAACAGAGTATTGAAACAACTGAATTTCAGTGCTTGTATTATATAAATTAGAGAAGTCCACATTTATGGCGGCCTTTCGGCCTCTATTCGTACTAGTTTTGAAAAGTACCCCGCAATATTAAGTAGGAAAATGGCTTTCTGTGAAAATTCTTCTAACATACCCTAAAATGTTCTTTGGATCATTCTAATCAAAAGGTCTCACGGCCTCAATACACTCAGACAAACATTTTTTTTACCGATTTTCCATAAAATTCGGAGTCAATTCCTGGGTCAAATGTCTTATGCCCTCGGTTTTTTTGTACGTCGCCAACGACATCTATTAATTCATAATTTTAACATAATTGAATCTTAGTTGTCACTTAAAAAAACAGTTTAATACATTCGTTTTCACTACTATTTCAAGATGGCGGATACACTTGACGAAATTTTAAAGTACAGGATATTAAAATTTAAAAAAATAAATACCTGTGCTTCAGAAAGGCAAGGGGGCCAAGGGCGATCACCAGCGCAGACGAGAACAGTAGGACGTTGTTGATTTTTGTTATTTGAAGTTTGTACTTGATTATCACTACAGCTCCCAATTTCGTCAGTACTCCAATTTATTGGTTGTGCTAAACTCTCTGTATTTTTTTCATTATCCACACGTAAAGATGCATCTTGGAACGCTTCACGTAACCATCGTTTCTTTGGTTGTTCGGTCATAATACGTCGAGGCGTTGTTATCACGTCATTGTAACAAGATAGTGAATTCGATTCATCATCTAAGCCGTCAATTCGTTTTACTGGAGTCTATAAATAAATTTTGTGATTATTATTATCGAACATCATTGGTATATACAACTAGATATAATTAAATGTACAAAAAAAAAATTATCAAAGGACCACGCACGATAAAAATTCACTAAAAAAATTAGCCAATTTTTTTGGGTTCCTTTGTTTCCAGTAGTATGCATCACTTACTTTGAAAATGTTTTCTTTTCCATTCGCTGCAAACGATTCAGATGATGAATTTGGCGTATTTTCAATCTGTTGATTAATATTGTGTTTACTTGTAATTTCACCTAATGGAGGTCGTCTATTTTCTGCGTCCTGTTTGGGTGACTTATATTTTACTCGTTTCTTAATAACTTGGTACGGACGAGCAGAGGGAGATCTATCTTTTTCACGATGATATTTTTCTAGCCATTGCATTACCTTATAAAATAAATGAATATAAATTTCATAAAATACTTTGTATACACAGTTTTGTATGAAAGTGCAAGATTCATTCAATTAAAGTAAATATCTTCAGATATAGAGCGAAGATTTTGGGTTCTTTGATTCATGATTCAATCTCATTCTCATAAGAATGATACTAGCTCGACCCGTGAGTAATTCCGCAGTACAGTATATAGAAAAATAGTATATAAGTGATAAATTTCAACATTATTTTACTTTCTCTTTGTTTATAGGCAACTTTATTACAGATATAAAATAAATATACATATAAATAAAATAACAAAATAGTTTCTTTAAAAGAATATTTTTTCAAATTATTTAACAGTTTAATCGAAAGCCATTTGTCATTTACCATATAAGGATCGTGCGGGATAAATAATTAACTTTTATATATAAAAATTACGTGTCACATTGTTTGTCCGCGATGGACTTCTAAACTACTGAACCGATTTTAAATTTTATTTGCACATCGTGTGCAATTTTATCCAACTTGAAAGATCACAATTATCTGTTAGCTCCAAACGATTCTAACAGATGGCGATATCTGTTGATTAGATTAAGTAAGTATTCAATAGATGGCGCTATGTTAAAAATACAAACGTTTCATATGAGCTACAATTTAATAGCATAACCACCAAATCTTGCTGAGGCTAAGGTATAACCTAAATTTATTTTTTAATAAACGAATTACAGTCCAAAAAATAAAATTGTCCTTAATTTTTCAATTTTTGGTGTTAGCATACCCGGCCACGTGTTACTTAGACTGAAGTATAAATTAAATTAATATTATAGTGAAGATAATACAGTGAAACGTACAACTGTACGGAAATTTTGATCAATCGTGTTCAAAGTTCTTCCCTTTCAAATCTCAATCCAGTGGATTCTTATACCAGCTTTAACGTTTCTGTCTTCGATCGTAAATAATAATATCACTGTATTTAGGGGTAACGGTAGTAGAAAATCAGCCATGGAGGTCGACATTTTTTTTTTTACAAATGGCAGTTGTGTAAAAATAGCATGGTGGTCTTCATGACTGATGTTCTCCTTCTGTTCCCCTTCAATAGTTTACTGCAATGTAATATAACAAGAAGCATACCCACAGCAACGCGTGGCTGGTCTGCTAGTTGAATGATAAAAACTTTTGTAATACATACCTCGTGGGAATGTGATCTAGAAGCTGCAGGTGATAGTGCTGTAAGGTACATTAGCACGGTGGGATCATTATCAGGACATCGTAATAATGCTTGTTGTGGATGTTCCGCGCAATGACGATTTGCATGTGTAAATCTAGCACCACAGCCTTGTGCAGGACACATAAATGGTTTTTCACCTGTATGCAATCGTTGATGTGTCCTTAGTTGTCCACTTTGAGTAAATGCACGTAAACATCCTGGATAATCACATGCGTACGGTCGTTCTCCTATAAAGAAAAAACAAAATATTTTTTGAAAATCTCTTCTTTTTACCCGACTACGTAACGCAAAGGAGTGATAATGTGTTTATCAGTCTATGTATGTGTGTTCCTATGTGGCACACTCATCAGCCGATTTTAATAATTCTAACGTCAATCGATTTGTCTTAACCTTGCGAATGTTACTGAAGATATGGCAGTAATGAAAACTTAATATGGGGCCATATTGTGAAAAGAATGTACGTGTGTTCCTATGTGGCACAATAGAAACACTGAATGTAAGAGTGATTGTTTGAAACATATTATCAATGAACATAAATGAAAAAATATTTTTATTAACTCCCGAATTGAAAAGAAAGGGTTTTATCAAAGTTTTACCACTACGTGTGTGTGCTTATCTGTGGCGTCGATCGCCTAAACGGATGAACCGATTTTGATTTTTTTGGTTTTGTTTACAAGAAAATTTAATGGAGAGTGTTCTTAGCTATGATTCAAGTGCAAATTTAAGGTTCCGTTCACCACCGTATTCAGCGCATGTATAAACTACGTTGATTATCCATTTTTATTAATTCAATAAAAATTCTTAGGTTTCAAAGGTTTAAAATTTCAAAAGGTTTGTTAAAAATAGTTATGACATGTATATATATCACATGTATATCACCAAATGTATTTTTCAGAAAAAAGTTTGGCACCTTTTTTACAATTGCTCTGTGCAGATTTTGTGACGCAAAATATTTATATGAAATATATCAAGGTATACTAAGTTTAGTTAGCCCCAAGTTTGTAACGCTTAAGTTCGTAATTGAGCAACATAGGTCAATTGGGTTTTGGGTCCGTAGGACCCATCATATAGACCGTTGAAAACGAACAATTGGCTGAGTTTATTGTTGAAATACCATGTATAGAAAGTGTTTATGTTGCTCATTTACGAATTCGACCTCACTTTTTACGTCCTGAGCACGCTATAAAAATTTCAGCTCGATATCTTCTTCGTTTTATGAGTTAATATCGTGTTGTCCAGACAGACGGGCGGACGGACGGACAGGCAACTCAAAATGGACTAATTAGATGATTTTATAAATATCTATACCAAAATTATGTTCGTAGCATCAATATTTTAAGGTGTTATAAATTTGGGACTAAAGTTAGTATACCTTGATACATTTCATATATACATGGTATAAAAAAAAACAACTATTGTTTCAAACATTTTTTCGTAAACATCACTGTTTACCCGTGAGAGCGCAAATTATATAATATATCATATATGAGAATATCAGTAATGTGTGTGTGACATGTATGTATGCCTGGCTATCTAAGAGTGGTTATCTTTCTTTACTTACATGACGTGAAAAACAAACAATTACATAATCAACACTATCTAAACTTGATATTTCAACAATTAACTCAGTCAATTCTTTGTTTGTTTTATATAAAAATAGTTAGTAAAATTGCCTCTTCAATTTTGACTTTAATACGATTCGCCTATTGAGCTGGGCTGTGTGAATCCGCTATGATGTACCTTTCAATGTTTGTATATGTCAAATTCTAGTTTTCAAGAATTGATGTTTCTAGATATTTTTATGCCCAAGAACGGAATCGTCGGAATTGAACCGCCTTTTTCGAATTCTGTTGTGAAATGCCTGATTGAAGGGTACATGCTGTTTAATTTATTAAGATCAAGTGAAAAAAATAACAATTGACTGAGTTAATTATTGAAATTACATGTATTGACAGTGTTGATGACGGAATCGTTTGTTTTTTGACGACACGTAAGTAAAGAAAGAAACTTTTTGATTTAGTCACACAGTCATAACTGATATTCCCATATAATACATACTATGTATAAAATTTGCATCTAATTTCCGCCCTCGTGGGTAAACAGTGATGTTTACGCAAAAATGTTTCAAACAAAAGTTGTCTATTTTTTTAAGGAACATTTTTTACATTTAAACTTTTGTTCTATCTCTAACGATTTACAAAATGGGTCCTACGGACCCAAGATCTAATTGACTTATATTGCTCATTTATGAACTCGAACTCACTTTTTACGCCCTGGGCACGCTGTAAGTTATCGCAATGACAGACGGACAGGCGATAGACAGACAGACAGACAACAGGAAATGGGCTAATTAGGTGATTTTATGAACACCTATACCAAAATTTTTTTCGTGGCATCAATATTTTTAAGCGTTACAAACTTGGGACTAAATTTAGTATACCTTGGTATATTTCATACACATGGTATAAAAACTTGTAGATTTAGCGCAATCTTTTTTAACTTATCGTAAAAAATAGCATTTAACGAAAATTTACAGAATTACGTCAACTAATTTTGATAACCTTTTTATGAACTACAAAATAGGTTCATGAACTTTCGGTTAAAGGTATTCCTTTTTTCCGTTATAATAAAGTGGAATGAGCCGACTTGAGTTATCGAAGAATAAATTACGACATTCAATGAACTATATCCCGGAAACTATTATTTTTACAGAATCGAAAAATAAATCGAATTTCTGTTATTTTATAAGCCTTATAATGAAATCATACTTTTTCGGTTGAATGTACGGTTTTTGAGTTATCCGCAAAAAACTGTTAGAATTTAGAGTTTCAAACATAACAGCCTACAAAATAACATGAAAAAAGGACTTGTCGTAAAAAGTAGCATATCTCAGCTAATTTTGATGCTACATAGTCGAATAAAAAACCAAAATGTGTAGGATTACGCCAGCTACAACTTTTATATGCAACTTTTTCTTAATTAAAATACACTTTTTGTTTCTATGCGGAAAACCGATTTTTATCATTATTTTCATTTTCCTAATTTACAGGGTCATTGATATTGTTGTAATAAATTTTAACAAATACATAAAATCCAATTAGAAAGTTCAATAAAGGACCCTGCAAAATTAGATAGGAAAATGGCATTCTGTGAAACTTTTTCTAAGCCACTCTAAAATGTTCTTTGGATCATTCTGATCAAAAGCTTTCACAGCCATAAAAATTTATAGCAATTTTCTTATGACTAGAAAAATGGCTTTCTGTGAAACTTTTTCAAACCATCCCCAAAATGTTCTTTAGAATGTTTTGATCAAAAACTCTCATGGCTACAAAACTTTTTAACGGGTAGTTTTCGAGCTATGGGCTATATAACTATAATGCTTGTGTAGCTTTGATCGCCCGTAGCCGTGGGAACTTTTGATCAGAACGACCCGAAGAAAAAAGAAAAAGTTTCACAGAAAGCCGTTTTTCTAGTCATATACTAAAACTATAATATATTCGTAGCTTTAGATCGATCGTAGCCCAGAATAATCTAATAAAGAACATTTTAGGGTGGATTAGAAAAATTTTCACAGAAAGCTATTTGCGGGATCCTTTTCAAGCTCAAAATTTCTATTGCTTAGATACAAATCTTCAATCGTAATTTACTCAATTTCTATGAAAATTTTTACATTCTTCAAATTGATTTTCTATAATTTTTTACGAACGTATCTTGTATGAAAGATAGATACTTTGTATTTTTATGAAACGTCGAACACTCTGAATGTAGGGATGGCAACATTTTAAATTATTTTATCTACAAGAAACGTTACATGCTAGCATGGATTTCAGTTTGTTCTTAATTTTAAGAGGAAAAAACTTAAATGACTGTTAAAATCCAAATAAGTCAAAATGTCGATTTTGTATGTTTTGAAAATACTTAACGTTTTTCAATAAAAAACAATTTATTAACGTTTAAGAAAAGTAAAGTTTCGATTGGATATTTAAAAATAAAAACAAAACAACAACAATAAATTTTGAATCGATATGTAAAGAGAATGGAAAAGTTTTTGTAACAAAGAGATAATTAAATATAAATATAACCTGTATGTGTTCTAAGATGAGCTTGTAACGACTTTTCTCTTGGAAACACTCTTTTACAAAAATCACATTTAATAGCACTGGGTGATGTTGATCCAACGATCATTAAGTTCGTTAAAGCTTCAGCCCTAGGTCTTCCACGGCGATTTTCACTTGTTGATCGCGCGGTAAACTCTGGACTACTACATGTACTTGCAGGACTTGGAGATTTGTCATCCCAATTCCAACTACTTATTAAATTATCACTACGAACATGATTTTCTTGTATGAAATTATCTCGTTTACCATTTTCAATACTATCATTACATTTATTTAAAGGGCTTAAAGCCATTTGGAATTATTTTACATTGCACTAATTTTAATGTAAGCAAAAACAAAACTCCAATGGCATTTTTTACATCAACACATGGTGCCAACTTAATATAAAAATATTTATATTATGTATTTAAATGTCGCACGTTTATCAGTTATTCCAGTTTTTTCAATTTTTCTCGAATATATTTTTATTAAAATTTGTATGATCTAAATTGTATGTTGTAATATTATAAACATAACTACTTTTGGTACATTTAAATTAACTTCTTCGAATAATACGTTATAATCGACTCTTTGGAAGAGAGTCCATTGCCCTTTAAATATTTTATGTACAAATTGTACATAAAAAAATGACCACTATTATAGCAGTACAGTCACTAAAATTACAATAATTTTCAAAATTAGTTTTTTTTAATTACAAGTATTTTCTATGTGTGTTGCGTCTACATCAGCACTGCTCAAAGAGAGGTATGGCCGCACGGCTCTTCCATTTTAGATTTCAAAGAGCAATATATTGCTCAAAAACGAAAAAAGATCGCAAGCTGAAATTTTTATAGCGGGACCCATCTTGTAAACCGTTAGAGATATAATAAAAGTTTAAGTGTAAAAAATGATCCTTATAAAAAAATTTACAATTTTTGTTCGAAAAATTTATTCGTAAACATCACTATTCCAACAATTAACTCAGTCAATTGTTTGTTTTCACTTGTCATTTTATAAACACCTCATCTATACCAAATTTTTTTTCTGCCATAAACATCTCTAAACGTTTAAAACTTTGTAGTAAAATTAAAATATTTCTGATATATTACATACATACATTCAGGTCATGGTAAATAGAGTGTTTGTAGGTCATTTATACGGACCACTCTGTTTATAAATCTTAAAAAATTGTACCTAAAGTTTTTTAAAAATCTTACGTCACATGTGTGTATGCACTGTATAGGTATAGGTAATATCATGCATGTATAAGTTACATTACGTACAGTCAAAATTGATTATAACGATATCGCTTAGAATGACGAATTGGCAAGGTCCAATATGTGAATATACCGTCTACCTCTACACCAACATTGGATAAAAGTATAAAACGGCAGAGCGGTATTATCCAATAGCAGCAGTAACGACCAACATTTACTATTTTGAACTTAGACCAAAAGGTCTAACTGTTGTAAATGACAATTGTTCTTTTTTTTTTTTTTGTTAAGAACAACTTTACAGTATTCGTCGAGTTCGTAAATGATCAACATTGGTCAATTGAGTCTTCGGTCCGTAGGACCCATCTTGTAAACCGTTAGAGATAAAACAAAAGTTTAAATGTAAAAAATTTTACTTATTCCTTATTTGTTTGTTTTTCGTCCTCTGATGGTGAAAATTATTAATTCGAAAAAACTATATATCCATATTGATTTTACGCTCTCAAACTTTGAGCGAGTGTGTTTTTTCCCTAAAATGCATATTTTTGAATAAATTCTAAAAAACTGCGGAAATACGCGGAAATTTTAGTTTTAATATTGATTTTTCCGAAAATGCGACAGATTGGGAATAATCAAAATATACAGATCGGTAGGAAATTTTATGTTTAACAATTTTTATCAGAAGTAATTTTTCCCTAAAATGCATTTTTTTTAAAAACCACCAAAAACATGAAAAATTGTACATTGATGTAAATTTTTCAGTAAAGGATGAAAGATAAGTAAAAGTTTATCCCTATATATTATAAATGTGAAAGTAAGGATGTTTGTTTGTTTGTTACGCTTTCACCCTAAAACTAGCGAATGGCGAATGGTTTTTAATGAAACTGTACAGCAATATAGCCCATACTTCAGAATAACACATGAGTTATAATTTATGAAGATATATTTAAAAAAAATCTGACATGTACCAAATATTTACCAAATTTACAAAAATCATTTTGAACCATTAATTACAGATTTCTGTAAAAATTTAAAATAGTAAATGTCAAACCATTCTTTTCCAACTTTTCTGATATACTCAATGAATTATGAGTATTTTACATTTAACAAAATTGAAAACTGTGTCCATCAAGAGAGGTGAAAGGTATAAAGCGGTATTTTTTACGTTTAAGCCCAGTGAAACGGGCATATATCAAGCTAGTATATACTAATTGTGCGTAAACTTGATGTCCGAATAACTTATTCAAGAAGTAAAAAGCTAAAATTGGCAAAGATGTCATTGCTGCCTTCAAAACTTCATTTTTTAATTTGATGGGAGTAATCGTTAGAACCGGTTTTGACTATATTTATATTATTTTGTATACAAACATACCATAGGTACAAATCTATGATATTTATTTCAAAACACTTAACAACATACTAAATCATATTACTTAGAAATTTATCTGGATCGAAAACATTAGTTTTACCTATAATTCAAAAAAGTTTCAAGAATTTTCAACACAATTTATTTTATGTGCTATTTTCCATATTCTTTTTATAAAAGTTTTGTTTTTTTCATGATAAAAAAAAATTTAGTGCAAAATCTGCATTGTAGCCTCCAAACATGTATTCCGGGTATAGTAAAACTAGAGAACAAACAATTGACTGAGTTAATTATTGAAATACCTTGTACAGACTGTGCTGATTACTCATAATCACATTACACATATACCTATACATGTCACGCATACATAACTGATAATTGGGGCGGAGGCCCAAATATAAAGAGCTACGTAGCAGCAACTTTTGTTTGCAAAGGTAGTTTGCAATCAGTCGGTTACCGTCATTATTTGCATCAATTTCATTTTTATACCATGCATATATGAAATATACATAGTATATTAAGTTTCGTCCCAAGTTTGTAACGCTTAAAAATATTGATGCTACGAAAAAAATTTTGATACAGGTGTTCATAGAATCACCTAATTAATCCATTTCCGGTTGTCCGTCCGTCTGTGGACACGATAACTCAAAAACAAAAAAAGATATCGAGCTGAAATTTTTACAGCGTACTCAGGACGTAAAAAGTGAGGTCAAGTTCGTAAATGAGCATCATAGGTCAATTGGGTCTTGGGTCGGAGCTGAAATTTTTACAGCGTACTCAGGACGTAAAAAGTGAGGTCAAGTTCGTAAATGAGCATCATGGGTCAATTGGGTCTTGGGTCCGTAGGACCCATCTTGTAAACCGTTAGAGATAGAACAAAAGTTTAAATGTAAAAAATGTTCCTTATAAAAAATAAAAAAAACTTTTGTTTGAAATATTTTTTTGTAAGCATCACTGTTTACCCACGAGGGCGTTAATTAGGTGCAAATTTTATAGTATGTATTAATATAGGGATATCAGTTGTGTGTGTGTCTATTTAAAAGTGAATGTCTTTTGTTATTTACGTGACGTCAAAAAAACAAACGATTGCGCATCACCACTGTCTATACATGGTATTGCAACAATTAACTCAGTCAATTGTTTGTTTTCACTTGTTATTGTCAAATTGTAAACAAAAGTTGTGGCCATGCGGGAAGGCAAAATTTAACCAGTTTTCCAATATCTATACAAGTGTGTTTAAATCAAAATCAATTTTATTTAACAAACATACAAAAAAGATTAAATTTTCATGAAAAATCATATTGAACATTTAATCATTTCCATAAAATGAATTAACAAAGCTTTTTTTTATTAATTGTTTATGCAAAATATGTAACATTCATATAATAACATTTTACTTTTACTTTTAATAATAATTAACACTTATTTTTAATAATAATAATAATAATAATAATAATATACACAATCAAAGTATTAAAAAAACAAAATTTTACCTAAATTTCAAACAGCTATATCTCTGCGAAAAATCATTGAAAACTTGTATTTATAGAAAATATTGTTCATAAAGTTTATCATCCCTTGCCGCTTTGCACGGATAGTTGAAAGGGTGAGATATGTTCAAAAAAATTTTAAGGTGATAGTAAACCTAAAGTATTGTAAACAAGTTTTGGTTTATTGCACGGTACATACATATAAACCAAATACATGCTTTGTAGTCAAATAATGTATTAGTTTTAGCTTTACAATACCACGCAACTACAAAAATATGTAATATATTGTGTGCAAGTGCTCCTTATAAATTTTATAATATAGATATCGCTCTTCAATCATCAATACTCTAGCTAGAGTCGTCTCTGTTCATTAAATGGTGGATCTTCGATGAACTCATAATTAAATAAAAATTTTGTTTTTATATCATCGGCAACCTTATATTTTTTTGATGTTATTATAAACTACAAGATTGTTTAAATATTTTACATAGTTTTTTATCACACTCTCTAGATTTTTTGATATAGAAATATCCAATTGAAAAGGGTAACCTATATGATTTTTTCATAAAAAATGTATTTATAAAGTTTTATTGAAATCCCTAGTATTATTCGATCCTTGCATATCTCCTTAAAATATTAAACAAAAAATTTTTTAAGAACAATCGAAAGTTTGCTTATTTTCCTTGAAAATGAGCTCTAAAATCTTCTCGTACAAGCTTTTTGTACCAAGATATTCGCTTTCCAAGCAAAATTAACACTTCTGGATTTAAAATCCTGTATCTTTTGAAATAATCATCACACTGAAGTATTTTTGATTTCATTTGAAAACTTAAACTGCCTTCTTTTAAACCATGAGATTGTTTTTTTTAATTGTACCATTCCCCTACTTTTCAAATCAAATTTTTCCATATTTTAAGCGTTTTTTCACCTGGCCGTTATTTTTTAAAAAAAGGCGTTATCAAAAATCTAGTTTTGGAATATATTGCTTAAAAAATTGTGCCACTTTGATTGGTCACAATCGATTTAAAAACTGGAATGTAAAAGTTTTCAAACGAGCTATTGCGGTTCCAAATTCGAAGATTTTTCGCAGAGGTATAGATGTTTAAAATGTAGATAAAATTTTGTTCCCTTAATTTTTTGGTTGTGTATAATCATAATAATAATCATATCTAATAAAAGGTATTATAAAATTAACAGTCATATGACAATAAAAAAAGAACTTAACGCTTTAGGGTTTTTAGGGAAAACAACACATTGTCTCGCAATTTTCATTCAAATTATGAAAAGAATAGTGATTTAACTTCATTAAATTCAAAGAAGTTAAACCATAATTATGTCCAAATCATGTGTCGTAATAGTCGTCTGTTTTTAATTGTTATTATCGTCACAGTCAATTTCTACACTTTCTAATTCACTTAAATTCGCGTTCATTAATATATTAGTTACCATATATGTACCCAGTATTTCGTCCTCGACTAACGATGTTTCTGTAGTAATTTTTTTTTCATTTTCCAATTGTTGAAATTTTTTTACAGTCATATAAATTTTATTTGTATTTTTTGTTTCTTGTTCCACCATTTCCCACGCCCATAAGGTAAAGGGATTCGTATCGTATGCCGTAATATCATCGTCATCTGTTTCATTTTCATCAACTAAATCAGTTATTATATTGTTATTGATATTAGCGACATTATCATATTCAATTTCTTCAGGGAAATAAACTGGTGATATGTTACCAAGCTCACTAAAACTTTTTTCTGGTGTTTGTTCCACCATTTCAGTCGTCCATGGGGTAAAGGCATCCATATCGTATGCTGTAATATCATCGTCATCTGTTTCATTTTCATCAACTAAATCAGTTATTATATTATTATTGATATCAACGACATTATCATATTTAAATTCTTCAGGGAAATAATCTGGTGATATGCTACCAAGCTCATTAAAAATTATTTCTGATGTTTGACTGATTGAATCTTCGTCGTCGTCTATAACGATTTCTAAATGTTCTTGATTGGCAAATGAGTTTTCTTGATTATAGAATGATGTTGAAAATTCCGATTCAGACATCTTTGATTTTCTGCCTGGCGTTGAATATTCTCTAAAATGATGACGATGTGATGATTCATTCCTCCGACTTTCTCCTGAAAATATCAAAAACAAATGAAAACAAACAATTGACTGAGTTAATTATTGAAATATCATGTATAGACAATGTTGATTATACTGTCACATTACACATACATACATGTCACATACATAACTGATATTCCCATATAATACAAACTATACAATTTTTTTTTTACGAAAAAATGTTTCAAACAAAAGTTTTTTATTTTTTTATAAGGTATACGTTTTATACCTAAACGTTTGTTCTATTTCTAACGGTTTACAAGATGGGTTCTACCTTCTACGGATCCAAGATCCAATTAACCTATGATGCTCATTTACGAACTCGACTTCACTTTTTAAGTCCTGAGCACGAGATAAAAATTTCAACTAAATATCTCTTTTCGTTTTTGAGTTATCGTGATGACAGACGGACAATCGAAAATGGACTAATAAGGTGATTTTATGAATACCTATGCCAAAATTTTGATCGTAGCATCAATATTTTCAAGCGTTACAAACTTGGGACTAAATTTAGCATACCTTGATATATATTACATATATACATGGTACAAAAATAGTTACTTTCGAAAAAACGTGACATTTTCTTTGTTTTCCATGGTCATTTTGGGTTTTACTTGGATTCAATATAAACGTCAAGAAGTCGACTTGAATGGAAAAAATGGTCTTGAATTTTTAATTGTCTTGACGACAATTTTGATTTAATAATATATGAATTAATATTTTGAACAGGGATATCTTCAAGTTTATATATTTGACCTTAAGTCGAGTCCTAGAAGATTCAAAAAGGACTAAGGTTAATGCCAAGTCCCGATATAGCTATTTAGCCACTCTGGACAAAAATATTTGCCGCCCTCTATACTCATACCATATACAGGATGTCTTTTTAAGATGACATATGCTTGAAACTCGATAAATAAATTTCATCGAGGAAAATGCCTCAAACGAAAAATATTAGTTTTCAAGGGACACATCTGATACTGGCATCGAATTTAATCTTAGTTTCTAGGTTCAATTAAAACCTCACTCTGATTCATAACTGACAAACATTAGATGAACACTTTAAATTAGAAAGTTGTTCTTTATAAATACGCAAACATATTTTTGTAAATCGAATAGTTTAGACAATAATTGATAGCAAAAAAAGATAGCTTTTTGTGCGTTTGTTCATTCAATTTGATCTAAAATGGTCTTTATAGAAAAACGAACCACTTTTATTGAATTAACAAGAATTCGCAGAAACAATTATAAGAAATGCCAATTCTGATATGAACAAACAATTTTGGGTAAAACTTTTTAGTCCGTTTGTGTCTAAACTGTACGGTTTGCGAAAAAATGTTTGGAACAAAAAATGCTACTTTTTTTAACCATAACAACTTTCTAATTTAAAGTGTTAATCTATCGATTACCAGTAATGGAGTAGAGTTAGCTTGAAAGTAAGATGTGCGCCTACACACCCAACATTTTTCGTTTGAAATATTTTTATCGATAAAAGTTATTTTTCGAGTTTCAAGCATATGTTCACTTAAAAAAACATCCTGTGAACAGTCATCATATCGACAACGGTAAGATTAGGTAAAAAAATATCATGAATCAAAAAGTGTTAAGAATTGTCCAAAATAAAAAGTCATACAGGAAAAAATACAGCGGGACCAAATAAAAAAGGCGGTTTTTTGGGTTTTTTTTGGGAGAACTATTGATTTTAGCTCATAACATTAAATGGGAAAGTTGAAGATAATTCATATTAAATAATAAAATACGTATTTTAAGCTAAATTTCGACCCTTTATTTTTCCTGATTAATAGTTTAACAGAACACATCTATTATTGTTTCTTCCACAAATCCTGCAGAAATATCTAATAAAATGTAAGTAATTATCGAACCAATAAATTTAACGTAACGTATCGTGCGCAACGTATGTTTCCGCACATGCACTCTACATTTCAACATATTTATTAATATTCCAAAACTAGATCTAGCAATAGATTCCAAAACTAGAAAGTACAAGTTTTCAAACGAGTTATGAACTGTTTGAAATTTGGGTAAAATTTTGTATTATTAAAATAAAGGACATTTCAAGTACTTTGGTTGGAGTACTTAAACTTTTATCAAAATCTCGCTATCCATTCTAAAGTAATGGAAATTTTGAAAAACGATTCCAAAATCTCAAATTTTATAGCGTATGGCGCCAAAACGGAGCAACTTTTACTAAGACAAGTTTAGATAAATCGACTTATTTTGATCTAGGCTATAAGTGGTAGTCTAGATCGTGGGTGGACACTCTATATTTAGCACTCATAATTCGGCACAATATGTATAGACCGTGAGACAGAAAGGGTACTTTGTTAAATGATTATACATATTTGAAGCTTCGTGAGTGACTTCCTTTTGACAAGCCTACCAAACTTCTCTCTATGACTTTTTTCGAAAGTGCTGCGATTTCAAATGAGCATGATAACGTCATATTTGAGCGATCGATCTGAAAAACGCAGCTGGGTAAATAAATTATTAAACAATAAAATATTTTGTCCGATAAAAATACTGCAACGATGAACTAGGGCTACCACCTCCAACATGCCGTACTTAAGTATTTTTGTTTTTGAATACAAACATGGTTCACATTAATGTTATCAAGTGATCATAGTGTCCGACAAATTCCATGCCGCGTTTTTTCAGACCGATAGCTTAAATATGCCGTTATGATGCATTCACTTTCGTTTGAAAACGCATCATTTTCGAAAAATGTCGTAGAGAGAAGTTTGGTAGACTCGCTCGCCAAAAGGAAGCCACTCACGAAGTTTCAAGTATGTATTAGTGACGGGACGAATATTCGCTTTCGCATTCGCGAATATTCGCACATTTTTTAACATTTGCATTCGCATTCGCAAAAAACGATACGAATGTTTTGTGAATGTTTTTGACAAAAAATCCAAATTTTGTATCATAAATTGCAAAATAATCCCAAGCTTAACTAATATGTACTTTACTCAAAATTTTATCTCACTTTTCAATCAAAGTTAAATTTGACTGTTGGACAAATGTAATTATAGCAAATAAGCCTTAATAGGATTTTAAATAGGGTTCCACACTAAAAGTTAAAATCCATTAAATAGTGAACAAAAGGGAAATTAAATGAAGGTAAAGAAATTGAATGCTATAACGTGAATAGATAGTTCTTTACATTGTTTAAACAATATTTGTGCAACTTATATATACAGAAGTTACTCAGTATTTTAACTAAATAACAATAAAATTAGATTTTAACTTTGGTGCGGAAACCTATTAAAAAAAATAAAATAAAATAAAGCCTATGTTATTTGCTGATAATGTAGCATTCTAAAGGTGGAAGAATTTTCAAAATCAGTTAAATAATGAACTCAAAAATGACGGTACATAACAATTTGCGAGCGCTTCATTTAAGACTTAACATTCGCATTCGCGAATATTGGAAATAATCATTCGCATTCTCATTCGCGAAATTACAAAATACAATATTCGCTCCATCACTAGTATGTATAAATCATTTAAAAAAGCACCCTTTCAGTCCCATGGTCTAGTATGAGACTAATTTTGGCGTTCGTTAATGACCTATCTTATCATTACCAAAATTTTTACATACACACAGCCAGGTCTGGATTTATATATTGGACCACATAGGCCACGATCCTAAGAGGCATATTAATCGAAATATCTAAATATATCATCTGATTGATGATATTTATCGTATTCAAAGTTGAGTACACAAAAAATTCGTATTCAGATTTTCGTATCCTTAAGATTAACAATTTGGCGGCTTTTATTGCATGTCAATATCAATATCAATATTAAAGGCTCCAACCTCTGACATAAGCAAGAAATAAAAAATGAATTTGCTAGATTTTTTAAAATGATTTAGATGATCTTTACTTACTTGTAAAATTCAAAATAGATTATGATCTAAATCAATTCCAAACTTCTTTAATTTTATAGAAATTCCTTTGAAAGCAACTCGACGTCCATTAACTTCGTATGTTGTATAAATAATTCTTCTTAAACATCATAAAAGACTTAATTCTTATGATCTAATAAAGTGAATTTAATTAATTTCACACTTTTAACTTAAATCATTAAATTTTTCAGAATTCAAAACAAAACTTGTTTATTGTTTGACTCACGAAGTATAGATACAGTTACACAAAATTATTTATTTCATTTTTGTTTCGTTCTTCTCACGCCAGTATCATCAGGATGGTGGCCATCTCGCGAGAGGAACACTTAAGGCTTTAGACTGCTGGTTTCCGATACGGGTTGTGTCGTAATCAGATTTTTTAATTTTACTCCACGTTACTCAATAGACTATATTTATCCCTATATATTTTAAATGTGAAGGTAAAGATGTTTGTTTGTTTGTTAGTTTGTTACGCTTTCACGCAAAATCTAGCAGATGGATTTGAATGAAACTGTACAGCAATATAGCTCATACATCAAAGTAACACATGAGCAATAATTTATAAAGATATATTTAAAAAAAAACTTAAACAAATTAAATTTATGCTGAAATTTTACTGCTCCATCTATGATAATCATTTTAAACCAAAAATTAAAGATTTCTGTAAAAATTTATAATAGTAAATGTCAAACAATTAATGGCCTTTTTTTCTGATATACTCAATAAATTATGACTATTTACACTTAAAAAAATTGAAAATTGTGCAAATATTTTAGCTGTATCAAACAATTATTTTGAGTGCTATGGAAGGGGAATAAGTGAGATCAAAAGAGGTGGAGGCTATAAAGCGGTGGGTTTTACTCTTAAGCCCAGTGAAGTGGACGGGTATCAAGCTAGTATAATATCTTTCCACAAAGAAAATTTCGGATGAATATCATTTACGATAACATCTCCGTTTTCTGTAATAGTATCCTATTTTTGAACGCAAGGGCTAAAAATTTCAAATCACTGAGGCTACTATAAGATATGATATTTATTCAGTATACTTCGAAGCCTTTCATGTTTAGTCAGCTATACTGGTTACTGGTTAAAACTGAACGCAGTCCAGTATACTGTTATCCCGTTTTTGAAACTGTTGTCAAACGAAAATAATTTTCATTAAAAAGTACTCTATTCAACGAATATTTGATGGATATTTATAGGGCGTGTTCCGTAATATTCACCAGTATACTGGCCAGTGCTCATGATGTCAGAAATTGACGCCATATTGTTCTGAAAAAACGGACATGATAATGTACATATGTTCGCTGAGTGTTGTGCAAGAAATTTATTTTTTTATTCTTCATTAAGAAGGAATAATGGCGTCTGAAAAAGACTTACTCGTAATTGACGAATACAATAAGAAATTTTATACGCTCAAAGTAGCTCCTGAAGAGTATCATAGTGCAAATACATTTAAGTTATTTTGTTGATTAACCTAAAATATGAGGTCAAGTACTGGCCAGTATATTTTGGAACGATTCACCAGTATGGCGTCGGCTTATGACGTCATAGCACTGGCCAGTATACTGGTGAATATTACGGAACACACCAATAATATATTCAAGATTAATTAAAAAAGTAAATTTCATTTTACATTATAATAAAAATATACCAATCTTTATTTCGTTAAAATGTTATATTTTCATTTAACATAAATGCAATGCCTAAAATTTTTATTAATAAAACAATATTATTTAAGATTTTATAATTATGATGAATAATTTATTTACATCAAGAATTGACGTGAAATATTATAAAACTGGTGCTATTTGAATTTGATCACGTGACCAAAACACTGAGAATACCTTACCTCTAAAACGCCAGTGCTTGCAGTAAAAAGTTTCCTTAGAGTACTGAGAAAATGCACTGGTAGTCTGTATCGGAACGATTTTCTCTACAGTAAGAGCACTGAGTGCTCGCAGTGTATATCGGAACGTAACCATAGATGACACCACGCTGTTTGTTATGTTTTGTATAGTGAAGCAAAGCCATACCGGCAAAACGTAAAATAAAAATAAACTTTTTATAATTAATTAACATTTTCGAAATAAATAATAATTCAATAATTTAAATAAAATAAATTAAAATATAAAGACAATTATTTATTAAAAAAATAATTATTAAAATCATTTGGCGAACAAATTTTCAGTTGTGTTTGCTAACCTAAATCTTCCATCATGTTAAAACTTGTCTGTGCAATAAATCTATTTTTATCAAAGAATTGAAAGTATCTACAATCAATAATACAAATTATTAAAGAAGTATAAATTTTAAATATAAATTCAGTGTATAAAATTGTTTGTGTAAATTATTTACATTATTAATGAACGTGATATTCAATGACTTCAAAAGACGTTTTGTTATAAAAGGTTTATTAACCAAAATAAAATGTTCGAATACTAACTTCTACATTTCAAAAGTCGAGAAATAAATTCATTTCGTACACTGTGTGGAAATTATTTAGTTGATACCACTTCCAATATGTCGTGCATTGATTGCCAAAAAAACAATTTCGGCTTAAGTGATATTTTGGGTATTGGAAAAAAAAATGGAAGTAATTTTAATAAAGAAATGGTTGTCATTTAAAAAGAATCGAAATTTCATCGGAGATTTATGCATCACCTCTATTTCACATTCGTGTCATTATGTCATGTAATGGTGAACAAAACTATTTGCTGGAAAAAAAGTTAAATAACGGTTACTTCAATATTTAGCTATTTTGCTGTTGATAACAATAATCACATCACGCAAATTGGTTTACACAACTGAAAAACAGGCGTTATTTCCTTAACAAAATAATTCGTTGCTAGTATTTTCGGAAAATATAATGGTTGTGAAAATTATTAACACAAATTTGGCAAATAGAAACTTATGCATCGATAACAAACGCAGAATAAACTTTTCTATATTCAAATCAATTTATTCATTCGTGGATGTTTGTAGCTGTTCGATTAATACCATTGTGAAAATAAGCTTACAAAAAAGATAATGAGGAGTTTAAAAGAAAACGGGCGGGGACGTTTTTGTGATCAAAAATCGAGATATATTTCTTCATTTTCTTATTTTTTATGGAATTATGGATCGATGTATGAATTAATTAAAGTTTGTATGCTTTTAACAGAACGCATATAAAATACACTGCGACATATTTGAAGATTACCATGAATTGTAAAAACTGAAAATAAAGTTTCAAAAGCAAAATATCTTTTGAAAATTAAAAGGGGGGAGACGTATTAGAATAAAGTTTTTTTGGAAATGTATACAATGGTTGAAAAAAATTTCGATAATTGATATTATAGATCATTAATTTCGATTTCAAATTGGGATTGTTGAAAATTGAAAAGGGGAGGGAGACTTTTTAGTTTTAAATTGAGAATTTTTGTCTTTCATTTTCGCACTTATTGATAAGAAATTTGCTGTTTGTGTTTTGGAAAATAGAATGGGAATACAAAGTCGGAAAGGAATTTCTAGATAAGCGTTTCTCAAACTTTCTTACCACTGTTTTTAACTTTTTCGTGACTCACCTTATGAAAATAAAAACCATTATTTGCAAAATAAATTTTATTTTTTCATAGAAATCAAGTTATTTGTTTGTTTATTTCATACACAAAAATTATCGTTTCATGTGCCTTATGAAAGTAAATAATTTTTCATTTTCAAAATCTATTATTAATTCTAGAAATTCAATCTTGACTTTCCAATTTTTATTAAACCCGAGTTTGGAATAGTTTCCTTATTCAAGTTCATTGTTTCATTAATCAGTTTTTTAATGTTGATAATTCATAAGCATCTAATTCGCTAGGTTGGTTATTGATTTTTAAATTAAATTTGTCGATTTTATAATCATTTTTGATAACGTGAGCGGTTACACACGCTATCGAAATTTTCGATATCGTGTTTTTAGTCTTCCATCTACCATGGTTTAATTCTTCCATGTTTTAAGTGTTGCTGTTACATGCTCTTTAAATCTTATAACAAATTGTCATCTACTTTAGCCCACATATTTTACCATTTCCGGTTTTGATGTTGTTTGAACTGTTTCTTAACATTCTGAATTTTGTTTTTCGGAACATATTTTTTTATTATTTTTTGATTAAAACCAGTGTTTATTGCGATCTGCTGGTACTTTCATTAATCTGTTCACTAAGAAATTGGAAATAGCCAATTTGAGCTGTGGTGGGTTGTTTGAATTTGCTTTAATGTACCTTGTAGTGTGTGTTGCTTTTCTGTATATGTCAAATTCTAGTTTTCTAGAATTGAAATTTTTAGATATTCTTATGTCTGGGAACGGGATTAAACCGTCTCTTTCGATTTCTGTTGTGAAATCGATTACGGGTACATGCTTTTTAATTTAATAAAAAAAAAATTGTGGATTTTCTTTACCTGTGTCAAAAATTGTAAAGATGTCATCGGCATACGTATACTAGATAGCTGAAAAGTAATTGATAGTCTGTTTTAACAACTACATAAAATCCAATTAGAAAGTTGGATAAAGGACCCTGCAAAATTAGATAGGAAACATGTTGTGTTATCCTAAGACATTATTTGTTATGTGTTACACAATTTAACCCCCCGCCCCCGTACTTATGTTAATATATAATTTGATACCTCCCACATATAAGTGTCACTGTATTGGTGAAATAATTTTATAAATAGGTATGTATTTTTTTTTTTTTCTTTATAGATAAAAACAACAAAATATTATTTTTAGTATTCGCTACCCAATTAAATCAATTTACAATAAAATATTGTTTTATGATAGTCCCCTCTATATTCTAAAGTGACACCTACTAATTTAATGAATTTGATAGGTTTGTGAATTCATAAATCTTTCTATTTTTCCCAGAGCCACATTTCCCGAATCAGGCCTCACATCGAAATTTGCTAAAGAGCTTTTCCATTTATCTTGATAAGCTTAATTTACTGGTATAATTTTCTGCTATCAATAACAGAACACCCTGTATAAATTTTCTCCGGCTTCGGTTTGATTAAAAGTATGTTCGTAGAATGCATATTTTCGGTGGGTATGTATGGTAGCATGCCCTTAAAATCTTTTAATTTTTCTTTTGAAATATTATTTCGAGCTCCAAGTAATGCAAAGTGTAGTTTTTAAATTGGTTTGGAGACAGCTGATATTTTTAACTTTGTAGTATTTAAGAAATCAATGGAAGCCTTATTTAGGTCTTAATAATTTTGGTTCATGATTCTCGTATCATATTTTCCACATCCTTCTGTTAAGAACATTTAACTACTTTCTTTTTGCAATTTGAACAAAATCCCCACATAATAGTGACCACTGACCAAGTATTTATGATCAATAATATCATAAATGCTATAATAAGCTGTTAAATAGATCAAGGCAAAAAGACCCATTTTGTTCTTGTTTTGTCCTATGCAGTTATCATTCCAAATAACTACATGTTTTTTGAAAGTTTTAGATGACATCATATTTAGTACCTGGAATATGGAAGAGTCAACTTCGTTCTCACATATGTACTCACCTCTTCTCGCATATGAAATTTTGTTGATTGTCAGCAATATGACCTCATAGATCAGGGGTTAGCAACCTTTATTGGCCGCGAGTCAAAATCAACTAAAATGCGAGTATTAAAGAGACATTTGAGTCAGAGTTATTTTCGTATTAAAACAGCATTTTAGTAAATAATAAGATATATTTTATTAAGAAAATAATTAAAAAAATAGTTGAATAAACATTATTTATAAACTTTCTCTACGATATCAATGGCTCCCCTGGTGTTAAACTTGTGACGACAATTCAGTCAAGTTTGGTTTATAGTTAGTCGTTTTAAGTCGAACACTAGCATCTGAATTTTCAATAGTTAATCTACTCCTGTCTTTGCTTAGAAAAAATTTCATTTGTGAAAATATTTGCTCACATTTATAAGTGAACCCGAATGTCGACAAAATGGCAAGGCCAATTTTTTTAAATGATTAGAACTTCGTAGGAAGTGATGTCCAACATGTTGATATCATGGGAAAATGATTATCTTCTGTATTTTCCAAATTATCTTTGAATTTATCCGTCCATAATGTTGAACTTTTAAAATCAATCATTTCTAAACTAAAATTGTCAATTCTTAGATATTCAAAATATTGCAAATTTATAATATTTTTTTCTATTTCATCTGGCTTTATTATAAATGTAAACATTTCTCCATGTTTCTTAAGACTTTGAAACCGACTCTCATATTCACTTTTAATGACCGAAATCTAACTTTCAAACATATTTAGATTCCGTTCATCGATATTTTCGTTTTTATGTTCCCCTTTTAACAAGGGAAAGAAATGAAATTCTTTAGTTCTTATGTCAGTTTCAAATAATATCAATTTTGAAGTAAAACTCTTTTATTCCTCATATATTTTTAAAATTGTGTGGTTATCTCCTTGGAGTTGTACGTTGAAATTATTATAATGGTTCATTATGTCTGTTAAAAACAAAAGTCTTAAAAACCATTGTTTATCATTGAGTTCGAGATCATTTTCACCGATTTCATTAAAAATTTTAGGTTAAGTTAGGTTAGAGTGGCTGTCCTGGGGTGGGACACACTTAGACCATAGGGTCCGTTGTGATACCGATGAACCATTTGAAGCTGCTTAAGAACAGCAGGGAAACTTAGACGTCGACGGACTTTAGGTGGGAGAGGTCGTCAAAGAGAGGCTGGCTCAAGTGAGTCCATTTCCTCATGGCAAGAGCTGGGCAGTGACAGAGAAGATAAGACATTGTCTCCTCCTCCTCACCACTGTGATAGCTCCTGCAGCAGTCGTGATACACTGCCAGGCCCAGGCGTTCAAAATAGTTTATGTGAAATTACTAAATTTCGACGAAAAAAAAATGTTATATTTATGTAAACCTTTTATCAGTACAACTAATCAACACTTTAATCTTTATCTTACTTATTAATCAGACTTTAATCAAATCACAATTTGTGAAGATATTAGATGATTTCTAATAACTCACTTTGGTCCGTTTTACCTTCATGCAGAAGGTAAAATGGACCACCCTTAAGGGCAAAACGGACTATCACTAATCAGAGCATCTTTCGCACACAAATATGACTTCATCATCGTTGTCGTCTACTCCAGCGCAACCGCAATGTGCTCTGGATTGGCAATCTTGACATTGCACCCACCCATCTGTTGATTCCGAATACATGTGGCCACAGTAAAGGCATTCCGCATCATCATCTTCGGAGGAACTGTCACTTCTGTTCTTTTTAGTTGCCTTTATATCACTTTTTTTACTAGCTTTGCCTTTCGATGATATTTGTATGGTGTCGTTCTTATATTTTGTCATTTTCTTCTTCAATCCCTTTACTAAAGACTTCTTTCCTTTGGTTGCTGCTTTTCTTTTCTTCGGTGTTTCGTCATCTCCGGAATATTCCATTCCGAACAAATCAACTTCAACTCGTCTCCAATTTTTGCCGCAGTGTGTCGCTCTTCTAGCATGAAAACTCCGATTGTCCCACTAAATATGAACTTGTCTTGATCTTCGTCATAAAAATGCACTGTCAAACTTAGAAAACTTCGGGTTTGGGGATCCACCCAAATATCTGTAGTTAATGTGCATTTCTTTTTACCTAGTTTTTGTCTCATGATAGCAGCAAGAACGTTTTGTCATTTTCTTCTTCGATCCCTTTACTAAAGACTTCTTTCCTTTGGTTGCTGCTTTTCTTTTCTTCGGTGTTTCGTCATCTCTAAATAGTCCTTTTTTCACCAGATCAGCTTTTTTATTTTGAGAAGTTTCTAATTCTAGACGGTACGGTGATGAAGTGATAATTGCTGTTTTACCACGTCTGATGTTGGCCCTTTTAGTCTTTGTTGTTTTTGGAATTGGCGTTATATCTTTAGGTCCGACCAGAAACGCACTTTTTTTAACATTTTAACAACATTTTTTGTGGCCATTGATGTAGAAGGTTGGGGCTCATCTACAATGTCTTCTGCATATCATATTGCACTTGCCGTGAGTGACGTAGAAGATAGGTTTTCATGATGGCTATCATCCAACATGGAGGGCGATGATACTGTTATGTCAGGGTCTTTAGCAATCAGTCTTGTTACATTGGTATCTTCCAATGGTTGGGTTTCATTAATGTTTGTGGCCAATACATTGTTTGCTCTTAAAGTTGATGGCTGAGGTCTTTGGATACTTGAATTATTATCTTCTTGGCGGGTATCAGAAGTAGACGCTACTGAACTATCACACGCAACTGCAATGTCGGTGGATGCTGCTGCTAAAAAGTCAGCTTCAGTGAAAATGTCACGATTCAGAGGCCAAATTCCTGTAGCGCGAAAAGCATTAAATGCTGTTGACATCGTAGCAGCCTTTTGAAATGCTTTATCAACCAATTCTGGAATCTGAAACTGTGTTATGATCCGACCACAGTTGGACTTCAACCAGTTTTGTGACGCTTCTGTATAATATGTTGACAAAGGTTTCATAAAACCCACATCTAACGGCTGCAGTTATGCTTATGATGGGCATTGAGGTCCCCCATCATAAAGAATCTTGGAATATTTGTAGGTTGTAACGAGTATTGTGGATAAAAACGTGGCTTACTATCTTTTTAGAAAAACAAAATGTATGTTAGACGTTTGATAATTTTTATTCAACTCACTGCTAGACGGTTACGGAAATTACAATTATTTTTACAAGAGTGACATCTGTTACTTAAACTGATTATAGTGACATCTATTACAAAATTATTTAACAAACAATTGGTTGATTATTCAAAATTCAAAACATAAATTAATTTTACTAGATGTTGTAAATAAAAGAAACTTAAATATAAAAACTAACAATATTGTGTGTTATTATGTAAAGATCAGTTTTATCAAGTACCTGTTTTGGAGTGTAGACAGCATAAAGGTTTGCTTCTAAGCTGTTGATGTAGATGGCGACGCATTCAATTGTGTTGACCTCTGGTACCAAGAGTTGGTGGTGTTGTATGGATTTTTTAATCAAAATGGCTACTCCTCCACCATTTCCTACGGCTCTGTCATTTCTATAAGTTTTGTACCCTTGGACACCGAACTTATGATAAGGTTTTAACCAGGTTTTTGTTAATACTAAAACGTCCACTTTTTCACACACTAACATTTTTTTAATTGAGTTTGTTTTGTTTAGTACACTTCTTGCGTTAAAGTTTATAATTTTCATTTTTCATATTTTGCTGCAAAAATGGCGAACGCTTGAATTTGGGTCGGTAGTTTTTTTCATAATGTTGATCAGTTCTCTTACGGCACTGATCATTTTTTGATATCAACTAGTTTGTTCAGCTCGTTCAGCTCCTTCATTAAAGTTGTGAAATCACTGCTGTCGACGTTGGAATTGTTTTGTTGTATATTTTCTTGTTGAGTTTTTTCACGTTCTTGTTGGATCATTCTTTGTTGCCAAACGTTTGTTGTAGGTGCAGGTGCAGCGATAAATTTTGGTTTGAAATTTTTTGCTTTTCTTTATTCAAGTTTTTCGATGTAACTGATGTAAGCTGGACATTTTTTGTAATTTGCTGGGTGTTCACCTTGACAGTTCGTGCATTTTGGGGTTGTTTCAGCCTCCTTTTTGCATTCATTGGTAATGTGATTTTCTAGGCATTTTACGCACTTTGGTTTCAAGTAGCAATTGGTTGCACTGTGGCCTGGCATCGAAAACATTGAGTTGGGCCATCACCCTTGCGGTATTTGGCCCAGTATACTTTTGTGTTAAGTATCGCGTACACTTTACGTACTTGTTGGTATGTTGTGGTAGCTGGAAAGTCTACTTTGTATAAGTGCCTACCTCTTGATTTGATGTTCATTTTGTATATATTTGTGACTGGTAGATTTTTTTTCGGCCAATTCGGCTTCGATATCTTCAATAGTTGCGTTGTACAAACCATGTAGTACACATGATAAAACCTTATCTTCTTTGGAAGTGAATGTATGAAATGGTAGTTTTTCGGCTATGAGTTGATTTTTAACTTTTATATAGTCTTCTTTTACGTATGCATGGATTTGTGTTGTAGGTCCAACATTTTTTAGATGAAACCCTCCTGGGCACAACGTTTTTATGTAATCTACGAATTTTTTCGGCTTTGGGACCGTTTTGTGCAAAATAATCGGTGGTGGTCTAGGTGTTTTTTTTGTAGTATTTTCTTGTTGTATGTTCCTAATTTTAAATTAAATAATTTAGTACAATTAACAATATAAATTACTTTTGTGAGTGAACTATTAAGGAATAATTGGAGAATTTAAGGAATATCTTTTGAAAAATAATAAAAATTATACAATTTTTTTATATATTTTTATTTTCCTTGAAAAAGAATGACTTTATTTAATAACTGGCGTTTGCCATCTTTTAAATTAAATTTTTTTGTTAAAAAATGAATTCTTATGTCTAAATATTTTTCACATATACTTATAATTAGTTGAACAATGTGATTAACATTTTGTGGAAAATGGTCAAATTGGTGAGTTTCTAAAGATGAAAAAATATTTTCATCGTTTACAAATGTTTTTAATATTTTCGTTGTGAAAAATTCTTTGCTGTATTTATGTGGAATCATATTATTTTTACTTTCTTTTAGTACATTTTTTATTAATTTTTCCATTTTCCAACAAATGTTTACTACATCAGAAGATGGGTAAACTAATCCACCTTTATCTCTCTGCATAATAAAATTATGAAAATAACTTTTTTCATCCGTTGACAAACTACTCACGCACTGCTCGCATTTAATTTTGTTCAGCAACGTGCGTACAACAAACCCAGCTATATAGTTTGTAATTTGTTTAGAAAATTCAGACAACTCGATATCATTAAATGGAATACACATTTCAAAATGAGTGTCCATATTTTCTGAATGTTCTTCGACATCTAAGCAACGAAAGTTTTCGGAAGTTTTATTTATTTTTTCAATAGCAGAACTGCAATCCATTAAAGAAATTTGTTCTAATGGAATGCAGTTTCCGCTAAACGAATCTCTTAATTCCAGATGTACTAGTAATTTTTTATAAATGGCTTTGAATTGAACTGATGTGGGATTATTATTTAATCCCCCGTGTGATCGTATATTGCCAAACAGTAATTCTAAATGATTACTGACTGAATTTAAATGTCGGGAGGTAATATAGTTTATTATTTTTTTGGATCAAATTGAAATACAATTTTTGCACACTTTCGATGCACACACATAAACCTAAAAATCCTGTTTTTTTTTTTCGTATTTACCATTAATTTTTGGTCATTCCCATTTTTCAATGTTAGTAGATAATGTTTTGCATCAGCCAAGAAATTTAAAATTTCTGTTTCGTTATTGGAATTAAGTGGTTTCTTAAATCCAAATTGTCTAATATTCTTTGAATTCATTATGTCAAAAAGATTATTAATGATTTTTAAAAATCTAATAGTACCACTAGCTCCTTGAAATTCGCGTAATTTTAAAATGTCTTGGCAAAATATTAAAGCCTCAGCCACGCTATTGCTTAGTAATTGGGTGGCATATTTTACTTTCATTTTTTTGTTTTGAAAGTTTATATGCTGCGATTTTAATTTATTGGCCAAATTCAACCCTTCTGCTTCTTGCAAATTGTGCAGTTTAAGAATGTAGTCCCATTGAATAGTGTTTTCTTCGTTATCTATAAAACATTTTACAGATTCAAAACTATTCCTAATTAACTTAACCATGTGGCAAGAATCCAAAAACACTACTACATTTTCTTTGGTGGTTGGGTGTGGAAAAACAGTGTTTATATTGTCTGGCTTTATAGAGCAGTTTAAATTTTCCAGCATGCTTACATTAGCCGGACAGGCATCGCAAGTTAATGAAACAACAGTTACGCCAGTTTTTGCCACTTCCTCTAAACACTGCATTATTAAGTTTGCCCGTTGATCTCCTCTAACACCAGCTACTAAAAAATATCCTAAAGGTATTTTCCAGCTCCCATTAATGGAATTTAATAGAAACACTAGCGCATCATGAGCAACTGTTTCAGAATCTCCACCGGCTTCGTTCCCAAAATCGACGTATCCGTGATACTTGTCCCGTCCCATTGTACATGTTTTCTTATGGCCATTTCATCTACCATTAATGCAGCATAAATAGGGTAGTTTGTGTTTTCTTGCTTTAATTTTAAAGCCCTTAATGCTTCTGTAGTGAAACCTGGATTACCATCTATTGTTTGGTCTTCTAGATATGATTTCAAAATACAATAATATGGGCTTGGAAGATGTTGTTTTAATTTTTACAGTAAGCCAGGGTGCCATACTTTATCGAACGCCTTGCTGACGTCAAGAAATGAAGCTGTACAATATTTTTTTTCTTGAAAGCTTTTGTTTATTGTGTTAACTATTCGATGCACTTGTTCTATAGTTGAATGTTTCTCACGGAACCCAAATTGGTGGTCTGGTATGATCTGCGACTCATTCAGTATAATCTTTAATTTTTGTAGAAATAATTTTTCAAAGAGTTTAGATAGTGTTGGTAATAAACTGATAGGTCGATATGATTTGACTTCGTTGATTGGCTTCCCTGGTTTTGGAATTAGGATTATTTGTGATATTTTCCAAGGACATGGAAAATAGCCCAGTCTCAAAATCGCATTGAAAATATTATGAATCATTTTTTGGTAACTCATTTAAAATTCTAGTTGTTATAAGATCAAAGCCTGGTGATTTTTTTGGGTTTAGTGTTTTAATTACCGCGCTTATTTCGTTTCGAGAAAAAGCCTCTATTGGTAGGGATAATTGTAGAGGAGCACTCAGGAACTGTTCAATTTCTTCGTCGGGTGCATCTAGTGAATTGGAAAATGTTTCTTTCAATTCTTGAGCAAAAAGATCAGCTTTTTCTTTGTTGCTCCTTGCCCATGAACGATCTTGATTTCTTAAGGGTGGAAGAGTTTGTTGCGGTTGATTGCAACGTTTTGTAGCTTTCCAAAGTGAGTAATCCGTCGCTTCTGTTGAAGGTAGGTTTTCTAGATAGTCTTGAATACAATTTTCTTTTAATTTTTCAAGCAAGCGTTTTAAATTTTTTTAAAGACGCTCTGTTGAAGCTGTTTTTGTTATTTGGAAACCTTGTTTGCTGCCAGATTCTTCTTAATCTGCGCTTTTCTGAGATTAGCTGCCTAACGTTTTGTGCAGCTAAGCTCTGGCTGCTTTTTGGATAGTTTTTGTGAGTTATTGTACAGCTAGGTCAATATCCTCTTCTGATTTTAACAGCATTTTTGGATTTAGGTTATTATCGAAATGTCATCGAAAATAGTCCCAGTCTGTGTGACGGTTAGTTAAAGACGCAGCACCTCCTCTTTGAATAAATTCATTGTATATTGATAATAAAACCGGAGAGTGGTCGCTGGAGAGTTTGTCGCATGATTTAATTTGCATGTACGCTTTAGACATATTTTTCACCACAAATAAGTCTAACAAATCGGGTAACTTATTTAAATCGGATGGCCAGTAAGTTGGTTCACCAGTAGAAAGCTGATCAAGATTGTTGGCTTGAATGGTTTTTAGTAAGTTTCGTCCTTTCGGATTTATCAATCTCGACGCCCAGAACGTATGTTTGGCGTTACAATCACCACCGGCGATAAATCTATTACCAAGATTACTGAAGAAAGTTTCAAAAGTTTCTTGGCTAATTGAATGCCTCGGTGGACAATAAACGGCTTACACTGTTATTGGACCAACCCAATCCTCAACAGTAACGCTTGTAGCTTGGATTTGCTCAGAAACATGTTTTTCCATTTCATGATGTTTTAGACTTTTTTTTTATAATAATTGCTGTTTCCCCTCGAGCTTTTCCACTTGGATGTTTGGTGTCATAAACGCGGTAATTTCAAATGCTTAAAAAGCTTTTCGCAGTGAAACGTGTCTCAGAAATTAGTGCTATGTCAATATCACGATCTATGAGAAACGCTTCGAGTTCAAGGCGACGGTTTGTTAATCCGTTAGCGTTCCAAAGTATAAGGTTGATATTTTTAACCATTTTATTTCATTTTACCAATGAGAGCTGTTAAGAGATGAATCATAACACTATTCTGTTTCATTAAGTCACGAAACATTTCTTTGAGTTCTAGAAATGATTCTTTCATGAAAGTAACGAGATTTTGTTCTTCGTTGCGAATGGGGTGGGGTTCTTCAACTGCTGACCTTTGATTATTTTGATTAGCATTTTGGGCTGCTGGCCTTTGGTTATTTTGATTGCCATTTTGGACTGCTTGGGCAAACGAAAAATTTTCCCGGGTTAAATTTGGTGTAGTTGCCCGGGAAATAGTAATGGGTGTGTCAATTTGTCATTTTCTTAATGTAGGATATTTCTTTTCTAATATTTTTTTGTAGACCTGACAAGCTTTGTAGTTAGCCGTGTGATGATCACCACAATTAACACAAGTAGCCGGTTCATCTCGAGTTTTCTTGGGACATTCACTAGTGGGATGATTACTAGTGCACTTCACGCATCTGAATGTCCTTCCACAGCTGTGAATTTTGAACCAATAAATCAAAATTAGTTGTAGAACAAAATATGTCAAAGGGCGTCAATGCTATCTCATCATCTTGGCAAATTTTCACCTTTCCGAACTCATATTCCACATCGTGAAAAATATTTGGTACATAACTTCGTTGGCTCCATTTGAAACTAGACTGCTGGTTACCATCTGCTTGAACTACTGGATCTGCTCTAGAAGTCGAAGGTTGAGGTGAAATATTTCTTGTATTCTGAGGATTAGGTGGTCCGTCATCAATTTCGACAGAACTAACTCCTTGGTCATCATCGTGTGTCAGAATCCTTTGGTCTTCTTCGTCAAGAAGTAAATCAGATTCGTCATCACTTTTGTCGCACATAATGATGAAAACCTCGTAGGAAGTGATGTCCAACATGTATTATATTATATAGTTAAGCCTAGTAGCAACGGCCCCCCCAAACTCTTTTTCGCGCACAAAATTTAAAAATTCATTGTTCTCCTCCTGCTGCAAAAACACATTATGCTTACACACCTCACACTTTTTTATTTTAATGTTTTTTAAAATCTACCCCCCTACATAAGCAATGGCATTTTTCTCTAAATCATTTAATATGTTACTCAAAACTTCAGATGGAATCTCAACCGCTGTAATCTCCGCTTCTCCTCTCTCCTGATTTTCACTCCAATAAGGAAAAAAAATACATTAATAAAAAATAAAAGTAATTTTTTGTAACTGTTTTCAGAAAATTTTAAAAAATTTTAAAATCGATAAAAAAAACAATATTCTAACTATAATTTTTTAGAAACGTAGAAACATAATCAAGTTCTTAAATAAATTTAACAAAAGTTATCAATAATTGTTAATAATCAAAAGTTATTATTTACCTGTAGGATAAATGTTTGCAATGGAATTAGCAAATCCGACCCATCATCTTCACAATTACCTCCCACAGAATGTTTACTAACTAAGTTAGTGACCAGAAGAGATTTGTAAAACGGTCCAAAAGCATGGCACGATGGATTCGACCACCGACTTCCTCGTTGACGAACTTTCCCGAAAAAATTCTCTAAAGGATCTTGGTTCAAAAACCTGGGAACCAACGTCTCAATTCCAAGACCCTTTAATTTATTCGTCAATAAATTAAATTTTCCAATGTAAAGACCCAATTTTTGAAAGTCGGTGGGCGTGTCATTCGTTTTCCACTCGAATCGAGGCATTCCATGCTTTTGAAAATGGGGATAGCCTCTCTCCAAAACTTTACTTGTAAGCTATCCCCTTCCTTAAGATCTATCTGAGTTTTGAGTTTTTTTCCTCCTTCGTTGAAAGGTCCGCAACCATTGACGCTATCGAACACATCATCCATAAATTTTAAAAAAACTGCCGTTTCTGTAGCGCGCCTCTCCATTTTGGTTTCACCAATAGTGAATTCTGAAAAATAAACCTCATTTAAGCTTTGTTTTATATTTACACTTAATTGGCAATAAAAGTTTTACGCAAACACTTACACACTTTGCTAGTGATGGAATGTAGAAAATCAAATTTTAAAAATTATTGTCCATTTACTGAAGAATTAAGAATATTTGTAAAAATGTGAATCTTTAATAAAATAAACTTTAACTTACCACTTTTGGCCATTAAATTGATTCCTGCCGCAACTGAACGACTAAAAATTTGGGCACAAACAGAAACTTTCATTTTTTTTTAAATTTGTGGATTGACATGATGCTCCGTCAACTTGTGCATAAACCTAAGATCGCCACTTGGAGAGTCCAATATCTAAGCCTTCAGGATATCGTCCCACTTCGCCACTTTTTTTTACCGTCTTTTTGGAATAAAATATTTTTTGATAACAAATTATTTCTTATTCCTTTTAAGAGATGGGGAGTGTCAAAGACAGGAATTATTATTGATTCCCCAATTTCAAACACTTGATGCCTGAGTTCCTCACCTCGGGCCAAATATTTTCCCCGCGTATCCTCTAGTAATCGATGGATCGCGTTGATATTATTTGACCCTTGGTCACAAATAGTACCGACAACATTAAATCCAGCATTTTGTGCAGCCAAAATAATTTCTTTAATGGCCTTTACTATTTGTGGCCCTTTTGCGGCTCCATTTACAAACTGGTATAGCACCGGCTGTTTCCAATTTTTGACAATTCCTCTTAACATAAAAACCTGTAATAATGAAAAAAAAAGTAAGTTTGAGTTAATAGATATCATAAAAAAAATTATAATATAAGATTTTTAGAATAAATGAAGAGTTGTGGGTACATTGATTAAATTACAATAATATAAATCGGCATTTTTGTCAACAAATTCGATCTATAAATATATTTTATTATATGAGTGAGTAATAAAAGAGATTAAAATGTATACAAATTACTAAATGACAACATAACCAACCCTTTGTAATTCTAAACAATTCGGTATTATTTGTACTACCTAAAGTTTTTTAATTTTTATTTTTACAAAATATTTTGTTATTACAGTTACCTTTCAAGTAGGCATAATTTTATTACTAAAACTGATGACGGTTTGTTCAGAACTATAATCAAGGGACAATTTATGGTTTACTTAAGTTTATCTGTCTTTCAATTTCTTAAATTCCACACCCATTTAAAAAAAATTATGTTACTATACTTTCCAAAACATAGTTAAGTAAAAAAGTGGGCGGGTGATATGAAAGAGATTAAAATACAAATTGGGCGGGTAAATTGTTATCATGATTATTATTTAAATATTATAACATATTTTATTTTGAAAAACAATAATTTAGAATAAAAATGTGTGTTAAAAATTTGTATAACGCGAAAAGTTAAATGTAATTGTAATATGAATAATAATGTAAACTGTAATTTTAAATAGCAACTTACTTGTACATGATCCGCAATCTTATTGGTTTGGTGGTCCCCAAAATCCTCAAAACCTTCAACGCAATCTTTATGGACATTATACGTCAAATTACGCGATAGACTCATTTCGTCAAAAAGTAAGACGCATGTCCGATTTGAAGGATCGAGTCTCTTCAACATTCGACTAAGTCCATTAAAGATTTCCAAATTAAGTCCTGGTGACACGGGTAAACGGTTTAAAAATTTCATCAGTGTGACTCTTGACGGAAGCGCAAATATCTTTGATAACAATCTGTATCCACTTGGGCTCTGTTTAAACAAAGCCAGAGACATAACCTTGGCATCTGTGGAAAATCGACGCCCCTTCATTTTCTTTTTTGAACAATTAATCTGACTCAAAAAAAACTTCCTGCAATTCTCGTTCAGAGTTTCTGTAAGTTTCTTGAAACTTGCTTGCGACGAGAATTGTTCTGCTTTTTTTAGACGAGCTTGCGAAGCTGGTATGATGCCCGCCGTTGAAATTTCCGTGCTGTAGTATACAATCGCTTTTTCTGAGGCGACAATCTAACTCTTCTTAATGAGTCCAAATACTCTGCACCTTAAAAATGAGAATATCATATAGCCACGACAAATTATTTTAATGGCATAATCTTTTAGTATACCTACTTATAAATTAAATGCGTGTCGTAACGGCATTCATAATAAAGCGATTAATTTTCAAGGTATTTAAATTTTGTTTTATTTATTCATTTCAAAATTTATGGAACTAGAATTTGAGGTTACTATTAAAAAAATTGTTTGAACTGAAAAAATGCTTACCATGTAGAGACACAGGTGTTTTAGGAGGTGATTTTTCTTGAACCAAACGACTCGGACCAGGAACGGCTAATTCTTTCAAACTGGCAGGCTCTTGAACCAATTCAATTGGCCTTGAAACATTCACCTCCAAAGAAGAATACGCCTCTTCTACATCTGCATTTCTCTGGACTTCTGGGAGAGTAAAAATAAATATGATATAAAAAACCATTTTTTGAACTCGAAACCTCTCCTTGAATCATAGTTTACTTGATTCGAGTTAAAAAGTCGGAAAAATTGTATTGATTTGGCCAATACTTCACGAAAATCCATTAAAAATGTAGAGTAAAAAAAATATTTTAATAATGAAATTATAAATAGACTGTATTCTTAAAAACAATTGTCAATTTAAACAAAAATTGAAATAATTGTTTTATTTTAGAAATACCGTTTTGTAATTTACTCAAAAATGAATTTAAAAGCTACATATTCTTAACTTAGGCGGTGTTTCAAAATGTATTTTATTTCTTTTAGGATACAACAAACAATACTCAATGTACAGATAAAAATAATACAACCCAAAACAATATGCAGCAATCCAATGTCTGTGCTACTCCATCGTGTTCTTCAAAAGTGGTCATACTCAGTGATGTTCCCTATCACGGTGATTTGTTAAGTCATAAAAAACGACAGAACAAGGCGTCAAAAGACCCAAAGAAATATAAACGCAATATTAATAAAGAATTACGGATGAAAGGTGAAAATTATTTGGGATACAGAAGAGACAGAAAAGCAAAGATTAATGAAACATTTAAAGTGAAACAAGACGTATTTAAGCCTGCAAGATCCATGAAACCACCGTGCACTTCTGAGTTTTGCAAGAAATCTAAACTCAGGTCATGTGACAACATAAATGAAGAACAGCGGAAACATTTGTTTGAAAATTTCTGGCAGAATATGAACTGGGAGCAGCGAAGATCATTTATAACTTCACACGTTAACAAAATACCAAAGAAAATTACTAAAAATCCAGAATCATCCAAAAGAACTGATAGTCGAACTTACGTTTTGACGATTGATAACGTACGTCACCAAGTCTGCAAAAAAATGTTCTTGGCCACTCTTAGAATTAAAGATTGGTTTATCAGATATTGGTTGACAAAAACCGATTGTGCTATGCCTCCCGATTCATCTACTTCAACCAGTAATCGCAGAAATCCAGAGAAAATTGAAGACCACAAATATATTGAAAAGTTTTTAGCAGATCTTCCAAAGATGCCGTCGCATTACTGTCGTGCTAAAACATCACGAGAATATTTAGAACCAGTTTTCACGAACATGACACAGCTTTATAAGACATATAAAGAGAATTGTGAATTAGAGGGTAGAGAATGCCCTGGCCGTAAATTATTTGACAAAATATTTTTGAAACTCAATCTGAGCCTATTCCACCCAAAGAAAGATCAATGCGATGTTTGTTGCAGTCATAAAACTGGAAACATTACGGATGAAGAACACGCTGAACATGTTCTGAAGAATGATCGAGCTAGGAAAGAGAAAAATACTGACAAAGGAATTGCACAGTCCGGAGCTTGTCACGTGTTCACACAGGATGTTGAATCGGTAAAATTGGCCCCGTATCTTCAAGCTAGTGCAGTTTACTATAAAACTAAATTATGCGTCCATAATTTTACACTATACAATATAGCAACTAAGGAAGTAATGTGTTATTGGTTCGATGAGTCAAATAGCACGCTTGAAGCCTCTGTGTTTGCTTCATGCTTAGTAGACCATTTAGAGAAGGTTTTGAGTCAGAAATTATTGCCTGTGATTTTATATTCCGATGGCTGTTGCGCTCAAAATCGCAATGCTACCTTAAGTAATGCTTTATTACGTTTAGCGATTGAAAAAAATATTGTGATTACTCAAAAGTATCTGGAAAAAGGCCATACTCACATGGAATGTGACTCGGTACACAGTGCAATAGAGTGCAAATTAAAAGGTAAAGAAATTTTCCTTCCACAACAATACATGGCAATAAGTAAAATTGCTAGGAGTGATCCTATGCCTTACGAAGCTCGTTATTTGGACTATAACTTTTTCACAGACTTTTCGAAAGAATTGATTTATAAATCTATACGTCCTGGTAAAAAAACAGGTGACCCAGTCGTCACAGATATACGTATGCTACAATACAGACCAAATGGCACAATTTGGTACAAAGTTGATTTTGATAACGAGCTACAGCCGTTACCACATCGTCCCACGCCAATTAACAACATTAAACAAATAAATGGCCTGCAGATATCTTCTTATAATATTAAATATATTTCTATCTTGAAATCAGTATTAGTGTGATACAAAATATTCCGTTAAAATACTTTCATGTGCAGTTGTTAGGATAGAGGGAACCTGTAAACAGAGTCTGAATAAGAGGCTGGTAAATGTTACGTAACCTGATAGTCTATATTGGAACTACTGAACAAGCGGCCCATTTACTGTTTTAATTAGTACGAATTTTTATCACCAGCTGGCGAGATTTATCTGATGGACATTTGAATATTTTGATTGGCCTTTAAAAAATGGTAAGTACAAGTTTCCCATCTGGCAGTCTAAATTTGTACTATCGAAAACGCGTCTCCTTCCTGTTAGTATCAATAGCAAGCTGTGATTGCTACGCCATGTTCATTTTGTAAAACCGAAAAGGAGAACAAACTACATTGTTATCTAAGTGTATGGTTACTACAGTAGAAATACCCAACCATTTGGACTAACCAACCGCTAGACATTGGCAGAAATTATTTCTGCCAATGTGTTTACAAAATATTCTATGAAATTACATCTAATTTTTAAGCATGGCTCAGTCATCAACACCTGGACTCGAAGCAGATGCAGGAGTGACCCCAGAAGCTGTACCTGGAGCTACCCTCCAAGCGATCCCAGAAGCTGCCCCCAAGCGGGTTTGGAAGATGCCCTCGAAGAGATCCCGGAAGCGGTCCCAGAAGCGTCCTCTATTGCGATGTGTCATCATTGCAGGAGTGAGTATTATTTACACAAAATTTACTGACAAAAATGATAAATTCCATTAATTAATTAATTAAACTTTATTTTTACAGGAACAACGAGTTGGGCATAAGTGACGCCGACGTGGATGGCAACGAATTGTCCGATTTTTGCCCAGATTATATATATATTATCTGAGATAATTGAGTTCAGTTCCTCCATAATACCGAACGGCTTGGGGCATTATCTTGCCTATACTAATTCAGTAAACGATAGATGGGTACAACTAAATGACTTGGAACCACCTCCAAAGATTTTAGGATCTAAGTAACCTAGTGTAAGAATAGCCATGCTGTTATATGCATTTTGTTAAAATATATCCCCTTAAGGACCCACAATAAAAATATTTAGCTAGATTATAAAATTATTAATTAGCTAGACCGGTTTCGATTGCTTTGGCAATCCTCTTCAGTAGCATTAAAACCTCTTAAAATTAAAAAAACTTAATTTTAAGAGGTTTTAATGCTACTGAAGAGGATTGCCAAAGCAATCGAAACCGGTCTAGCTAATTAATAATTTTATAATCTAGCTAAATATTTTTATTGTGGGTCCTTAAGGGGATATATTTTAACAAAATGCATAATACAGCCCACAGAAATGCTCATATTAATTTGAATAATGCTGTTATATGTTTTAGTTTAAATGTAAAATTTAAATAATAATATGTATATGTTTGTTTTAATAAATAACTTACTTTTTAAATAAAAATAATTTATTTTCAATAGATTTATATAATATGATTTCCACTCTTAATTTATGTAATAAAACATTAAACAACCGTAAAAAAAGATACATATGTGTATATGATTATTTACTTTCTATTATTATTTAATTAAATAAAACAAATATCACAACCATAGATAAAAACTACAATCTATAACTATATTTTTTCATTATTACATGTAAGATAATTTTTAGACAAATTCAAGCAAAACAACGCCAGGACATGAAGAAATGTGACAAATACTTACTTCCTGAAAGTGAACTTGGACATACTTATTATAGATTAAACACTTTACACAAAATTTAATCTGAACATAATGTTGCTCAAAGAAAAACTTTAAAATCAAATTGAATCGGTCATTTCAAAAACCACTTAAGTCAACATTTTTTCCAACATGCTTTTTTTACAGAAAATGATTTTTCAAAGGCAGATGTGTATTCTGGGTGAAAACAAATTAAGTCAAAACATTCCTTCCTCTTTTAATAATACCGCGTGAAAGACGTTCATTGCATAAACAACATTAGTCAGTGACTTAAGAGGTTTTTGCACGCACCACTAGAGAGGTTTGTTCAATGTTGATGCATTATATAAAAAATAATATTGGGCCAAATATTAAGTATTTATATCTTTTTCCCGACGGCTGCCCTGGTCAAAATAAAAATAATACATTGTTGAGACTTATGTTGGCTTTGACTGACCCTAAAAGATTTGAAAAAGTTTATCAGTATTTTCCCATACGTGGTCATTCCTTCTTACCAAATGACCGTGATTTTGGAGTCATAAAAAAAAATGTTCGAAAGCATGATCGTATCTACGTCCCAAGAGAATACATTGATTTAGTTTCGAACTCCAGCTCAACATTTACAGTCATAGAGCTTAAAACTGAAGATGTTTTAGAATATAAAAAATGGTGGCCAAATTTGTACAAAAAAACATGTTTGTCAACTGAATCTTATGGAAAAAAAGTCCCAAAGGACCAGAAAAAGTCATTTGCACCTTCGACATACATGAGTTTTTCATATGATTCAGATCGAAAAGGAACTATAATAGCCGAGGAATATATTGATGGATTGATTGAACATTCATTCTCATTATTAAAGAAAATAACAACTTCGTTTCACTTCCATCAACGAAAGCCCATAATTTGAAAGTGCCCATCAATAAAAAAAAAAATATACGATTTAAAACAAGTTCAAGATAGCATTCCGGAAGAGCATATGCCATTTTATAACAACATTTTTAGCTGGCCAACTGCAAATGTTGAAGATAATCCAGATGAGAATGATGGAGAATATGACTATGTACCATAAAGATATTAAAACATGACAAATTAATACATGTAAAATGTTAATAAGATTATTTTTAAGTGTAATTCTTAATTATAAGCAATAAAAAATATGATTACTACAATTTTTTTGGTTAAATTATATACCACTAAACCTATTTCTCGCTAAAACAACATAAGTCAAGTACTGTTTATCAGGTTTTTTTCATTATTTCTATTAATAAAGCGAAAAGATTATACGCTATTTTAATTTTTTACCACTCGAATACTAAATTAACCATAAAAAAGTCCTTCAAAACTCATTTGTTTGTGTATGAAACAGTTTTTATTGATTTCTGAAAAATTATAATTTTGTGACTTATGAGGTTTTTGAAATGACCGATTCAATTATATTTCGGATTAATATTACATAATTGCAGTTTTTATCACACAATACAAAGATCAGTTCATTCAACATAATACATTCATTAGCTTTGCAAATTATTTTGCACATTTATTGGTAGAGAAACGACGAAAACTGTTGTATGTTTTTTAATTGTATTTTTTAAATAGAATTTCTTAATATACTTTTTATTTGGAGTATCGTTTTATTTATTTCAATAACTATAATTAGAATATATAACAAAATTTTGCATGATCATGTATCTCAGTATCACAAAAAATGCACGGATTACATATAATACTATATGTAATCAGTGCAATTTTTGTGACACTGAGGTATACATATATATAAATTAAAATGATTTTAGTAAGGCACCGTCTCTATAATTTAAATTGTAGAGGCGGTAATGAGCGAGAATGTTTCTATAAAATCACATAAATCTGAGAAAAGTATAGATTCGACTGTAGACTTAAAACCATCGATTTCCACACGCGATTCCCATCATAAATTACAATGGTAAATAAGAAAAACAACAAAATTAAATGAGGAAACTAAAACAAACAAAAAACGTAATATTCACGTACATTGCCTTGGATCGTTTTTCACAACAACCGAAAATGACCCTACAGCAAATTACGTGTATAAAGAATTATAAAAAAAAATTTTCACTCAGGGATTGACAAAAATTCCTTGCACATACCATTTACGCCTATAATGGTGATGGGCGCAAAAACAATGAGGACGGTAAGATAATTTTTACACAAATTCGAGCTAAAAAACGCCAGGACATGATGAAGCTACTCAAATATTGTCCAGCGAAAAGTAGTTAAAGAACGAATAGAAATGTGACAAATTCGAGCTTACAAACGCCAGGACATGATGAAGCTACTCAAGTATTTTCCAGCTAAAAGTAGTTAAAGAACGAATAGAAATGTGACAAATTCGAGCTTACAAACGCCAGGACATGATGAAGCTACTCAAATATTGTCCAGCTAAAAGTAGTTAAAAAACGAATAGAAATGTGACTTACTCCCTGAAAGTGAACTTGTACACACTTATTATTGATATCTATGAACTTGATTATCATTATATTAATACAGTCGTAAACCGTAAGAAAAGAAACTCCCAAAAACAATGAAGACGGTAAAGTTAAATAGATTTGGCAAATAGTATTTTTATGGGTTCAAATAAATAATATTTGTATTTATTCGAATTTATATTGATTGTAAACATGCCACATGTTAAACATATAAAGCCGGTATTAAGTCTAAGCGGACATTTAAAAACGACAAAAGACGGTAGATTTTGTTTATTTGTGGATACTCCTATAATAAGTAGATATTATATTACTGTTAACTGTAAGAACAAATTCTAAAAGAACGTACATGGCAATCATTAAGAAACCATTTTAGAAGAACAATCTTAACAGAACCAGCATTTAGTTTACTTGTGAAAAAAAGGACAAGAACTATTAACTAATAAATAAAAAATAACTATCAAAATAAGTTGTTGCATCGTTTTAACACAATACTGCCCAACTACCGGCTACAGTTCACCGAATAAGAAAAAATCAAAGTAAACCATCTAGAATTTAAAATATTTTCAAATCTTTTTTTTTATAATAATTTTATTAAAGCAGTACGGAAAAAAATAGTGCTTTATGGAACCACTTTGACGAACCTCAGCCCAAGGTTGCGAAGTGTAACTACTGTACACAAACAATTTCATTGTCTGCAGGAAGCTTAGGAAAATTAAATCGACACCTGACGCGAAAGCATCCAACTATTATCATAAATGATCCTAATGACAAACAAACTACACCTACATCTTCGACTTCAAATGATTCCTCAACAATTACTGATTTAAGTTTACAATAACCAGTGTCACAGTCAAGATCGACAACCTCCAGTACCCAACTGAAAATTGATAATTTTACAGAAAGTAGTAAGCCTATGCCTCTAAGTAAAAAACAGCAAATAGATAACCAATTGATAACCATGATTGCTAAAGAATATCATTCATTTAGCTTAGTAGAAGAAGTTGAGTTTAAAAAATTGGTCCATCTGTTGTGTCCATCATATAAATTACCTACGCGTAAGACGCTTTCAGAAAATATGTTGCCACAGCTTTATTTAAAATTAAATCAAGATGCGAGAATAAAAATGGAAAAAGCGCAATCTATATGTTTAACAACAAATAACTGGACTTCAAAAAACAATCAAACCTTTCTTGCTGTCACAGCACACTACATTGATACTGAAACGATGAATATGAATTCATGTTTATTGGGCTGTGATAAAAATTATGATAATAGCCATACAGCAGAAAATTTGTGTAATTTAAAAAAAAAGTATAATCAAAGAATGGAATATCGAGAATAAAGTGAGGGCTATTGTTAGTGATCACGCAGCTAATATTATTGCAGCAGTGAAATTAAGAGGCTGTCGCTCGATCGGTTGTTTTGCTCATTTATTGAATCTGATTATACAATCATCAATAACACAAATTTCCAGTTTAATTCAAAAAAAGCCCAAAGCATTGTTGAATATTTCAAGAGAATTATTAAAGCTTCAGAAAAACTTCATGAAATACAAAAGCAGATGGAACTGCTTTTACTGAAATTGAAACAAGATGTACCTACTCGATGGAACTCGACATTTGAAATGCTGGACCAAGTGTATCAAGTGAAAAATTCAATTATTGCAACCCTTACCCTGACGAATAATAACTTATCTTTATCTACGGACGACTGGATTGTGATTGAGGAAGCACTACTTACAGTAAAAGTTTTTTACAATGTTACTGTTGAAATACGCTCAGAAACAAATGTCAGTTTATCTAGTGTTATTGGATGCTAAGATGAGAATTGAAAACAAATACACTTTGGGAATGGTTGATAATTTACTAAAGTTATTACACTTCGAAATGAATAAACGTTTAAATGGTTTCGAAAAAAATTTCCTTTATGCAGAATAAACAATTCTGGATCCCAGATTTAAGAAGAAAGAATTTCGTGACGAAATTAATTCTGAGAAGCTATTGAAGGCTAAAAATCACAAAAAAATTAAAAAAAAGAATATGGTATCGACAAATTTAGAATTTCTTCGTATAATTTTTCACTTCCTCTAAACTCTATATCTTCCGCATTGGGGGACAAATTATTTTTTTTCCAAAATGCCTTTTGGTACTTCATTTTTAGATTTTTCATTATAATTTTCTTTTCAACGTTTTGATCACCAAGTGTATTTGGCGCTTCTCCAGAACACCCCGGACCTTCCTCAGCATCGATCAATTCATCATTATCGCAAGACTTATTGACTACTAATTCATCGTCGATCATTTCCATTTCGAAGTCAGAGTCTCCGTCGTATTCAAACTCATCTTCGCTGCAATCTTGCCAATTTTCCAAAATACTTTCCAATTCTTTGTTGGTTGAATCATTATCGCAAGACTTATTGACTACTAATTCATCGTCGATCATTTCCATTTCGAAGTCAGAGTCTCCGTCGTATTCAAACTCATCTTCGCTGCAATCTTGCCAATTTTCCAAAATATTTTCCAATTCTTTGTTGGACAAGCCTTTGTTGGTTGAACCAGAACATAACAGAAATCTGAAAATTGGTTGTCCACCATAACTGCTTGGGATAAATCCACCTAAAATGTTTTCCGATTTCTGACACTTCCAGTTATAAAGGAAGTTGATCCTAAAATCGTTATTTCAAATGGAATGCTCTGTTTATTTTTACATAACTCGCTTAAGTCAATAATTCTGAGTATCTTTTATAATAAAATGACTCCCCTTAATCGTGAAGGTTTTCGAGATAAACGATATTTATTAGAAATTTTGCAGCAAATAGAAGTGTTGAAAAAGGCTTTAACTTTCAAACTAAATTAGATAAAAGGTTCCAACCAAGCTCATTCAAGAACTAAAGAATGGTGGTCCTATTTTAAAAAAAATGATTTTTGGCACAATTTAACACTTGTTGAATGAAAATGATATTTCAGATATTTCAAAGAGGAACTTGATACGTGGTTCGTACATGTGGCAGCACTTTTAAGCCCTTTAATAAGCCGAGTATGAACGTTCTACCTAATTCAGAATGGAAGTTACAGCCTTTTTCCACACGTCAAAATTTCCGATAAATATCGTTTACCTCGAAAAACCTTAGATTAGAGGGGGTCACTTTATTACAAAAGATACTCAGAATTATTGGCTTAAGCGAATTATGTAAAAATAAATAGGGCATTCCATTTGAAATAACGATTTTTGGGTCAACTTTCGGTATAACCAGAAGTGTCACAAATCTGAAAATATTTTAGACGGATATATCCCACGCAATTATGGTGGAATACCAATTTTCAGATTTCTGTTATGCCTGGTTCTCCGGAAACTTCCAATGGACGGTCACCGTGGGCATTCTGTATATACCTTCATTCAAATCTCCATGTGAACAAATCTGTAACCACATCAATTTGATTAATTTTTAGCCCATCTTTAGCTACGTAAGCCGTGAAGAATCTCTTGGAATTATATCGAACAACTGGTGAATAAGTCATAGCCTATTCCATATTTTTGACTAGATCCCTTAGCCACCAAACGCGCCGCATATTTTGTAACGTTTAATTTTCGTTACGCTTACCCTGAAATACTCATTTTGATTTAATTGCGGTATCGCCCTTTCGTAGATCCACTAACGTTCATTAGTTATTTATTTCCTTCAAACTCAACTCATCAATGTTTCCTTTACATTCCTCGGTTCCACAGGAAAAGCGAAATTAATAAGTGTGGCAAGCCCAGCATAATATTTTTATATTTTACAATATCTAGTTAGCATGATTGCCATACTTGTACAGAAAAAAATCAAACATTGCATCCCAAGAAAACAATCAATGTGATGTAACTCCAGGTAAAATTTTTAATGACTATCGACAAAATTCATAAATAAAGGAGCATAGGCGCCACATAATATATTTTTAGCAAAAAGTCATAATCAAAGCAACATAGGCCATGACTTCCTTTACTCCACACGTTGCTCAGAGAATCACATATTGTTTTAAAACCTAATAAACAAATATTTATGTCCTCTTGTAGGTCCAAGACACACCACTAGCAAAGACTCTTTCCCTAGTGGCAGCGAACTTGTCAATAAAAAATTATAATATCTACAATACAGGGATACAAGTAGGGCACACTAAATTCCGACAGAGCAGCCGTAGGCCTTATTACGCAACAAGATCATTCAGAAAGAAAGTTATTGACACGCTTCATGCGTGGTATTTTTAAGAAACGCCTAGTAGGGCAAAATACACAACAACCTGGAATATTGACGTCGTCCTCCAATACGTAAAATCCATTCCAGACGCAAAAAATTTAAAGAATTGACACAAAAAACAGCAACCGTCATGATCCTTGCAACAGCACAGCGATTACCAACTATGGCACTAATCACTACGGACAACATCAAAATAACCGACTCAGTAATTAATATCAAAATCCCAGATTTAATCAAAACATCAAAACCAGGAAGTTATCAACCTGACTTATTTCTGTCGTTCTTCGACGAGAATCGAAATGTATGTGTATCTAGATCTCTTATTCAGTACCTTAAATCGACCAAGGAGTTTAGAGGAAGCTGTAAAACTCTTTTCATTTCGACGATCAAACCACATAGAGCCATAGGCGCTCAGCCACTTCGGTATTGGATAAAGTCGTTCCTCATGAAAGCTGAAATCGGCAAGAACCAGTTTAGCGCGTATAGTGCTAAGAAAGCCACCATATCGAAAGCAAATGCTCGGGGGGGGGGGGAGTGATATAGACACAATTAGGCGAGCTACAGGATGGTCTAACCAATCGTTAGTCCTTGAAAAATATTACAACAGACCTATACGGAATCTAGGCGATACTTTTGCACGTAGTGTTCTTATATAAAGAAATACTACATACTTGTGTACATGATTCAAACAAAGAGAATACAAAAATAACAAAACTGAAGAGAAAAGAAAATTAACTTGAGAACGAGTAGCATAATAAACCGCGAAAACGACGCGTTGGAAGAATTTTGTTCGAAGAAGACTTTCCCAAAGCTTTTTTTTTTTGAAAATGAAACGGATGAATGTTTACTTCCATGTCACGAAAGATGGGCGACACATACGTTGCATTTGTTGTCAGTACAGATATAAAACAAATCCGATAACAAAATTATTCTTAGTGCCACGCATTTCGGAATTTATGCTCCAAAGCGTGTGAAACGCGATACCACAAGAAAACCATCAACCATCCTTTGTGCAACTCGAAGAAATTCCTGTTATAATTCGATTATAGATCTCTTGGCTGTGAAGGAGAACTTGAATGAAGCAATAAAAAATCTAAAATAAGCGATTTTCAAAGACAATGAACTGGGATTTTTTGAAATAAGTTAACCTTTTAAAGTCTCAGGTAGAAGCCATACAAAGTTTGGATAGTGATGAGGATACGTATTATAGATGGTTAATGCCAGAACTTAAAAATTTGAAATATTGTAGGGTTTTGATAGATATTATTGAAGCCAATATAAACAAGCGCTTCAAAAAATGTTTACAATTACAGCCAGCGTCAAGTGATTCAATATTAGCATTAGTGTCTCACCTACTTTTTTTTTTAATGAAATGGATTCCGAAAAAACATAGAGAAGATGTAGAAGAACTTATCCCAACTAGAAAAATTAGACATTCAAACGATGAAAACAGAGATGAATCATATTACATAGTTTTAGCAGATTCAGACTCTTCTCCTACTGACAACAATATTACTTGCATATCTGATCTGAAAACTCTGCAAAGTAACAAAACGTCTCTAACATGTTTGAATTCATTTCCAACAATCAACAATATACCAAGTCTCGTATCTGTAGAGCGTCTTTTATCTTTTGGAGGAATGATACGGAGATTCCATCGGAGAAAAATGAGTAACCAAGGTTTTGAAGAACTTTCCTTTTAAAATCATTTGAATCTTAAATATATAAATAACTTTTTTAATAGGAAAATCCAGTTTCAATTTGATTTTTATTAAGGTAGTTCTTTTCCAGCACGAGTTCGATTGACATCTAGGCATATAAATATCACGAGTATGACAAAATACATGCGTTAAGCAATGCATCTAAGTGAGAGGTATTATATACATGTGTTGAAGCTTCGATATGCGTTGATATAGTTGTAAGACGCTTGGAGTTTCTTAGTTGAATAGATGAGCTACAACAGATTAGCCATAATACAAATCACTTGCAATTTTATATAACACCTATAATACCTTTTACTTAGATGCATTGCTTAACGCATGTACTCTGTTATACTTGTGATAGTTATATGCCTAGATGTAACTCGAACTAGTGGTATATAAAGCTATACAATTACGACCAAGTTTTTTTACTGCTTACTATAGTCAAATGCAATACAATTAATACACACATATACTCCTCCATTAGAAATAATACTCTAAATAATAATAAGTGGGTTTAACCTCCGTTTTTTCAAATAACAGTCTATAACAGAGGCCACCCACAAAATTATTTTTTTAAATCTTTATTTATTTTATTTTAAACTACATTCAATATGCAATTAAATTGTCATGATGTGAGTGGAGCCGGCTACTTCGTTCTTATCCAAGCGACGACAGTGTGATGTAATTTCTCACACTGTCACTGCCTGGATTCGAATCCGCAACCTCCCAGTCAGTAGCCAAACAGTCAAAGACTAACGAATTAGACCGCTCGACCACTGAGCCGGTCTAAGGCGTCTTTAACTAGAAGATACAAAAAATTATAGCCATTTTCAACAAGGGTCGAGAATTCCATTCTAGCCATGCGGAATACGATTTTCCTTTATCCTCGAAAATTCGATGAAACTATAAGACGAAATGTTTCATTACAACAATTATATTTGCATGTTTATGATTCTTTAAAAGATTTTCATCCGTGAATATTTTATCACAATCATCACATGAAAATGGTGATTTTCCATAATGATTTCGTTTATGTTTGATGAAATTGATTTTCTTGATAAATGTTTTATCACAAGCACTACATGAAAATTGTTGTTTCTTACTATGGAGTCGTTTATGTTCAGTCAAATTATGTTTGTAAGTAAATTTTTTATCACAAATTTCACATGAAAATGGTTTTTCTCCAGTATGAATCCGTTGATGTCGAACTAAACTACTTCTATCAACAAATCTATTCTTACATGTTTCACATGAAAATGGTTTTTTACCACTATGTCTTTTTTTATGTGATATTAAACCGGTTTTTTGGGAAAACTTTTTATTACAAATATCACATGAATGTAATTTTTCACCGATATGTGTATATATATGAGTATTTAAAGTCCATTTAAGAGCAAATTTCTTATTACAAATATCACATGAATATCGTTTTTCTTTAGTATGAGTTAATTGATGCCTCTTTAAAGTACCTTTTTCGGTAAATTTTTGACTACAAATATCACATGAATAACGTTTTTCACGATGAATTTGTATATGTTTGTTTAAATAATCCGCTGTAAGAAATTTTTTATTACATTCATCACACGAAAATGGTTTCTTTCCCGAATGAGTTAGTTTATGAGTTTTTAAAGCGCTAGATGTAATATATTTTTTATCGCAATTATCACAAGAAAATGGTTTCACATCAGTATGGATTAATTTATGATGGTTTAAACCGCTGTTGTTCCGAAATTTCTTACCACAAACATCACATGAACACGGTCTCTCTTCGCTATGAGTTTGCTTATGTCTTTTCAGTTTATTTCGACCACTAAATTTCTTATCACAGACATCACATGAATATGGTTTCTCTCCGGTGTGTATTCGTTTATGTTGAGATAAATTAGAAACATAAGTAAACTTTCTATCACAAACATCACAGGAAAATCGTTTTTCTTCAGTATGAATTTCTTTATGCCGACTTAAACTGCTCTTTTTAGGAAATTTTTTATCACAAACATCACATACATATAATTCTAATTCAATTGAATGAAATCGTTTGCCATGTAAAAATAAATCTTCGTCTTTGTGAAATGTTTTATTACAAATATTACACGGATATCTTTCTTCGTCAGTGTAACGTTTCAGATGTCTACCTAAATCGAATTCTGTAGTAAATTTATTGTCACAAATATCACATGAAAAATATTTTTTAACGATATCAATTAATTCATGCTTGATTAATTTATGTCTTTTTAAAAAGCTTTTAAATCGAAATTTTTTATCACAAATATCACATGCGTAAGGTTTTTGTCCAGTGTATTGTTTTCCGCCATAAAATTCATCATTATCTGATGATTCTTCTGAAATTTCATCGTTATCTGAATAATTTTTGTCATCGTCGCTTGAACACGCATCTTGTTCTCCAATTTCATCACTAGTTTCTTCCATTAATTCATCATTGTCTTCATCTTTGATAATTAATTCGGAATGTAGTTTTTCAATTTTAATGTCATTGATATGTTTTTTTAGGTTTACTGTTTTCTCATTTTTATTTATATATTGATCATCAATATCCATCATTTCATCACCATTTGAATAATTTTCGATTTCATCAATATTTGAATAAATTTCATTGTCCTCAGTATCTGACTCATTGCCTTCATCTTTAATTAATAACCCTGAATGTAATTTTTGTATGTCCATTTTTTTATCAATATCATTATAAAATTCACCATCATTGGTATTTAAATCTGTAGTGAAAATAAATACGAAAAAAATATTAAAAACAAATAATTATAAAAAAAAAAGTGCTTCTATTGCCACCCGCTACGGATATCCGTGCCTTTAAGGATCACAGAATGGATGTCAACACAAGGTGAACGCAAAGACCAAAAAATCCTCAGACCTATGCTAACTCGACCCACGATGAGACCACGCGAGAGAAAATTCTCAATCCGTGACTCTAATTGTATAATCACGGATATCCGTGTCTGAAATTATAGACATGGGTTTTATTTTAGTTATATGAAAGGATATCAGTTGCGGTTGGCAATGGACACTCCGAATTAAAATTGATAAATAAAGTCTTGAAAAAGAAATTTACCAAAAAGTGACTGTTGATTGGGTTGGTTTAAATTAACAGGATCCATTCTACTTTTTAGATATTATATGAAATTTAGACAGTAAAGAATCCAATTTAATTCATAAATTTAATAACATTTTCACTATGTAAAATTTATTTTGTAGATAAACTCTTTCTAGTTTAACTTTATTTTTACATTCACAAACACTCCAAACTTAACCATAAAACTAAATACATGCATGACTCTTATTTTTTCAAAAAAACTTAATATACTTGTTTTTAAACTAAACTAAGTCTCATAATCTGTTAATATATATGAATAACAAATTGAAAAAGAAAAATAACTTTTATTTAAATACTTAATTCGTATATTTTTCAAAACGTGGGATATAAATATGTACACCATTTTTATCATATTTGTTAACAGAATGGTGCGTTCCGTTATGCACTGCGAACACAGTACAGTGCTCTTATCATGGATGTTAGAGAGAAGGAGAACGATCGCTACGCGCTAAAGCATTAGCGCGCCTGTCCCTGAAAATTCATCGGTAAGTAGTATCTGCGAAGTTAGCTGTTTATGAGTATAAGTAGAGGAAATTACTTGCATAATGTACAAATTTAACAATAGCCCGCTTTTATTGAGATAACTTAGCGATCGCAGCGCCTCACTTATTTTGTCCGTATTTCTGGGACACTATTTCCTACAGCCATCGTTCTCCTTCTTTTTAACCTCCATGGCTCTTACTGTAGAGAAATTCTTTCCGATATAAACTTTTAGTCATAGAGTGTATTATCTTGGTAAAATTATCATTTAATAAAATATTTTCAAAAATACAATTTTTTTTTCCTTACATCTCAGTAAATTGATAGTTTTTTTTAACGTTTTTGGCATCAATAAATGGCTTCCGTTTAGATCTTTCGGGATCTAATGATTTGGGTCGGGGTTAATGAGCGGCTAAGTAATTGAAGTTCAATACTCGGTATTAGATGGAGTACCCGAATCCGTTACTCAGTATGCGTTACGTATGGTTTGCTACAGCTGTAATCATAATAAATATCACTTTTTATTGATTTCACAATTTGCGAAAACTTTATTTTCATTTGAAACTGATAAGCCCTTAAGTAATTTCTGATTTAATTTTGAGTTTATGAATAGAAAAACATTATTTAAAATCCCATTCCTCACAGGAAGTTGGGAGTTGTTTTATGCGATCAAGACGAGACTAAATTAAATTTATTTTCGATTCAAATATTTTTATTTTCAACAATATTAATATTATAATAGTACTTACGACCCCAAGATTTCCTGTCGATTGAGTATCTGAAAGTCTATCTCCGATCAATTATAAATAATGTTTGGTAATCACAAGCTCATAATTAAAACCATTAATTTCTTTTTAATTAATTAGTCACAAACGAATCACAGACGATAGATGTCAATAAAATATTCAAAATTTAACATTTTAAATTTTATACCGCTGATCACATGACGGTAATTCTATGTATTATGGTATATTATACAGAATGTTCGATTTACATCTAGGTATATGAATATCATGAGTATGACAGAATACATGCGTTAAGCAATGCATCTAAATGGGTGATATTATATACATGTGTTGAAGCTTCCATATGTGTTGAGATGGTTGTAAGACGCTTGGAGAGTGGGAGTTTCTTAGTTGAATAGATGAACTACAGCAGATAAGCCACGATATAAGTCACTTTTGCAATATAACACCTATAATACCTCTTACTTAGATGCATTGCTTAACGAATGTACTCTGTCATACTCGTGGATTTTTATATGCCTAGATGTAAATCGAACATTCTGTATATTATAGTATATGTATAATTGATATTTGAAAAAAATATCAATTTTATTTCATCAAGTATGTTAATTTTCGTGTAACAATGATGTAATAGATAAATTATTTAAAAAAAATTACCTTAATTTAAAAATAGTATTTGAGAACATTCTATTTGGCGTTTGCATCAAAATGGCGTACAATCTTACTATTCATATATGTAGAGTAGACCTTAAGTTGAAGAATATGAAGATAAGCAGGGATATTTCTTGTGTAAATTTTAGGGGAAATTAAATGTTGACCTTTCACATAATTGTTTAACATGTAAAAATCAAGGAATGTAAAGACACTGCTTGTTATATTTTATATATCTTTTATTTATTTTAAAATATGAAAAACTTAATTAAAAATATGATTTTAAGAAAATGTTAACGATTTATGTTTTGTGATACTCAATTAGTTTGTATTTATTTTAAAAAAAATTTTAAGTGTTAAAACGTCAGGTAGGTAATTTTAATTTATGGTTAATTGATTTTGAAGTTGAACTAATTTTTAAAAAAACATTATATGTTTTTAGGTTTATAATTATGAATACACCAATAAAGGTGGAAATGTTAAATGAAAAATCCCGTAGCTCAGGGAATACACATTCATTAATTGTTGTTGAATTATGTGTGGTTTGTGGTGACAGAGCAAGTGGACGACATTATGGGGCAATCAGTTGTGAAGGTTGTAAGGGTTTTTTTAAACGATCTATTCGAAAACAATTAGGATACCAATGTCGTGGATCGAAAAATTGTGAAGTGACTAAACACCATCGTAATAGATGTCAATATTGTCGTTTGCAAAAATGTTTAGCCTGTGGAATGCGTAGTGATTGTGAGTATATTTTTATTATTTCTAAAATGCTAGTATTATTATAATAACAATATAGTGAGTCTTGAAAGGTCTGACAGGTCTGTTAATAATTTTTCGAATTTTAATTTTTGTCTCAATTTTGCTGCTACCAAAGATTAAAATTGCAAATTTTGAGTAAACTATGAGAATAATCGATGCTTATGCACCTTTTTTTGTAGTAAACAGTTAGGCTAAATCAAGTTATATTGGCTGTCCACGAAGGACACACTTAGGCTATAGAGCCCATTGTGATACCATATATGTGTTTTACCACCTTTACGCTGATAATTCCACTTATCAGCTGCTCAATCACAGAGGCTGAGTGCACCTCCTTCATGCATATACCATGCACTACACCAGCTCATCATAAATATTTATTTAATTAATCGAACCCGCTACCCTAAGCATACCGCAGACGGAATTGGTTACGCCTATACCAACTGAGCTAATAGGACGACTATTAAACAGTTAACTTCATCTAAATTCCATACTAAATTTACGCCCACGAATTGATATTATATATAAGGTTGACTTGAGTTGTTTTGTATGAAAAATAGTGTCACCACACCAAATTTTATCAAAATCGCATTTATGAAAGTTATGAAAGAATAGGCTATTTCAAAATTGCAACTTTAAGAGCGTATACCGCCAAAATGGAGCAATTTTTACTGGTGCATGTTTAGCTAAATCGATTTATTTTGGGCTAAGCTATATGTAATAGAGCGTTGTAAAGATCCGGTAGATAACACACGGTGACATCAGAGCTACCTACCTTTTAGTAATATGTCCTTCGTTTTAAATTTATAAAATTTTTTTTTTTGTAAATGGTTACTTTAAAATCGCCTGTCGCTCGAATGAAACAACTTTGTATCAAAGTAAGTTCAGCTTTAAAGCCTATTTACAACTGGAGTCGTATGTTGGATAATAGGAACATGCGCAATATAAATCATTTTTTACATTTATTTAACGTTTTCTACGTTAATGGTTGTATAAATGTCTAAAATAATTCAAGTAATTTACAAGAATCTGTAGATACTACTAGGGTTTAAATATCATTGTTTTCCCATAAGGGCTCTAATTTCTAGGTAGCTTCAAATAGAAAATCATTTAATTTTAATTTCATACTAAACCTATCCGTTAATATTAAACGAATCAATCAGCGGAGAAACATTAATTTGTTTAAAAATTAAGTTCAAAGCATTTAGATTTAAAAAATACAAAAATAAAGGAAATTTATAAAAAATAGTACGAAGAGTGATTCAAATATCAAAATGGCGACCGATCCTATGTAGATGTTTTTAAAACTTATGTAATTTATAAAAATTAGTACAAGTACTGATATTCTACATTGCCTATAAAGGGTAATGGGTATTTCAATAATTTATTAATCAGTCAATTATTTATTTCCACTCGTTTTCTTAATTATATTAGAAAGGTTGATTATTTTGATACAGTAGGTAGTACAGGAGTTTCACGAATGAAAAATTATGCCATGGAATTAACTAAATTCTTGCCTAGAAGATGCAGGAGAGTAAAATAAAAAGTGAGTTGTTGACGGAAAACTTCGTGACGTTATCGGAATGTGCTTCAAAAACTTAAAAAGTTGTGCATCGATTAATTTCAAATATTGACAAAATATACAACCAGCGTCAAAGATTGTTTTTAATATATCACCCAAATGTGTACATAACAAAACTGCAACTCCTACGCAAGGGGATATGGGGAGGAGGAGTGAAAGTAGAGATGCTGATGACAGCTAACACTACTGAAATTTAAGTAAATTTTTGCGGCCATTTTATTTATTGCTGGGGGAAGGGGGTGCTACGAAGTAGAACCCATTTGATTTTTAATTTTTGATTGTTTATTTTCTGTTTATTTATTTATTTATTGTTTTGTTTAATTTGCCGTTTTGTTTGTTTATAGCTGTTCAACATGAACGAAAACCTATGCCCGATAAAAGAGAATATCAGAGTAATAAGAACGCACTGTCAATGCCATTTTCACAAAATTCATTAAACAAAATATTCATTAGAAAAGATTTAGGATTGGAAAATGTTCCCAGTGTTATGTTTTCAGCGTTCAATTTGAATGCATTAGGTATGCTTTTTGTTTTTAATTTTTGTTTTTTTTTTTTTTTGTCGAATTTAGTCTAAACGCTAGTCTATGTTACGTGAGCAGTTATATGTCCCCAAAATTTAAATCGCAGAGCTTTGTCATAGATCTAAATTTAAAAAAAATACATTAATCACATGATCCAATTAATTTTTTTTAATAAAGAAACAACTTCATGGTGAAATTGGCTTCTAATGTCCTGTTAAATAAAGTGTATTTTTATTAACATATAATCATATTTTTAAAATTTAAAATTTCTTTGGTCTCTGTTTTTAATTATAGTGACTCAAACGGCTGTGATCTGAACAAAGCCCCGAAACAAAATTTAGAGGACATAAGACTGCAAACGTGACGTGGGCTAACGCCTACACTAATATTATTTATTTTATATATTTTTAATTTATTGAAAAATATCAAAATTTAATCCTATAATACATATATTGAAAACAATTGTCGCTAATAAAATACTAACACTGCAAAAGGGATTAGATAGGACGCAAAAAAACCAATATGTCATAAAAAAATAAACAGGCTTGAATAGTATTACCAGCCATGTTAAACGATACAGAAATGAATAATAATAATAATAAAACAAAAGAGGGGTACCGCAAGTGGGTCCTTAGCACCTAGACCTAGAGTTCTCTGTACCCTCCTTGAGAACGACTTGTCACACGAAGACGAGACTAAAAGATTTTGTCGAGGCCAGACGCCACGCAGAAAGCTCACAGCTTCTCCGTCGGGATCTCTCTCAGGATTGACGAATCCAAGGTATCGAATCCATTTTGAATCTAACACCCTGTAGATTTCTGTATGTGCAAACGACATCTATGGAGGTTTCGTCATCGTTCATACAGGCTCTACAAGTGGGATCATTAGAGATCCCCATGTTATGAAGGTGATAGTTCAATCGACAGAGTCCTGTCAAGAGTCCCACCACTCTTCTCACTTAAGCTCAGTAAGTTTCAGACGAGTACAGTCGAATTGCCTAGCTGTGATTATACTCAGTTTGTCACAGTTTATAAAGTTAGAATAAATTTAAGGTCACCAAAAATGTCTCTTTCGATCAGTTATAACCTTTGTTTCTTACATAAACCTCTAGCTTCCGATATTTTCATAGGTTTCCAAATTGTTTTAACGCCGTATTTGCTTCTTCTAGGTACGCTTTGATCCAATGTTGTGTAAAAAATTACATTTTTAACAATTTTTTCAGGTACCATACCTCGTGATATGCCTTATAATGTATCTCCAAGTCGCGTTGCTGTGGAAGATGATGCATCGATGGATAGCGAAGTTCAATGGGAAACTGCTGATACAATAACTCGAAAGAATATAATATCAAAAGCGTTAGAATCAATGGCCCGTGTTCAGGGATATACAAACAATAATTTACCGCAAGTGCCTTCTGAAATTGAATCAAATATTGATGGACCAATATTTACCGATCAACATGTATCATTTAATTTACAAACACCTGCCCCAATGCCTGCTTACTTAAATGCCCATTATATATGTGAGAGTGGTTCTCGTCTATTGTTCCTTTCTATACATTGGGCAAAAAATCTTCCTGGTAAGCAAGCTAGTCATTTATAAAAAATTAAAAAACTATATACAGTCGTAAAGGATTGTAACGACATAACTTACAACAACAAATTGTCAAAGTACAAACTGAATCAAAATTTAAACGTATATATAAACATATATAGCGTTTAAAACAATATCGGACAAAACGACATAACGGTTATAGTGACCCACCATTTTGAAAATTAGTCTTCTATAACGAACAATATCTGTTACGTATTCACTTTACTTTGAACCTTATAAACAATGAGTTCTCTCACAATTTTACGAATTTCTATTTACAATTAAATTAAATTATTATAATAATGGAAAGGAGGGGTTGTGACTTTTTCTCTAAAATAATCCTTTTCCAAGGAAAAATGAAAGCTCGGTCGTCATAAAATAAGCTGAGATATCAAAAGTCGAGAGAACGAAAAGTTTTGGAGAAAATGGACACCGAAGTTATGTTCTAATTTGCGTCCTCGCTGATAAACAGTGACGTTTACGAAAAAATGTTTCTAACATAAGTTGTTTATTTTTTTATAAGGAACTTATTTTTACATTTAAACTTTTGTTCTATCTCTAACGGTTTACAAGATGGATCTTATGGACCCAAGACCCAATTGACCTATGTTGCTCATTTTCGAACTTAGCCTCGCTTTTTACGTCCTGAGCACGCTATAAAAATTTCAGCTTGATATCTATTTTCGTTTTTGAGAAATGGATTAATCAGGTGATTTTATGAACACCTATACCAAAATTTTGTTCGTAGCATCAATATTTTTAAGCGTTACAAACTTGAGACTAAACTTAATATACCTTGATATATATTACATACATACAGGGTATAAAAACAGATTTGTTATAAAACTGATATGCAATTTTTCCATTTTTGTCAAAAATATAAATTTTGATCAACTCAATTATATTTGAATCCATTTTGTTCATTGACAATTCGTCGTTTTAAGTGATGCCGATTTTGACTGTATTTCATTTCTTCGATAAATGTGTAAACTTTCTTAACTAACCCGAATTTTGCAGCATTAAAAACATTAAACTCGGATACACAAATCACATTATTACGAAATTGTTGGACGGAATTATTTGTATTGGGTTTATCACAATGTGCTTCGATATTATCATTATCATCAATATTATCATCGCTAATGACACAATTACATTCAACGGTATCGCAAGATAAAGTAAAAATAAAACAAGTGACTGATCACATATGTAAGATACAAGATTATGTACAATCGATGAACACGTTAGAAGTTGATGATCATGAATATGCATATTTAAAATCATTAGCCTTATTTCAAACAGAATTATCGGATTCAACACAACGATGCTTTTTGGAGAAATTACAAGATAAATCATTTCGTGGTTTACGCAGTTATGTACAAACAAAATCACCTGACAATATTGATAAATTTCCTAGGTAAGCTTTCTATTTTTTTTAGTATTTTAATTTGTTCGGCCCCAAATGACTCACCACGGTAGGACCAGTCAAGTTTTAGTGTGAGGTTGGTTGAAATTGGGAGGTTATGGATTCAAATCCCGGCAGTTTGTCAATTTGAATTAATGTAGCGGTTTATTGAACAAACTGTCTTTATAAGGATAAGACGAACTTGTGCTTTTTCGATTTGCGCCCATAAAGTGAGCCAAATGACTCCCTTACCAGGAAGAATTTTGATATAATCATTAAAAAAGTAATTGTTAATGTACATTTTTTTTTCAGATTGCTATTACGATTACCGCCTTTGCGTGCCTTTGATGCAACTGTACTGGAAGAATTATTTTTTGTTGGATTAATTGGAAATGTAGAAATTAATAGTGTAATACCTTATATATACGCAATGAGTATGTATTTATTTTTTAATTCTTAGACTTTTTTATGTTTTTATGTGATCTATTTTGAGCCAAGACTCGACCCTGTATCTTTATCCGTTCTCTAATTATAAGGAAAAAAAATTTTGAAATTGACATAAATTTTTCTCTAGGATTGGGGGAGGGGGGTAGTTTTATAATAATAGTATGAAAAGGTAGTACTTTTTTGGTACTATTTATATTTTTTTCGAATTTGTATTAATAATAGAAACGGGTCTATACCTGTTTATTTTTGAAAATCGATGGACCGTCACTGATAATTGAGGGGGCCTCATTATTACTTCGGTCTGAGGGGGTTTATTTTAGTTGCTGACCCCCTCAATTGTCGGAGGTGTTCCATCAATTTTCAAAAACAAATATAGGTCCGTTTGTACTGTTAATTCAAAAAAAAAGTATCATAAATAGTACTACATTTTCATACTATTACTTGACACACTAAGACCAAAGGATTCGTTCAGATACCGACAAGGATTGAACCATCATCGGCCACTACTCCATGAATGATTTTGAGCTGTTTAAGAACAGCTGATGTCAACGGACTTAAGGTCGCAGACGTTTTCAAATAAAGGTTGGCTTATAAAGGTTGGCATTAATTATTGAACGCCGATAAAGGTTTTTGTGTTGTTTCGTTTTAAGCGTTGAAAATTATAAATGTTTCATTAAATATGATGATGGGGTTTTACCTCCGTTCATCAGACATTTATCAGAGGCCACCCACATCATTATGTTTTTAATCTTTATTTATTTCAAATACATTCGAATATATACAATTACATTTTCATGATGTGGATGGAGTCGGTTACTTCGTTCTTACCCAAGCGACGACAGTGTGATCAATTTACCACCCCATTAACTATTTTTGTTCACACTGCCGCTGCCTAGGTCCGAACCAGCAACCTCCCAGCCATTGACCATAGCAAGCTAAGACGCCTTAGCAAGCTCGACCACTTGACCGGTTTCATTAAATATGTTTTAGAGCCTTGAAAAAAGTAATAATGAATAATCAAGAACCTAATAACTGTCATTTTGAACATGTTACGCCAAATGTTATTTATTATATTCTACAGAAAAGTGTTGAGCTAGCCTTTCTTGGACAAAAGTCAAAGCACACTTATTGTTCCTTAAGGTATTTCCAGCATGGTATTTGCAGTTTCTATGTTAAAGCAATGGTACAATTTTTTTTTCGACAGAATTTAACGAAAAATTAAATTTAAGAATTTAATAATGCTTACTATTAATTCCCAAAGTTTCAGAAATTTTGACCGTTTAAAATGGGAAATAATTATGCCAACGTCCCAATTTCGATCAATTTACGTCAAAATTAATATCTCGAAAGTGAAAATTAATTTCTAATTTTTTTTTTTAGAATTGTATTGTATAAACATTTTTTTCTACTTTTTCTTCAATATATAATAATATCATAAAAAATAGTTGGAGAGACCGGACATTTTACATGCTTTAAATGGGACATGACCCTCAAAATCGCGAACTTTGTCTTTAAATATCTCGCGATCTAAACGGTCAAAAATTATGAAATTTTAGGAATTCATAAATAAAGCTATTATAAACCCGAGAAAAAAAATTCGGCCAAATCTGTCGAAAAGTGATTTCATGCTGGTACTACCTTAACAGCTCCAAATGGTTCATGAAGTAGTGGTCAGAGATGGGCCAACTCTCTTTCGGTATCATAATGGACCCTGTGGTCTTAGTGTGTTCCACCCCAGAACAGCCACTCTAACCTAACCTAACGTAACCTGATGTGCTACCTTAAATAATATTCATTTATTTAAAAAAAATTCATAATTTCCTTAAATATAAATATGTAATATGTTTATTTTCTTTTTATCAGATGTGATGGCATCATCGTATGCAGCTGGTTGTTCAATAAAAATGGAACAAACTGGACAAAGTGAAGATGAATTTATATATAGTAAAAAATAATTTTATAAAATAAAATAGGGATGGATGCATATTGTATAGGTTAATAAAACAGGAAAAGTATAATAAAAATGTAAATTATAATTATTATTATTGAGCGCGTTCAAAATAACTTGACCATGCTAGTTAAGAAACTCAGCGAATCGGTGGAGTATCTAATCAAAATGGCATCGAATTTACCCTTAAGCTATGTAATAAAGTAATATTCATTAATACACTTACCGAAAAAAAATCACAGTTTTTGAGAAATCACATCTTCAAATTTTAAATATCTGTATCTCAGAGAAAAATATTCGAATCGGGATGATCTACAGCCTATTTGAAAGCTTGTACTTTCATTCCCTACCACTTTGTGTCGACGGTTGGAAGAATAAGAAATTTCATCCCATAAATTTCCATGCTGAGTGTCTGAGCTAGGTAAAATAGACTTGAGTTAGTTTGAACGCGTTGATTATATATTTTTAATTTTAAAAGAGAAGTGGTCGGAAAGTTATTTGTTATGAATGTTAAAAATTATTGAAATTTCTACATTTTAAAAATATATACAAAGTATTCAGTATTTTTTATTAGTAAAAGAAAATATAAAATATTTAAGAATTTTCTACTTATTTATTATTAAGTAAATCAAAATAAAATTATAAATATGAAATTTAGATAATCATATTTTTTAAATATATTTTTTGTTTTTATTTATCTACCATATTTTTTCCAGATCTTCCATTTGGTGGACCATTCATAAAACACGTTAATCAAAATGTAATCTTTTCTGATCCTCCCTTTTGCTTCGCCACCCTGTGTCACATTTTCTGTAACCTCTGCAAATGTAACGCTGCAATTGCTATTTATAGATCTTCCTAAAATTATATTAACGGTAAATATTTTTTTATAAAAATTATAATTTCGATGAAAATTGGCAGCAAAAATTTATCTGTAATCTGTTATCTGTAAAGTATTTTCAGATAGCTTCTGTAAAGTATTTTCAGATAGCTGTACGGAATCGAATTAAGCTTAAAAAAATTTTCCTATAATAATGGTTGGTTTTTTTAAAAAGAGAAAATTTTTCTCCATCTCTAAAAATTACAAAAAATTTAATACATTGCAGACTTTATGTAGTCTAAGCAACAAGTTCTCATTGATGAAATATAGCAATAGTGGCCGTAAAAATACGTGTGATAACTCGCTGGATTCGGAACACTGTGCCTAATTCCGGGACCAGGACTCCAAATTCTTGAAATTTATTAGAGCTAGGTTAATTTTGATCACAAATATGAAAAGTATGGCCCAAATTTAGTAGGATTACATACTTGGTTTATCAAAATTGGATAAAATTTGGATGTGATCGAGCAATATTAAATTTTTTCAATCTGATGATGTCATAAAGTTTAAAAATTTAATACTTTCATAAATGTAATACTTTTATGTGGAACAAGCCCTAAATGTGGTGTTAGCTGCCGGCTGGTGGCACATACCTATTGTTTATGTAGTAGTTGTAACTTGTAATAAAATTGACATAAAAATGTAAACAGCCATTAAATACATAATTTATTATATTAAATCAAAATGTTTTTGGACATCAATCAACTGATAGACTCAAACGTTTTTCATGCGAAGCCTGTGAAAAAACATTTATGCGTAATAGTCATTTTCTTCAACATAAAGCCATTCATACGGGAGAAAAATCTTTTTAATGTGAAATTTGTGATAGGAAATTTACTCTTAAACAAAGTTAAATGTAACATAAATTCATTCATGCTGGTGAAAAATCTTTATCCTGTGAAGCTTGTGATAAGACATTTAGTCAGCAAAAAAGTTTAATTGTGCATAAACTTACTCATTCTGGAGAAAAACTTTTTTAATGTGGAATTTGTGACAAAAAATTTACTGTGAAACGAGAGTTTAATACAGCATAAATTCATTCATTTGGAGATTTTCATACTGGAGAAAAACCTTTGTCATGTGAAGTTTACGATAAAAAATTTAGGGCTCCCCAAATTTAACACAAAACAGAATTTAATTCAACATAAACTCATTCATTCTGAGAAAAAAAATCATGTATGTGAATTATGTGGTAAAACCTTTACACAGCAATGTAATTGACATTGTTACGAGTTTTTTCATGATGTATAAATTACATGAACAATTCATCCCTTATACATATTATAACGCATCATAAAACGAATTCACAAGATCAGACGTCGACGTCGAAATTTTGTGGCTAATTTTGAGGACTTCGTTAGGATCCACTTATAATCCCAATGTATTGACAGTATGACAAGTGCTCTTAGTCTTTCGTCGATCATAACGCTGCGCAGGAATCTTTCTGCTCAAATCTGTAAGATTTTATTTTGGATTTGTAGGCTCAAATTCGTAACATTTTTAGGACATCTTGGGCTCTTCAATCCTCAGCCGCAAACATTTCCATCTTTTTTCTGGTTGCGTCAGCTCTATTCACTTCTATTTCTCTTGCTCGATGAGGATCCAACGCAGACATAATATCTTGACTTTTTTTCGATTTTTGAAATTTCGAGAAAGTTGGTGGCTAAAATATAATCTATCATTGTGGTATTCTTTATTCGCATGGCTGGTGAAGATTTCTTTAGCTTTCGTCCAATCTTGAAAAGACCTGGTGACCAATTTTCATGACTTCCTTTACCGCCTCCTTTGTGAAAGAACATCCAACATGGCTTGCAGTAAACACCATTTTCTTCTTTAGAATAGGCGAGAAAAAGGAAGTCCTTGAGCCATTTTTTTGGAATCATCTCTGGTTATTTCCATCTATCGTTGGGTAAGAGAATGGTTGTTTGGGTGACAAAATTGAAGTTTGTATCAGCCTCTCCACGTAGTCATTAAGATGGATTTGTCCATAATTCCAATGTCGAATTTATCGGCTTGCCAAAGTGCGAATTTTGTTGAAAACGCTTTTATCATCAATTATTTTTTATTAAATATTTATACGTATACCGATTTCACCTTGTGCAATTTCAAAATGGCATCTTTTGTAATTAATAATTCAAAAAATTTTAAAGAAATTTCTATAAATTAAAAAAAGTGAGAAAATTTTTTAATACCTGGTACATTTTATAGATTTTGAGAACATTGGAAAATTTACCAATTGTTTATAACAATTTAGAGACTGTCAATTTCAAAAATCCAACGATTATTTGGAAAAATTGAGTTTCAAGAAATTTATTAATTCGAGAAAATTGATCTTTTTTGAAATTTTATGGAATTTAGAAGATTTACAAATTTTAAATCAAGATTTCCAAAATTTTTAACCTTTTGTTCGGGTGCATTTGACGACTGTATATTTGCCATATACATTGGTGTACACTGAAAATAATTTCCAATTGTAGTGTTGGAGAGGTGAAGTAGAAGATAGATAACAAATTTTTATGAATTATTGCAGGATTCATTTTGTGAAGATAGGATATTGCTCTACTTATTTGTAAGTTGATGTAATAGTTTTTTCTAGGGAATACCATCACTGGGAGTAACGCTACTCCACTCACACTGACATCACTTGCTACTTTGCCTATATTTTTACGATCTTTTGGTACAATTACTTTCTGCGGTTTTTGGACCTTGGTTGTAGAAGTTTCTTCCCGATTAAATATTCTTGTTCCCTCTGCAATTACTGGGCTTCTTTTCATTAGGTTTCTAAGTTGTTATAGAATTTTTCTACATTTGTTAAATTGAATATCGTTGATCTTGCGAGACTGCACGCCTCAAGTTTTTTTAAAGTAAGTTCTGGATTTATCTTTTTAAAATTTAAATGCCAATACTTTCCCGCCAATTCGTTTTTTTCATGAATCTGGCATTTTTAAATTATTGCAAAGAGCCATTTGATACGCTATCCTTCGGCATTCCTTCATACTCAATCCGTAAAGTAGTAACGCACAATATTTAAAATAATCTTTTAACATTTTTTCTTGCTCTTCACTGAAAAGTTTATTAACGCTATAGTTTGGCGTTAAACGAGCCTCGTCGACATTTAAATTTCGGGTTTTAAGGTAATAACGTCTCATTGAAGTGAAAGGAATGCCTGAATCTTTGGATGCTTTTCTTACTCTCATACCATTTTGTATTTTCTTTAAATTATTCATATTTTCAGCAGTATGTTGAACGATATGCTTTGCACGACGAGCCATCTTAGAAAGGAAAATTAACAAAAATTTAGCATTTTGTTATTATAGCATTATTATCAGTAGAAATAGTTGATATAGTTGATACACAGTGGATCATGAACCACTGTGTCCTCAAGTGATTTGAACTACTGTGTACAAAACCGACATTTGGTATTAAACCTATACCACGCACCACAGTTTTGCGTGAGTTGAAGTTCAGTATTTACCAAAATGACCTCAATTAAAAATATTCACCAGTAAAACTATTAACAAAGTATATCCTACCTTAAAACTCAATTTTTCTTTCGTCAAAACAAAAAAAACGATCATAACACGAATAAGTAAGAAAAAAAAGAAGATATATATTTATTTTTTATAATGATTTAAGTAAAAAATTTTATAAAAGTATTCATGATTAAAATATTTAAACAAGTGGGCTCATATCTTGCAATTTCATTATCACCAAAATTATCCAAATGGTCTCTTCCAAGCAATCTTGATGAATGATACATCTTTAATACCAAAATCCATTAAAAGCATTCATATTGAACGCTGCTCAAATTTTAATTTGACGCAAAAATAAAAAATCAGGGTAACTCGACACGATAATGCAAAAATTCTCAACAATAACCGCTTAGAAGGTGATTAAAAAGTGAACCACCAGATTTTATCGCTGTTCGAAAAACGACATACACATTGTGTAATTTTTTAATATCAATAATTTAGCTCAAATACTGGTTTAATGCCTCTCATTAAAATTTTAAAGCGAAGATGTGTAGCCGTGTCTCTTCAATATGCTGCATCGTATAGACATAGCCGTTTTTCAGGACTTGAACCAATCAAATTTTTTAAAAATGACTGGCTTGTATATAGTCAATTTTAATCCAAACTGGTGGGTTCCGAAATCAACCAACTGTAGATTGGCAAACGCCTTTCACATGGGTATGAATTGTTTTGGATTTCAAAAAGAATGCATGAAAGAATTGTATCGATTGAAAATTTTACAACTTTGTATTGGAGTGTTTTTTCTCTAAAATGCAGTTTTTGAATCAATTTTGTATTATTTAATTGTATTGTGTTAAAACGATGCAAAAACTTATTTTGATAGTTATTTTTTATTTTTTAGTTAATAGTTCTTGTCCTTTTTTTTCACAAGTAAACTAAATGCTGGTTCTGTTAAGATTGTTCTTCTAAAATGGTTTCTTAATGATTGCCATGTACGTTCTTTTAGAATTTGTTCTTGTTCCATTCGTTGCCATATTTTGTTATCCATTACTTGGTTTTCATATTTTTTTATAAAAATATATTTTAAAATTTCTCTTTGTCCCCACATTGTGTATGACTTTGATTTTGTTTGTCGCATATCTTTCATTGCATAATTAACTTTACATTCTTCTATTATTAATTCATCCATTATTTCAATTCTATCGTTTTTTTCTTCTATTTCATTTCTATTCTGTGTTTGTGAATTATCTTTATCTCCATCATCAACAAAACCTTCTTTATAATCTAAATTGGGTTCTGTATGATTTACCCATTTTCTTATCATTTCCATTTTATATTCATCTGTTGTTTGTTCATTATTATTATTAATATTAATCATATTTTCTTATTTATTTAAATATTCTTTATAATAACGAATAAAATAATTATTATAATTATGTCGTTTTTTAATTAAATTTGTTTTACATGATTTATTTAACATTTTACTTGAATCCATAATTTATTTAAAATGGTGACTGATTCTGATTACTTTACAGATTCACAGATCACAACTCTTGTTTGTATGAATCCAGAGAATATATCGGTACAACTACGAATAAGTAACATCTCAGACGCAATTGAACTGGAAATGAAATCTACCTATAGGGAGGCCGTCTTAAGCATAAAGAGATACGCCTTCTGCCTTCTACGCAGAAGTTGCCGCTATAGTCACTATTGCCGCCTTAACCTTACCCTGAAAATGACTTCCAATTGTAGTGTAAGAGAGGTGAAGGAGACGATAGATAACATATTTTTGTGAATTATTGCAGGATTCAATTCGTGAAGATTGGAAATTGCTCTACTTATTTGTAAGCTGATGTAATAGTTTCTGTTATGCTTATCTTCATATACAATTTTTACATTATTATTTAAAATGAAATTTCTCAAATTAAAACTTTGAAAATACTATATAATAATATAAAGATTATCATAAGTTTTACATGTAGCCATGAGTGACACAATATCAGCATGACTTACTTGACTTAATTCCTTTAATCCCTATGGGGGCACAGAGCCGCAACAAAGGATCTCCAGCGGGCACGATTGATGGCCAGACTCTTGTCTTCACTCCTTCCAGGTCGGTTTTACCTTCCTGCCTCTTTTTCTACGGTTCTTCGCCAGGTGATGCGAGGTCTTCCTGATTTTCTCCTGCCAATATCAGTATGGCGAACTCTATCTAACGCATTTAATTCTCTAACCGAGTATTTGTGATTTTGAAATACTGATATTTTTTAAACTCAGATCCATTCCGTTTTCATTTTGATAATATCACGCTTCCAAAAGATCTTTTACCTAAAACATTATCAGTAAATTCTAGTTCATCTATATCGATGAACTGTGCTGATCAAGTGACAGTCAGTTCCTTTTCAGATTGTTAGCAGATGATGTCAACTGCTTACTACTCCGATCTTCATTTTGTGACTAGCCATTCCTTCCCTGATCGAATTGTTTGGTTTCTCTTTATTGTGTTTGCAAGATAATACAAAATTATTTTTACTTGCAGATGAAATTTACATAACTGAATGTTTATATTTGTTGCATAGTACAAAATTATTTTAACTTCCAGATGAAATTGACTGCACTGAAGGACTTCAAAACATTTATTGGGAACTTCTTTACCAACCATGCTTTTAATCGTGTTGGTTACCTCCAGCGCTCTAGTATGTAAATAAAGACGTAATTGTTCATTCTTTTGAAAGAATTTTCGTCTTTTAAATTCAAAGTCGTGAACAAATTGAAATTACCAAATTACCCAACGAGTTTATTTTTGTAATATATTTTTGATTGTAATTTTTGCAAAATATATACCCACGTACTCTATGTGTATCTAATTTTCTTCTGGAAAGTCCCAACGATGTATCGGTACTTAAGGTGGATTTTTTTCCTTTGCGCAATTTTCACAAGATTTTACTAATCTTTCGATATCTTTGCCAATGCCGTGCCAGAAGCAATGACGTCTTGCTAATTGATTTATTTTCGTAATACCTAGATGTGTTGAATGTGTAATTCGTGAGGATTGATGGTTAAAGAGGTTTTGTTATGCCACTCGATTGTTCCTTAAAATTATGTTGTTCAAAGTATATTCACTATTTATATTTATTGACTGAAGTTTATTTTTCAGATTTGATAAATCGGCATCTGTGTTTGTCTCCCTTATTTTAATTTATAATCATAATATATTTTTTTTCTACATAATAAATTTCTGTATTCTGCTATAAAGCTTTACAGTGGTTGGTACAATTAAATTTTGCAACAAAACATGCCATGAATATAATAATTTAAGAAAATAATCATAATAAATACTGATCAACGAATAGCTAAATCAGTCAATTAGCGGGTATTTTTAACAACAATGTTATTCTTTTATTTACTGTATCTTCGTTTAAATAAACTTCAGGTTTTGTTATTTTGTTTTGGAGTTTTTTAAAGTATAAAATGGTACTGTAAGAGCTTGTTCTTACATATTGAAGTTGGAATATGGAGATGAAATAAGAATTCTGGGGGTTATTGGTTGTTTGTGTAACCAAAGTAATATGTACGAGATGGCAACCATGGATCTCATTGATCTTGCATACGATTAATAAGAAACAAGAATCGCCAGCCCGTTACAGTACCTAAGTAAGCAGAGTTTGTTGTATGATACTATCCCCTTTAACTTTTTACTCTTCCTCGGAGGATTGTGCAAATGGCTTTCTATGTCACACTAACAGAGGTAATTCAGTGCCAAAATGTAGGGATCTCAGCATGAGTTCCAGTAATGGAGGTTTCTCACTTATCCAGATCCCAATGTAATATAAAAGACATTAAGTCTGAAAAAATAATTCAGATCCGTGTACTCAACAGTGGAACGCCTGAAAGGTCGAATACCAACATGGCAACATATGAAACATATTTAGTCGTTCGTCGAGTAAATACTGTTATATAATAGCTTCTAGTAGTTGCCCCAATTTTAATTTGGAAAAGTACTACATACTACAACTTAAATTAAAAGAACCTGATTTGAAATTCGTAAATGTTAATTAAAATTTTTGTTTTAATGAAACAAATATCTTACTGAAGCGAATGATTATATTTTTAGTAACTTTAGATACCTAATTTAAAAGTGATTGAAAACTTTTTCAAGTAATTTAAAAGGTTTCTGATATTTGAGTGCATGTTAAAATGTTATTAAATATAAGTACTTGATTGTGTCAGGTACCATACTTGTCATAAATCTGCACCTGTTGGAGTGATACTATGCATATCTATATTTAGTACAAAAATTTTCTACCGCACTGTTTTTATCAGATACGGCATTAACGTATTGTATTTGTTGGTCAGAGTTTGTTGGTCATCAAAAAAATCAACTTCCAGCGCTTTATGTGACCTCTCTTCCTATGTTTACAATTTTATAGTATCCATGGGCTACACCTCTGTGGGAACGCATTTGATTTATTATCGATACATTTACAAGCCCAGTTCCATTAAAACTTTTAGCCTTGAATATAATATTTATGATTTTATTACGATCGTAATAAAATTCGAATTAATTTTGAATTTCTTCCTTAGGATCAATTAATTTTTAAAATTTTACGTTTCATACCAAGCTGGCATATACGGATTAGTACTTTTTCCAGCCATTAATCACTTTGGCTTCTATTTGATGATTCTGGTAAATTATATAATTTTTTTCTAAATTCTTATAGTGTCATGATCTAGACATCGTTCAAATATGAATTAACATTTATTTATCTTCAAACAATTCATTTGTTCATTCAACTGATTTTCACTAAACAATTATTTTAACATATTTTGTGTAGGCCAAATGTTTTCAAAATATTGGGCCTTGGACTGCTTGGACTGCTTTCGTTATGTTCCACTTCACAACTTTGCATGGAAATCTATGACCGAAATGTAGCATTTTTGCATATTATAATAATTGTACTAAAAGACTTGTACATTTCCAAAAAAAAAAAAAAAAACTAAAAATAATCCTTCAAAAACTCCCTGCAAAATTAGTTTCAAAGACAGTACAACAATTTTTGAAAATTTATAAATTCATAGTAATTCAACTCTGTATTATATACAGGTTGATACATCAACCAAAAATATTAAAAAAAAAAAAAAACTGAAAACATTTTCGCTGCAACCGGCTCTCAAGTCTTTATTCAGGCTAGCCTGAGCAAGGCTTGAATACTAATTTTCATTAAGAGCCCTCAAGTTTTGTATGACATTATATTAAATTTTTTTGTATTTCATAGTAGTTCCTTAAAAATGGTAACCACAACTTCGCTTAGCAGCGAAAGAAAGTTGTAGTTAGTTCAGGTAGTTTTGTTAAAGTTTGCAATATTATAATATTAAACGTATTAACAGAGCAATAATCGAAAATATTTTTAAAAAAATGCGTAATTCATTCAATCTTAAAGAAATTAAATGGCAAAGAACATAAGTTGAAACTGTCTTGTAATGATAATATGTAAATACGTCATCCATAGATGTTGCGATATTTTTCATATTGGTATTCGCAACAAAAAGGGTGATCCAACTGTTAGTTTGCTCGTAATGTGTATATTAAAGTAGTTCGGCCGTCACATGACTAATCAAGTTGCCAACTAATTAATATTCATTGATTTAAATCTAAGTTATGAATAAAATCAATGAACACTGACAATGAAAATATACGTATCACAGAAATGTAATAAAATGCTTTAAAAATATCGTAAACGATGAAATTTATATGTCAATTTGCCTAGTTAAGTGACTGAGCCCACCATGATTATAATAATCTTCGGATAAAGTCGCATAAAAAAAGTAATATTTCAAAGGATTATCGATGACAATTTCTTTGAAAAACTTCATTCATTCATGAAAAAAAAAAAAACAAATATCGATTACTTTGAAAATTTCTCGAGAAGAATTTGAAATTCTCGCGATTTCCGACTCTGCCCGAAGCTTCATTCAGCTGTTTTTAGCAGTGACACGTAATATCTGACATCCGCTTTAGAAACGTCAAAAATCTTAGTTTTATGTTTTCTTTTTGGAAAGCGCCATAATGATTTTTTTTTTTGCATAAAAAGAATCTGTGATAAATTTTCTTCACGATAAAAACTTTTTTGAAGCTCATTCACCGATCAATTTTTGTACAATTAACATTATTGTGAGTTCTTCCATAATGATGGAATTAATCTTCCCCGCTATTGCTCAGATAAAATTCCAAATTGATGGAATTAATTTTTTCAGGGACGATGCCATGAAAAATAGTATAGACATATGTTTCAGACATGTATCAGAAATAATTTTTTCATAAAAGAAAGCATAACTTTTTCGATGGGAAGCCTGTATATAAATATTATATATATCTTCCTTTGAACTGATACTTAATAGGTTTACATCCACACAATCAAAACATAGTTTTGGAAACATTTAAATATAATAAACAAAGTGTTCGAGATAAACATCACAATAATTTATTTGCATTCACATAAAACAAGACTTTAGATTAGATTGTCATCCAAATATAGAGATGTAACCCTCAATAACTTTTAATACTCTGAATATTTATCATTATACCTTTTATATATGAAATATCTCAAAGTATACTAAGTTTAGTCCCATGAACAAAATGTTAATATAGGTGTTCAAAAAATCAATACAAATTTAATGATTTAAAAAATTAAATACTATAATATAAAAATTTAATTAATTAAATACAATATATTCGTTGTGTGTGTAGTCATGGTAGAGACAATAAAATCGATGCCAGCGTTTCAGAGAAAAATTTTAGCGTTTAAGGAGGCTATTATGACTAATTTGCAATTCTTTACATGTTAATGTTATAGAAAATGTCAAATTAAAATTATTGAAAAACACTAATTAATTAAACTTAATGCATTAAAAATTGTGAAAATAAGAAATCAAATTGCACAAATATTATTTTTCAAATGTAAATTATCATAATTATTTATTTAAATTTGTGAGACAATAATATTAAATTTTAAATGTAAGTCATAAATGCAATCCATACAATTATATATGCATCCATACAATTCTATAATTAAATTAGTGTATCGTTACCATGGAAACGACTTCTATAAAACTCACATGGTGCGAATACATTAAAGTGTGAAAACCTGAAGTAATAGATGGTATTCTTTACAAATGCATCGGGGTGGCACATAAATACTGCCATAAATTTAGCAGCATATTACTAAAACTATTTGTAACTATGATGAAAAACAAAAATTTTCCGAAAGTTTGGAACACAGGCCTGATTTTAAATATTTACAAAGGCAAATATGAAATAAACTGCCCTGATAACTATCGAGGACTTACTCTTTCGCCTAATATAAGTAAATAATACACCAAGCTATTGGCTAATCAAATACACCAATAGTGCACAGGTCATGGATAATATATTAGTTTTGAAAACGATCATCGACAATAATTTATTAATCAAAAGACATTTCAAAATTTATCTCTGTTTTATAGATTTTAAGAAAGCATTTGATAGCATTGATCGTGTTATGCTGTGGAAAAAACTGGCAAACATGGCCAGTAATGCTACAGCCATACTCAACTGGCCAGTAATACTATAGTCGTACTCAATCAATATACTCCAACTCAAATTGTTGCGTTATATCGTGGCTTAAAACAAGGCTGCCACTTGTCTGCACTCTATAATTTTGCGCCTAATTTACGCCCTCACGGGTAAACAATGATGTTTACGAAAAAATGTTTGGAACAAAAGTTGTTTATATTTTTTATACTTAAAGGAATATTTTTATACTTAAACTTTTGTTCTATCTCTAACGGTTTACAAGATGGATCCTTCGGACCAAGAATCAGTGGACCTATGTTGCTCATTTATAAACTCGACCTCACTTCTTATTACACCTATACCAAAATTTTGTTCGTAGCATTAATATTTTTAAGCGTTACAAACTTGGGACTAAACTTAATAGTATATTTAAATCTATATATGATATAAAACTTATTAGCATGAAGTGGGAACTCTTGCAAATAATTTTCTAGTCAACTATCAAGTAAATATTTACATTAGTTAAAGAAAATGATTTATTTGGTACAAATATGAAATGCTTTTTAAATTGCCTATTTAGAATGTAGAACATCTTATAGAAACACTTTATGAAGGTGTTATTTGATTTAAACATAGCTTTAGATTTTCACACGGCAACATATAACTTATATTTTTAATTGTTTGATCGTTGAAAATGTCGGTAACCATTTTGTTAAAAAAACACGCTCAAAATTTAATACCAAAAAATACTATTTTTATTTCTCTTTGAGGTATAAATTTAAAATTTGTATGAGTGAGCTTTTACGGAGTGCGTTTTGTTTTTTGTGAAAAAAATTATGTTTAGTTAAAAGTGCTTAAACTTTGTATGTTTGCTGAACTGCATTGGGATAATTAAATACATACCATTTGGTACGTAAAATGAGCCATATTTTTGAGAGCTTTTATTGAATTTGTCTGCTTTTGATACTAGACTGTCTTTCCGGTTATTATTTATAAGTTGAAACTTGAAAGGATGTGTAAATTGGGTGACAGTACAATATTTTGATAGACGATTAATTAGTACAGTAAAAGATGTTACAAATAAAGGAAAATGGAAGAAACCGCTCGCATTTTGCTAAAACCTCATGGAAAGTGTTTCTTAGGTGTCAAATATCACTAGCAAGGCATGAGTTAGTGGTACAAATGTTCTATTTGTTAATAAACACTAAATTGTTAATTCAATGAAATTATCAATGTTAAAGTTGACTTACAAAAATTAGTAAATAGGCAACTTGAATTACGTATACGTTATACATATATAAAAGTTTTTGATTATATGACAAACACTTAACATTTACGTAATTTGCCTACTTACTGATTTTTTAAGTGAATTTTAAAATTGAACGTTTCATTGAATTAAAAATTGTTGATTAAAAAATAGAAACATTTGCACCACTAATTCATGCGTTACTACTGAAATTTGACACCTAAGGAACACTCTCCATGAAGTTTTAGCAAAATGCGAGCGGTTTCTTTCATTTTCCTTTATTAGCCGATTTTTATAACATCTTTTACTGTAAAATAACTATTTATCGTTGAAACGATAAATAAATATTTATTATAATAAAAGTATAATGAATGTGTTGTTAAATTATATGAATTATATTAATGAAAATTAAGATACTTATGATTCCTATTAGATAGATAGTTCGGACATAAAAAATAATAGAAATATGATGTAAGTGTTGAAAAAAGAAATTAAAAAGGTGATGCAGGCAAGTTAAGTAAAAAAATAAGGGCTTTGGATAAAACTTGCGGAAATTGGTACATCGCACAGGGTTTAGTCAATAAAAAGTATAGTTTGAGTCAAATTAAGTTTTAGATAAAATATTGTAAAAAATGAAATGTTAAAGGACTTCACACTTAGATAAGTTAAGGTGCAATTAAACTAAAAATATTCTTAATTAAGTGGCGATTATATTTTCACTTAATTTAGGATATTTTTAGTTTAATTACACCTTAACTTACTTTATAACAGAAATAAACTTAAAACCCGTGTAGTACAAGTCGAATTTAGGGATTGCTCTAACACTAGCTAGAAATAGGAATAATTGAAATTTCAACATCCATAAGACATTTCTGATTAGTATTTTGAGATCTACACAATCCTGAAATATGAGCAAATTTGATCGAAATCCAATTACCATAAGTATGAGGTCCTTAAACATTTCATTTTTTACAATATTTTATATAAAATGTAATTTGACCCAAACTATACTTTATTGATTAAACCCTGTGCGATGTACCAATTTTCGCAAGTTTTATCCAGAGCTTTATTTTTTTAATTAACTTACCTGTATCACCTTTTTTATAGTTATCGTGAATCGACCCTTTGTTGTTTATGGAGTCCCGTTACAAAAAACTTGTCTGTACAATCTTTCTTTAGGTCAATTAGTATCTTAAAAGTATTTTTTAATTATCATTAATCCACCGTCTGCCTTTTTATCGAATATGACCGCCCTCATCAAAACTCAATATCAACTGTATATTTCTATCATAATAAGCGGGAAATTTTAATGATAAAAAAGCACCATCATGTTATTAAAAATTGTATTGTCGAAACTCCAATACTGTTTAGAAATTGCTGTGTTTTAAAATTGACTTAGCTATCGTGGTTAGTTTTGTGGCTGCGAAACTTTCACCATTTTGATAATCATTATTCATAATGAGAATTTGTCTGGATGAATCACTGCTTTTTCTGGAGACACGAGTTCTTGTGATATTTCTGATTCTAAATTTACTGCTTCTTCTGGAGAAATAATTTCATACAGTGTACGGAAATACCCGAAACCGAATTCAAATTTCAAGAATGAGTATTTACCTAAAAAAAAGTCAATAAAGGGATTCTTTGATCATAATCTTATTATAAAGATATTTATAGTCCGAAATATAATAAGTTCATTATAAAATTTAATAAAAATAGGATCTTACATCTTATTTTATGATGTTTAAAAGTTGTAAAAACGAGCGCCAAATCACATAACATTTATTCATACCAAAATGATTACCCTTAATAACACAATAACTTAAGAGGCTACACTAATACTACTGCGCTAATGATTGAAACCAAGCAAACGCACGCAGCTCAATTCCTTCAGTATAAACAGTGATGTACGGAATTAGCCGCTGTACGGTATTAGCCTCCGCTCCCCTACGTTTTTTAGTAATTACAACTTTTGTTCAAGTAAAAAATGATGTTTTAATTAAAGTATACGGATTTTTTTGATATTTTGTATAGAGTCATAATTGTTAATTGCTAGCAACTTTTCTTAGTAACATGTTGTCAACTTATAAAAAGGAAGGGTAGTTAACCAAAAATAAAAATAGTGATTCCAAATTTTTGGCTATCCTGTACATTATTTAGAAGTTTTAAACATGCCTATATACTTTACAGAATAAGAAAAATTTGTTTTAAACAATTACTTTTTTTCTTAAAATGCAAAATAAGAAAATTTACAAGTATAGTTACCTCTATGCGGGAACACACTGTATATGGATAAAAGATTCATGTATATTTATTATGTGGTATATGGTTGTTATGGTTTTTCAGTGCTGCATGTCATGCTATATATCCCCATCGTATATGCAGACATATTAGCCACTTATATAAGAGATGAAAGATGAGATATAATTAACAAAATGTTGTTGATGATGATAGATCGATTAGGTACTATTTAAACTAGTGGTCGAAAGCGAATTTTCTAAGTGGTAGGCTAAGCGAGAGTAAGTGATTTGAAGGATATTAAACGAATTAATGATTCACTAAAGTAATCCATGACTCAATAAAATAATCATTGATTCATTTAGTCATTAATGATTCACTTACTGAAAGGACAGACCTTACACATTTTACTACTATTGTGAATTGTTTCAATATACACATTTTACCTGGTTACCAATTAGTAACCAGGTTGGAATCATTGTATCAAATAATAATCAAAATGTATATGATTTATAATAAAGAATACTCATTAAATAATGATTCCAACGTGTTAATTAAATCTTCTTGATCACGGTATTTACTAGCTCTTGTTACTGATAGAGCAAAATTTGAATTCTAATGACGTCATAAAGTTAACACAGGCAAATTTGATCCGATCTGTTAAAAATTTTTTCTGAAACCCACTAACTTTGGGTAATTTTTTTCAGTTGTGATGTCAGTTTTTCGCTAGCTATCACTTATGTGCGTAATTCCGGGACCAGGACTCCATATTCTTAAAACTTATTAAAGTTAGGTTTATTTTGATCACAAATATGAAAAGTATGACCCAAATTTAGTAGGGTTACATACTTGGTTTATCAAAATTGGATAAAATTTGAATATGATAGAGCAGAATTAATTTTTTTGATTGTTATGACGTCATAAAGTTAAAAAAATTGGAATTTTTTTTTAACCCACTAATTTTGGGTCATTCTTTTCAGCTGTTATGTCAGTTTTTCGCTAGCTATCAATTATGTACTGAATTCCGAGACCAGGACCCCACATTCTTGAAACCTATTAGAGTAAGGTTAATTTTGATCACAAATTTGAAAAGAATGACCCAAATTTAGTAGGATTACACACTTGGTTTATCAAAATTGGATTAAATTTGAATGTGATAGAGCAAAATTAAATTTTTTGATTCTGATGACGTCATAAAGTTTAAAAAATTCGATTTTTTTGATAACACAAGCAAATTTGATCCGTTCTTCTTGGAATTTTTTTTGAAACCCACTAATTTTGGGTCATTTATTGCAGTTATGTCAGTTTTTCGCTAGCTATCACTTATGTGCTTAATTTCGAAACCATGACTCCAAATTCTTGAAACCTATTAGAGTTAGGTTAATTTTGATCACAAATTTGAAAAGTATGACCCAAATTTAGTAGGGTTACATATCGTGTTTATCAAAATTGGATAAAATTTGAATGTGATAGTCTTGTTATACAAATTTAGTTGACCGTAAAAGTCTCTGGATTGTAATTTTTTTTTTTTTTTTTAAATACAAATAGTGTAAACTATACAGAGTGTTCTATAATTGACTACGAAGCCCTTCAATTTCCTAAATTGAAGGGACCCCTTCGTTTCCTAAATTAGATGAGAAAATGCTCTTTATTAGGTTTGGATATGAGGCCTAGTTTACGAGATAGCTAACACCATCAAATAATAAAAAATACATTCATCAAAATAAAATTCATTCAATAAAACAGCACTTAACAGAGGATGTCTTTTATCATAATGCGAAGAAGTGACCTACATGCAAAATTACTACAAATCTACTGGAAGCTTCTACAAAATAAAAATAAATAAAAATGAAGCTAGCAATAAAGATTTTTAAAAAATTTAGATTTAGTTATGTAGAAAAAAAATTTTTCTTAAACCAAGAAAAAATAATTTTTAAAAGAGATGTCAATCAATCATAGTTTATTCGAGTCTCAAATGTTTTCATAATTTCTTAGCCAATTAAAAATTTTTATTTCATGCTGATGGAAAATATTTATATGTTCCCCATCATATCTGGATGTCGGGTCCCACTTTTTTTTTAGACACCACTCATTTACGGAACCAAATGTTTTCTGTATCATGTATTTCAACACATTATAGTACAATATAGTTTAGCAAAGCATTTCTAAAAAGTTTAAATTAATTAAAAGTCTGTCTTGGATAATACATTTTGTTAATTGTTTATGTTACGAAAAATTTAGTTTTAATTCGTTGAAAAAATACGTAATGTTTTCAAAAATTATAAAGTCCATCACCAATGAAGGCACATTAAAGACAAACGTTTATTTGCATTTATTGTTGTAATTATTTAATGTAAATGTCGCAGGCAACTCTTAATTAGCCGTTCAATTAACATCCTAGCCTTTTTACTAAACGGCGCCGTTAAACAAGGGGTCTGAATGATGCTCAGTCATAGCGTCTAATACAACATTAAATGAACTGGCTGATTGATGCTTAGGCCATTCATAGAATAGGGTGACCTTTTAACAAAAATAGATTAAATATCTGTTTATTTAATTTATTTAGAAATGTTTATTTACGGCAAGTATAACATATTGTTTTTTGGAAAGCATGAGATCAAACAACTCAATAACAAAGTACACATGTAAGTAATTAAAATATTATTTGTTAACGCAAATTAAACTCTCATAACTCTCACTTTTAAAACAATCACATGATTCAAAGCAGGCGTACAACTATATTTTTTGGAATCCCTGACCACCAAAAGATAATTGATTTACCGAAACCACTTTCAAAGAAATTAGACCTTCTGAAATTTGGTCACCATTGCTTGTATCTGAGTACTGCAACTTTGGCTGTGAAAACCAGTTTTAAATAAAAATTTTCTTTTGCGTAAACTTAATCAAACTGTGAGAAATATCAACAATATTGTTTCTAGCTGACGCCATACTCATAAATCTATACAGTGCAGAAATTACAGTACCAGGTGGTAGAAAATGGAACTAAATTGAAATGACTAGGCAAGTAATTATACTCACCCATTCAAGTCATTTGCCTAACTGTTTGATTGAATGACTGAATATTGTTCAGGCCAATAGTCATTGGCGCCGTTTAGTAAAAAGGCTAGGCTGTTAATTAAACGGCTAATTAAGACTTGACTGCGACATATATACCACATAAAATGAATTTTGTGCGTGCAGAAATTATGTCCCATATCTTGAATAATCTTTACAGTCATTCGTTCTTAACTATAATATTCGGTCCAAGCGCAAGCCGGTACACAATAACAGTACATTGATTATATCCCCTATCCTAGTTCATATCGGCCTAACCTTTGTTAAATTCAATTTTATATTTTAAGTATAATATACATGTTTAATCATGACCAGTATTGATTTTAATGTATTTAATGAGTTTCATTATAGTGGAGGCGCTGAGTGTGTTTCATGTGCTTTTTCAGGTCCTACTGAACAAGAAGTGTATTTCGACGTATTTTTACTCGCTGAATCCGAATTTACAACTTGCTAATCTCTCAAAGAAGGGATAAATTGACTATAAACATATTTATTTTTTATACGGCCATAGCTCCTAAACTATTGAAAATTTACCAAAGGTCTCAAACAATGTCTAAAAACAAAAGTTTTTTATTTTTTTACAGAGCACATCTTAAACTTCTGTTATGTCTCTAACGGTTTACAAAATGAAGTTTTGTGAAAAATCGTATATAACTTGAAAAAATAAACAAATTTTGAAAAGCTGTATCTCCGAAATTATCGGTTCTATAAAAATCGGGTTGATCTCAAATTGTTACCTTCACACCTTCTTTATAAATAAATACTACAGTTTCTGCTGAAAAACCAGTTTTTCCAGATCACAACAGGCAAAAACTGAAATAAAGTGAAAATGATCGAGGTTTTTCTTATTTTTCGATATGATCCGGTCGTTTGCCGAGGTCAAAAACTTGGATTTGACATTGCCTTTACATTTCAAACAACATACCAAAAGACAATCATATCTGATTTGATGCAACGTTCATTGTCTTTTCATGTTTAATTTGATTGAATCAGAATTGATTTATGCATTCGCGTTCGTTTGCAATAACTCAAGTTTTAATAGAGATATTTGAAAAAATGAAAAAGATTCTTAAACAAACAAAAAATTTACAATTTTTTCATATATAATTATATCGAGTTTTTTTCGCTAAGGGCTCGGTTTCGACTTGATAAAACTGAATACCTAAAATCGTGCTAGCTTCGTTGTTATTGCATAAAACGTATTTTTATGTGCAATAACATTAAAATATAGACTCATTACCTTTAAAATGAGTGGGGCCTTACAAGCACAAAACTATTAGATATTGGCCAATCTAGGGACTTACAGTCTGCAATATCCTTTTTATTTACTATTTTAACCATATCTCCGGTTCTATTATTCGCATCAAGACGAATAAAAAAAAGTAATTTTTGTTTTTTCTTGTGGGATAAAATTGTTTTAGTAAATTTTAAATAGTTTTGGAGCTATGGCCGTATAAACAATCAATTTGTGTATAACAAATTCTTCCCACTTTTAGTGATTTGAAATACACTTCTTGTTCAGTGGGGCCTGAAAAAGGATACGAAATCCACTCAGCGCCTATACTATTATCTATCCATCCATTACTCAGTTTTTACTGATTTTTTTTTTTTTTTTTACCATAGGTAATTTTTGACTAATTTAAATATAATAATTGTTTTGCATCATAACAAATATTTTAATTGGTTTAAATGCATTTGGATTTAAAATATTAATCGTAGGTACAAATCAGTTGGATAAAAAATAATCTCCTGTAATCAATTTAAAAAAGAAAAAAAAATTAAGTGCATTAAATTAGAAAAACAGTTTTGAATGTCATGATTAAATAAATGTATTTTTTTAATAATAGTAAATAGTTTGTTATACTAAATGTCTTGCAATATGCAGTACAAGATATGTATATGTCACCGTTCTATTGTAAGATTGTAAACTGTGGATAAATTGTGAACGCACAATAACATTTAAAATTTATCGTTCTTGTTTTCGTTAGATAATAAATAAACAATGTTTATCAATCAAATTGTAATTTAGTGTTGAAGAAGTTATTATTCTAGAATAAAGTGAATGATAGATACAAAAATAACGTTCAGGGGGTCACCAAAGAGGGTCAGATAAGGGCAGCTGCAAATAATATCACCCAAAGACCAAACAACTAGAGAAATCAACAAATGAATAGCCTGTGGCTAGCGAAAATATTGGTCGCTAAAAGAGGTCATGAAATCTAGAGACTAATATAGAAAAATGGAGCAAAATAGTGACAGAATGGTACTCAAGAAATAGTAAAAGGAGCAGAGGGAAACAAGTGAGGAGATGTGAGGACGACCTTAAGTTTACAGCGGGCCCTCGCTGAAGAAGAGTGGCTCGTAACAGAGCTCAATGGAAAATGCTAGAGGCGGCACACTGAATTGAGAGACTTTTTATAACAACATATCCAAGAACCAAAAGCAATTCAGGATACAAGGGCATTATTATTATTATTATAATGACTCTTACAAAAATTCGGTAACATATACATGTTTGTCTTTACAGAGTTTACAGAAACAAATAGTATTACATCATTTTAACAGATATAGGTACTGATAAACTGTAATCGAGAATTGATTTTATAACTCATTTAAGATTTTGCTCCAGCTTTTCAAAATATATAACTCTTAAAAAATTAAAAAGGGCACTGTCTATTTGAGCTTTCAGAATAAGAATAGTTATTTTCGAATTTTCTTATATAATTTAGTTTGGTGGACACTAATATTATTCTAATGTGCATAATTGCTCGAACGATCAACATGAAATGCCATTTTCGTTGTGTTCATGATGACAAATCTTCATTGCGAGCTATTTCAGCTCGATTCCATGGAAGCATTACTTTTATTTTGGATACCGAATTGAATAAACATATTATAAATTCTTTTATAGTAGTTTCTTATTAGTTTCTAATCCGCATACAAGACCTGCTTGTTGTAATTTTTTGTTGCCATTTTTAACTCTTCCATAGTAAGCCAAAGATAGTGCATGATGCTGTTGCATGATGATTTTGCTATCCCTAATATTTCTTTATAATATTTATTACAAAATATTTCATTTTCATATTCAAATTTTTGTGCTCGCCAAATTTGGCTGCCATACGATAGAATTGGCATCAGGTATGAGCGCATTAAAATAACATCAGAATAATCTTAACCGGTTTATAAATATACTTTCTCAGAGATATGAGGGCTTGTTTCGATTTAAGTATCATTTGCTGTTGATGAAATTTCCAGCACCATTATATGATAAAAATACTCCTAAGTATTTAAATTTATTAACTATTTCGATTTTCTTTTCTCCAATGAAAAACATTTCTTTTATGCTGATCCTGCTTCCTTTGCTTATGATTAGCATTTTGGTTTTCTGGGCGTTTATTGTAAGACTCCACTTACTGCAATATTCAGAAACTGTATTTAATGCTTGATTCATACCGCCTGGCGATTCAGAAAATAGCACTATATCATCAGCATACATTAAAATTTCATAGTTTTTAATACAAGGTGCTAATGTATCAACTTCTTCTAGGGCGTCAGGTAGGTCATTCATAAACAAAATGAACAAAATCGCTGAAAGTTGGCATCCTTGTCTCAGCCCTTTTGGGGTTTCGATGCTTTTTGACACGGTGAAAGAGTTTATTTTAGTACAGCAGCTCGCACTATCTCCTATCTTCAAGTAAAATGAAGTTCTCATATTTAGTTATATAATACATGCCATTTATTTGCAACTATGTATATGAATATATTAAATAATGAATGAAATAATAAATATATATCGTGTATTAACAAAATATTTAGTTAGTTAACTAATATTATAATAATAATAGTTATATATATTATGATAGTTCATCATGGAATATTATAAAAATGTAGTTATATTATTATTTTTAATATTTCTCTAATGTTTTGAATTTCAGACATTCTATATCTTATTCCTATAGAAAAAGGTGTAAGACAAGGGGACACTCTCCCAAACTATTCAAAGATGTACTAGAAAGCATCTTTAGAAAACTTGACTGGGATGATTATGGCATTAATATCAATGGCAGACGTCTGAGCCACTTGAGGTTCGCTTACGATATAATATTAATGGAAGAAGATCCCAAGAAACTAGAGCAAATGATTCAACTACTTGATATGAAAAGTAGAGAGGTCGGCCTAGAAATGAACCCTAGTAAAACAAATTGATGATTAACTTCACAATGGTACACATAAAAAAAAGATGATATTAGTTTTGAAGTTTAGTCCAAGGAAATCGACGAACGAATAGCAAGTGGTTGGCGAAAGTTCTGGTCACTTAAGGAAATAATAAAGAGCAAAACACTAAGCAGTAGAATTAAAAGAAAAATATTTGACGCGTGTATTCTTCCTTGCATAACGTATGGGTGTGAGTCTTGGGCACTGACTGAAAAGCATCGCCTGAACCTACTAAGATGCAAACGAGCTATGGAGAGAAATATGCCTGGAGTAAAGCTCAAAGACAGAATCAGATAATCTGAAATAAGAAACAGAACAAAAGTAACCAATATACTCTACCGTATTGATAACCGAAAATGGAGTTTTACCGGCCATATGTAAACAGCTACAGAGATGCAAACTATAGTACGTTTTTAAGAATTTTTTAATTTTTTTATCACGACCCTATTTTTTGTTTCTGGGTAGCATCAAATTCTATTTTATCATTGGTTCGTTTATAGAATTATTGGACTATTCATGATTTTTCAACGTTAGATAAGTTGAAATGGTAATAATTAATATTTTTATATTTCTATGTGCCCAAAAAATAAGGTGACATTGTATTTATAAGGTGAAAATTCTTTATTTATTCTTCCAAATCAATTTCATCCCCTTCAAAGTAATTCCCTCCCGATGCAATGCACTTATTCCAACGGATTTTCCAATCTTCGAAAAACTGGTTGTAGTCATTTTCCGTAATTGCCTTCAGTTTCGTCTTCGCTGCGGCTTGAATCTCCTCTATCGTATCAAAACGGTGTCCCCGGAGCGGTCTTTTGAGCTTGCTGAACAGCCAGAAGTCGCACCGCGCTAGATCAGGTGAATACGGTGGTTGCGGTATGTAACGATATGTGTTGAGTTTTTGACGAAATGATCACGAATTATGAGTGCAGTATGGGATGGTGCATTATCGTGGAGTAAAAACCATGAATTGTCTTTCCATAATTCCAGCCTTTTTAGGCGGATAGCGTTACGCAAATGACGTATAACGTTCAAATAATATTCCTTGTTGACTGTTTGGCCGGGCGCAAGGAATTCATAATGCACAACAAACGCGCGCAGTTTAAATTAAAATGTTACCTTATTTCTTGGACACAGTATATATTAATATGAATTTTGAATTCCTATTGTTTTCATGACTTTCACAAAAATCCATTTTAAAAAGAGGTAAAATATATTCGCAACAACGAAAAAATAGTCATTGTCATAGCTTTACAAGTCTTGCGAAACCAAGGTCACGGCTGATTTGGCCCATCATTAATATTATTGGACTGAAAGGAAATATGAAAAATATATCACAAATTATAAAATTTATAAAATAAAATGTAAAACATTTGTTTGGTACTTATTTATTTATCTACAATATCTATAACCTAATCATGATAATCATAACTATTTATAAATTTGAGTTTTAGAGTTTGTTATAATCTATGTTTTATACAAATCTAGACATTTGTATGTATCAGTGTTTATTTTTTAGTTACCTGAAACTTTTGTTTACATTCATTCATTTATTAAATTTCAAATATTATTATATACATTAGCGTTAATTAATATTACTACTAATTATAATGATTATCTAAATTTTATAACAATTTAAAATATTTTAAAGTATCATTAACGTCAATTACTAAGTGATTTATAGTTTGTTGTGCTACTATCTACTAATTATCTATATATTTAACGCAAAATGGGGGACGCTACCGATGAGATACTTAATAAGGTACGTGTGCTAAGTATTCCATCTTTTACAGTGGCACTAAACGCTTTATAGTTCTTGTTATTATTTCGAGTTCCAATTTTCATCAATCATTAGATCACTTCCACATGAAGTTCTGAATTTTTTTGTTAAACAGGTTGCAAACCCACAGCTCAAATCATCGAAAAAACTAAAAAATTTCTCTTGCGCATTCATTTATCAATTCATTTTTCTACAAGATTTAATTAAAATATGTTCAATGTTCAAAAATTATTTAAGAATACAAGAAAACAAACTCCCAAATTTCATTTTAACATTTTTTTAAATTTTGGAAAACGTATATTTATTAAAGGAATATTTAGTCTCGGCAAAATCCGCCATTGAGCATGCTTAATTTTCGCGTGGAAATTTTTGCAGAATCTCGTTTAAAACATGCTCCTCCTGAACGTAAAAATGCAGGTTGTCAATGGGTAACCCGGTAGGATATTGTTAAAAGTAATTTTTTTTTAAATACAAATAATATTGACGGAATCGCTTTGGAAAAAATTTTATCTTATAATTGGGGTCAAAATTAACAAAAAAAGTTCTTAGAAATTTTCTCTAAACCATCCAGTTTTTGAGCAAAAAAATCGTAAAATTTGAAAAAAAAACGGGGTCGAGTGTGTTCGAATATTTATAAAAATTAACTGCTTTTTTAACAAAGATACGAATGAAACTAAATTTATTTATTAAATTAGATTGACTTATATAGTATTTTAAATCGATTTTGTGTTAACGAGTAATTAATGATTTTTTTACATTTAATTTAAAAAAAAATGGTATTTAAAAATCATACACTTAATTTATTTTTATTTAATTATTTTTTTGCAGAAATGACTATTAAGTATTTAAGGTAGTATGGGTAAAATATAAAAATAAACTTAGAACAGTCAGCCTTTTATTATATTAAAGATAAGCATCTAAATAATGTTTTATTCAAGTTTGAGGATGCCTTATCGACTTTTTTTAATGAAATATTGAAAATTAAAAATTGTAGTTTTTACATTGACTCAATGGGATTCCGTGCGTTATTCTTTATACAAGACCAGAATTCTCATATTTCCAAAAAACTGTGTTCACATAATAATGCACCAAAAAAAGCTTAAAGTTTAAAGAATTAATATATGTATATATAAAAAATACATGTTATCGATCATTATCAAAAAATATTAACGATTAATCATAATTCACATTGTAATTTCCGTATGTTTGATTATGAGTATGATAACTTTAAAAATCATTAACAGATGTCGTTGACATCAGTTGACAAGTTTAATTAATGTGTCACCAAAAAATTGTTTTTATAAAGTAGACAATCAACTCCGAAAATTTTAAAGAACCATAACTCTGCGCTTTAAACCGTTTAACGTTGCCAAATCTATTAATTTCATTATGCCACAGAATATTTCTAGAGTATAATTTGTCAATAATATAGGAATTATAAATACAATAACTAATCAAATTAATGGTCAAAATACTATTTATTTTTTTTTACAGAATTAAATTTTGTACGCTATTTAAAATTTTGAAATAAAAGATGGTCTGTTGACTACCCATACTACCATAATTACCCTATTAGATGGATATCTTATTTCGTACCATGCAATTTTGTACCTTTGTACAACCATACACCGTCGATATACTAGTTGTTTAATTTACATCTTTGCATAGTACATCTTCTACGAGTATGAGAGAGTACGTATGTAGTATACACTAATCAATGCGTACAAGAAAGAGGAATGTGGCTTTGATCGTACAAGAATGTAGTTATATACGCCTTGAGTTATCCGTAGAAACTTCGTACAGCTACAACACTTCCAAGAAACATATAATACCTATAAAACCTCTTTTTTACACGCATTGCTTAACGTATATAGAGCAAAATTAAATGGGTTTTTGATTCTGATGACGTCATAAAGTTTAAAAATTCTATTTTTTTGATAACAGAGGCACACTTGATCCGATTTAATTGGATTTTTTTTTGAAACTCACTAATTTTGGGTCATTTTTTTTCAGCTATGATGCCAGTTTTTCGCTAGCTATCACTTATGTGCTTGATTCCGGGACCATAACTCCACATTCTTGAGAGCTATTAGAGCTAGGTTACTTTTGAAAAGTGTGACCAAAATTTAGTAGGATTACATACTTGGCTGATCAAAATTTCCAAAATCGTACTTTTTGATACATTCTAATAAACAGTGAAAATATTAATAGTAACTACAATTTTAATCGAATTTTGTTTGTATTACTCTATATTATTTACTCTATTTATTATTTCAAAATTTTAATTTTGGAGATTTATCAGTTCCTTATACAAAATACCCCAGTATTATTTAGGAAAGTAATGAGTTCCTTAAAAATATGTTTTGCTCGAAAACGTAGAGAGAAATCAATTCTTTAATTTGATACTCTATCATTTGAATAAATTAAAAAAGTTTATCCATTAAATGTTCACAGATTTCTTTAAGGTAAAATGACACAGTTATGGCCTTTACTCTTATGTTAAATTCTATCAGTATACGAATTTTCATCAAAATCCTTAAAGCCGATCCTGATATATATACGACGCAACCTAAATACTTGTCACCGGCGCTTTGTACCCTTGTTACGGCCCTGAACACATGTACTCTGTCATGCTCATGAGAGATGCCTATGCCTAGATGAAAACTAAACGTATTGTATATAATCAGTCGATAATGAATTTCTTACTTTGTAGTTGATTTGTAGTATTTTCAGGAGATTTCATCTTCCACCATAAACCTCTACTACATTGTAAAGTGAAAATTGCTTTTTTGGGAGTAAAAACTTTACTTTGCGAGTTAAAACTTTACTTTGAAAAATTCAAGTTTAGGATGCCAATTTAAACATATTCGAAGTCGCATTAAACTCGATTAACAAAAAAAATTCTAAAATTTCTTAACTGAGGAAAGTTATTTTATTTTAAAATGGTGTGGTGGATTTTGGAGCATCCTTTTTTATCAAGATTGATAATTGATATATTTTTCTGAACGGCTGACATTTCGATTATCGATAAAGTTCATTTTTATCTTCAAAACAAAAAAGGAGGAGGTTCTCAATTATACTGTATTTTTTGTTTAATATTTGTTACATCAGAACTTTCGAATAGGTGAACCAATTTTGATGATTTTTATTTGAAAGCTGGTGCTTCCTGTGTGGTTCCATTTTATTTTGATCAAGTTCTGACAATCACATCCATGAGAAAACCATATATGTCTGAAATTTGCACAAAAAACTTTTAACAAAAAAAAAAACCGAATCCAAAAAAAAAACTTTTCCAAAACAAATTAATATGATCTAAAAAGTAAAAAAAAAAAAAAAAAAATAACGATAATATAATGTAGTTACTATTTAATATAAAGTTATTATATTATCGTTATTTTATTTTTTTAATTTTTAGTACATATTAATTTATTTTGAAATAGTTTTCTTTTTTTTTAATTTTTTTATATTTTTGATTTCCAAATTTTGTCGCCATTTACATATTTCTTTAAACGTATTCGGTTTTTTATGTTTGCATAAATATATGTTTGCTTCCCGCGTTGGGCTTCGGCCTTGACTCGGCATCACAAAAAATAACATTCCATGAATTTATACTTAGTTTAAAAGCTCCTCAAAAAATCTCTTGAAGAAAATTTTTCTCGAAAAACCTATAAGGGCCGGACGTTTAGAACTCTTCTCAATAAAGAACCCAACTTAACTCTCCTATATAAAATCTTACTAACCTGAAAGTATCATTCACTCCCATTCCGAAATATAGCATTGGGGGTTTCGACGAATTACGTATAAATACGTATAATAGATGATAAGCGACGTATTTCTTCTCAGTATTGGAAAAGTGTGTACATGTTGTTTTTTAATAACGTATGTAACGGTTTATCTTACTAGCAAAATTGTTTATATCCAATTATCTCATAGCAACAGTTGTCATAGAAATCTTCGAAATACGTGTGTATTTTCAGAGACAGGGTTTATCAAATTTATAAATTTTTCGAGTATTGAAACTAGTAAATATTAATTTTTACTAATGATAAAACTGTGCACACGAAATAATGCTAGAGTTGGTTAATTTGATGGTAGATTCTAAAAAACTTATTTAAGTCAATTTTGTTTGTATATTCGGATAATTCTCCTCCGAAAGAGAATAAAGCCTATAATGATTTTTTAATTTGCTCATCCATGAGCACGAAGCCACTGCATTTGTTATAGATGTTTTTAAACTGGTTACGAATAGTCAACACGAATTCTGTAAGGGAAAATCGACGGAAAATGTGTGTAACAGCTTATAAATGGTTAGGAAGCTATCTTAGTCGCAAATATTAGTATATAAATATCAAAGGTAGTAACTCAAAGCTACTTAATCTCTCAAATTATTCTGTTCCACAAGGATTCATTCTAGGATCCATCTACTCATGGTGACTTATGTGAATTTCTTTGCAGAAGCTCGATCCAAGCTTGACGTAACAATTAATATACTAGACAATTACTGTCATTCAAATAGCTTGAGATTAAATCAGCTTAAAACAAAAATTCTACCCTTCTCTTTGCGGGGATCGATCAGCAGTCAAAGCTTTTGGGATTGACTTTCAAGAGCAATTTAAGTTGGAACCTGTACATAAATTATATCTGCAGCACAATTTCAAGATATATTGTACCTGTTCAGTCTGTTTTGATCACTTTCTATTATCCATATATTTATTCTCAATTAAAGCATTCAGAATGCTTTAATTAAACAAAAAATAACCCTCAGATATATTTATTCCAAGGACTTTTTTGTAGGATTTGTTTCATCAATCCTAATCTTTAAATGTTGCAAATAAATTTGCGATTTTTTGCGTTTTGGGTGATACATAATTTTTTTCAGACACAACACTCCGATTCACGAGGAAGAAATGTTTTGAAGAGTGAGCTAAGTTTCCCAAAAAAAAAACCGCCATGATCACTTGCTGAAATTTGTTCCTACTTCCGCTTAAATTAATAGTCGGAGATGTGGAGATTGGCCTTTGAAAATTAGAATTTCCCGTTTTAGATTTTAACAAATAAATTTAATTTTTGATAACTGTGCGCTCACCAATCGTGTCAAAAGATGAATTCTATTTTATTTTTTATTTTTTCCGTTATCTGGAACCCCAAAGGTTAAATATGGATTAAGTTTCAGAATTTTGTCCACCTAAATCGGTCATATTTTAGACTGTGCGCCCCTTGGACCGTAGGCTCAAACCTCGTTTATCTTCCGTAACCTGCCACTGAGTTGACTACATATAATATTTAATAGTTTTGGTTTTATTTAACTATTTACTATACGTTTGATCAACCCTATCATATTAAATATAAAAAATAGCTCAATGTATAGATTTATAGATTATACAATTTATAACACCTTATAAATAAATAAATATTTGTAATATTTAGTATATGTATTTCTAGTGTTGCTTGTGAGTTTGTGTTATATTTACAAAAAAAAAAAAAAAAAATTTTAATTTTGTTTATAACAAATGGATAGCGATTTAACGAACATATCATCGGATGAAAATGAATTTTCTGAAGATACAAATACAAACACTGATACTAATTATAGTGAAGTAAATGTTAAGTACAATAAAAACGATGAGAAAATTAAAAAACCATTAGCTCGTGTTTATTCGCGAATTTTACATTTGGGTGAATTGCGCAAGTTAGAACGAAATGAATCTACTCAAGTATGCATAATTTATTATCTTATATATAACTTTATTAATATTATAACTATTACTTATATTAAAATTTTAAAAATATAGTATACTTTGACAATTTTTAATACGGCTAGCTTTTTTGTATGATTTACCGACAATGGTCCTAATAATTATCCGGTCAAATTAAATAAAACAAGTGTAATACAAAATTTAAAAAAAAAAAAAAAAACGACAAATGCGATTTATTCCTTTAAAAACCGATTTTTGGAACCTTAGCTATAAAATTTTCTCAATCAAGTCGATTTGGCCGTTTAGGGGCTAAGATGCCACTGAGAAACACATAGACGCACAGATAAACACTTTAAACTTATAACACTCATCATTATTAAAGTGATGGTCAAGGACATCAGATGAGATGAAAACGATACTTAGAGAGTATCATTTTTTGGGACAAATTTTTGGAAATATTTTAATTGAAATATTTGAGTTGAGTTTGTTCTTTTGAATTATTGTTTTAAATTAGATAATTATTTTACCATTTCAGTTTTCAAAATGAATTGAGCCAGGTTTATTTAACCATTCATTTCCATAGTAGTTATTTATGCGTTAAAATTATACGTCATTCCTTTTCCAAATTTCCAACGGAGTTCCAACGGAACTATAAGCTCGCACTTGAACATAGCTAAGAACAATTAGAATCGGTTCATCCGTTTAACAGACATAGTGATCAAACTTATAACACCCCTTTTTTTAATTCGGGGGTTAAAAATATGAGTCAAGGTACTAACATTTGCACCTGACTGAAATTTGGTAGGATTGTTCAAAACATCATCAAATGAACTCTCAAAAGTCCTCATCTATCCGAGACGTGGAACAAAATTTACGTTGGCTAAAGGTCACAAAAACGGGTTTTTCGTGATTTTCAGCAAACGGTAAGTTTTATCATAAAATTAGTTCAGGCGATAATTGTAGATCAGATAATTAAATATAAAAATGCCTCAATACTTTTTTTCTAAGAGCCACCGTTTCTGAGATATAACGATTCAACAAGTTGGAAGAGTTGCAATCGTCATAATAAGCATAAGTACGCCACGTACATCACTGAAGCTGTAATAAAAGTAAAATATTTTTCAATCGGTCTGTGTAACTTACATATATACAATTTTTACTTACTTATATCCGTTGGGTGCGCAGTCATAGTAGGGACAATCAAATCTGCTGTTATGACTAATTTTCAATTCTTTACATGTAAATGTCCAGTTAAAATTATTGAAATATAGTAATTAATTAAGCTTGTTGTATTAGAAAATGTGAAAATAAGATATGAAATTGAATAAATAATATTTTTTAAATGTAAATTCACACAATTACTGATTTAAATTTGTTAGAAAATATTATTAAATTTTCTATGTAAGCCATAGAATTTTATGTCCATCCATAAAATCATATGACCATTACAAGTCTTCCAACTTTTTGAATCATTTTGGCATTTTTATATTTAATTATATACAATTTTCCTCTGATCTAAAATTATGATTAAACTTAGATACCGTTTGGATGAAAATTTCCAAAAACTCGTTTTTGTGACATTTGAATCCGGATAAATTTGTTTAAACTCCTCAAATCGATGAGGACTTTTTAGATTTCATTTATTATTAGTTTGTTATTCAATCCTACTAGTTTTCAGCATGGTGCGAATTTTTGAATCCTTCCGAAAGGGAGGGGAAGACCCTCCCTTGACCTATTTATTGATTTAACATTTTGACCTTTTTAAAATGTTTCAAAAGATATCTGATTTACTATACCATATAAATCCTCTTCACCACAATGGCGCGAGGGCTAAAACTAAATAGTACCGCTTTAAACCATATAGACTTTTTTTTAGGATAATTTTCTGAGGCCATTGCAAAACACCGCAAGTCTATACAACCAGCAAACAATTTTTTCGTGATAATAAAAAAATTCTAGGTTCATTTGAATATTAAAAGAAAATTTTAAATACAAAAACCATTCTTTTCCAAAAAATAATCAACATTTTTAAACATTTTTTTCGTTTAACATTTCTGTAGGTAGTCTCAAACCAGATTATTTTCAAACCAGACCAGTCGGATATTATTAAGGATGTCAAACAGTCAATGTTTGTGGAACCATTTTCTTTTTCACAAAACGAAAATATTCCTAGAAAATGTTAAAAATTTTTTAATATACATGTTTATTTTAATTTTTTAAGGTAGTATGGGTCGTCAACAGACCATCTTTTTTTTCAAAATTTTAAATAGCGTACAAAATTTAAACACACATTACCATAATTTATCATAACTGATTTCATAACAACTAATAATACATGAAATTCTAGTACAAGAAAAAAAAAAAGTATTTGGACCATTAATTTTATTAGTTATTGTAGTTATAATTCCTATATTATCGACATATTATACTCTAGAAATCATCTGTATCATAATGAAAATAATAGATTTGGCAACGTTACAACGGTTTAAAGCGCAGAGTTATGGTTCTTTAAGGTTTTCGGAGTCGAATATCTATTTTTTTTAAACAAATTTGTGACATATTAAGTTATCATACTCATATTATTTATCGTTAATATTTTTTGATAATGATCGATACAGTGCAACCTCGATATAACGAATCTGAAGGGAACCAGTAAATATTCGTTATATCAAGTAATTCGTTGAACTGAGGTTCGTTATGTTGAGGTTAGATTGGTCTAAAATTCGTTATAAAGAGGTAAAAGAATAGTTTTATTCACCTCAATATGTATTACGTACTTATACTAATAAATGATAACACATTTTTATCAAATTACTACATATGTATATGTATTTGCTATGTATTTATACTATTTCTTGATAGTTGAAAATTCGTTATATAGAGGTTGTACGCAAAGAATATTCGTAATGTAGAGGTATATTTTATATTGACTCTTATGGACAATTCAAGGGGATTACGAAAAATTCGTTAAATCGAGGAAATCGTTATATTGAGGTTCGTTATATTAAGGTTGCACTGTAATAAGTATTTTTTTTTATACATATAAATTCTTTAAGCTTTAAGCTATTTTTTGGTGCATTATTATGTGAACACAGTTTTTTTGGAAATATGAGAATTTTGGTCTTGTATAAAGAATAACGCACGATATCTTATTGAGTCAATGTAAAAACTACAATTTTTAATTTTCTTTATTTCATTAAAAAAAGTCGATAAGGCATCCTCAAACTTGAATAAAACATTTTTTAGATGCTTTAATAAAAGGCTGACTGTTCTGTTTATTTTTATATTTTACCCATACTACCTTAAAAATTAAATAAATACTTTGAACACTTGAAACAATCCACAGAATAAAATATAAAATGTAAATTACAGACAGTATTAATGCTAATTACACCTTTACACTACAGTTGCCACTTAAGCATTGTTCAGAACTGTTATACAAGCAAATACTGTTCATAAACTTTGTTTACAAATAAAATTGTTTATGGATTGGAATATCTTTTTAGCAACAAACATAACGTAATATAGATCATATGACATACGGTTTAAGGAAGGAATATGTTATTAAATTTATTTGTTTTTATTCATATTTTCCCCAAAAATATAGACTTATACACGATATTGAATATCAACTAAATAAAACTTATTAAATTTCGACTTTTTCCTTAATTTCTCATATCAATTTTGTATTATATAAATACGTATTTCGACCATGTTATCTTTATCTTTATAGTCTGAATCGAAATTTAATTCGAAATATCTTTCAGAGTTTTCATTTATTATCTTAGGTAATAAAAATAAAGCTTATTAATAGCAATTATATCATTTCTTCATTTACTTTGGAACGATTATTTTTCATTTGATTACTCTCAAACGTTGATAATTTATTACGTATAGTCTGTAGTTTAACACTTAATACATCAAAATATATACAGTGGTGCATCGTTCTCACAGAGTGTCCAATGATACCTTATATACTTTTTATACCCTATAATATACTAAATATATTTAATATATATGAAATATATATATTCAATTTAGTAGTAGCGTGTTTGTAACGCTTATTTAGTAGTTTTTGGTCATTTTTAAGATTTTGTGATGACGTAGGACGGGCGGATAGAGAAAAAAATATGAACTATATATAAATATTTATATATATATATATACAATGAGCAGACTAGCAACTGGCAAAAATGAATTCAGGAGACATGAAAACATCAAGATCCTCGACAAAATCTAACTCTACCTTTTCCATGGTGGCAAATCTTAAATATTTATTTTCTTTAAAACGTTGATGCTGCGCGTGCTTTCTGCCAAAGCACCAATCAAAAACAGATACTAATAAATGGTCACTGTTTCTAAAGTTCTTTTGAAGATTTCGTGTAAAGATCCTTGCGAATAAATGGCTACATACACTTATTTTTAACCCCCAAACCAAAAAAGGGGTGTTATAAGTTTTCTGTCTGTGGCATCGTAGCGCCCAAACGGATGAACCGATTTGAATTTGTTTTTGTTTTTTTTGAAAGGTAATTTTAAGCTTAGGGTTCCGTACCCGAAACAACTATAAAAAAGGCAATGATCCTCAAAATCAGTTCAGTATGGAGAAGGCTGTAAGGAAACATTTAATTTAATGAAGAGTGTTTTTAGATACGTTTCAAGTGCGAGTTTAGAGTTCCGTACCCGAAAACTTTGTCGGGGGTTTTTTAAATTTTGTAAACTTCACTTGTTTTTAGGTAAAAATGCTAACATTGATAGCTATTAATTGATAAACTAATTGTTAAAGTTTTGGTATCGTTATCACTTGTCATGGTTAAAGGTATGTACCTTCCGGTATGGATGAAAATATAATATTTCTATCTATGATTTGTTATTAATAAAGAAAGAAAATAATAGTAACGGAAGTTACTATTTTATTATATTTCCGTTTCATTTCTTTATGTTCAGCAAAGGGCCAAGATATGGGAAGATAATTCACCTTCACCCAACTGTGATAAAAATTATGTCGATATATGCTTAGAAGTAGTAGTTGGAAAACTGCACAAAGCCTCCACGAACATACTTAGGTTAGGTTAGGTTAAACTGGCTGTACACGAAGGACACACTTAGGCTATAGAGCCCATTGTGATACTATATATCTGTTTTACCACCTTTCCGCTGATAATTTCATTTATAAGCTCCTTAATTTCAGAGGCTGAGTGCACCTCCTTCATGCATATACCATGCACTACACCAGCTCATCATAACTATTAATTAAATTAATTTTGTTACGACGGCGGGAATCGAACCCGCTATCCTAAGCATACCGCGGACGGAATTGGTTACGCCTTAACCAATTGAGCTAATAAGATGACGAACATACTTATAGCTCCACAAATCATTTACTTCCCTCTTTCTTCCCGTGTCTCAGTCAGTGTAACTATTCAAGTTAAAAAAGGCCATCCGGTAGAAATACTGCCAATATGTATAAATACAATATTTTTTAGTATTTATGATTTATTGTTTTTATTGTTTATAAATATAAAACTTTTAAAAATAAGTATTGATCATACATTTTGAATGATGTTTACAATAAATACTTTTTATAAAGTTATACATATGAACATTGAATTATTTTTATGTATGTAACAAATTTTTTTTTTTCATAGGCTTTCGTACACAATATATGAGGAGGCTGTTTCTTTAGAGCAGTCATGGGCAAATATGTCTCAGAGAAGTCTCTCGGACTCCTAACTTAAAATACTAGTAAGACAGTGATAAACCAAAATACGAGTAAGATAGAGAGACAACATTTTTTTTTCTACCTATCTCATTACTATAAGAGAAACTGAGATAGGTATAAGAGTCGTATACCCGTCTCGCTTCCTCCTCTATGAGCCATGTGGACTTGAATAAAGAGACACACAATAAAGTTTATAACACACAATAAAGTTATAAAAATGGTGACTTTGACTTAAGATAACTCGCCCATGCCTGCTTTAGATATGCAAATATTGACAAAGATTTTTTACTCTAAATTTGGAGAAACATAGTAACTATAAATGTGAAAATAATTTAATTTATTTTATCGGTAGTAAATAGAGAGCATTCATAAAGAGATTACCTAATATTTAAATCGTAACATATTATGCTATGACTAGATCGAGCCGTGCGGAATTTCGCTCCCGTAGGTACCGTAATCGTGGCTAAAAACAACAAACAATAAATTTCGCAGAAAAGTGGTGAAAAAAATCAAAAGTTCTTAAATTAATATTAGGAGAACTTGTATTAAAAATAGTAATTATATGTCTAGAGTATTAGGAGAGCATCTGTAAAAACTAATATGTTTGTCTAATAATGTTTTGAGTATTATATGCCAAGAGTATTATGAGAGCATCTGTAAAATCTAACATGTTTATCTAATAAACTTATTATTTAAAATTATGATATTTTTTCGTTCAAGTTATTTGTCTAGCGTGTTTTTCCCTAAGCGGTACATTTTTAGACCGTGAGTATAGTTTTCGTCAAACCTAGACATAATAAGCTTGAAAATGAGAGATGAATCATGGAATTTTGATAAAGGAATAAGGAAGATAAGGGTAGGACAGAAAAAAAATTGCTAGAGTAATAATATATAAGATTAGAAAATCAGAATCAAGAAAAGGAACCAAGGAAAACATTTTTTTGATGGCTACGATGGACAACTGAATAAAAAAATACCACCACCCTAAATATTCCGTTCCCGGTGGACTGGCCTTCTACTCTTAGTCTCCTTGGACACCATACAGGCTTTCGTTATCAGTACCAATATGGTATAGACATTTAGGTTTAAATCCCTTAAAGTCAATAAATCAACACTTTAATGGGAAACTTCGATTTTAAAAATAATGCGTGGCGTGTTTTATCCTTCACCTTCATTTCCCCCACTTTAAGACCCCCTCCTCTATCCATAATACTCAATATAGAGAATGCTTATTTTAAATACAAATTCACTTCATGCTTCTGGAAGTTTCCCGAATATTTTCAATTTTCCAGATTATGGAACCGTCTATACAATTATATAATTTTCCAAAACATTCGGGACCGTTCTCTCGAGCTTTTGGGATGATTCTATGATATTCAGACATATTCTAGCATTCAAGATGTAACGTTCTGACCAGGAGTCGAAACTGAATTAATATCTGCTGTATGATTTTCCCTCGGAAGAGGGTTGAAGGAGCGGGCCAAGGTAGGCCACGGACTGGCTTGACTATGCGGCTAAAGACGCCGCTTCGTCACATAATGGTTAAGATGTCTAGATTAATCCACGCTGATAAAATTGTGTTGTTACCAGCCGATGTAAATTACGTTAATTCCGTTTACATATTTTTTACTAGCGATGAAGAAAATTAGACTTGATCTTGGTCCAACAAAAAATGTAGACGTGTAGTAATAGGTATAGCCTGACAAAAGAGTTGTTTTCCAGTGCTAGATGCTTTTATATTTAAGTTAATTGCTTTTAAAGTGTTTCCAGATATTCAACACTTTGAGAAATTAATAATTTTTAGAGAAAATGACGGTTTGAGGTCGTTACATGATAAAACAATTAGCATTAGATGATATGTTGGGTTATTTAACTTGTAGGGGTTATTGTTGGACTACATGCAAAGATCCCAAAACGAAACTTGCGGTTTTCTCGAAGGTGCAAACACAAGATGTCCTCCCGATACATAAAAAAATCGTTGAGTAAGTAACATCCTTGAGATATCTACGGGCAATAGTGTGTAATAGTTGCGATTCGACGAAAAAGGAACAATTATCAAGAATTTAACAGGCCAGGAGGACGTTATCGACATGAAAAACTTTTTTATTAAGCGTGTACTAGACTTAGGTCTTAGAATTCTAATGCTACCCTGCTTTGTATTCTCCATCCACCATTACGACTGCGAAAACTGGATCGTCAACTCCTCGCTAGAAAAACGCATTGAAGCTTTCGAAATGTATCTATATCTGGATCGAAAGAGTAAGAAACACCGAAGTTCTCAATATAATGCAGAAAAACAAGGAGATGATGCTAACAATCAAAGAGCGCAAACTAAGGTATATTGGACATATATTGAGAGGAGATGTATATGAAATACTTCGGTTGATCGTCAAGGAAAAGATTCAGGGGAAAAGGTCAATAGGGAGAAGGCAGAATTCTTGGCTGAAGGATCTACGCCGATGGCTCAGTAAAACATCATCCGAAATCTTCAGAGTAGCTGTGTCACGAGTAACTATTGCCAGTTGGATCGTCAACCTTCGAAGGGAGACAAGTAGCATTTGGGATATCGTTTATATAATACCAAAAAAAGCGGGGGCCAAGGAGAGAACCTTATGGTATACCCTCCTTGACAGATATTGATTAAATTTAATTTGACGGAGGTGAATCTGGGATTCTGTTTGATAAATAAGGCATGAAGCATCTCAAGAGTTAGATGGGTATGTCATATTTGTGAAACGCCAATGCTTTTATTAAAAATCTGAACTTTTTTTTATATATGTCAATCCAAACAATAATATTTGTAATTTATTTGTTTATTAAAAATGAATATATTGTGGAATTGCATGTTTTGAGGTTTTACATCTGTTGTCTCTATAAAGTCTTAATACTACTAAATATATATAATATATATGCATACCTTCCGGCAAATCCTACATTGTTTGGTCTTCAATCAGAGTTAGTGTCATCGGCAAACATCACCTTTAAAGTCAACTAGACCACATAAACAAAATATATTTTAACAAATTGAATATATCTATATATAATTAAATATATAACAATAAAAATTGAAAGGAGTTAAAAATATCGCTTTTGGTGCATCGTAGTGCTACGTACCCCACAAATATATACATCTATCACCTTCTTAGTGTTAAAGCTGCTACATAAATAATATAATGTCAAATATATTATAAATAAATTATTCAAGAAATGATCTGGTTTAAATTGTAATAATTCTTGTACACATTATTCAAAAAGTTTTCTCAAAATGTTTTTAAGTGCAAAAAAAGTTAAAAATAAAGGTGTTTCTTTTATATGTTTGATCTAGATTAAAATTTAATACACATAAAGTGATTACTTAGAATCTTTAACTTATTTCTATTAAGCAGTATAATTATAATTTTTGAATCTCAAATAAAAACATGTGAAGATAGAGTTCTATCAAAACTAAGTGGCACCGAGCAAGAGAGAGTGTATGATGTATATGTATGTGCACTCGTATCTATACTCTCTCTTGTTCAGTGCCACTTAGTTTTGATAGAACTCTAACAACTAGCCCAATAAATTAGTGAAATAGCTTGTATATGCTTTGACATGAATGCTTAAACTACACTAAGCAAACAACGCTTTTTAAAAAAAAATACACAGTCATTGCAGGCATGTAACTTTGTTATACTAGGCCCTTTTGAGCTCTGCCAGGGTTTATTTTAAAAATATATAAGTGAACTGGAACAATTTGTTCACAAGTGATATTCTAATTAGAGTAGCTTTTTTCATAAATAGAGCATCACACGTCTGTTAGGATTACCATGCTAATAAATAAATAAATATTTTCCCCTGAAATTTGAGTATATTGTGTATCTTCAGTTCTTAAAATGAGTCCTGGTACAGGATCAAGGAAAACAAAGTTGCATGCCTGTAAATGTTGTGTTAAATAGGGGAGCAACGTGCGTTCTGTGTAAATTATTTTTTAATCAAATAATGATTTTTTTAATAATGATTTTGTTCGAATTTTCAATTAATTCAATCAAATTAAACATTGGACCTTGCATCAAATCAGGTATTTTTGTTGTTGTTTTTTTTTTTTTTTTATATGTTGTTCTGTGTAAAGGCATTAAGTCCAAGTTTTCGATCTCGGGAAACGACCGGATAATGCCAAAAAATTAGAAAAATCTCGAAAATTTTTACCTTATTTCAAGTTTTGTCAATTGTAATTCGGAAGGACTGGTTTTTCAACATAAACTATAATACTTTTTTTTGCAACAAATGGAGATCAATTGTTATTATTACATATAATTGAGATTTTCTTATTCAATTTTTAATTATAATATTAAAAAAATTATACACCGTGTTCTGTTATTGACTGCAGAAACTCGGCTTGCCCAAATAAGCTCATCAAGAGCAACAAAAAAACTATTTTCCAAAATTGATTTATTTGTTCATTCACTGACTATCATTCGATAACCAGTAGCCAATAATAATCAGTAGATATTAGTAAATTTCACCTAATAATGGAAGGGATTTTAAAAAAGTATAAAATTATTTAATTGATTTGAATTGGTCAAATCCCACTTTTTATATTTTTGTTATATTTGTGCGAGAAAACATTAGATTATTAGTAAATAAACAAATTACGACACAATGGGCGTGGTTTGTTTGTTTACGTCCAATGATACAATGTTAACTCAGAATTGTTATTGTTTTCTCCCAAAAATATAATAAAATATAAAAAGTGAGATATTTTGACCAGATCCAATTAAATCATTATTTATTTTTTTTAAAATCCCTTCCATTATTAAGTGAAATATAGTAATATCTACTGATTATCATTGGCTACTGACTATCAAATAATAGTCAGTGAATGAACAAATTTATCAATTTTTGAAATATTCGTATCTCCCAAATTAGGCCTCAGATCCAAATTTGGAAGAGTTTTTTTGTTGCTCTTGATGAGCTTATTTTGGTAAGCCGAGTTTCTTCAGTCAATAACTTCCATAAATTAATGCTCACTGAAATTTATAGAATCTACGAGAGTTCAAATATATTTGATTTTATGCATAAAATACATCAAATATACTTTTGCACTATTTTTTTTATTCACAAAGTTGGTTTAGCAGCCATTAACCTAGTGTTATACGAGGTATAAGACGAGGCGAGATTTTGATATCTCCTCGCCTCGTCTCGCCTCGAATCCACCTCGACCGAGGTACAATTTTCAATACCCTCGCCTGGTCTCACTTCGGCCAAGGTAGAATATTGACTAGCCTTGCCTAGTTAGTAAAATTTTTATTAACTTTGACTTATTTTGTCGGAATAAAAGTTACTTTTTCTCTAATTCTCTAAATTTTTATGACCCGTCGAATGAAAACAATAAATTCAAAAAAGGGCTCTCTTTTTGTCTCTTTGTTTCTCTGTTTCTCTCCCTGTTTCTTTTATAAAATCTTAATACTAAAATGATATTATCTTTTGTTTGAAAATAAAACAACAATTCTAATTTCCATTTCTGTAAATATTTTTCATTATATAATATTTTTCATTATATATGATAATATTGTAATAATTAAATTATATTATAAAATTATAAAAACAAAAAATAATTTATATAATGAGATTTGAAAAAACTTTGTCATGAGTATTTATTAATTTTTGTATCATTTACCATTTATTTAGTATTTTCTATTTAATTTTTAATAAATAAATATCCTTCCTGAAATAATAAATGCAATTTGGAGAGAAGGGTTCGCTTCGACCGAGGCGAGGTTTTTGGGACAATTAACCTCGCTTTGTCTCGGTTTTAGGAACAATATACCTCACTTGGCTTATTAACGAGGATTAAAGTTTTGAAACCTCACCTCGTCTCGTTCCTCGGCTACGAGGCGCGAGGCTACCTCGTAGCTTGGGTGAAACACTACATTAACCAAAAAAAGATAAATATAAACATTACGAATATTATATTTTTAAAATATAAAAGTAGTTGAATATCAAATTAATTATCATGATACGTTGTCAAATATTAAATTGATACCAATTAGTTCATTATAATTATTATGTTCGCATGCAATCGTTTTATTTTAAAATTTTAATTTTAAATTGAGTTACAAGTTATTTAAAAATGCGTGTTTTAATTATTCTTTTTAGAACAAAATTGTACGCTTAAATTTGATAATTTATTCGAAAAAAGATGACACCAAAAATTAATTTATTGAAATTCAGCCTAATTAATTTCAACTAGATGAATCTTGATGATTTTTATGAAGGACACAGAACTTGAGAGACTAGTGATGAGCAAAACCAAGACCATAAATCTTAGTGTTTAACATTTTATATTGGGTCTTGTTTACTTAGACTCGCTGCCAAAAATATTGAATCATCTAGGCTCCTCGTAATTTTATTAAAAAATTTAAAAGGTTTCAATGGGAGGGATTTTTTGAAATTTTTATTTTTAAATTTAATAGTTCAAATAATAATTTCACAGAAATTAAAAAAGTTCTAATCACTTTCACAAACCTCCAGAAGATCAATTTTTAGGATTCATTCAAAATCTGTCTCCTGTAAGATTTTTTGGAAACTGCGAAATGGTCTTATTATTTCTACCGTAAGTGTAATCAAGACTTACCTCTTTGGCAACACTAAGACTAATTTTGCTCATCAAAAAATGGCGCTAAATGAAAAACAAATTCAAAAATCTACCATAAAACATAAACGAAAACTTGAAGGAAAAATTGTCTTTCAACTTTTTCAACCAACAACTTTTTTGAGACATTTTTTCATATACCCAGTAGTTAGAAAGTAATGTCTTCGTATTTTTTGCTCTAAAAACATGATCATTAGAATAAAGATTTTAGTAAAGTTTGTGAGAAAAAGAGTTAAAGAGTTTATGAAAATAATCCTTTTTATGAAAGATCTCTCCATTATCAACAATTACGTCTATAAGAGCTTCTTTTCGTATTTTAAAAATCTACAAAATTTACATACTAAAAACCATTAAATTGAATTTAGAAAACCATTTATTTTGTTCATCATTTTTAATGACCAAAATAAAGTCAATTTATATTTGAATATTATACACTGTTAAAAATGTTTATGCTTATTTTGCAACTAAATAGAAATACATCAAAGCAAAATATTATTTATATTTTTATTTCGATTTATATTGACGATTTGTTGGTAGCAAAGGTAATTGCTAGCGAGATAGCAAGAAAAGGTGCTGTCATAAATATTTTTACTATACCTTTGAATTCTTCTTGAATTTTAATGAAATTTATGTTTTATGGTAAGTTAGTATAACCTTCGCAATAGGGAATAATCCGAGTCTCGTCTCCGTGAATTCCCGACCCCGTTGCCGTGATTCCATTCTTTATTAACCATGGTACGGTTAGGTTACATTAGCTGTCCACGAAGGACACATTAAGGCTATAGAGCCCATTGTGATACCATATATGTGTTTTACCACCTTTTCCCCTGATAATTTATTTATCAGCTCCTCAATTATTTTCAGAGACTGAGTGCACCTCCTTCACGCATGTACCCCTTAAGAACGAGTTCTTATCATCAAAACATTCAGATTGCTCGTCAAGAATTGACTAAATTGAGTTCTCATAGCAAAAGTTGGGCTGGTCTAAGCTAACGTCGCTATTGCTTTCTCTTTGCAATAGATATAATGTTTAAATGGACATGATGTTTAAAATTAAAACCCACTCGGACCATTTATAACTTGTAATACCGAAATTACGTTCTCACCTCGATTTTTTAGCTAGTTTCAATCACTAGTAGCTTGCAGTTCACTAAGGCTGTGATATTTAGTGAAAATGGGGTACGATAGCACTTCTAAAAATTTCTCATTGATATCTCTGTAACGTGAAATGAAGATCATTCTCAGTCAAGTCCCTATGGTATGGAGTCCAAATACTTCACATTAATCGGTAGTTGTATGTTTCTTTGGAGGGTACATAGACTGAGTCTAGGGATTTAGATGATATTCGGCATTACCATCACATTTTAGAGCATGTGTTTAGAGTTAATATTTATCACTTCCGCTTAATAATAAGATAATTAAAGAAAATAATTGTTTGACTGCTCAAAATTTAATTTCCTTGGATCTAGCTTTATTTAAATCATTATGTCTCAAATAAAATTTACTGGAAATAAGAATTTATTCAATGTAGTAAAAGACTTTCACACCAAGTCTGAAACATGCATATCTAACTCTGCGATACCTACAACAAGTAAAGCGCTTCCATCAATATCATTTAAAGCAATCTTAGAATTGTTATTTTCGGATGTGCGACATTATTTTTTAGATTTAAAATTTGTAACAGACTAATTAATTTAAGTTGCGAAGATCTCACATTGACGAGAGGCCGTTAGACTAGCATAAATAATACTTAAATAATACAGAATTTTAATCAAATAATAAATAAAATAAAAAATATTCTTGAAACAAGAATTTACTGATTTTTCTAACCAAGTAATTTACACTGTACTACGTTATTTCTAGCTCAAGTGTTACTTTGGCAATGAAGGTTCAAATAAAACTAACGATTTAATAAATAATCTAATAAATACATATAAAATGTTAATGTTAGTACGTGAAGACAGGGTTTTTTCTATGACCACCAACTCCAATCAACTTCCCGTTGGGGCGCTAAATACCACTTGGTCTCCCGGTGAAAGTAAGGGAGTTTGGTTGCGGTGGGTGGCAAAAATGGGGAAAAATATATATCTGTCTTTTTCAACTATAATCATGATCAACTTTAAACTGATCGCCGAGAGCTGTTAGCGCCTTCTCTAAACGACCAGTAGAACTATAAAGCCAGAATCGGGCACGAACTTTCTGGGCCTTCTTTCGAAATTTAAATATTTTAATTTCAACTAAGTTTAGTGTCTTTTCAAGGGTTTTATTGTTAAAAGTAAGTGATTTATATTAAAATATTCTGTCTGGATATAAATTTTATTAAACTAAACGATTTTCTAACAAGAAAAAGGATAATAGAAGCTATTAGAATAGAATTAAACCCTTATCTCGAACATTCTTTTAACCATAAGCCTCTAGAACAACCTCATGGTATAAAAGGAGGCTCTCTCGGCGACTTGAGTCAGTCTTTCTTGAGAAACCACAGAGTTTGGATTTAAAAAGAAGCGAAAGCAAGAATAAATGGAAAGCATATTAATCAAAGAGTGTTCTGATACTAGAAATTTCGAAATTCGACGATACATAAACCAAAATCCAGTGACTTTCCGTTAGCCTGATCGTGTTTACAGTCTAGTCGAGAGAAATTAAGAGTGAACAGTATCAATATCTAAGATAGAAATCTATAATATTTACGTTAAAAAATGGATCCTTAAATATTATTCATACCATTAAACATGATATATTTATTTTAACCCGAGCAACGCCGGGTTTGGCTGTTATAACTAAATAATTAATTACATTCTTGAATTTTTTGAATGATTAATTATCGTGATTGTTAATCTAAACAAATATATCTTTAGAATTCAAAATTAGGACAAAGTTAAAAGAGTTGAATCAAGATATAAAATTTTGTAACAATGTGTACTTTTTAAAATAATTACCTATACAAATCATTTTTATAATGTGTTTCATACTTACAGTATATATATGTTATTTTGTGGCTTTGCTTTTGTTCCTACTTTATCTATTCGAGTATTCGAATAGAAACAGTACCCCTAGTTTGTTTCTAGTACTCTTTGTGTAAAGACCATGACTAAAATTTTAGTCTAGATCTTAATAATTTTTTATTTCATTGTTTTTATATTTAAAATACAAACTCATCATAATAATTAAAAAATGTTTGTTCATGTAGAAGCTCTTTTTGGAAGTGAGTCATCTTCAAGTGAAGATGAAGAAGATCTTGTGCAGGTGCTCATCTCAACTAAAAGAATTCAAAAATCTTAATTCATGTGTTTTGATTGTGTGTGTTTTTGCTTACAGAGGCGTCGAGAAGAATGTGAGCGGAAAGCTCGCCGTGGTGAAATGGATCCACGGCTCGAGTATACCTTTCAATTATTAATTGATGCAACAGGACTTCCTAGACATGAGATTATGGATCATGTGTTTGAGGGAAATATGTTGGATGAAATCAATCAGCTATTTTTACCAAATATGAGGAAAAGATTAATATGGTTTTATCAAGAAGTTCCTGACGAAGATGAAGGTGAGAAACTTATTGTGTAAACAACGTCAAGAAAAATATTTTTTGACTTATCGTACCTTATGAGTTGACTGATTTTGATTCTATCCGGTAAATTAAATTATTCTGAACATATTCTGAACTAGCGCATTTACTTATTTAAAGGTTAAAAGCTGAATTTGTTGACGATTTTTTTTTGGCTTTAAGCTTATTCAAACGTGGGCGATGTAAAAACTTTCGAAAGTAGTTATTAAAATGTTATCAAACACAATTGATGAAAGATATTTGGAATAAAATTTCAAATCTACTCCAATTCGGTTACAATTTACCCCTTATCATTATCAATTAGTTAATTCGTTAATTGGAGCGCTATGAATCTCCTAGCGTGAACCAATCAGTATTTTATTTGACCAACTAGTGTTAAACAAGTGATTTTGTGTAAAAAAGTTCAATTCAACAAGTGAAAACAAACAGTTGACTGAATTAACTGTTGAAATACCATGTATAGACAATGTTGTTTACTCTGTCACAATAAACATACACACATGTCACATCTACATAACTGATATTCTCATATAATACATATTATATAATTAGTGTCCTAAAGTAAACAGTGATGTTTACGAAAAAATGTTTCAAACAAAAGTTGTTTATTTTTGAATAATATTCTTTTACTTTTATTTTGAATAATCACTAACGGTTAACAAGATGGGTCCTACGGACTCAAGACCCAGTTGACCTAAGTTGCTCTTTTACGAAGTCGATCTCACTTTTTATGTCTTAGGTACGTTATAAAAATTTCAGCTTAATATTTCTTTTCGTTTTGCGACAGACAGACAGACAATCGGAAATGGACTAATTAGGTGATTTTATGAACTCCTACACCAAAATTTTGTTCATAGCATCAATATTTTTAAGCGTTACAAACTTGGAACTAAAGTTAATATACCTTGATATATATACATGGTATAAAAATACATGATTATGAACAGCATAATATAAGTATCGGTTAGTATCAAAATTAGATATTTGTAATAGTTAATTGATGACTACAACAAAAATACCTATTACTCATCTAATATAGATGACTCACCCGGAGATAAAACGAAAACATTGCCATCAATAAGGGGACCTGGAGTACCTGGATCATCTGGAATACAAGCAGTAACATCACCAACTACTTCGGGAGCGGTGTCATCAACACCCCCTGGTGTGGCTTTATCAGCAACACCAGAGGAAGATACAAACACAGCACATAAAAAGCTATTTTTAACTGATGGCTATGATACAGCACTAAATGGAATTTGTATTTATATGTTTCGTATTAATACATCTAAACAATTGCCAGAAGAAGGTTTTCAAAAAGATCTATACTGTGGTATATTGGATGCAGAGAAAATTGGTTTAGTCACGTGTATTGAACGTATTATGGAAGTGGTATTTATGGAAGCATTAGCATATCCAGCATTAGATGTTGACGATGATGACTGTTCATGTCCAATGATTAAAAATCAGTTATTACCTGGATTAAGATCATTTTGTAGTGCGTTAAAAGGTAAGTCTTTATTATTATAGGTAGAAAATTTCAGGAACAACTGTAACCCGATCATCTTAGGCAAAAAAAGTGGTCAATCTCGTAATTTAACGGAATAAGCTGAATTTTTATACAAACCTTTATTTTGATAGTACAAATGTTGTCTCAAAAGTCACATATGGTCACGTGTGCGCGTAGATATTCAAAGTCAACGGTAGCGAAAATCAGTTTTTCTGAATATGTCCTTTCTTTTTCCTTCAAACGTATTAACATTTATTATAAAAGTGCTAGAGGATAAAATTTTCTACAAATTTTGCCTGAAACTTTTTTTGTACGTTGAACCGTTTTTGAAATAGAGGGCGCAGAAGATGGAGCACTCAGCTTAACGTACTTCAGTGCTGGATCAATATTTATAAATATAAGGTATTCAATAATTATTTAAGTAGTATTTAATGAATAATTAAGGAAAAAAACTGCATAATAGACTGGGATTCAAGATTGACCATGTCTATTATAGGGTTTTTTTACTTACTGATTGAAGCTACTGGCAAATTTTCAACTGTCTATCTTTTATAGTTTTGGAGAAAAAGAATACCAAAGTTTTGTCCTAATTTGCGCCCTCACGGGTAAACAGTGATGTTTACGAAAAAATGTTTCAGGAAATAGTTTTTTTATTTTTTATGGGAACATTTTTTACATTTAAACTATTGTTCTATCCTTACAGACCCAAGACCCAATTGACCTATGTTGCTCATTTACGAAGTCAAACTCACTTTTTTCACCCTGAGCACGCTATTAAAATAAGCTTAATTAAAATATCTGTTTTCGTTTCTGAATTATCGTGTTGGCGAACGGAAAGATAAACGGAGGGGGACTAATTAAGTGATTTTATGAACATCTGTACCAAAATTGTGTTCGTATTTATCAATATTTTTACAGTTAAAAATACTTGGAACTAAAATTAGTATACCTTGATATATATGTCATATATATCAAGTATAAAAGTACAAAATATTTACCTATGATTTATTTTAACAAGAGTTTATATATACAGGGTCAATCAGGAAAATTAGTCAGGGCGTTTTTTTTAAAGGAGTAGCCTCATTGATTTATACAATATCAAAAGAGCTGAAACAATATTCTTATTTAATCTATTTAAATAAACACTTTTATATGATGGGAGATTATTTTATTTAATAAGCAATTAACTTATACAAACAAAAAAATATTCTCTATCACCTCTTTATTAGTTTTTTTAATACTAAATTTGTACAATGAGTTTATTGCTATAAATAAACAACAAAATGATAAACTTGTTTAAGGATGTATGAGCATGACAGCAATGTTTGATTTAAAGGCTCAAAATTTGTTTGTAGGTAGTCTTTTACTCAAAGAATATGTGGTTAAAATTTCAGCTTAGGTATCCGTGCAAATTTTTAAGAAAAAAGTCATTAAAAATCGATATAAAATACATTGGCTCTTATGGAGGAATCTCAAAAAACGACATATTTTGGAAGTTTTTGATAATTTTCATTTGGAATGAATGATTAAGGGTTGAAATTATTTTTATCTTATTTTCAACTTTGATGATGAATTTTGTTATAACTTCATGAATGTAGACGAAAAATAAGAATAAAATTTTTCGATATGTGTCTTGGTTTTCGAAATATCGAAAGCTAAATAATTAAACAAAATTTTCAATTTTCGATATTTTGAAAATTAAGCCAGATATCGAAAAATTTTATTCTTACTTTTCGTCTTATATCGTCAAGTAATAATATAAATTTATCATCAAAATTTTAAAATATCTATTTTTAAATTTGTGCCCCCACTACCATGCTCATACATCCTTAAGTATTAACTCCTACATTAAAAAGTGCCTATGACGTGCTTTGCCGAAGGACCCGGTATATAACTATGTACATAGTAAAATATGAATGTATAATGAAATATATATGTTTGTATTTTTTAAATAGAGGTTTACAAGAAATATAACTATTTACTGTAACATTTATGTGAACTGATTTTTTGTGATTAAAATAGAGTTGCACACATTGCGGGTTTAATCCAAAATAGGATGCCATGTCTCGAAATTGATTCTATGCAACATTGGTGATCAGATAATTTGTTGGTAAAAATTTACCAAGCGACAACATCCGAAAAATGTTTTTGCTTACTTTACAAATCAAGTGAACAACGTGAATCTTAAAATTTAGATTTTTATCATGAAAAAATACCAAACAATTTGATCTCCCTGTTTAATGCTTACCAAATACGTTAGTGTCAAGGATTCATATATTTCGCTTATATTACTCATCTATGTTACTCCAATTATTGGCTAGTAGATAATAGTTGTATCATCGGCGAAAAGATAAAGAAATATAAACTTAAAACAGTAGCGATTCCAAAACCGAACCTTGTGGTACTCCTCCGAAAACAGTAAAAAAAAAATTAAGCATTGTCATTTTTAAAGTTTCCTTGAATAACTGCTCATATTAATTAACTGTTTATTGTTCTGTTTTTGAGATAGTAATTTTTAAAACATTATGCCACATGCATCTAATTTCGTAAGATCTAATATCCATCTCATTTTGTAAGTAGAAAATTAATAGCGACACAATCAAATGCTTTGATTAAATCTAGGAAAACTTGATTAAACCATTGCTCGTGAATAATTCAGATGTTACGTAAATATACCCCAATTCAGAGGGGGTGGTTGAAAATTTTACACCTAAAGTGGAGGAACGTGGCCAAGGAAATTTGATTCAGCTTGTTTGAAACAATAATTCCTCTGCATTTTAAATACTTTGACTAAAACACATTTGCCACCATAAGAATTGTGTAAGAGCTTTAGGTACATTCAAAAAACTTCCTAATAATTTTTATTTATATCGCACGCACATTGATGTCAGGTTGCAATTAATGCACTTTTTTTTCAGTTTGTGAAGAAGTTTGCAAAGAAGAAAATGTCTTAGAAATTGAAGAAATAATTGTATCAAATTTAGATGGTGAACAATTACGCGAAGCTGCATTCACACCAGAAACAATTAAACGTTTAGAAGAGCGAGTAATGAATTGGGCAAAACGCATATCAGATTTATTACATGAAAGTGAACAACTACGACAAGAAAATCATTCTTCTGGGCCACAAGATGAGCTGGAATATTGGAAAAAACGTGCTGCGCAATTTTCACAATTAGTTAAACAATTGCAACATTTAGAAATACAACGTAGTTTATTATGCTTACATATATCTAGATCAAGAGTTTTCAAATATTGGAAAACATCTATTGATAAGAAAATTACTCTTTGTTATAATGAAGCCAAAGATAATGCTAAATATATTGAAGCAATGGAGAAATGTTGTCATTCATTATATTTAGATGAACCAGTAATGCAAAAATATTCTATCAGTTTTATCAGGGCCGTAACGAGGGTACATAGCGTCAGTGGCAAATATTAAGGTTTCGTCTTATATTTATCGAGATCGGCTCTAACGATTTTGATAAAAATTCGTATACAGATAGTATTTAAAATAATAAATTTAATAACAAATATAGCAAGTTAAGTCATACACCACAGTTTACTTTCGGCTTAGAGTGTTAGCTTTCATTTATTTTTTATATGTTTATAATTTTATTTTCTATAGTATGTTTTTCTACAAATTATGACATTTATAATATTGTAAATTAATAAGCGCATTTTACATGATTCTTTACTAACTTTTTGTTTTGGGACTCAATTTCGGTTGTGTCAGTGACGAGTGCCTCCTTTGCCACGCCCAAGTTACGAACCTGAGTGTTATTATTTTTAAAATTTTTAATTGTTTCTAAAATTTTTAGACAAACATGAAAGATTCAATTTTGGGTATGTTACAAACTGTTAGACTTATACATAGTGTGTCACAGTTCTACAATACATCTGAAAGAATATCCTCTTTAATGGTTAAAGTGAGTATGTATTCTTTTATATTAATGCACCGGAAACGCGTAACAATAAGTATGAACGAGGAGTGTTATTCTAATCAACTTTATTATTGTGATTTCTTATACAAGCAAATTAAAAAACAAATTTACCCCATTACAGTCATTCTGAGCAACTTTGAGCGATGCCTGGTCAAACATTTTCCATTCTTAAAGCCGAACAAAATATAATAAATGCATGTATCGAACAAAAAGTAAGCAGTTGATAGACAATAAAAGCATCGGATGGTCGCCATATTGAATTTTCATTACTGCCATATCTGCAAATCGCGTTTGGATGCGTTTGGTCTCTAGTGTGCCACATAGGAACACACAAGTATTCTTTTTCACAATATGTTGTCTGGAGGTCGCCAGATTGTAGGAACACAAACTTTCACAATATGGCGTCTAGTGGTCGCCATATTGAATTTTCATTACTGCCATATCTTCAGTAGGGGGGTAGATAATATTTGTTTGTGGGCGTATATTATTAAATTTATATTATATCCGCCAAAAAATATTATCTATTCCTTCTCTAAGTTTTTTTTTTCAATACTAAATCTATACAATGATCTTATTGACAAGAAAATGAGCTTGTATAAACATGAAATTTGTTTTTTACACATTGCAATGTAAAAAGATGATTAAAAATATAGTTGTATGTTATCTTATTAATCTTCCTTAAAAAAAAAAACGTCTTAGACTATGCTGAAAAACCCTGTATATGGTATAAAAAATAATTAAGGCATTGGGGTAAATTTGAAGTTTTACCGTTTACTATATTTAAATTAATAAATGTTGTTGTATAGATTACAAATCAAATGATCGAAACATGTAAACAATATATAACATCACGTGGCAAAGATACTATTTGGTCACAAGATCGAGATGTAGTACAAGAAAAAATATTACATTGTATCAATTTAAATCGAGTAAGTAACGAATATATATTTAAAAGACGCAATTAGTCTAAGTGTTGCCGTATTTATAAACATCAAAATACTAACCACCAAACTTTTGATAATTAAGTTGTAGAGAGAAAAAAGAAAGGGTCATGGCTAGGGATGCGATTTAACCCGTAAAATATATATTTAACTTAATTTACCAATAAACTAGAGGTAAATTAACCGGGCCATTCACCAATAAGCTTTTAATGCCATCTAGAATATCTACAACGTATTATCGGAGCTATTAAGCATAACGCGGGATATATAAATTATAAATATTAAATGAAATTTTGAATTCCTATTATTAAAAAAACGGTTTCGAAATCACGGGTGTAACACATCAACCGCGAATGCCTTTCGCGTGGTCCTTTTGCCCAGTCAATCTTCTTTGCCCGGTCAATATTGAATACGCGAAAGTCTTTTTTTTTTTCTTACAGCCAATCATTAATCGACGGAAACCGTTTTTTCTCCAGACATTTTGAAATCCATGACATGTTTCTTACAATATACTTTTTTTTCAAATCTCCCGAAACGATGTATTTTTTTGATCCGTGTTGCTTAAGAAAAAATATCTTGGATCTGCACAACGACCAAAAACACACGGTTGATATTTTGATGTTTATGACCACACCAACTCTCAGATTAAATAATAATAAAATTAAATAATTTAACAGGTGTACCGACGTACATATACGATTGTCAAATCTCAGCCTTTTATTCGTGGAGCAGAACCATTAAACTTCTCCGAAAACTACGTCTTTGGAAAATTTGATACATTCTGTAATCGTCTATCAAAAATTATTGCTATGTTCAAACTAGTTGATGATTACACAAAATTATTTGAAAAGCGTGTTGAAGGCCTCCTTCTAGGTGAAACATTGGAAGATGTTTTACAAATCTTTGATGAAACCAAAAAAGTTGTTACATCGAAACAATATGATTATTTGGATCAACGTAACACAGAATTTGATAAAGATTTTACAACGTTTACAAAACGTATCAATGAATTAAAAGATAAATTATGTGATTTAATTGAAGTGAATTTTTCTACGGTTTGGGAAACACCACAGGGATTACGCTTTTTACCTCGTTTTGAAAAAGTTAGTGAAAAAGTTCCACTAACTGATATGAATGATAAATATGATCGTGTTTTAAGGTAAATAGATCAATTACAGTGGAATCTGGTAACTGCGACCTCAAGGTACCCGAAAATTTGTCTCACTTATAGTGATATTCCATTTACCCAGTGTCTCAGATATCCACGTTTAGCATGTTTTCCTAAAAACTGTTCTTTAATCACAATTTTCTTTTATTCAGGTATTGCGATCACGAAACAGATCGTATATTGAAATTATTTAAAAAACAACGTGATAATCCACCACTAGCTAGAAATTATCCACCAATAGCTGGACGAATTAGATGGTGTCGATCATTACAGATACATTTAAAAGAATTAGTGGACAGTATAAGTTCCCATCCTGTTCTGAGTACAAAACCTGCAACGTCCGATATTTTAAAACGTTATGACGTAACGTCAGAGACATTAAAAAATTATGAGAATGAGATGTTAGCCATTTGGATGGATCAAAATGTTTGTGAAGCTGATGTATGGTTAACACAACCATTGTTAAAGCTAGATCAACAAACAGGATGTATACGTGTCAATTATTGTACTGGAATTGCGTTAGTTATACGTGAAGCTGATTGTTTGGCAAAATTGAATTTAGCAATGCCAATTGTTGCACGAACGTTATTAACAAAGCGTGAACATTTTGAAAAAATTAATAATTATTTACATGTAAATATATTGCCATTATTTATATTTTGAGATTTCAAAAAAGATGAAAATATTGAGTTTGCCAACAAAAATAATATGTTTTTATAGTTAAATAAAACAAGAAATTCACTTACCGTCGAAATTAACCACTCATCCCCCATTCACTTTGTTAATATTAGTCAAATCGCGAAGAAAAAGAAGCGTTTAGAAGTTTGAAATGTCTAATTTTAATATTTTGAAAGAACAAATGCTTTTCAGCATAGCGACCAAAAGCAATATTGGGTACAAAATTTATTTTGTATTGCCGTGCAGTCCGACACCAAATTAACAACGAGAAACATACATAATAAGAGTAATTACGATTAGCTAATTCATATTGATGATGACTACTTGGTAGTCGAAATACGTATTTTTAAAACACAAAAAACTTATCTAGGAAATTGGGGCAAAAATAGAAGTTTATTTCAAAATATCCTAGAGTTCTCATTTAATATGTTCGATAATATTTATAAAGTCCTATATACACTAAAATAAGTCCCATAAACACTAAAATCATGAACAAAATCAATCCTCACTACTCTAGTTACTGAGGTCAAATCCATCGTGGTTGGAGTTCAGCAATCATAATGCTAATTTTTGCTTTTTCGACCCTGATCACGCGATAGCCCGGCCGCCCTGCAAAGCCTTCTAAGCCCGTCATTACCGGGCGAGCCCGAGCAGGTGGCAACCCTAACTTTAATTGAAAATGAAATACATTATTTTCAATTTTATTTGAAATCCCTTATTTGTTATAATTATTGCAATTTTTTATTACAATAGCACAAAAATATAATTTAATTTTAGTACATGGTAAAAAGATTTTTAACAACTGTTAAATCGGTAAAATTAGAAGTACGTCCATTATTTTTACCTCATTTGTTACGCTTGTCTTCAATGTTAACACCTGCATTTCAATCCTTAAATTGGGCTGGAAGGAAATGGGAACCTTTTGTTGAAAAAACTATTGAGGCTATTAATAATTTTGAAATATTGGTAAGTACTTAAAGATGATACTTGGATTATAATTTTTTTTAACTAAATATTTGACATTTAAATTTGAATAAATAGATGAATCGTGTTCATGATGTCTACTCAAATCGAATACTCGAAGTTCTAGCAACAATGCAAGAAGTAACATTACATGCATTACCTGCAAATGGTGAACAATGGACTATTGAACAATTTATCGAACAATCTGAAGTCATAAGCCGTACATCAGCATCTACATTACACCGTAAAAGTTTAATGGTAGAAGAAGCAGTTGAAGAAATTTTACAATTAGTGAAAAATGCAGCAAAATATTTTGAAAGTGAACAACCTTCAGAGCTTGATGCATTGTTTCAACCAGATGCAAATCAAGATAGCAATAAATCAATGGATGTTGATAATAATCAGACGTCTAATCAAAATCAAGATTGGAGTCAAGTTTATCAATGTTTTGAACAACCACACATTTTAGGTGAGGAAATAATGGGCGTCGCCAAGAGAAGGGGAGCAGTTAGGGGCAGCTGCCCCCTCTAGAGATTCACAAAAATGGTTCAAAGCACCCATTTGCTTAAAAAAAGTAAAATTCTACTGAATTCAAAATTTCAGTTATCGGATGAGTTTAGTGAGAAATTAGAATCAGTCGGCCAATCTTAGGTGGACGGAAGAACGTGGTACTACAAGACAGATATCGTCTGAGTACAATCGTATGCGTACCGAAGATCACTTTTAAGGGCCTCTATTAGCAAAATTGTTTTGGATACTACAGGACAGTGGCTACGTGGCAGGCATGCTGAGCGCCTGGGCTGGACAGTGTACCATGACTACTGCACTTGTCACGAGGAGGTGGACTCGCTTGAGCCTCAAGTTCGTTGACGTCAAAGCACTCTTGTTGTTCCTAAACAGCTCCAAATGGTTCATGAAGTTGGCCGGGGATGGGCCAACTATCTTTTGTTATCACAACGGACTCTTTGGTCTAACTGTGCCCCATACCAGGAAAGCCACTCTAACCAAACCTAACCTAGCAATCAAGCTACCTACAAATTTTCAACTTACCATCAACGAAGTAACCGACTCTACCCACAAAAAAATTAGCTGGTTAGCCATCCGGCAACAACTGGTCACTAATTCGTTTTGTTTAATTTTTTCTAAATTTTAAATTTGTTCCTAATCTATTTTAGTAACTGGTGGTGCAGGTGTACCAAAAGCTATACGTGATTTAGTTCGAAATGCAGCAAATGAAATGCGACGCTACTACAGTCGTAAAGTTATTGATGTATTAATAAAAGTTACACGAAACTCTTTGGAGATCATACGTAAAAAATTTTTACCACCTGAATCTATGTCGGATGGTGGAGGAGGGATTGGTGGAAATGGCGATGGGAATACCGAGACTTCATCTGTATCATCGAGTGTAGTCGGAGATACATCGGATTCAAAAGAAAACAGCGAATACAATGAACCGTTATTTATTGTACATGCAATATTAAATATACCAAATATATGCTTAAAACCAAAATTAGACGAAGTGCAGGAAGCTTTAGTGATTGCTAGTAAACATATTACTGGAGTATCACGAGGCGTAGGTCAATGGACCGGGGCTAAAACTAAACAGGTATGTTTATCAATGATTTTTTGTTTTTTATACTATTATAACGTATAGAAAATGTCTAAGCAAAAGAAGAGATGATGTTTAAAACTGCCTTATTCATATTTTAAAGTGCTTCGGCCGTCACGTGACTAGTCAACTTGGCAATTTGTATGGCGTAAATGTAATCAAATGCTCTAAGAATATCGTAAACTAGGTAATTTGTGTGACGTAAATGTAATAAAATGCTCTAAGAATATGGTAAAAGCGTCAAAAACGAAAGTTTTTTTATATTTTCTTTTTGGAAAGCGCCGCAAGGCAATGTTTTTTTTTTCATAAACAGAATCTGTGATAAATTTTATTCATGATGAAAACTTGTTTGAAGAAGAATCACCGATTAATTTTTATACAATTAACACTATTGTGAGTTCTTCCATAAGATACTGTGTTAAAAATCCCAGTTTTAAAATGAAATAATTCAAAATTTTGTCCCACAAGAAGCCTCAAAACTGTGTTTATTGTGATCACATGTATATAATTTAATAAATGATAAAAAAGTAATCGTTTGTAATAAGTACTTGCTAAATCATCTCTTCTTATTAACCAAAGTTGTAACACAATGAATGTCAGTGGTCTTTAACATTAAGTTGTTATTAAGTTTTAAATTTTTGTGTTCTACAATAATTATAAAGTATAACTATTCAAGAAATATATAATAATAATTTTCACAAGCCATAAACATTTTCTGGGTCCGACAAAAGATATTTGTCTCAATCAACATATTTTCTATGGGAATTATTTTTTTATATGTATCTTCTACTGGGCGTTAAAAGTGACAAGGAAGGTGGATCATAATTCCTTTTTCCTTCCGACTGTTAAAGTTTCTGCAATAGTCCTACTATACTGCTTCAAGTATTCAGCATGTTTGCCTCTCAGCTTTTAACTTCTCAAAAAATCTCAAGAGTCAAAAACTCTTTAGAATGGCTCAAAATACAATTTGGGCAAAACACTCTTCTTGGGACACTCTTCGAGAAAAACATCTTCCACCAGCTCCTATAAAAATCTACCGGCACGGAGTTTTTTCCTGGGTTGGACTGATTTCTCGGTTTCGTTTCCTACATTATTTGGGGAGTAAAAATTTTGAAAAATTAGATTTTATCCCACTGACATTCATTTCTTATTTACTTAGTTCTAGAATAATTATTAAGTCCATGTTTGTTTATTTTTTGTAAATACAATACACAAAACTAATTTATTTAGAGTGGCTCTGTAATATTCACCAGTATACTGGCCAGTGCTAATGACGCCATAAACCGACGCCATACTGGCGAATCGTTCTGAAATATACTGGCCAGTGCGTGTAATTACGTCAATTACGAGTGAGTATTTTTTACAATATGGAGCCGACTTCTGACGACATGAGCACTGGCCAGTATACTGGTGAATATTACGGAACACCCTTAAGTTCTACAAATAAAATATGAATGAATGTTAATCCCACACATTGTCATGTACTTACTTTTATTGCTGATCACATATAAATGCAATTAAAAAAAAAAAAAATTGTGTTCGTCCACTAAGTTCAGCATTCAACCTCTTGTTTAAATTGTTTAACAGCATGTAAGTTATGAACGGTTATGAACTAGGAATGTTTTTTAATTCATGTAATTTGATTCGCACTATATTTAAATCTAAAACAAATATTTTTAAAACACGATGGTAATGTGAATTTAAAAGGTAGATTTCGAAGTTGAAGTAGAGTAAAAATCAATAAATAATATATACAACTGATATTGACATGAAATTGACGTTAGAAATTTAACTCGTGATATAACTTCTTTTTCAACAAAAACAACTAAACTTTATTTATTAAAAATAATTACAGAAACTTAACAAAATAAAATAAAATATGTAGAAAAGGTTTATTTTATGTTGGGTCTTACAAACAAAGAGAGTAAATAATAATACATATATACATGTAATAATATTTATTCTCTTTGCTTGTAAGGTCCAACATAAAATAAACCAACTCTACATCATGTTTTCTGTCAAATGTTATTAGCACATTGTGCTTTCATCCTTATATTATTCTTTTTTTGCTTATGCTTTAGAAAATTAAGGATATATTGATGTTTTCGGCATATCAAAACACAACACGCGTTGTGTTGAAGAATATTCCCGATTGCGAATTGTGTATTATAAAGTATTACAAAATTTGAACATTAGTATAAATCGGGAATATTCGTCAACACAATGTGTGTTATGTTTTGATCTGTCGAAAACATTATAAGTATTGCATTATTTCAATTGGAATGTGTTTATGGGATAAGGTTTGGTTTGTTTTACAAGAAAAAATGGAGGGAAAACCTGTTTTACTTATTGTGGATTACTTTATTTTATTGCGAATATTGAAAAAAATTATAACACTCTTTCTACCTATAAAGCTAATCACGCTAATCGCGTTAAATCAGTTTTCGAAATCTACCTAAAATTTACCATTGATTAATAATATTAAATTGATTAGTTTTACCATCCTTTACCTTCAAAAGCGATTATTACAAAGAATTATAAAAAGAGTTTAAGGTTTTTGAGCAAAAAAGTCCAAAACTTCAAAGTACTAGTTTTCTAATGAGCCTGATAAGATTTTAGATAACGTCTTTTTTTTTTTTTAAATGGCGGCCAGGTGAAAAAACACCTAAAATACGAAAAAATTTTATTTTTTTTTCATGTTTTAAAAACGAAAATTAGGGGAGTTATACAAGTTTTTACAAAACAATATGCCAGGGCTTAAAAAGAGGCAGTGTAAGTTTGCGAATGATATAAAAAAATTTTTAGTGCTATGATTATTTCAAAAGATGGAAGATTTTAAACCCAGAAGTGTCAATTTTGCTCGGGAAGTCAATATCTTGGTCCAAGCCCGTACGGGATTTTGTTTATATACTCATTTTCAAGAAAAATATACAAGCTTTCCAGTGCTTTAAACAAATTTTTTGTAAAATGATTTAAAAAATTTTGGTACGCTTTTAAACTTTACATAAAATTTGGAGAAAACATTTCTCACCCTTTCAACCCTCCGTGCAAAGCGACAATGGGTGCAAAATTTTTTACCAGTAGATGCCAAAACTAGATTGTACAAGTTTTCAATTGAGCTATTGAAGTTCTGAATTCGATGATTTTTCGCAGAGATACAGCTGTTTGAAATTTAGATAAAATTTTGTGTAAAAATTTTGTTCTCTTAATAAATTGGAGCAGTTTATTTAACAAATGACAACTACCCGTGTTTAACCTTCACCATCTAACAATTACATGTTTCTTAGTACCTATATGTACTTGCGGCATATTGGACGACTTTATTCTCTCGATTATTCTATCAACCACCATAAAAGCTAAAAATAGGAATAATTATTAAGAACAAACTTGGTTAATTCACTTTGACCAATATATTAGCCTTTGCCCAGACATGGGCAAAACATTCTAAACTTTCGCTTCATTCATTAGACTGGTTGTGGCTTGGGTAATGATTGGTAAATCAAAACTGGGAGAGGCTTGGGAAAAAACTGGTAAACCAAGTCTTTATTAGTTTTAGTTGGAGCTTAGCCAGCAGTTGAAATTCTAATGCTATATTGGATTGTTCAATGGTGGTAAATCTTGATCCGGACACCAGTCTTGTGATTCCCAATTTGTTTGCCATAATGGAAACATTTTAAAAATCATATGGCTTGTTGATTTTGATTCCTAGTCAAAAGTTTATAAATGAAATTGTAGCTTCTGACTACTGAACAGCAAACAGAGGGAAATACTTTTTACCTCGTAAAGCTATAGGTATCTGCTGATATATTCTAAAATTGTATAGTTTGTTATTTTTTTGAAATCAAATATTCTTTTGCTTGTTTTCTTCGCTTTGATTTTAAATCCCGGGCTTGGAAAACTATGCAAATAATAGTACCTCTTAAAAAAAAAAAAAAAAAAAAAACTGGGATGGTAAAGTTAATTAATTACTACAAGATATAATCAAAAATTTTCCTAAAAATGATATTCACAAAATGAATTTTTATGTTTAATTCCTGAACCGAATCCTGTTATTCCTCGTAAATCCAAAACACACATGTGTACATATCACCCCAAATTAAATAACTACATTTTTGGGAATTTTAAATATTTTTTGCACAATTGCAACTTTGATTAAAACAATTTTAATCAACCGGCTTGTGTTTATTTTTTGAACGGATATTTTTTTTTATTCTTGATTTTTTGAATGATTTTTTTGTTAAACATCTATGAAATCGTTCGAGTTAATTCCTTATATCCTTGTCACATTGCTATCCCTGATTGTAATCCCTAATTCATATCATATGCATGCGGAATGAACTGACTGCAATCTGAATCAAATAAAAACCTGCATGTGGAATGCAACACGTACAGCGTCCAACTTGGAAGAAACTTGCTGGACGCAAATCTCAAGCAATATTAGAAGTTGTCTCTCGACTGGAGCAGGCTAGTGAAAATGTTGGCGGCGTTCAAGGCGGCGGCCATCATCATCACCGTGTTCATCAACAAAACTCTCAACAAATACCACGTGAAGGAATTCGTGTGTTTCGTAAACGCTTTTATCGTATGGCAGATGACAAAGAACCAGAATTTCCATTCCAACAACGTAATTTTTATAATCAAATTATGGAGAATAAGGAAATTTTAAAGTCAGTTACATTAATTACAACATGTACTGATAATATTAAAAAAGTAATTAATTATCTATATATATTTAAAGCACATTCAACAATTACGTTTAACAATTATACCTCCGAGAAAGATTGAACTATGTAGTTATAGTAATTACAAAAATTGTTGGCCCTTGGCGCAGGATATGGCGGAAAAATGAAATTGAGTGGGGCTAGGGGTTTGTTTAATATTCAATAATAATTAATGCATCATACTTAAATGCATCATAATAATCTCTAAAATAAAAATTTTTTACGCAAAGGATGTACTCTGAGTTTTATTCCTTTATAGAGATAATAATTTCTAAGCAATTTGTAGAGAAAGTAACGCTGTTGATGTTAACAAATGTAGCCAATGGATTGAAGACATGCCAGTTCTTCTGCGAAATTATTCTGCATATTTTTTACGCAGACGAAGCGGGTTTATTTCATAAGTGTCTACCCAATAAAACTTTCACTTTCAAAGGTGAGTTCTGTCATGGCGGAAAACTTAATAAAGAACACGTTACAGTACTACTAAATGCTTACATGTCAGGGACTGAAAAGCTGCTTATTCTATTAATCAGAAAATCTAAAACTTCAAGATGTTTGAAAGGTTTTAAAACATTGCATGTGAATTACCAAAATAATAAAAAATCATGGATGCCATTTTTTGATTCGTAATTAAGATTAAAACTCATTACTTTATACATTATTTTATTTCATAATCGCACCTCTATAACTGAAATAACCTGTATTCTGGCCTCTATTAATAGAACCCTCTGTAAATGACACAGATATTTATTTATACCTGATAACTAAGACACTGGTTAAGTGAAAATATCTTTAAGTAAGGCAAATTTGCATTTCAATTGATGTCTCACTTAACTAGGCTCCACTGTATTGGTAAAAATCATGTTGCCAAATACGCCAAAAATTGCAATTTTGTCGATATGAAAAACAGTTTAAAAAGACTTAACGCAATTGTTGAATGTTCCCTAATAAAAATGCATAAAAAAGGAATTACAAAGTTCTTGGGCACTCGAAATTTATTTAAGTTTAAAAGTAAAAACCAAAACAATTCAGAAAAGAGAAGGAACATTGTTTTGTCCTGAGTCTATTCAAGAAATTTGTATACAATTTCTAAAACAACCAGTTTAATTTATTTAGTAATAATAATTTTTACATTTTTATTAGGATATAAATGATTTTATGAATCGTTTCAAACCATATTCATTTTTATGGCGTAATGAGAAAAATAAACGCGAAATGTTGGCAGCTGGTTTAGCTGATTTTGATCGTTGGTTACGAAGACATAGTGAACTTGAAGCACGTTTAGAAACTGAACCACAAACAATTGGATTTTATAACAGTTTAAAAGTATCTGCAGATAAATTAAAAAGTGCATTATTACTTGAAATTAAAAATTCCACGCAAAGGTTAGTTTTAAATGTTATATGTTTATAATAATTGACACAATTTTAAACAATCTAAGAACAATGTGTCGCATTTAAGATGAAGACACCCTCATATTTTCCTTATTTAACTCATTAATTTTTATTTCTTGTTTGCAATGTAAAAGCAATGTCAAATCCAAATTTTCGATATCGGGAAACAGCCGGATGCCGAAAAATAAGAAAAACCTCGAAAATTTTGATCTTATTTCAACCGATTTTGACCCAAAAAGACTGATTTTTCATCAAAAACTGTAATATTTCTTTCTAAAGAAGGCTTAATTTGCAACAATTTGAGATCAAGCCGGTTCTTATAGGAACAAAAATTTCGAAGATACTGCTTTTCAAAGTTTGTCTATTTTTTCAAGTTATACGATTTTTCGTCAAATTTTCTTCTTGTAAACCGTTAGAGATAGAACAAAAGTGTAAATGTAAAAAATGTTTCTCATAAAAAAATAAACAACTTTTGGGTGACTCGTGAAGGCGCAAATTAGGACTAAATTTTACATTTAAACTTTTGTTCTATTTGTAACGGCTTACAAGACGGATATTTTTTCATTTCATTGAAGCTGAAAAAAATTCCATTTTAAAATTGGCATATCTCGGTCAATTTTGAAGCTAGTAAGTCAAAAATAAAACAAAAATGTGCACAATTAAATAAACTAGATCTTTTATTTTAACTTTTTTTATTTATTAGTTTTTTTTTTGTAATTTGTAAAAAACTGTAAAAACCAAACAACTACCCCACCCCCCTCAAAAAAGGGGTTAGGCGCACCCCTGAGAGGTCAAATGTAAAATAGCTCCACATGTATTTTAGGATTGGTCTGGTAATGAAGAAAAAATATCGTCGCGAAATGGATTACGTCTATGCAGTAATGGGTGAAATGCAACGTAAATTAGAACGGCAAATAAAAGATTTAGATGATGTACGTGTAATTATGGATACATTAGGTAAAATACGTCAACAAGAGGTTGATATGGAACTACGCATTGATCCAATTGAGGTAATTATTCCACTTATTGATCCAACCTTTCCATAAGCAAGTTTTTATATAGTAGTCGACTCGTGCGTAATTCTGCAGCTCACGGAAACTTCTAATTAGTCAAAATCGAAATGGATGGCTCGACAAACGGAAGTAGACTAACTAGATTAATTTTATGAACACCTATATCAAAATTTTGTTTGTAGCATCAATATTTCTAAGCGTTACAAACTTGGGATTAAACTTAATATACTCTAATATATTTCATATATAGGGTATAAAAACTAAAAAAATCATTTTTTACAAGTTTTTAGGAAAAGAGCCGCCATACGATAAAAGGGGGAAAAGGGGAATAGTAAAAAAAGAAATTTTTAGGTAAATCCTCCACACGAAAACACAAAAAAAGACCACGGGTCTCACCAGTATAAATCCGGGTTTCATTGTCTGTGACCCCCAAATGGTAAAATAGGTCTAATTTTAAAATAAAAATGTATTTTCGCGTTTTATATATACCTACAATTCATACTCTTGCCATTCTTCATAAAGCAACTTGCTCCCCTCTTTGATATAATACAAAGATATATTTTTCAAATATAATTTTAAATTTTTAGGAAGCATTTAATATATTATCGAGACATGATATACAAATTGAACGTGAAGTAATGGAACAAGTGGATAATTTACGTTACTCATGGCGTACATTACAAAATCGTGCGCAATCTGTACATGCAGGTCTATTAGCAATGCAACCAGGATTAGAACAAGAATTGAAAGATAATTTAGAATTGTTTCGTATTGAAAAAGAAACATATTGTTTTGAATATGAAAATGCTGGACCAATGCAAACAGGTTTATCGCCTAGAGATGCATCTGACCGTTTAATACTATTTCAAGTGAGTTATTTATTGTCTTTTTTAATTTGTATATTCAATTCTATTCATTCTGATTTAAAATTTTGAATCAGTATCAATCGGAATGAATACTTTTTTCAAATTGTTTCTAATTTTCCTTTTTCATTTCTATTAAACTAGAATCGTTTTGATGGTATGTGGAGAAAATTACAAACATATCAAAATGGCGAAGAATTATTTGGTCTGGATGTGACTGATTATCCAGAATTAGGACAAATACGTAAAGAACTAAATTTATTACAAAAATTATATAAATTATATAACGATGTAATCGATCGCGTGAGTAGCTATTATGATATACCTTGGAGTGAAGTAAATATTGAAGAAATTAATAATGAATTAATGGAATTCCAAAATCGTTGCCGTAAATTACCAAAAGGTTTAAAAGAATGGCCGGCGTTCTTTGCATTAAAGAAGACAATTGATGATTTTAATGATATGTGTCCATTATTGGAATTAATGGCAAATAAAGCAATGAAACCACGTCATTGGCAACGTATTATGGATGTGTTACATCATACGTTTGATTTAGAAAATGAAGGATTCTGTTTAAAAAATATATTGGAAGCTCCATTATTAAAATACAAAGAAGATATTGAGGTGAGTATTTACTCCAAATTAAAACAAAACTACCAAATTAACCGTTTTTATGAAAGACACACAATTAAAAAGCTTGATTTTTGATATGAAGTTGGACTAAGTCTAAATCAATTCTGAAAATTTTAAGGGCGGGGGGGGGTAAATAATCCCTATATATTATAAATATGAAAATAAGGATGTTTGTTTGTTTGTGTGTTTGTTACGCTTTCATGCAAAAAACAAAGTAATGGATTTAAATGAAACTTAACAATAATATAGCTCATAAATCAGAATAACACATGAGCTATAATTTATAAAGATACATTTAAAAAAAAAGCAAAAATTAAATTTAATTTGATATTTAAAATAGTAAATGTAAAACAATTCATAGCCATCTTTTCTGTTATACTCAATGAATTATGACTATTTTATTTTAAAAATATTTAAAACTGTACATAGATTTTACGTGTAAAACAATAGGACATTCTAAAATGTTTGAAAAAGTACTTCAAAAGGTTGATTTTCCTAATAAAAAGCCACAAAAGTTATATTCTGGTAAAATTAATACTCTTTCTTGCCATATATTTAAATTAAATTTTAAAACTTTTTATTCTATCAAAAACGCTGTCATCCATTTTGGTGATAAGAGAGTTGGGTGCGTTACATCACCGCTTCCAAAGTATGAAAGACGGAACCCTAAGGTTATGCGTGACCAACAAGTACTTGTCTCATTTTTACTCTTATACTGGAAGACAAAATTATTTTCAAACACTTAGACCAAATTTTGTTTATAGCTTAAAATTCCTTACCAATATTTCTATTGTTTTAAAGGATATTTGCATATCGGCAATGAAAGAAAAAGATATTGAAGCGAAATTACGACAAGTAACAACAGAATGGACAAGTCACGAACTAACCTTCATGACATTTAACAATCGTGGTGAACTGCTGTTGCGTGGTGATACGACCGCTGAAAGTATTGGCCAACTAGAAGATAGTTTAATGATATTAGGTTCTCTAATGTCCAACCGTTACAATGCACCATTCAAAAAACAAATAACACATTGGGTACACGATCTGTCCAATACAAATGAAATTCTAGAACGGTGGTTACTTGTACAAAATATGTGGGTATACTTAGAAGCCGTATTTGTGGGTGGTGATATTGCAAAACAATTACCAAAAGAAGCGAAACGTTTTTCAAAAATTGATAAATCTTGGCAAAAAATTATGCAACGAGCACATGAAACACCCGGTGTTGTATCGTGTTGTATTGGTGATGATATGTTAAAACAATTGTTGCCGCATTTGCAAGAACAATTGGAGTTGTGTCAAAAATCTTTGAGTGGATATTTGGAAAAGAAACGTACAATGTTTCCACGATTCTTTTTTGTGTCAGATCCAGCTTTATTGGAAATACTTGGTAAGAATTTCAAGTATTTAATATACACCCATTGGCATAAAATTGCGCCGAAATATAGGGTTTCCCATTAAGGGTATGACACTTTCATAAAACAATTTATTTATGAAATATTATTTTAAAAATTTGTATTTGACGAGTATTTCATTTCATTTTTTGGAATAGCTATAGAACAGTAACCAAATGGTCTGCGGCGCAGTTTTGTCGGGCACTGAGTATAGGTTAAAGTGGCTGTTCTGTGCTGGGACACATTTAGGCCATAGGGTCTATTGTGATACAGAAAAGAGGGTTGGTCCATCCCCGGTCAGTTCTCGATCGGAGAGATTGTCAAAGACAGGCCGACCGAAAAGAGACTTTCTTTGCATGGCAAGAGCTGGATAGTGACAGAGAAGGCATCGTTTCTTGTTCCTCCCCACTGTGACAGCTCCTGAAAAAATTTGATCTACTGGTAGGCTTAGTCATTCAGCGTGCCTGAAACCTACTCAGTCTCCTTTAAAAGCCGAAACGACTTTTCTTATAGAGTCCCTTTGAAGCGATAAAAGATATCCTCATTTAGGAACAGTTTGCAGGTCGCAAATTGAACTCCCGGATGCCTATTCATTCTTATGTCCGACAGCCTCGTGCAATTTCTAGCAAGTTCCTCAGTTACACGAATAACTGGAATTCCACGGCGTCCCTAGACCCATTGCAGGTTTTCATTCATTTGTTTCGCCAGCTGAACTTAAGGACATTCGGCAGTCCTGTGGTACCTTTGAGGTTAAATAGGCTGAGCTTTAGGTTATATTGGCTGTCTATGAAGGGCACACTTAGGCTATAGAGCCCATTGTGATACCATATATGTGTTTTACCATCTTTCCGCTGATAATTGCATTTATCAGCTCCTCAATTTCAGAGGCTGAGTGCTACTATTGCAACCATTAATTAAATTATTTTGTGCATAAGCATACCGCGGACGGAATTGCTTACGTCTTAACCAACTAAGCTAATAGGGCAACTAACTCAGTAAATTGTTTGTTTTCACTTGTTTTAATGTTAAATTTATGTTTAGGTCAAGCATCTGATTCACATACAATACAAAACCATTTGTTGTCAATATTTGATAACACACGTTGGGTAAAATTCCATGATGCCGAATACAATAAAATGACTGCAATTATCTCATGTGAAGGAGAAACAATACCATTAGAGCGTGCTGTACGAGCTGAGGGTTCCGTTGAAACATGGTTAACAGCGTTATTAGTTACCGCTCAACAATCATTGCATGGTATCATTCGGACAGCGTACACAATGATCAATGATCCAAATTTTCAATTGTTAATATTTTTGGACAAAATGCCAGCACAAGTGGGTTTACTTGGCATACAAATGATATGGACTCGAGATGCTGAATTAGCATTGATGCAAGCACGTGGAGACAAAAAAATTATGGCTGATACAAATAACAAATTTTTGGAACTGTTAAATACGCTTATTGACCAAACTACGCGTGATTTAACGAAAATTGAACGCACAAAGTTTGAAACATTGATCACAATTCATGTTCATCAACGAGATATTTTTGATATATTGGTAATTATTGGATATAGAACTCTTCATTACGGAAATAATAGTCCCGACAAAATTCGTCATTGAGCATTTCACATGATTCCGTTTAGAACTTGCTCCTGAACGTAAAAATATAGGTTGATGATGAAAAATGTTGACCGAAACGCTTCGGAATCAATTTTATCATATATTTGGGGTTAAAACTAACAAAAAATTTTCTTAAACCTTACAATTTGCGAGTAAAACATTCGTAAAAATTGAAAAAAAACGCGAATTTTTACGAATTTCTTTCAAATTCTATGAAAAATCAAATTTTTAATATGTATAAAATTTTTACTTGAAGTGTAAAGCTTACTCAACAACATCCCGCAAAATTTTTTGGCTTAATTGCATTTTTAGTGCTTGGTTGTTAATTGTTAAGAGAGCACGCGAAAAACCGCCCAAAAATAACGATTTTCTGTTCCCTGTTACGAAAGCGGTGCAAAGTACTGAAATCGCATTTAAAAAATGCCAAAATTAGGTACTCTTTAGGTATAAATTTCGATTTTTGCCCCAATTGCCTAGATCAATTTTTTTATTATATTAATACGTATTTCGACTACCAAGTAGTCATCATCATTATGATTTAGCTAATCGTATTTACTCTTATTGTGTATGTTACTCGTTGCTAATTTGGTGGCGGACTCCACTCAGTGATTAGCTAATTCGAGTGAATTTTCGGCATTCCGCCCGGCAATGCTTTTTCACCAAAGTTGAACTTTGTCGATCCAGATGTCATGGGAATGAATATTCTAATTCAAAAAGATGAGCAAGAGTTTTCATCACAATTTTTCATTTATTGAGGAACAGGCAAGCTAAATTAGATAAAATATTTCGATGATTCAAAATTCGATTTATAATCTTCAACTGAATCAGTCTGTATATTCGAGCATAGAATCTGTTATGACGCGAACCTTGGTTTTGGTTTTGAAAATTTTCCTAAACTCTTCTCCAACGTTTACTCTTCTTTCAATCAAAATATGTTACGCAACATCAGTTAGTTCGATAGCCTCGCCAAGACTCAAAGACAAAGTCAAAGAATGTACCACGAGCTCAAAATATCTATGGATATGTGATTCGTCAGTGAAATGCATCTCATAAATAGATGCATTTACAGAACTATATTGTCAGTTCAAAATTTATGTGGACAGATTCTTAATGGAAGGGATTTTAACCCCAAAAATCCTCCTTTGGACACGGGCCTGAGTTGCGGATTAAGTTACACAGTACCTAATTTAAATGCGATTTCCGTACTTTGCGTCGGTGGCGTAACAGACGTCATATACTTTATTAAATATTTAAATTATAGTGTCGAATGAATATCCGCTCTGCAAATGACTTCGAATGGTTAAAACAATGTCGATTCTATTTCAAAGAAGAATTGGATAAAACTTGGATCTCAATAACAGACGTAACATTCATTTATCAAAACGAATATTTAGGATGTACAGATCGTCTCGTAATTACACCATTAACTGATCGCTGTTACATAACATTAGCACAAGCTTTGGATATGAGTATGGGTGGAGCACCTTGTGGGCCAGCTGGAACAGGTAAAACTGAAACAGTCAAAGATATGGGAAAAACACTAGCGAAATATGTTGTGGTATTCAACTGTTCCGATCAAATGGATTATCGTGGTTTGGGACGAATATATAAAGGCTTAGCGCAGTCTGGTTCATGGGGTTGTTTTGATGAGTTCAATCGTATTGAATTACCTGTGTTGTCTGTGGCTGCACAACAAGTTGCTGTCGTCTTAGCTGCGAAACGTGAAAAACGTAAAGAATTTCCATTCACCGATGGTGATGTTATTGAAATGTGCCCTGAATTTGGTATATTTATTACAATGAATCCTGGCTATGCTGGACGAAAAGAATTACCAGAAAATTTGAAAATACAATTTCGTACAGTTGCTATGATGGTCCCTGATCGACAAATTATTATTCGTGTGAAATTGGCTAGTTGTGGATTTTTAGAGAATATTACGTTGGCTAGAAAATTTTATACTTTATATAAATTATGTGAGGAACAGTTAACAAAACAGGTAAATTTTCTCAAATTTGAAATCCGCCAACCCAATATGAATATGTATACTACCATACGTAGATCCGGTTAGTAGCCGAGCTTGTTAAGGCGTATTAACTTGCTTTGACCACTGGCAGAGAGGTTGCGGGTTCGAATCCAGGCAGTTTCCGTGTAAAAAAATAGTTAATGGGGCGGTAAATTGATCTCACTGTCTTCGCTTGGAAAAGAACAAAGTAACCGACTTCACCCACATCATAAAAATTAATTTGCATATTAGGATGTAATTTAACAAAAGAGAGTGAGAGTGAGTGGTCTCTGTTATAGACGTGGTCTGGGAAACGGAGGTTAAACCCCATTGTTATTATTATTAAAATACGTATTTTAGGCCAATCAAATTAAACATTGAAGGTTGGTTGCATCAAATCATTTATTTTTGTTTTTTTGCCGGGAAATAAAAAAATCTCAAAAATTTTGACTTTACTTCAGTTTTTGCCGATTTTGAACCGGATTGAAATAAAACCGGTTTTTATAGGACCAACAGTTTTGGAGATACAGCTTTTCAAAGTTTTTATATTTTTTCAAGTTACAAGATTTGACATTTTTTGAAAATTTCATCTTGTAAACCATTAGAGATAGAACAAAATTTTAAATGTAAACAACTTTTTTGTGGAAAATTTTTTCACTGGTTTTCGGAATTTAAAAAAAAAAAAAATTTTTTTTCGTTTTTACAGAATATTTTATAAGACCACTATTTGAAGCTGCCTGAAAATTTTCAACTCCCAATCTTTTATAGTTTTGGAGAAAATGGACACCGATTTTGTACTAATTTGCGCCTTCACGGGTAAACAGTGATGTTTACGAAAAAATGTTGCAAACAAAAGTTGTTAATTTTTTTATAAGGAATATTTTTTATACTTAAACTTTTGTTCTACCTCTAACGGTTAACATGGTGAAAATTTGCGAAAATCCTATAACTTGAAAAAATAGACAAACTTTGAAAATCTCCAAAACTATCGGTCTTATAAAAACCGGCCAAATCTAAAATTGTTGTAAATTTAACCTTCTTTAAAAATAAATACAACAAATTTTTGATGAAAAATCAGTCCTTCCAAGTCAGAAAAAACTGAAACAAGATCAAAAATTTCGATGTTTTTCTTATTTTTCGGCATGATCCAGTCCTTTTCCGAGGTGGAAAACTTAGATTTAGCATTGCCTTTACATCACAAACAATATATCAAAAAAACAAACATATCTGATACCAGGTTCACCCCCTTTTCATGTATAACTTGACTGAATTAATAGTATACTTTTTAAAACTGGTCTAGGCCATAGACATATAAGAATACACCATGCTAGTAAGGGACAATCGTGTAAGTGGGATTAGAGATTCGGTAAAAAGAGAACAATGCTCTGACTCACGTTTTGTCTCCTTTTTTGGGCGTGACTTACTGGCGCACTTGTCCACTTACAGTAAGCACTTGTCCAAGACTATTAATGTGCAAACGCAACTAAAAAGAAACAAAACGTACGTCAGAGCATCGTTCTCTTTTTATCGAGTCTAAGCTGATCACGCCCGCTTCTTTAGTCTATTCTTATATGTCTATGGGTCTAGGCAGTGGGGTGGATTAGAAATCCCTTTTCAAATGTGTCCCATTTATAGTTTTCATTGATCATTTTATATAATTGAATAGGTGCATTACGACTTTGGACTACGTAACATATTATCAGTTTTGCGATCACTTGGTGCAGCGAAGCGAGTGAACTCCAAAGACACAGAGAGTACAATTGTGATGCGGGTATTACGTGATATGAATTTATCAAAGTTAATTGACGAAGATGAACCGTTATTTATATCTTTGGTGGCTGATTTATTTCCAAATCAAGCATTGGAGAAAACAGCTTATCCACAACTGGAAGAAGCAATTAGTGAAGAAACTGAACTTGCTAGTTTAGTTTATCATCCTCCATGGGTGCTAAAACTCATACAATTATATGAAACGCAGCGAGTTCGTCATGGAATTATGACATTGGGACCAACTGGTGCGGGTAAAACAACATGTATTCAAGTATTAATGCGTTCATTGTCAAAAATTGGTAATTTTCATCGTGAAATGCGAATGAATCCAAAGGCAATAACTGCTGCACAAATGTTTGGTCGATTAGACGTCGCAACAAATGATTGGAATGATGGAATATTTTCAGCACTTTGGAGGAAAACTTTAAAATTGAAAAAAGGTTAACATGTAAACTTGAAAATTGAAAAAAGCTAAACTAAAATCATGGTTTTTCTTTTCCATTTTTATCTATTATGGGGTTATATCTAGCAGGGGCGTAGCTACCGCCGTATCAGCCGTATCAATGATACGGGACCCCCGGGCTAATTTTACGCAATGTATATATGCCCATGAAAACTCACAGGAGCATATTGATTGCATCCCTATTTATAATAATTGGTTACAAGTAAATACCATCGATACTTTATTAAAAAGTGAAATCAATAGTCAATTACATTCTGGATAGCTATGCAATCTACCTTTAAGGGACAATGATTCGGATTTTACGAACTATCAATTTCTGATCCTGTTTTTAAAGAAGGTGTTTTAAAACCGAAGGGGCCCAAACCTTCATTTGGGCCCTCAACTAATTTTGATACAGGGCCCTTCGAAGGCGAGCTACGCCACTGATAATTAAGTAGAATTTTCAAAGAATCGATTTGTTTTCTTGCATTTCCAGAATGTACCAAAAAAAAAAAAATAATAATAATAATAATAATTTCACGTGTAAACGTCTTTTGAAACTTTAAACGCATTTTTTCCGAAACAGCGTTTTCAAAGTCGGTGAGCAAGATTTCTCTAAAACGGCTGAACCGATCGGTTTCGAATTTTTACACATTTTTCTCGGCTATTTTCTCCAGGTATTAGTCGATAAGGACTAGCGAATAGATTGAATCATGTTTATAAATTAGACAGATTATGATTTAAAAAGGATCAAATTTATCTTATGTAAACCGTAGAACTTATTGTCAAGCATAAATTAGAGATATTATGTTTTAATTTTAGAGATATGGTCTTCCAGTTAAAACTGTAGTGATCAGATATCAACGAGAATCGTGCGATAATCGATCCTAGTTGAGTGGGTTCTAATCATTATGATCATTTCCCAATTTCATCATTTACTACAGTGTGGATCAGTTAAGACCCTACTGAAGACAAATTGTACACAATAATCTGAATGTACTTATATAAAATGTTTCAACATAGTACTATCAAGATAATACTAACATAACGAACATTTTATGTACTTTCTGTTAAACAATGAATTTTAAAAAAAAAATTTTTCAGCTAAATTGTGTGCGTTGCTTTGCTTTTACTGACGCTTAAAAAAAATTATTTTTTATTAATAATTTTATCTAGAAATAATCGAGAGATTAAACTTTTCTATTAAATCTACCTGATAAAATGTTTCAGTTTGAAGTGATTACGTGTTTTAAATCTCCGAAAAAAAAGGAATGCCATACTTTTGTACACTTTATTCACTATGTATATGTGGAATTGTAGTTAATTATCGGTGTATTATATGATTAGGAACAGGTCCGTGCGTAGGAATAATCCTTGGGATGGGTTCAAACCTTTGTTCGCCACGTTAGGTCATAAAGTCATTAAAAACAGAAGGAATGCTTTGTTCGAGTAAGAGAACATTTAATTAGATCAAAATGTGATATTCAGTCACTGTTATTCAATTAGTTAATTCTGCGAGGCACTAATAACGTTAAAATAATATGCTATTTTGTGATACAGGTGAACATGTATGGCTAGTATTAGATGGCCCAGTGGATAGTATATGGATTGAAAATTTAAATTCCGTATTAGACGATAACAAAACACTAACACTAGCCAACGGTGATCGTTTAGTAATGGCACCTACCGTCAAGATAATCTTTGAACCGCATAATATAGATAATGCATCGCCAGCTACAGTATCACGTAATGGTATGGTTTATATGAGTTCAAGTGGTTTAGATTGGGAACCAGTTGTTGCTGCATGGTTAAAAACACGTGCAAAAAATTCTATTGTTCTATCACCATCTACAATTAAATTACTACAAGATCCTGATCCAGAACAAACTGGGTTAGATGCAACTATTCCAGATATAACGACACCTGTTTCAACAACTGCAGTTAATATCAAATCTGAAGCTGATGTTTTTCGAATTTTGTTTGAGAAATCATTTGCACAATTGTATTCGTATATTACACAAAATTTAACATTATCGATAAATGTGTTACAATGCAATATTACGTTACAAATTATTAATATATTAGAAGGTGGGTTTCATGTTTTAAATAAAGACACTGCAAATGATATTTTCCATTCCGACCAACTTCTATATTAATTTAGCATCTTCTCTTTCTTAGAAAAAAAATTTTTTTTTGTATTTTGATTTTTGGTTTCGGTTAAAATTTTTTGAAAACAAAGGATTAAGGTAGTTTTGACACCCAAAAATTCACCCCTTCCGAGCTACGGCCCTTCAAAGGTTATGCCTACATGAGATATTAATTTTTGATTTCGGTTAAAATTTTTTGACAACTATAAATTAAGGTATAGACTAAGGCACTGAGAATTATGTTAGAAATATAAAATATATATAGGTTAGTTACTAAAAATATTAATCTTAATACCAGTAACATACTATATTAAAAATATGTTTCAATCAATAAAAAAAAATAAAGCTAATAATCACCATCATATTCCTTGTCATTTCACTCCCATTCAGTAGAGTCTGACAATAAATAATCCTCCTCATTAAATTCGCGTACCGATGATTCTGATGGTATTGAAAGTGGGACAATTAACTGCAGAATTTCCGCTTTCAAAGAAGTAAAGTTCTTCCGCACTCTATAAGTGCGTTGATTACATAATCGGAAGTAATCAGAAGCATTCTCAAAAGATATTATAAAAAGGTATTCGTAGCATTACGTGGTCGCTTTCTGATGTGTCGTTCTCTCGAAACTCGGTACGAAATTTACGAGTTACTTCAACTGTAGAATGATAGATACTAGTAGATTTGGAGTCTACATAATAAGCTAACGCTTCCTCTGGAGTTAATTGACTACTTTGTTCAGAACACGTATTCTTTTTTAGACGTTCATCGGCTTCTCTAATTTGTTTAGCAATATTTCGATACCCTTCCTTTATGGTGATTAATTCTGCAGCTGTAATTATAGCTCACTCGCAGATCGAGTTTCCAAAAGATCTACTATTATCCGTTTCTTCGATCTCATTGATGAGCCATCAAATGACTTATTGGGTCGGCCTATAGGCTTACCTCCTGAGGACGTTGAAGGGCATGGCTCTTTACACATACTGTCAATTCTATACTGCTTCCGTCATAAACTTTAAAGTTTAATTTACGAAAAAAATATTAAGTATATCTATCATAATACTCTAAGTCATGGTACACTGAAAATATGAGATGATTTAATATAGAAGAATACATAAAAATAGAGTACATACCTTTAACAAAATAATCCATCACGAAAATTACTTCCCACTGTTCCACAAATTTTGAGAGATGATATCGTAGGTGTGCCAATAATGCAACTGATTTTAATGCAAAGAAATTCGTTCAATTTTGTTGGTTTTAGCTAGTTAAAAATGAAATTTATTTTAGGTGTTATTGCACAACAATTAATAAAACCAACGGAAGAAGAACCGAGTTCTGCACGTTCACCACGTGATTTTGATGATGAAGCTGGCGACGGTGAAGATGAAGAAGCTTTACGTATTTTAACATCGGATCATTTAGAGAAGATTTACATGTTTGCATTAACATGGAGTATGGGTGCATTATTAGAAACCAATGATCGTTTAAAATTTGATCAGCATTTGCGTGGAAATTTTCAATATTTAGATATACCACCGGATAAAATTGAAAATGATTCTAGAATTGTACGTATACTTTATTACTATTTTAAGGTGCGCGGCGGCGAAATTATCGCAGATTATCGAGCTCTAAAAACTTACGTTTTTAGAGCTCGAAAAATGAATTATATTATTTTCAGAAAACTATTTTTGATTATGTTGTAAATTATAATGGTATGTGGGAACCATGGTCCGCATTAGTACCAGTTTATGCGTATCCAGAAAGTAGTACTCCAGAATTTTCCACAATATTGGTGCCAATTATGGATAATGTTCGTATTGATTATTTGATAAATATTGTATCGTCAGAACATGTTTCAAAGCCTGTATTGTTAGTCGGTGAACAAGGTTCGGCTAAAACTGTTATGATGAAATCATTTATAAAAAAGGCAAATCCTGATTTATATTTAAATCGTGCCTTTAATTTTTCATCTGCAACAAGTCCGTATCAATTTCAAAAAACAATTGAAAGTTATGTGGAAAAACGGATGGGTAGTATATTTGGACCTCCGGGTGGTAAAAAAATGTTAATTTTCATTGATGATGTTAATTTACCGGAAATTAATGAATGGGGTGATCAAGTAAGTTACAATAAATATACACAAATGAAATTTATAAAATTAAAAAAAAAAAAACCCGAAAAAATATTCGAGTACGGAACCCTAAATTCGCATTGGAAACGTATCTAAGAACGCTCTCCATTAAATTAATTTTTCCTTAATTTTAAATATTATCAAGTTAATCGATTTGTCTATTAAATAGCTATTCAATGATACCCTAGTGGACATAGTTCTCCGAAATTAATTTCTTCTTTTTCACAATAAGGCGCCTGGTGGTCACCATATTGTATTTTCATTACCGCCATATCTTCAGTAGCACTGGTAAGACTAAAACAAATCGATTGATGTCAGACTCAGCAAAATCGGCCACGCGTTTGGTCTCTACTTTGCTTGATAGGAACACACATAAATTTTCACAATATGGCGTCTGGTGGTCGCCATATTGAATTTTCATTACTCCCATAGCTTCAGTAGCACTCGCAAGGCTATGGCAAATCGATTGACGTGATGTTAAAAAAATTTCCTTAAATTGGGAACAATGCAATCGATCGATATGGAACTCGTGTCCTCTCAGATATGTTGTACTTGCACAGTGAGACGATCAAATAAAAATTTAATTTTAAAAAGAATTCTGAATTTATGTATATCATTAATAATATTTGGTAATTTGTATTATAATTTTTAAATTATTTAACAGATTACAAATGAAATTGTGAGACAAACAATGGACATGAAAGGGTTTTATAGTTTGGAAAAACCAGGTGATTTTACCAGTGTTGTTGATATTCAATTTATGGCAGCGATGGGGCAGCCTGGTGGAGGACGTAACGATATTCCACAACGTTTAAAAAGACAATTTGCAATATTCAATTGTCCATTACCTAGTAACGAATCAATCGATAAAATATTTAGTGTGGTAGGCGAGGGTTATTATAATGCCAAACGTGGTTTTACACTTACTGTACGGCAATTGGTAAAAAAGATGGTTAGTTCTGGTTATGGTGACGTATTTTGATTATTTAATGTTTTGTTGCATTTTTAAGACCTTATTTTTAAATCACAAAGGGTGAAGAAAAAATGGAAATTCTTATCTCTTGTTACAAAAATTAACATGTTCAAAATAAGGCTATTTCAAGGAATTCACCTGGTCTTCATGGCAGGCATGGTCGAATTATTTTAAGTCAACTTTGGTTTTCAAATTCCAAATTAACCCGTATATGTCTCACTAACTCTGGACTTATCTAAACGTAAAATTTTTCCCTCTTTCTAATTCTCTAACTTCAAAGTGGCTTTAAAAATGAGGTTCAAATTCGTGTGAGATTTCTAAAAGTTTTATACTTTCTTCTTACCTTTTAAGAACTTTTCCATAAAAAAACTATCACTTCTCACTAACATCCGAATACGAGGGATTTATTATATAATAGCTGTATCCTGGGAATTTGCAATTTACCCCGGGAGTTTAGAGTTTCCTTTTTCGATTACCATGTCACATAATAGCTAAGCGAATGCCGAAAGTAATTAATCTAAATCTTATAATACGCTAATCACAATTTCATGTCAATTTCTCAAGTTACGCCTTATAACATCAGCTATCTGCCTGTGAAAGTCTCGTCAAAATTAATCCAGTCGTTTCGGAAATTAGTAGGATTGCCACCTGCTCGGCAATGAAGGGCTTAGAAGATTTTACCTGGCTGCCGCGTTTTTTAAAAATTTTCCGAGCCACCGCAAGTGTCGAAAAAGCAAAAATTATCATATTGCTGAATCGCCACCACGATGGATTTGACCTCAGTAACTAGAGTAGTGAGAATTGATTTTGTTCATGATTTTATTGTTTATAGGACTCTTCAGGTTATTTTGTTGGTATCACGATAAGAAGTAAGTTTTAAAACTTTTATATTCGCTCTATTTAAGTCACGTTCGTGCAGAATTTTCATGTTTGTTCGTTTTGGTCGAGTCATGCTTGTGTAAAATTTTTATGTCTTGAAAGATACTTAACGTCTAATGCCAAAACAAACTGACTGATAGTTGTGCGAATTTCTGTGCAAATTTCTAATATATTTATATTACTTCATACTTTTCCAATTTACCTTAAATTTGACAAAACTACAGAAGTTCCAATAGTTTTAAAAATATTTGTCAAATATTTTATTTATTTAGGCACAAACGTTAGTTTTAAAAGTTAGTTTTATTTATCATCTTAGAAATGCAACGAAACAAGAATTATCCAAATTCGATCCGAGGTTTAAAACATTTCTCATTTATAATTTATCCCAACTAGGTTACCCTAACACGAATAATATGGCAACAAACACGTGCAGTTTTATTACCGACTCCAGCAAAATTTCATTATGTATTTTCGCTGCGTGATTTATCACGAGTATGGCAAGGCTTAGTCGGCACACTTTGCACAGTTATCGAATCTGAAGCTTGCTTGTTAATTTTGTGGAAACATGAATGTATGCGAGTATTTTCCGATCGGTTTACGACCCTAACAGATCGTGACTGGTTTATAAAGAATCTTTTGACATTAGTTGAAAACGAACTAGGTGTCAATTATAAAAATTATATAACTGAAAAAGATCCAGTATTTGTAGATTTCATGCGAGATGCACCTGAACCAACTGGAGAAGAAGGCGAGGACGCGGATGCTGAGTTACCTAAAGTTTATGAACCTGTGGAAGACTTACAAATATTACGTGATCGCTTGGATATGTTCTTAGCACAGTTTAATGAAATGGTACGAGGTGCGGGAATGGATTTAGTATTTTTCCCAGATGCTATGCTACATATTGTTAAAGTATCACGAGTCATCCGACACCCTCGTGGTAATATGATGTTAGTTGGAGTTGGAGGGTCTGGTAAACAGTCATTAACAAAACTTTCGTCGTTTATAGCTGGGTAAGTACTTCATGAAAACTGGCCATCTGAACAAGTTTCATAGTGAATATTATCAATTTCTCTACATTATCAACGTTAAAATCTTAAACACCTGATAATAAAACCAGAAACAAACCAAAACAATCAATTTTGGCGACTCGACTCAGATCAGTCTAGATCAGGCATGGGTGAGTTATTTTAAGTCGAAGTCACCATTGTTATAACTTTATCGTGCGTCATAAACTTTATTGTGTGTCTCTTTATCCAAGTCCGCATTGAAGAGGAAGCGAGACGAGTATACGACTCTTCTACCTATCTCCGTTTCTCTAATAGTAATGAGATAGGTAGAAAAAAATGTTGTCTCTCTGTCTTACTCGTATGTTTGGCTGTCACTGTTTAGGTTGTCACTGTCTTACTCGTATTATAGTTAAAGAAGTATGAGGGACTTCTGTGAGTCCCGTTTGCCCATGCCTGGTGTAGATCACTGATCGTTAAATGAATTATGAAGATCAACTGATCAATCAAACTTGTAGGTATAGGTACTTAAGTGAATAAGAAACGAAGTTACTTCGACAAATGTCGTAATTTGTCGTGTTGTTAGACAGTGACCTTTTTAGTGGCATTTTATTGTATTTATACGAACGCACATACACTTAAGTTACAAACACGTATGGCTATTGCTATGGCTCACATATAAACATTTAGGCACGATTAATTTTTGTCTTTCCCGAGGTATTCTCAGCAGCGCTAGTGCAGGGAAAAGCGAAGTTACTTAAAATTGAATGAACAAGCTTGCATAATCTGTATGCCGTATAGAATTATAGATGATACTCGTTAAGATTTTTAGTACTTGTAGATAAATATTATTAGATATCAGAACAAGATTATACATTTTTACCTGAATTATGTAGGGTAGGCCCGACACCGCCACTGATATATTATGATATTATCATACGTAACATGTATGTAGAAACAGAAGCTAATTGAAATCTGATGATTTTAATTTTTTTCTATAGATACAAATCATTTCAAATAACATTAACCCGTTCATATAACATTGCAAACTTTCTGGAAGATTTAAAAGCTTTGTATCGTACATGTGGTGCCTCTGGAAAAGGAACAACTTTTGTATTCACTGATTTGGACATAAAAGAGGAAGGTTTCTTAGAATATTTGAATAACATTTTATCATCCGGTGTCATCTCGAATTTATATACTCGTGATGAACAACAAGAAATTATAGCTGAATTAACTCCCATCATGAAACGTGAGAATCCAAAACGTACACCCAACACTGAAGTAGTTATGGAATATTTTATGACTCGTACCTGTCAAAATTTACATGTATGTTTTTGTTTCTCACCTGTTGGTGAAAAGTTCCGAAATCGCGCTCTACGTTTTCCAGCATTAGTCTCAGGCTGTACGCTGGATTGGTTCCAACCATGGCCACAAGATGCATTAGTTTCGGTTGCTAGACATTTTCTTGCAGAATTTAAGATTGATTGTACTGCTGAAGTGAAAGAGGAACTAGTGAACGCATTGGGATCAATACAAGATATTGTGTCTCAAACATCTGGAGAATATTTTCAAAGATTTCGACGTGCAACTCATGTGACACCGAAATCTTATTTAAACTTTATTGGTGGTTATAAAAAAATCTATCAGCAAAAACAAACTGAATTGGGTCAAGGTGCTTTGAGAATGGATACTGGATTGGAGAAATTAGCTGAAGCATCACTTTCTGTTGAACTATTAAAGGTAATACTAACTAATAAAGGTAATGTAGAACTATTAAAATGATATCTTCTCATATACACCATTAATCGGAAAAAACAACCATGAACCAAAAAGCTCTGGCTTTGTGTGCAAAAAGCTTTCTTACCCATTCTTGGTTATTAACTCATGATACGGCGTGTAACGACAATTTGACGCAACTGAGAAGGTCCTTTTTCGCAATGAGAGTAAAATTTTCGATAGACCTCAAAGATCATTGCTTGCATATTCTCTCACTCTTGCATCGAATGATGAAAGAGTGAGAGAACGATTTCTCTATCACCTTCATAGTTTTAACGATCAAACGCAGAAATCACTCAAGAACCTGCAAGTTTCATCAAGTTTACTACTTTTTAACATGCGCAACTCATCCATATCCGCTATAGTAATACCATAACCTAATAATTAATGTTGCGTTAAAGAAAACCTAATTTTTCATATTCAATTCAAATTTCGCGTTTAAAAATGACCAAATAAAATGACTCAATTTCGCATTCGCATTTTTCTTTGGAACGGGCTTAGTTGCTATTATATTCAGCGTGGATCTAAGGAGATTACGAGTGATGACTCCCCACCGTTATAACAAAGCGCCAAAACGTAACAAATTTTCCAATTATTAAATTTTATAAATATTTCACAACTTTTCCGGTTGTTTGATTTTTTAACAATTAAGACCGCGATTTGTGTTGATACCAAGACGCTAATATAAATAAGCTGTCTTTGCACTAAAACGTCAGTTAAATACAGTTTGTCGTTATACATTGGGGGGGGGGGCGGGACACCATTTTGGAATATCGCATCACGATTAATTTTGTCCATTTGTAGAAAGAATTAGCAGTAACAGAACAAGAGTTAGGACAAGCATCAGAAAAAGCTGCACTTGTACTTAGTGAAGTAACAGAACGTGCCGAAGAAGCTGAAATTGTTAAGAATCAAGTACAAATTGTTAAAGAAAAAGCGGAAATACTTGTTGCAACGATTGCAAAAGAGAAAGCATTAGCTGAACAGAAACTAGAAGCTGCAAAACCAGCATTAGAAGAAGCCGAAGCTGCCTTAAACACAATAAAACCTGCTCACATAGCTACAGTTCGTAAATTAGGTCGTCCGCCCCATTTAATCATGCGTATTATGGATTGTGTATTGATATTATTTCAACGAAAATTACATTCAACCATCGCAGACGTTGCTGCCCCATGTCCCAAACCATCATGGCCAGAATCGTTAAAAATGATGGCGTCAACAACCTTTTTATTGCAATTACAAAATTATCCAAAAGATGTCATCAACAATGAAATGATTGATTTATTGCAACCATACTTCGATATGGAAGATTATAATATGGAAACAGCAAAACGTGTTTGTGGTGATGTAGCTGGTTTATTATCATGGACGAAAGCTATGGCTTTCTTTCATAGTGTGAATAAAGAAGTATTGCCGTTAAAATCGAATTTGGTGTTACAAGAAGCGCGTTTAAAAGTTGCCATGGCTGATTTGGCTGCAGCTGAACGAGAATTACAAGATCGAGAAGATGCTTTATTGGAAGTGAAACAGCAATATGATTCAGCTGTGTCAGAAAAACAACGCCTTATGGATGCTGCAAACATATGTTTAAGAAAAATGAATGCGGCAACAGCGTTAATAAATGGGCTAGGTGGTGAAAAGGTAAAATTTTCTAATAATCATGTCATTTTAATGTAAAAAATATTTCAAATAATTTGCCGTTTTCAAGTAATACCTTTCATAATGGGTGTTCCAATAAGAACGCCGGTTTCACCACTATACTGGTCAGTTCTCATGACGTCAGGAATCGACGCCATATTGTACTGGTATACTACGCCATTTTGTACTGGCAAAACGGGCATTATAGTGTACATGTGTTCACCGAGTGTTTGTGCCAGAAATTTATTTATTTATTGTTCATTAAGAAGGAATAATGGCGTCTGAAAAAGATTTACTCGTAATTGACGAATTCAATTAGAATATATATTTAAGAATATATATACACGCACTGGCCAGTATATTTCGGAACGATTCACCAGTATGGCGTCGTTTTATGGCTTCATTAGCACTGGCCAGTATACTGGGGAATATTACGGAACATACCCTAAGTCTATTTAATGTAATGCCAATGAACTCCATACAGGTACGATGGACCGAACAAAGCAAAGAATATAAAAAACAATTAACACGTTTAGTGGGTGACGTTTTATTGGCGGATGGTTTTTTATCATATTGTGGTCCATACAATCAACAATACCGTTCAAGTTTAATACAAACATGGATGAAGCTATTAAACAAGCATGCAATACCATATACGTTAAATTTAAATATAATTAACATGTTAGTAGAGAGTGCTACAATATCAGAATGGACATTACAAGGATTACCAAATGATGAATTATCTGTACAAAATGCGCTAATTGTTACCAAATCAAAATCATATCCATTATTAGTTGATCCACAAAGTCAGGGTAAGATGTGGATTAAAAATAAGGAATTAAATAATAATTTACAAATAACAACACTGGATCACAAATATTTTAGGTGGGTAATATCTTGAAACTTGAGATCAAATTTAAATTAAAACTAAATGATCCCCTTTTGAGTCCAATACTCCCTACCAAGTTTTTCTCATTATCGATTCAAGAGTCCATCCAATATAATTTTATAATTTATCAATATTACGGGTATGTTCCAATATACACTGAGATCACTGTAAGATGTGACATTTATTTAGAATACTGCAAAGCCGTACCTTTTTAGTCAGCTTTATTGATTACTGGTTAAAACAGAACGCAGTTCAGTATACTGATACTCCGTTTTTGGACACCGTTGTCAAACGAAAATAATTTTCATGAAAAAGTTCCTGTTCACCGAAATAAATTATTGTTTGAATATTGTTATAATTAAACATTTTATGAATATTTATAATATATTCACGATTAGCTGAAAAAGTTAAATTTTTTTTTACTTATAACAAAAATATATGAATTTTTATTTAGTTAAAATGTTATATTTTCATTTAACATGGATGCCTAAAATTTTATTAATAAAACAATTTTACTTAACATTTTATAATTATAATGAATAATTTATTTTTATTAATAACTAGCTTGATACCCGCCCACTTCACTGGGTTTAAACGTAAACACCACAGCTTTACCGCTTTATAGCCTCCACATCTCTTGATCTCAGTTATTCCCCTTCCATAACACTTGAAAGGATTGTTTTACGCAGCTAAAAGATATGCATAGTTTTCAATTTTTAAAATTGTAAAATAATCATAATTCATTGATTATATGAGAAAAGGTGGTTATGAATTGTTTGACATTTACTATTTTAAATTTTTGTAGAAACCTTTAATTTATGGTTCAAAATGATGATTATAGATGGAGTAGATCTATATTATATTAATTAAAGATTTCTGTAAAAATTAAAAATACTAAATGTCAGATTAAATTTATTTTTTTTATATCTTTATAAATTATATCTCTTATTCAGTTATTCTGATGTATGAGCTATATTTCTGTACAGTTTCATTCAAAACCATTCGCTAATTTTTGCGTGAATGCGTAACAAATAAACAAAAAAACAAACATCCTTACTTTCACATTTATAATATATAGGGATTGACGTGAAATATTATGAAACTGGCGCTATTTGAATTTGATCACGTGACCAAAGCACTTACCTCTCCAGTGCTTGCAGTACTAAAATGGTGGTTCTGTATGACGTTCAATGACGTCATTAATTTCCTTAGAGTACTGCGGCAGTGCACTTGTAGTCTACATCGGAAAGATTTTCTCTCCAGTAAGAGCACTGGGCAGTGCTCGCAGTGTATATCGGAACACATCCTATATATAATTAATTTTTTCATTATGTATATTATATTTTTTTTTTAAATATAGGACCCATTTAGAAGACAGTTTATCATTAGGCCGACCATTATTGATTGAAGATGTTGATATTGAATTAGATCCAGTCATCGATAATGTATTGGAGAAAAATTTTATTAAATCTGGTTCAATTGAAAAAGTAATTGTTGGTGACAAAGAATGTGATGTTATGCCTGGTTTTATGTTATACATCACTACGAAATTACCAAATCCTGCATATTCCCCAGAAATTAGCGCTAAGACGTCTATCATTGATTTTACAGTAACAATGATTGGTCTAGAGGACCAATTATTAGGACGAGTGATCTTAATGGAAAAAACTGATTTAGAAGCAGAACGTGTCGCTTTATTTGAATCAGTTATAAAAAATCAACGTAGTATGAAAGAATTAGAATCGAATTTATTAGGACGTTTAAACTCAACTCAAGGTTAATATTTTTACATCAATGTAAGATCTGAAGGAAAGTACACCTCGATGGGAGATCCGAGTCACACTCTTATCGAATGAGAGAATTATTTTTGTATATTATACCTACACGACGGGGCAAGTGTGCTGATTTTTGTTTGCCTCCAAACACCAATTCAAAGCTGCTAGTATTTTTATAGTAAACGAACGTGTATTGACTTGCGGTTTTTTGTATTGGCTTCAGAAAATGATCCTAAAAATAGTCTATATGGTTTAAAGCGGGACTATTTAGTTTTAACCCCCGTGCTATTGGGATGAAGGGGGTTTATATCATAAAGTAAATCCGATAACATTTAAAAGATTTTAAAAAAGTCGAAATTTCAGATTTTTTTATTAATAAACTCCTTTATGCACCCCCTCCCTCTCCCTTTCGGGAGTCCAAAAGACTTTCAAAATGAAAAAGATAATTTTTTTGTAAATTATGACATTTAATGTTGTATAAGAAATAGATCAAAAATAAAGAGGCTTAAATTTAAAAAAAAATTATTTTGTTTTGGGGTTCTACTTATGTAAGCTAAAAGAGGGGGGGCTAGAAAAATTTAACGATCGAGCAATTTCAAAAACAAAATTTATATTTGGAAACGTAATTGCTTCAGTGTGGCGATTATGGGGGATATTACCTGTATGATCTATGTCTATACTCAGCAAAAATTGAAATGCATTGATTTCAGGTGCCTATTTTTGAATTGATTTTTCAACCATCAACTTATGCAACCGTATTTTGTATTTTTAGTTCAATTTTTTTCAAATACGGCTTGAAAAACGGAGATTAGCTCTTATTTATTTTGACATTAATCTGTATATCTGATCGCAAATCGAACTAATAACTTCAGATATTACGGAGCAGTGCAAGTGTATTACTTACTCAGCTATCCAGTGTCTAGTAGTTCTGTACTATTCTTTCATTATCTTCTATTTTTACTTTTATTCATTTTCAATCATTTTGTATAGTTTAAATTATTGGTAACTTCTTATAGGTTCTTTGGTTGACGATGAAACTTTAATAACTGTTTTACAAGTGACAAAAACAACATCGCAAGAAGTCAATGAAAAATTAAAAATTTCTGCCGTAACAGAGAAAAAAATTATGATTGCGCGTGAAGAATTTCGTGCTGTGGCTGCCCGAGGATCAATATTGTACTTTTTAATTGTTGAAATGTCTAACGTTAATGTCATGTATCAAAATTCATTAAAACAATTTTTACAATTATTCGATAATTCGATAACCAAAAGTGAAAAAACAACAATTACTGAAGATCGAATAAATATTATACTGAAATATTTAACACGTGAAGTATGGAGCTATACGTTACGAGGATTGTACGAACGTCATAAGTCGTTATTTACATTAATGTTGGCAATGAAAATTGATTGTCAACGAGGTAAAATAACGCATAATGAGTTTATGGTATTCATAAAAGGTTAGTATTTATTCGGTAAAGAACTTCATAAAACCCACAATAATTTCAGGCGAAAAAACAAATATATTAGAATAAATCTAATCGAATTTATGTACAAATCTTAAATCTAGTACACTTTGTCTATTTAGTCTTTCACTATTGTCTAAGAAGCTGATTACTTCAACGTTTGGGTGCCTTTCAAGGCGAGTCAAGTAACTTTCACTGAGCCGCGTAGTTTCTTCACGCACTGCGGGCACTTCGAGGCTACGGTGAATATCACCATTACGCACATACCAGAGAGATCCACTTGTTGCCCGTAGCACTTTTGATTAACACCGTTGAAGAATTTCAATGTTACTGTTGCTAGCGGTTTCCCATAGTTGGATTCCATAAGTCCACACTGGTTTAAGAATTGTTTTATACACTAGCACTTTATTGTCTAATGATAACTTTGATTTATGGCCTAACAGCCAGTAAAGTTTTGAGAACTTTAAATTTAATTGTTTTATTTTAGACCAGATGTGTTTGTGCCAAGCTAGCCTTCTGTCTAAGTGAAATCCCAGGTATTTTACTTCGTTTGGCTGTGGAAAACTGACATTGTTCATTTTTACAGCTAGGCAAGTTTCTCTGTTTTAAAGTGTATGTTACTTGAACGGATTTTTTTTCATTTACTCGAATATGGCACTTTCGTAACCAGTTTTGTATTTTATTTATACTATTTTGTAGCCTTTGAGAAGCTAAATTTGGGTCCACATTTATGGATAATATAGTAGCTATGGTACTTTTTCCGTCGACTATTAAGTCCGCGATATAAATCAAAAAGAGAGTTGGACCTAGAACCCTGCCCTGTTGTACGCAAAATTTAATAGGAAACAAGTCAGATAACTTGCAAATCAAAATGCATGGAGTGGTATTTTTTAGGTTAATTTAAAAATCCGAAAATTTTTTCCATGCTTCGGACTTTTTAGATTTCATTTATGATGGTCTTTTGAACAATCCTATCAAATTTCAGCCGGGTGTAAATTTTTGCCCCTTCACTCATATTTTTTTTATTTAAATTGATAATATCTCGAAATAAGAACTTTAAGGAAAACTTTGTCATACTAAAACAGGTGGTGCATCGTTGGATTTAAATGCTGTTCAACCGAAACCGTTTAAATGGATATTGGATATTACATGGTTGAATTTGGTTGAAATCAGTAAATTGCAAATATTTAATGATATTTTACACAAAATTGAAACAAATGAAAAAGAATGGCGCTCATGGTACGAAAAAGAGAAACCTGAAGAATGCGATATACCCTGCGCGTATAATACAAGACTTGATGTTTTTCGTCGATTATTATTGGTAAGGATAGTGTCATGAAAAGGAAATTTTCGATGAATCAATCAATTGGAAAAATCAGAAATAATAACAAATTATATTTTCTATCTATTCCGATTGAGATCGATTAAAAATTTTAAAGCGTTAAAAATTTCCTAATCGTTTCCATTGTTCGTACCGAAACCGTTCAATCCTAAAATTTCCTATTCAAAATTTTGAATAAGTTTCAATCGGAATTTATTCAGTAGGATCTCTTTTTTTTCTTGTTTCGGTGGGATCTTTTTTTTTTCTTGTTCTTGTAGTCAGTGGCCAAACGTTTTAAAGACGCCTTAACTCGCACGATCACAGAGCCGGATACAAAAATATATACAGGGTATCTAGCTAAGTTGGCTACATATGGAAACCTTTTTTATTATAAGGTTTACGAAAAAAATTTGTTCTTTATCAAAAGCTGTGCTTTCAAAAATATTAACATTTGGAAAATACAGATCAGTTGGAAAAATTGGTAGGATTTTTTTTACAATCGTTTTAAAATCGAACACTATTCTGCTTCACTCTTTAAGTCTTTACGTGAGCAGGGTTTCATTGCATATGATTATATAATTTTAGGTGCGATCATGGAGTCCAGATCGTACTTTATCCCAAGCACGCCATTATATAATTGATTCGTTGGGTACTGAATATGGTGATTCAAATATACTGGATTTGGAAGCAACATGGTCCGAATCTGATGCCCAAACACCGTTAATATGTATTTTATCAATTGGTTCCGATCCATCGCCACAAATAACATCATTAGCCAAAGCAAAAGATATACCATTACGGGCTGTGTCCATGGGTCAAGGTCAAGAAGTACACGCTCGACGTTTTATTGATGATGGTTTGGTCAACGGAGGTTGGGTTTTATTACAAAATGTACATTTGTCATTACCATTTTGTACGGAAGCGATGAATTTAATATTGGACGCTGATGTTAGCACTGTTCATGAATCATTTCGTTTGTGGGTAACGACAGAGGTATGTGCAATCATATATTAATTTACCAGTAAAATAAGTGATTCAATCAAATTATACATGAAAGGGTGGTGAACCTTGCATTAGATACCCGGATCATGGAGAAAAATAAGAAAAACCTCGAAAATTTTAACCTTATTTCAGATTTTGCCGATTTTGACCTGGAAGGGCTGATTTTTCATCAAAAACTGTAGTATTTATTTTGCGGTTGCCAATATGCGATTGTTTCCACTTCATAAAGATTTTTGTTATTAATTTACAGAGAGTTTGAAATAAACTTATTGATAATTTTTATAATATATAACATATTTTTATAAAAATATGTTAACCATCGGTTGCCTAGTTGGTACAGCGGTGAACTTAAGACACTAAAATAATAACACTTAATAAGTCGCTGGTTCAAGTCCAGGTATCTAACTTTTTATTTAAATAAACCTTATTTCTATTCCAAGAATAGAGACATAACCTAAGTCGTCTCGGTCTGCTCGTGCGGTTGTGTCAATCACATCACCATTTTGTTATAATATTTATAAGTGGTAGAACCAATTAAAAAAAAAAAAGATTGTTTAAAATTATGTTGCATTTCAAAACAACAATGTTTAATATTAGTTAGACATTATATTACTTTCATACAAACAACTCATGCGGTTGTGTCAACTTCACCACTTAACCCCGTACGGTAATTGTATCACATTCGTTGCCCCATTCGCCATATTTGCTAACGCGACGAGGTTGAGACAAACTAATATCGGTTGATATTAAGAAGTTTTTTCAGTGTATGAGTTAATATTTTATTAAGAATAATTTTTTTATTACAGGTACATGAACAATTCCCTATAGGTCTACTTCAAATGTCTATAAAATTCACAAATGAACCTCCGCAAGGTATTCGAGCCTCCCTGCGTCGTACATACCAAAGTATCAACCAAGATACCTTAGACTATTCAACACAACCCCAATGGCCTCCGTTACTATACGCTGTAGCATTCTTGCACACCGTTGTACAAGAACGTCGTAAATTTGGTCCATTAGGTTGGAACATACCATACGAATTTAATCAAGCTGATTTTGCAGCGAGCGTACAATTTATACAAAATCATTTAGATGATATGGATCCAAAAAAAGGAATATCATGGCCTACTGTATGTTATATGTTAGGTGAAGTACAATACGGGGGAAGAGTTACGGATGATTTTGATAAGCGATTGTTAACCACTTTCACACATGTTTGGTTTTGTGATATATTGTTACGTAATGGATTTGAATTTTATAAGGGATATAAGGTACCCATATCAAGAAATGCGAATACCTATGTTGAGTATATCAATTCGTTACCATCTACGGACACACCTGAAGTATTTGGTTTGCATGCAAATGCTGACATTACATATCAAATAAATACAGCAAAAGGTAAGTTCTTTGAAATTGGCGTAACTAAGAGGAATAAATGCAAAAAATTGCTCTTTTTGGATTCGGCATAGGAATTAGTAACCGGCTCAGTAGTCGAGCGGTCTATGGCGTTAGTCTTTGACCGTTTGGCTCGTGACTGGGAGGTTGTGGGTTCGAATCTAGGCTGGGGCAGTGTGAACAAATTATAATTAATGGGGGCGGCAGAATTGATCACATTGTCGTCGCTTGGATAAGAACGAAGCAGCCGATTCCACCCAGATCATAAAAATGTAATTGTATGTATACGGATGTAGTTAAATAAATAAAGATTAACAAATGAGGATGTAGGTGGCCTCTGTTATAGGCATATGTCAGAGAAACGGAGGTTAAACTCCATTATTATTATTATTATTATTGGTAAGTTCAATCACTTCGTTGCAATTTCACAACCTCATAATTTGACATTTTTAGAATTTTGACGGCTTCTATGCTTGTCATGTTTAGAAGATTGAATTTTTTATTTTTATCAAAAAGTATCAGAAAACAAGTGAAATTTTCAAAATTGAATCCTAAACTCGCACTTGAAACATATATAAGAATTCAATCGGAATGAATTGGAAATTATTGTCCAATTAAACCCGATTCATTTCAATTAAATTTTTGTTGGTTTTAATTGGAATGAATCGGAATGAATCGAAAGTTTTTTTTATAATGGAATCCTATTCATTCCGATTGGTTGAATTGGAAATTTCCGATTCATGAATCTGATTTTTTATCAGGGTTTCTTCGTCAAATGCTAAAAGGGCAAGCTTTTCTTATTTTCCTAAAAATAAACGTTTTTAATCTAATATTGATGCATTAGGTATATTGGATACGATTTTAAATGTACAACCTAAGGAAGGTGGTGGAGGCGGAGGCTCATCTAAATCAAAAAATGATGATAGTGATGCTGAAGAGGAAAAAGCAGAACCTGTAGTCGCTGAAACACGAGAAACAATAGTATATAAATTAGCTGAAGATATGTTACATAAACTACCGAAACAATATAATAGTTTTGAAGTGAAAGATGCCTTGCAACGTATGGGAGCTTTATTACCAATGAATATATTTTTACGACAAGAAATTGACCGTATAATGCGTGTTATACATGAAGTGCACAGTACATTGTCTCAATTAAAATTAGCTATTGACGGCACAATTGTTATGTCACAAAATTTACGTGAATCATTGGATGCTATGTACGATGCTAGGATACCTACAAGATGGCAAAAGGTAAATATATTTCTCAAGGGCGTCGCCAGCAGATGACAAATAGGGGGCAAGTTGGTTTATAGAGATAAAACGCAAAATTTATTTATTTATAAATTAGACATATTTAACCATAAATTTATCGGAAAACAGGCGTGGGCTTAGAGTTAAATTTTGGAGTTTCACAGAAACTGTAGTCCGGATTTATACTGGTGGAAATCGTTTACCCAAAAATTAATTTTTGTACTATTTCTTTTTGCCCCCTTTCATCTTATGGGGGCCCTTTTCCTAAACACTTATTTTTAGAAATGATTTTATTTAATTTCTTTACCCTATATATGAAATATATCAAAGTATACTAAATCTAGTCCCAAGTTTGTAACGCTTAGATATATTGATGCTAGAAACAAAATTTTGATTTAGATATTCGTAAAATTAACCTAATTAGTCTATTTCCGTTTGCCTGCCCATCAACACAATAACTCACAAACGAAAAGAGATATCGAACTGAAATCTGTTTATATCGTGCTCAGGGCATAAAAAGTGAGTGAGTATAAGTTCAAAAGTCCATTTGGTCTTGGATCCGTAGGACCCATCTTGTAAACCAGAAGAGATAGAACAAAAGTTTAAATGTAAAAAAGTTTGATATAAAAAATTAAAATTTGTTTGAAACATTTTTTCGTAAATAACTTTGTTTTCCCTGAGAGTCCAAATACGGGCAAAAATTTAGTTTCTTTTTTCTCAAAAACTATAAAAGATGATGAGTTGAAAATTTGTAGGTAGCTTCATTGATTCCAATTTCATACTAAACCAATTCGATAATATTAAGAGTGTTAAAGGCGTCAACTTTTGGGAGAAAATTTTTTGATTAAAAATTCGTGGGCGCTTTGAACCATTTTTGTATGAAACTTTTTTTTAAATTTTCTTTGTGCTCGTACATCCTTAACTGTATTTTTTCTTTAATATAGATATCTTGGGAGTCGGCCACGCTCGGATTTTGGTATACAGAATTATTAGAAAGAGATGCACAATTTCGTATTTGGTGTCTAAATGGTAGACCAAAAGCATTTTGGATGACAGGTTTTTTTAATCCACAAGGATTTTTAACTGCAATGAGACAAGTATTAATAACAATATATTTTCTAAAGTATTTATAACAATAACAAGTAACTCTTTATAGGAAGTAACAAGAGCACATAAAGGATGGGCGTTGGATTCAGTTGTTTTACAGAATGTAATAACACGACAAAATAAAGAAGATGTTAAGGAATCGCCTAATGAAGGTGTATATGTTTATGGCTTATTTTTGGAAGGGGCTGGATTAGATCGTCGTTCGTCAAAACTAATTGAGAGCAAACCTAAGGTACATTAACCTTTTTTAAGCTTGGACCATACATGAAAATTTGAAAAAACTTTTTTTCTACTTAATAACATTAATTAAAATCGTGATTTGGACAGGGACAGATTCCATTGAAAAAAAGAGCAAAGTGTAACCATGCCAACGCTAAATATATTAGGGACTTTCCAATGAAATTTGAATCATTTTAATTTTCTTCAATATTTTTTCCATTAATATTATTGTTTCAATACGTTAGTAGATCAATATTAACCCCAAATTTTACCATATATTGACCCAGTAATATTGGCTGCGTAAAGCGGGCCGCAAGGCTGGCCTGACACGGCTAATATTATTGATTCACCATATGGTAAAAGTCGAGTGCCCTCACATGAGTCAATAATATTAATAAATAAAAACCTTAATTCGTACAGAGAAACGTTTCCGCTTCAATAGAGAGCGGAGTATAAAAAACTAGCCTCACATGAGATCTGCCACTATTGAAAATCCACCAAGGATTTGCTAATAATTAAGTATTTTTCATTTAGGTACTATATGAACAAATGCCAGTCATATATATTTACGCAATAAATACGACAGCTGGTAAAGATCCAAAATTGTATGAATGCCCTATATACCGGAAGCCACAACGTACGGATCAAAAATATGTTGGATCTATTGATTTTGAAACGGATCATAATCCAAGACATTGGACATTGAGAGGTGTAGCTTTACTATGTGATATTAAATAAATTGATAAATATATTAAATATATTCATGTATCGTGCTGTTATTCTTATTATTATTGCTTTATTATTTACTAGCCTTGTACCCGCCCGCCCACTTCACTGGGCTTAAAAGTAAAAACCACTGCTTTATAGCCTCCGCCTATCTTGATCTCACGTATCCCCCTCCTATAATACTTGAAGGGATTGTTTTACGCAGCTAAAAGATATGCAGAGTTTTCAATTTTTTAAATTGTAAAATAGTCATAATTCGTTGAGTATATCAGAAAAGGTGGTCATGAATCGTTTAAATTTTTACAGAAATCTTTAATTTATGGTTCAAAATGATGATCATTCTGCTCCATCTGTGATCATTATTTTGAACCATAAATTAAAGATTTCTGTAAAAATTAAAAATAGTAAATGTCAAATTAAATTTAATTTTTTGTATATTAAATATCTATATCTTTATAATTTATAGCTCATGTGTTATTCTGATGTATGAGCTATATTGCTGTACAGTTTCATTAAAAACCATTCGCAAGTTTTGGAGTGAAAGCGTAACAAACAAACATCCTTATTTTCACATTTATAATATATAGTGATAGGGATTTAACTACTATAGATTTCAGTATAATAGGTTGGCTGATAAGTCCCCGGTCTGACACATAGATGGCGTCGCTAGTATTAAATGCATATTATTTTTATATAGTACCAACCTTCAAATGATTCGTGTCAAAATTTGACGTCTGTAAGTCAATTAGTTTGTGAGATAGAGCGTCTTTTGTGAAGCAACTTTTGTTATTGTGAAAAAAATGGAAAAAAAGGAATTTCGTGTTTTGATAAAATACTGTTTTCTGAAGGGAAAAAATACAGTGGAAGCAAAAACTTGGCTTGATAATGAGTTTCCGGACTCTGTATTTTTTCCCTTCAGAAAACAGTATTTTATCAAAACACGAAATTCCATTTTTTCCATTTTTTTCACAATAACAAAAGTTGCTTCACAAAAGACGCTCTATCTCACAAACTAATTGACTTACAGACGTCAAATTTTGACACGAATCATTTGAAGGTTGGTACTATATAAAAATAATATGCATTTAATACTAGCGACGCCATCTATGTGTCAGACCGGGGACTTATCAGCCAACCTGGGGATATAAGGGATAGCGATGGAGTGGTAAATTGATTTTATCAAACACATATTACAGTAGTTTTAGCTGAAATTCTATATAGTAAATCGCATTTTTGGGGGGAAGTCCGATTTTTTGGTTACGATTAGGATTGTGAAAGATAAGTTTAAATTTGGACAGGCGAGATGCTACCCCTTGGGAGAAGGCCGCCATCTTGGTTAAAAGGGGTTAGTTGGTTTTTTGCAATAACTATTGATTTTCGCGAAAAATGTGCTGAGAGAATTTTTGTAGAGAATAAAATTCCCTTCAAAAAAGATCCCATGCGTTTTTTGCGTAAGTCATATATTAAACAATTTACTGAAAAGTTAGTCCAAATTTGAGGTAGTCTAAACAATTGTTTACTATGACTTGTTGTTCTCGCGCCAGAGGTCGCCAAAGTTGCGCACCCCCGAACAAAGCGCATATAGAGCAATTTAGAAGCAGCTTATGCACCTTTAAAACATTAATAACGCTATTTGAGAGTAAAAAAAAATGCTCGTGTATATGTTGCGGTTATGGAATTATTGCCATGTGAACATCGTAAACTTTCCAGTAGATTGTTTGTACTTTAAAAAGATGGAAATAAATTAAATTTTGTAATTAATCAGATTACATTTATGTTTTTGTTTTTCCAGAAATCTGTTTATTATCATTTCATCAAATTCTTAAGAAAAGTGAGTTTAAGATCTTCGCTGGGCAATTTCTATTTTCAAAAGTAAAGACCCACCGCACTATAGCCTTCACAGACAGCCTTCAAACAAACAACCTTTCTTTCGCATTTATAATATATCGGGAGCTATGTTATTGTAAAGTTACATTCAAATCCATTCAGTAGTTTTTACATGAAAGCTTAACGAACAAACTCACTTTCACATTTACAATATATTGGAATTGGATTATTATACCATGTATATATGAAATATAAATAGTATATTAAGTTTAGTTCCAAGTTTGTAACGCTTAAAAATATTGCTGCTACAAAAATTTTGGTAAAGGTGTTCATAGAATTATCTAATTTGTCCATTTTCGGTTTCCGTCCGCCTGTCCGTCTGTCAACACGATAACTCAACCCGTAGGACCCATCTTGTAAACCGTTAAAGATAGAACAAAAAGTTAAATGGCAAAAATGTTCCTTATCACAAATAAACAACTTTTGTTTGAAACATTTTTTTGTAAACATCACTGTTTACCCACGAGGGCGCTTATTAGGTGCAAATTTTATAGTATCTATTAATATGGGATTATCAGTTATGTATGTGTGACATGTATAGGTATATGTGTAATGTGATAGAGTAATCAACACTGTCTATACATGGTATGTCAACAGTTAACTCAGTCAATTGTTCTTTTTTAAGTTTATGATGTTTGATAATTTTATTTGTATAAGTCTGTGATGATATTTTGGAATTATATCTATTTTGTAACATCTTTGACGTTTATTGACATGACAGTTCATTTATAACCTACAGACGTAATAACAAATTTTTGAAAACGAAATTTTAAATGATTGTAACTAACTTTATAAAAGTAATAGAAATTATTGTCCGATTTCGGCGATTTTATATTTATCTATTGAATAGTAAAGCGACTAAAGGTATAAACAAGGAAAAATTGATAATCCACTAATTGAAGCAGAAAATATGGATACTCAAAATATAAAAGAAGAATATGTCGATGCAGATTTTCCGCCGATTAAAGAAGAAAATATTGATGGAATCGTAGAACTTTATTCATGTGATTTTTGTGCTCAATTATTTCCCACTGAAGAAAGTTTATACGAGCACGGACGAATTCATTCCTTCGAGGATCTTCATTCAAGTACCGATGCAAGACCTTTTTCATGTAATTATTGTGGTAAAACATTTACACATCGACACCATTTAGCTGATCATCAACGAACTCATACCGGAGAAAGACCTTTTACATGCGGTTTTTGTGGGAAATCATTTTCGAATTCAAGTAGTTTCAGTCGACATAAAAAGACTCATAACGTAGAAAAACCATTTTCATGTAATTTTTGTGACAAAGCTTTTAATCAACAGAACAGTTTAGTTGATCATCAACGAATTCATACTGGTGAAAAACCATTTTCTTGTGATATTTGTGAGAAAAGTTTTACGCATCGACAACATTTAGTCACTCATCAACGTTCTCATAATTGGGAAAAATCGTTTACATGTGATGTTTGTCAAAAAAAATTTACTTTAGAGTTAAGTTTAATGGAACATAAACGAATCCATACTGAGGAAAAATCATTGCCATGTGATAATAGTGATAAATCGTTAAGAAATCGACGAATTAATAATGAAAAACGATTTTCCTGTGATGCATGTGATAAAACATTTCTCTTACATCATCATTTAGCTGATCACAAACGAACTCATACTGGTGAAAAACCATTTTTTTGTGACACTTGTGATAAACCATTTTCCACCGCAAGCAGTCTAGCCAGACATAAACGAATTCATGGTGGTGAAAAACCATTTTCATGTGATGTTTGTGATAGAAGCTTTCTTGCCCAGAAAAATTTATTCGTTCATAAACGTCTTCATACGGGAGAAAAGCCATTTTCGTGTGATTTATGTGAAAAATCATATCCAGATAATGGTAGCTTAACACGACATAAAAAGAGTCATAATAGACGTGAAAGTGTCATTTTTGATAAACGAACTTATACGGATTGTGAGGGAAAATCTTTTTTTTGTAATATTTGTGATAAAAATTTTCCAGATTGTGATCATTTAGATCAACATAAACGAACTCATGAGGAACATTTGAAAATAGAATCAGAAATTGAAGCTGAAACTTGTGCCAATCAGGAAAATTCATTTTCTTGTGATTTATGTGAAAAAATATTCGCAAATCGGGAGGATTTATTTGAACATACTCAAATTCATATTGAAGAAAATTCGTTTAATCTGAAAATTATACCAAAAATTGAATCTGAAACGCATTACCTTGAACCTGAAACAAATATAATTCAGAATGAATTATCTCATCACGCAAAGGAAAAAGAATTTTCATGTGATGTATGTGGAGAAATATTTACAGATCAAGGAAATTTAGTTAAACATAAACAAATTCATAGTGAAGAAAATTCGGATAATCTAAAAATAGAACCGGAAAATGAAGTTGAGACACATAATTTTCAAATAGAACCCGACCATGAAGAATTTGAAACTGAAACGATTATAATTCAGCCTGAATTTATTCAAACAGGCGATAAATTTTTCGAATGTGATATATGTTTTAAGATTTTTAATTTTCGGCATAATTTAACGGATCACAAACGAACTCATACGGGGGAAAGACCATTCTCTTGTGAATTTTGTGATAAAAGATTTAATCAACGTACTGTTTTAACGAATCATAGACGTATTCATACTGGGGAAAAACCGTATCCGTGTGATGTTTGTGGGAGAAAATTTTCGGCTCGAGGAAATTTAATGAAACATAGACAAACTCATAATGGAGAGGAATCGGATCATGAAGAAAATCGAAACAAAACAATGAAAATTCAACCTATATTCACTGAAACGGGGGGGAAATTTTTCGAATGTGATGTTTGTTTTAAGATTTTTAATTTTCGAAATAATTTAGTTGATCATAAACGAACTCATACGGGAGAAAGACCGTTTTCGTGTGAATTCTGTGATAAGACATTTAATCAACGTACTGTTTTAACGAATCATAGACGTATTCATACGGGGGAAAAACCATTTTCGTGTGAATCGTGTGGGAAAACATTTGCGGCTCGAGGAAATTTAATGAAACATAAACAAATACATGTCGGAAATGAACCGTTTAATTCGATAATGGAACCTTTAGATCATGTATTTAAAAATGAAGCAAGTATATGCTAAAAACACTTTTGTTCATTCGAACAAAATCCGTCCTAAAAAAATTGAAAAATATTATATCGAGAAGAAAAAAAATTTGATGTTTTGGAGTTTACTCCTTAAGAATCAATTTGCTTAAAAGAAGCTCGATATGAGAAAAATATGAAGAGCAAACTTCGTTATGTTTTTTGTGCGCAACCTTTCGTGCGCACTTTCCACTTTTTAGTAATGCGTGTGATTAACTTATGTGTGCTGTCGACAAAGCATTTATTCTTTGAAACTGACAATAATCAGACGGACACAGCAAACTCTAAAACACATACGAACCGCGTACAAATAGATGTGTAGTTGTTACTCACCAATACAGAATTATTAAGATAAAAAGCTGGTTTTTATGACGAAAGTGGAGGAGGGGAGTATAACCTCAATTTGATCGTCCTATATTTTTACTGGATGAAATTTGACACGTTATGGAGCTAAAATTTTCAAATATTTGAAGATTGCTTGAAAATTCTAGTCTATTGGATAACGGTGCCAAAAATACATTTTTTAATAATAGTTATCTAATTTGTAAATTATTTAATAAAAGGTTATTTATTATATTTACGTTTACATTTTCTTTTATTTCAATTACTAATCGTAAGAAGAACTTCTAATACAAACCGTGGTAAGAAAAAAACTTGTCAAACGGTGATCTTAAAATATCTAAACTGGCGTATGTTAGAATCTTCTCTTAAAAAAAGCTCATTTTAGCGCTTCTATTTGGGATTATTCAGAAGGAAAAAAATATTTAAGTAAAGGTAGGTAAAAGAGAAGTACTTAACTAAAGAGAGGTAAGTAGAAAAATTAAGTTTTGTATTAAACTAGAAATTTAAAAAAAAAGGCACCGAAGAAAATCACTTTCAAAAAAGAATATCAAAATAGTATAGTAAAAGGAACAGATAGTTTCAGATAGAAATTGGTAGGAAGTTAATGAAACTTTGAATGTTGTTAAGGAGAATCACTTTCAAAAAAGAATGTACAAATAGTATAGTAAAATCGACAAATAGTTTCAGATAGAAAAAGGTCGTTAATGAAACTTTGCGATGTTGTTAAGGAGAGTCATTTTCAAAAAATAATATTAAAATAGTTTAGTACAATCGACAGATAGTTTCAGATAGAAAAAGGTCGGAAGCAAATGAAACTTTGGGATGTTGTTAAGGAATAGTTAATAGTTAATAAACATTTTCTCAAGTTTTGGACCTCGAGACCCCTGTTCGAAAAGAAGTTAGGAACCGAAAAATTATCGATCTTCCTCCGTTTTTCCCCAATACCTTTTTTCCCTTACGTCGTACGGCAAAAGCATTCCTTACTATTCATATGTTTGTATGTCAATTCGTTATCCAAATATTACACTTCGAAAAAAAGGTCGTTATTCAAAATTCGCTTAGAAATGCAGAATTCCACCTTATTTCTTCTGGTGTACCTGAATTATGATTGTAATTATGGCTTCTGCTTACAATCACCAACTTTGGAAAGAAAAGGTCAGTAATTAAGACAGATATTAATATAAAAAGGATTTATTTACAAGAATAATAAAATGTGATACAAATTTTGAACAATAAATAAACATTTTCACATGAATATCATTTGTTTTTTTGTTTTTTTTTTTTTAATATTTAAAGCACGGTGTACTCCGAGAAGACAGTTATTAGAGTTTTCTCGATGTTCATTGTCCTTAAGTCAGTCCGAATATTATAGAATTTTTATACATTTTCTTTTTATTTGAATATATGGTATTTGTAGTGTAATAATTTAATATAATATTGTTTATTGTGTAACATGTATATGTACAGTAAAACCTCATTTAACTTAATTAACGGCAGGCCCTTGAGCAGGAATTCTCCAAGGGAGGGGTTCAAACTTTTGTTAGGTCATAAAGTCAATAAAAACAAGAAAATTTTTTTTCGAGTCAGAGAATATTTTAGTCAAAATGTGATATTCAGTCACTATTTTTAATTTAATTTAAGTTTAATAAGTTAATTCTGCGAAGTACAGGAAAAAAATTTTCCGAAACTCTGTGTGCATCCACCTCTGCACCGCGATGTATATTGAGCGAGGTCTAAACCGTTTAGCCGATATTGAGACATTATCTAAAGGTATGTTTTGAGATGACGCAAGGTTGAAAAGGAGCGTTCATTCGTCGCTGTTGTCACAGTGTAAAACTGCCAGAACATCTTTATTGCAAATATCGAGTGATTCGAGTGAATTTTTGGCACACCGTTCAGTTTTCACTAAAGTTGAACTTCGTCGACTCAGATGTCACAGGAATCATCGTGAAAAATTGAATATTCTAGTCAAAAAAATCGAGCAAGAGTTTTCATCGAAATTTTTCATATCATTGAGAAAAAGACACGCTAAATTTGATAAAATATTGCGATTCTTCAAAATTCGATCTATAATCTTAAACTGAATTCATCTCAGCGACAAGGAGTATTTTTCATCACACTCCCTGACCTGATATTAAAATTTCCGGACTTTTTATGAATCTCACAATTCCCTAATATTTCCAGAACGATCGCCACCCCGATTGACGTCTAAAATAAATACTCTCCAATTTAAAGAAGTGAAAGGATCTTTTCAGATAGCCAAGGATACTTAAACCTGCTCTATATTTCGTGCTAATTAAAGAAGAGCAATTTAGAGAGGCCAAGAACCTCGGCGTACATCAAATAGGGGATGATAATAAATTTTCCTGGTCATAGGCACATGAATGAAATTAATGCACGAGGTTTTACTGTACAATGAATTAATATAAATATATACCCTATGACAATTAATTCCAAGAAAGATATGTTTCGTCTTTGAAATTTTTAAACTCACTGTATTCGTAAAAATGGCGGATTTTTAACTTGTAACTTAACGGTAAAATTGTTAAGTGTTAATGTTATGAATTTGAAAACATCAAAGATGAACTCACATTCAAGATTCATACTGAATTGAATCACACGGAGTTTTTAATACTGTTGCCATGAAACTCTAAAATTGTGAGATAAATTCATTATTTCTGTAAAAGAATTAATTGAAAACAATTGTTAAATAAAAAATAAAACAGTATTTGAAGAAGCAAAAATAAAAACGTGACACTTTTAGTTTCGTTAAAAGTACTCAATATTTGCAGGCTTGCAATTGTAATTTTGTTATTATGGGATCTACCAGGCCTTATTTTTAGCCAATATGCGACGGTTTTTCAATTAGAAATCTTCACTATGCTGAAATGTATTCAGATCTGTAAAACGAAAGGTTACAGCGGAGCAAATTTCAACACCTTCTCAAATAGTGAATCCGCACTTCGAGACTTTGAGGCGTCAATCGAGAGTAGTCTACGAATGTTTCGAGGAATTGAATTGTCTGGCAATGAATAACACAGTTAAATGGATCTGGGAACCAGTCCACTCTGGCGTTGAAGAGAATGAAGCAGCGTACTTATTGGTACGAGAGAGGTCGCCTCAAACGCCCTTTCAAAGTTCAGCCTGTCATTTCCATAGCAAGAGGTTCCGTAATTTACCAAATCAAGGAATGGCTACGACAAGTAAAGTAAATTGAAGTAGAACATCTTCAAGTTCTCTTCTTTGACCTTAAAATGAGCACTGGTAGAGCCCAAAAAGATCAAAGATAACAAAGTTACAAATCTGATTTGCCGAAAAGTTTCACATTTTTATTTTTACGAAATATATTTTGTGTAACTGATTGTACTTTCATTTCCATTGATTAAATACTTTTGACAGGCTACATTTTAATTCACAATTAATAAATTTAATATACAGTGTGAGCAAAAAGTATCGAGACGAAATTTACTACACATTGAGTTGCAACAATAAAATCAAATTTACTACAGGATGGTCCATTTTGTGTCCAAAAAGGGTGTTTGTACTTATGTAAGCACGTAAGAAGTTATACTTCTTCAGTAATAACAAGTATGTAAGCACGTAAGAAGTTATACTTCTTCAGTAATAACAAGTATAATAATTTATAAATAATGTAAACAAATACATACTCCAGTTAACTTATCTATTGTGTTTATAGATGAAAATCTATCATATATCTATCCTTGTCTATCGTGAGTGACATTTCGTTTATCAGTCTCTTCATAGTGTTAAAATTTTTTTAACTTACTTCACCATGTAGTTATCGTGTTATCCTGTGACCTTTGATCCCGCGTAAATTTTTCTCCACATCTCGGATCGATAAGGACTTTTTACACCATGTATATAAAAAATACCAAGGTATACTAAGTTTAGTCCCAAGTTTGTAACGCTAAAAATATTGATGCTATGAACAAAATTTTGGTATAGGTGTTCATAAAATCACCTAATTAGTCCATTTTCGGTTGTCTGTCTGTCTGTCTGTATGTCGTCTGTCTGTCGTCTATCTGTCCATCTCTCATCACGATTACTCAAAAACGAAAAGAGATATTAAGCTGAAATTTTTGATAGCATACTTAGGACGTCAAAGTGAGGTCGAGTTCGTAAATGAGCAGCATAGGTTCGTCAATTGAATCTTGGGTTCGTAAGACCCATCTTGTAAACCGTTAGAGATAGAACAAAAGTTTAAATGCAAAATGTTCCTTATAAAAAATAAACAACTTTTGTTTGAAACATTTTTTCGTAAATATCACTGTTTACCCGTGAGAGCGCAAATTATGCGCAAATTGTATAGTATGCATTATATGGAAATATCAGTTATATATGTGTGACATGTATGTACGTGTAATGTGACAGAGTAATCAACACTGTCCATACATAGTAGTTCAACAATTAACTCAGTCAATTGTTTGTTTTCACTTGTTAGATTTCATTTAAGATGGTGTTTTGATCAATCCTACCAAATTACAACAGGGTGCGAATTTTTGTACCTTCGAATGTTTAAATTGACTAGAAAAATTACACCTAAGAGAAGTATAACTTTAAAAAAAAAGTTGTTTGACCGTCCTTTGAATAAATCCCGCCTCGATAGTTTTTACCCTCATTTCATTTCATACATTTATCGGTTAGTGATTGGTTATCTATTAGTATTTGATAATTGCATACGTGATTTCTTCAACGTGTTCGTATTATTAATATATTGTTGTTGTTGTTGTTTATTCATGATTGGTGTTGGAGTTGAGATCAATGATAAATGATGATAATGATGTTTAGCTTTCTGTTTACATCGATCCATTGATGGATGACTATTTGTGCTCGTAACTAGATCGTTTGAGGACTCAGTACTTGAGATTTTATTTAATAAATCGTCTACAACTAGATGATGACCACCACCTCCACCACCACCGCTACCACTGTTATCACTGTGGTAATTATCATGTGCACTCACAATACTACCTGTAAAAAAAAAAAATTAAAAAAAATTTTTATCTAAATTTCCGGAGAAAAGTCAGCAAACTCAACTGTTTTGTTTTGCATTGAAAGTTGTTTTTTGGTGTAGTTAGATAACCACTTCATCACAAACAGGCCACTTGAGTTACCTTAACCTCGCCCCCTGCCTGTTTTGCAAGCCGCAATCTACCTGCTCTAACGGATGCATGTTATTATTGCTGTTACTCTCGATTTACCGTATCATTCAATTTATGTTTACTGTGTTTGTTAGTGCAATTAAGTAAGGATTTCTTTTTATATTGAAGACGGAGGTTTGTGCTTTATTTATTAGTATTTAATGTTAATGTTTCTATTAATATAATTAAATATTTGTGATTCATATTTGCTCTTAAAAAAGGTAACTTTTTGTCATTAAATTTCTCAAACTCAAAGCTTTTTGTTAATGTGTCCTTTTTTGTCCGGTAAAATTTTTTTGTAACAGGACGTAGTTTAAGTATTTAAAAAGTGATATTGGCAAGCTTATTTTTTTCTGTCAAAGTGTTATTAACTGTCAACTTTTGACTTTAACCCTTTTGTGAAAGACTAGAGAGCTACCCGGGTACCTTTTTGTATTTACAATTAAAAGAAAAAGTATATTTTACGCATTTTAAATAGCTGTGGTTTCCTGAGAGCTCTTAGCTCTTTGTAAAGCATAGTTTTTTAATATTTTGACCCTGTCAACATATTCGCAATATTTTGAAGAAGCTAAAACATTTTATATCCCCATAATAGAGTGGATGGGACTCGGGTGCCTTCACTTCATTATTAAACAGAATTTGGTTGTTTATATTATGTTTGAAGATACCCGGGTGCTTCGTCACTCTGATAAACTCTGATTGTAACTCCAGAGGAAAAAATAGAAACCCATATTGTGTTCAGGAACTAAAATTCTAATAATAACTTCGAGTTGTCTTTACAATTGCGATTACAATTTTTCTAAACTATCTTGACAGATCAGTCAAGCAATTTCAAACACCAAATACTCGACAATTTTTCGCAGAAAACTCTTTTAGTTTTCGAATGTCCGGTAGACTTTTATACGACACTTAATCCATAAGATACAGTAATTTAAAGTTTAAAGCACCAATTTTCCTTTGACAAAAACAAAGAAATTTGTATGATTTTCCCGATTTATTTCAAAGGGAGTAAGAAAATGCAATGCTCAAATGCGATTTTTTATCTAGAAAATAACGTACCTGTTCTAGTTTTAATTGTAGACATTCGATATGTGGATGCTGAACTAATTATACAGTAGTTGCATGGACTGTCACTTCTAGTGTCATCGGTGTCAGTATCATCGTGTTCATGACCTCCTAAATGATCGCGTTCATGATGATGATGTCGTCCACAAATACGATTATTTCCACTTTCATTTAATTTATTCTTATATTTATTCTTATCTAAAATAGAAGAAAAGTTCAACTGTCAAATCTGTTAGGCCAATATTCTACGTTGAGTTAACTTCAAACAAACTTTATTTTCCCTTGTCAGCTTTAAATTTTGAATTAGCTCCCATAAAACAGACCAAAAACGGCACATTCTTAACCAGTACCGGTCGCGTAATGGCCTCCACAAACCAAAATTCTATTTGTGTTTATTATGACAAAGTTAAAAAAATTTTTGGTAATAGGGTCCCAAGAAAAGTGGACAAATAGAAGGAAAGTAGAACGAAGTATATACATTTTTGGTTACGGCGGGGATTCATGTTCAAGACAGAAAAAAAGAGGCGGTGGGCCTATACAAAAAATCTAGCTAGGGCCCACAATAGTTGTTAATGGGGTACGGTCCTTAACATTAACTTAGTTCATAGGTTGTAGAAATACGATATAATCTTAAAAACGGGACAACTGGAGATGCTCAACTGATCCCCAAAGTATTCTAGGGAACGCAGAATTAAAATGCACTACCTCCTTTATGAGTCTAAATTTTTAGGGAATATATAACTAAAAAATATTACCTGGAACCGCATCATTATCACAATGTTTGCCGGTTGGTGTTGATAAATAAATTTGCTGATAATTCTTGGTACGATGCTCAACTAATTTATCATTGATCTGATTCTGTTGTTGTTGTTGCTGATAATAAAAATGTTGTTGCTGTTGCTGATGATGATGTCTATGATGTTGCTGATGTAAATGTTCATTCAACTCAATATCATTATCACAATTATCGTTGTTATTGTTCTGCTGACCCGTGTCCCCACCATGGCGTATCAAATGTGATAAACAGTAGGATTTTATGATAATATATTTCCATACCTAGTTCAGAACGATTAATTATACATTAAAAAAATTATTAATTTCACAAACCGGTTATTGTAGCTGCGATTTTGATAACTACTTCCTTTTTTTATATTTTTCAAATCACTACCGCCCTTATGAAGCAAGGGTGGTAGTAGCTTAGTTGAAGGATGATCCGAGATTTTATTGTGTCAAGCATTAATTACTCAGTACTCGCGTCAACCGTTCAGTAATTTTAGTCACGCGATGAGGGATTTTCTCACGAGTTCTGCATATGCGTCAAATATTTCATGCGTTAAATATTCTTTAACTTTGTAAATGATAACCTCTACATAATTTTATTAAAATTTACTTTTTAATGCACTAGCTAATCCTTACTAATATTATAAATGCGAGAGTAACTCTTCCTGAAAATATTAAACCGATTTAAATAAAATTTGGTACAGAGAGAGTCTACAGTCTGAGAAAGGACATAGGTTACTTTTTAATGCAAAAAAAGGGCTGTAAGGGGTTGAAATGGCGGTGCTTCAAAAATGTATAAATTCTGCATCGATTAAGCTCAAATTAACGATACGATTGTAAGGGGTACATATTATTTTAGTAACGAATACATAAGGGTACTCAATTCCTCGTTACTTTTACAGCACTGGAAAATTGCGAAAGTTCAAATTTTTGGTTACAACTTTACTCTCGTGATGAGATAAATTCTCATAATTTCTGAAGAACTTGAAAAAAAAGTATTAAAACGAAAAAACTGTAGATAGGTTGAAAAAATTTGAAAAATTCATATTTCAGAAAATAAATAAAATTATATGAAAATAGAAAAAGTTTCAAACACATATACCATTTGAAAAAATAAAATTTATCTATATTTGAAATCCAGCGTGAGCAAAATTCTCATAATGTGCTGACGAGTAATCAGAGTTAAAATCAATAGCATTTTAGTACTAAGTACCCCAGGGAATGTACGAATAAAAATCTCTGCTATCGAGAAGCAAACAATTTGGTCGGATAGAAGAAAAAATTTCCAGCTGATGCAGAAGATAACCTAACAAAAATCAGAAAACTCAAAAAAACGGTTTTTCGCGTTTATTAAAAAAACAAAGCTACAAGCAAAAGTTAAAAGAAGTTGTAGAAAATTAAAAAAAGCTTTCGAATGACATAGACTGGATACTATACATCGTTATTTCCTCGAGAAAATCGGAAATTTCATCGAACATCGTTACCAAATTAAAATTATCAAAATCTACTATTATAGCCCGGTTTCGATAAAAAATTCATTAGGACTTACCAGAATGATCACACCGAACGTGATAATGATAAAAATCGTGATAAATATGTAAATATTCAGCAAATAAGTATGCTCAGCATTAAAGAGCGTATTATCATCCTCAATAAACAAGATCTTATTATCATTCGAACTATCTTTAACTGAAGATGAAGACGATGTAAAAATAAACGAACCATCATCACTATTCACATCGTTATCCGATAATAAAATCGACGGGATATGCTGACCATTCCAGGTTGTTGTCGCAAAATTATAAACATGACGTGTGAAGCCTGCGTCGTTGTAGGCGCTTATTTGAAGCTGATAGCGTGTAGCCGGTGATAAATTATTGAAACTGTACATTTCATTTATGTTGACGGAATTGGAAAGTAAGATCCATGCTTGGGTGTTTAGCAGACGATATTCGAGAATGAAGTATTGAATCGGACATTCGATGTTGTTCGGCCACATGTAAAGATTGATTGTAGCGGAAGTTGAGTTGGTTTGAATGAAATAGTTGAATTGTTCGGTGTATGATATGTTCGGTAATGCAGGTATTGTTCCTGAATCATATATACTTCAATTAATTCATACTTGGTTTATTAAAATTGGATTTAATTTGGATTTGATCGAGCAAAATTGAATTTTTTTGATTTTGATGACGTCATAAAGTAAAAAATATTTTTTTCATAATGCACCCAAATTAAGATAAATATAAGTCATAAAGATGACGTCATCAATTTTTTTCAAATTAAACCCAAATTTTATCCGATCTGAATGGAATCATACTAATTTTGGATCAAACTTTTTATTTTTAGCTAACATTCACCTTTGGCCGAAATATTGGTAGTAGGATTGAACTATCTTCTAAAATTTTAAAGGTAGGTTAAATTTGAAAAGTATAACCCAAATTTAGTATAATTCCATACTTGGTTTATTAAAATTGGATCAAATTTGGATGTGATAGAGCAAAATTAAATTTTTTGTATTTTGATGACGTCATAAAGTTCAAAAAATCGATTTTTTCATAAAACACCCAAATTTTATCTGATCTGGATGGAATTTTTTTTGAAATCCATTAACTCTGGCACAAACTCTTCATTTTTTATGTTATTTTTTTAGCTAACATTCACCCTTGGCCGAAATATAGTACTAAAGTCCCAGTATCTTCAAAATTTTTACAGGTATGTTAAATTTGAACACAAATTTGAAAAATATGACCAAAATTTAGTACAATTCCATACTTGATTTGTTAAAATTGGATCAAATTTGGATGTGATAGAGCAAAATTAATTTTTTTGGATTTTAATGACGTCATAAAGTTAAAAAAAATCGATGTGTTCGTAATATACCCAAATTTTATCCAATCGAATGAAATTTCTTTTGACACTCACTAATTTAGGGTCAAAATTTTCATTTTAGATGTTATTTTTTAGCTAATTCACCTTTTGGGCGAAATATAGCTGGATTCCACTATCTTCAAAACTTTTATAGGTGGGTTAAATTTGGAAAAGTATAGCCCAAATTTAATACAATTCCATCCTTTGTTTATTAAAATTGGATCAAATTTGAATATGATAGAGCAAAATTAAATTTCTTGGACTTGGACCATGTCATAAAGTTCAAAAAATCAATTTTTTTCATACCCAAACTTTACTAATATTTTGCGACTACTTTTTGTCTAAGTTATAATTTAACTTTAGATTTTTGCTCATATTTAGTAAAATACGTAAAATACTGATATTTCCAAGTTTCCCAGGTCGATCGCTATCCACAGGATATGAAAAAAATCGATTTTTTGAACTGCATCCCGACTTCCAGAAAAAACAAGTTGCTTTGAAAGATCCTTTAATTATCATCACTTACCTTTCGTTTTAATCGACAAAACATTACTCGGCGAACTCTGTCCAATTCGATTATACGCAATCAAATAAATATGATAAACCGTTCCACATTTTAACGAATTCAACGTGTACGCATGTATATCCGACGATAAATCCACATTTATTGACGTCACATTACTATACTTATAATTTAAAATATACCCCTCAATATGAATCCCCCCATCAAATAACACCTTCCATTTCACATTTATGCTAGATGACGTTACATAGTTTAGTTCAATAACTGGCGCATTTGGTTCGAATAAAATCGAAATTTGATACGTAATATGATCCGTTCCGTACATGTTATTTGCTGTACAAGTATAGTTGCCGATTAATTGTTCGTTGAGTTTGAAAATATGAAGATGTCCGTCATTGGTTATTTTGTAGCTATGGTGATGGTTGTGGATAACGATTGGTGTATCATTCAGTAGCCATTTTACATACGATTGGGGAGTTCCAACCGTTATACATTTTAGTACAATATTGTGATTATTATTTATCGAGTAATACAGCTGTTGGGAATACGATAAAATTCGTGTCGGTATCGAATGAACATGCGAAGGTTGTATCGAGTGTTGAAGACTTTTACTTGGACTTCCCTCGCCAATTCGTGTCGTGGCCGTTGTCCAATATTCGTACAATTGATTAACAATTAAATTATGAACTTTGTAGATGAAGATGTCGTTCGATTTATTGATGTGGGTATCGATTTTGAAGTTTTGAATGGTCGTGTTGTTATTGACGTCTTTTTTGAATAGAGTATAGTAGAGGATATGTCCATTCGGTTGGTTTGGTGGGAGCCATGATACGATCATTGAGTCGCTGGATAATACGGCGACTTTGATGTCAGCTGGTGCATCTGGTACTACAAAAAAAAAAAAAGATGTATTAATTGTTTAAATATCGTGTAACCAGTGCTTATTTTAAGGGCAAAGAAGTGAACTTGAAGATGCACTACTCCAAGAGGTGATGGCAATTGTAAATTCAATACCGTTTTTAAATGGAAAAGTTGGTCGTCTTTTTTGTCTTTCTGTGTGGTTAAATGACTTTTTTGATTATACTTACAATCTTCGTCGGTTGTACAAAAAATAGGAACACTTAGTGGACCATCTCCAGCGTTTGTGTAGGCCAGTACACGTATCGTATAGTTAGTATACTTGTATAAAGTATGCAGATATGTTTCAGTACTTGTAGTTCGCTTTACTTCTCCAGTCGTAGAAATATCAACTAAAACAGAAATAAAAAAAAATTATAAGAAATCAAATATGAGCACTTAAAGCAATGCAGGGTCGGATTAACTATTAGACAGAGTAGATAACTGTCTAGGAACAAAAGAAATTGGATCCTCAATGACAATCATATACATTATTACTCTAGCAAGATTCACTTTCATGATTCACCCCTCATTTTGAAGCTTATTATGTCTAGGTTTGACGAAAAATATACTATCTAAAAATGTACCGCTTAGGAAAAAACACGCTAGACAAATAATTTGAACGAAAAAATATCATAAATTTAAATAATAAGTTTATTAGGCAATCATGTTAGGTTTTACAGATGCTCTGGGCCACGAGTACAGCGTAGCCACAGGTTACGGTAACTACGGGAGCAGAATTCCTCACGGGTTGATGAAATACTATATACTTACAGATACATCTAGTATCGAGTTGTAGAACTAAAAATATGGATGCGTTATATCGAAGAAAAAAAGCAATAATACCTATTGTTATTGAGGATCCACATTTTCAAATTAAATTTTCTCTCTATGAAACATTTTACGTTGCGTATTAGCGTAAACACTCGTGTGTCATTTTACTCACATCCCTTCATCAATTTGATAAGAGCTGGTCTTCAAACAGCTGGAAAGGAGCCCAAAGAACAAAAGAGGGGGTTTTTTGTTTGTTTTCGTGTGGCAGAACTTACCTAAAAATTTCTTTTTCTACTATTCCTTTTTGCCCTCTATCATCGTATGGGCACTGTTTTCCGAAAAATTTGTTCTTAAAAATGATTTTATTTAGTTTTTATACACTAGTTATGAAATATATCAAAATATGTTAAATTTAATCCCAAGTTTGTAACGCTAGAAATATTGATGCTACAATAAAAATTTCGATATAGGATATTCATAAAATTAACCTAATTAGTTCATTTGCGTTTGTCTGTTCGTTAACACGATACTCAAAAATAAAAAGAGATATGGAGCTGAAATTTTTTTATATATCGTACTCCGGACCCAAAAAGTGTGTTTGTGTTCGTTAATAGTCAAAATAAATCCATTGGGTCTTGTAAACCGCAAGAGAAAGAACAAAAGTTTTAATGTAAAAATTGTTTCATATAAAAAAGTACACAACTTTTGTTAGAAACATTTTTTCGTAAATAACTTTGTTTTCCTGGGAGAGTCCAAATTAGGGAAAAAATTTAGTACCCTGTTGCTTAAAAACTATAAAAAATGGTGAGTTGAAAATTTGTAAGTAGCTTCAGTGATTCTAATTTCAAACTAAACCCACCCGATAATTGAAATTTTGAATTCAGTAGAATTTTTTTAGAGCGAGTGGGTGCTTTGAACCATGTTTGTGAATCTCTAGGTAGGGGAAGCTACCTCTACCTGCCCCCTCTCTTTGGGGGCGCCCGAAATGGTTAATTCAGCTCTGAGGGCATGAGAATTCACAAAAAAGTATCCTTTGTGAAAATTTTCGCGAAACTATCCTAAAATTGGAAAAAAAACCATTTTGAGAAGCGTTTTTAGTACGAAAGGTATCACGATTAATGCTCGTAACTTAAAATTAACAAAGTCAGGACTGTCCGAACTTCGAAAACGACACAAGTGTCAAAATATGATTCCCCCCTTTTTAAAAAGTAGACTTACTATTAAACAAAATCGGTATCGGTCGATAATAAACTTTATATCCTTTAATAAATCCTCCATGATATTTATGCAACGGCGGAATCCACGATATCTTCATACTTTGCGACGATATTTGCGAACATTGTATATTCAACGGCGAAGCTTCTGGAACACCTTCACTTGTAGTTCCAATTACTGGCACCGAAGGTGGTCCACTTCCCACACTATTAAACGCTTTAATCACAATTTTATATCGATTATACTTCCGTAATCCCGTTATATGAGCTTTAGTCGTAGACCATCCGTGAATCGTTAAGGTATTCGTTTTATTATAATTCGTTATATTGTTATTATATTCGTTCCAAATGATGATATATCCGATTAAATCACCGTTCCATGATTGTTTCGATGGTATTTGCCATGTTAATAACAGTTCACCCAAACCCCCAGCTTCAACTTGGACGTTTTGTGGCGCTTCAACAGGAGCCTCTTCTTGAGTTTTCACAACAATCGGTTCCGTGTACGTACTTGTATCGATGGTATTAATCGCTAGCATTCGTAAGCTGTAAGTTGTAGCCGCTTGTAAATTATTAATTAATGCCGTTTCGATTATATTCTCATCGATAACATTGTTGGTTGTAATTGTGGATTGCATTGTTGTCGTCGCGACTTTTGAGGTTAACGTTACACTAAGTGTAACGTTATAAATGACGTTATTTAAATTATTGTTGTTAAATTGATTCCAAATATTGATGTAATCGACACCGATGTAATTATTTGGGACAACTTGATATTGCAATAAATAATGAGTTAATGGGGTATTTCCGTCGTAGCCTCGTAACCATTGCAACCGTATAAACCGACTGCCAATCTCAATTACATGTAAATTTAACGGTGGATCCGGTGGTTCTTGAACGATTAAATATATAAACATATCGTTTCGTCCATAAATATTCGAAGCCACACATTTATACGTTCCGGAATCGTCACGTTCGCTGTTATCCAGTTGGATGATGGATTTTAAACCGTTCTTGTTATTGTATTCGTTGATATGATAGATTCGGTTTCGGTTGTTCAAGTTGTTATTGTTTATGATACGTTTATTGTTGTGGAACCATTGGATTTGAATAGGAAGATCGCCAAGAACCTCGCAAACGAGATGAGCTTGTTCGCCACGTTTTATTGAGATGTTGTGTGTTGTTTTTTCAAAATGCGCTGGTTCTAAAACAAATTGTTCAAGTTTAGATTTAAAATTCGAATAGTGTTGAAGGGAAGCTAGACTTCAAATCAAACCCACAAGGTCATATTTCTCCCTAAATCCTTTTATTGAAATGATATTTTAAGGACGAGAAGGGGGTATGGGGAGTTGATAATACCACAGCCTTACAACCGCTAATAAAAAAAATTATTTCAAAAAACCCGACTGAGTTAAAGTTATAAACTAAAAGAAAAAAACAATTCCAGCAGTTTACACAGCGACTGTTACAATCGGGACCCATTATTGGAAAGACTTGAGCCAGTGTAAATTTGTGTGAGTCTCGACTGTTAAAGTTGTTGCAAAGCAATTGTTTTTTCTTTTCAGTTTATATTTAACACCGGTCGGGTTTTTTGATTTTTTAAATAATTTTTTTTTATTTTACCCTTTTTAGTCAGGTTTTTCAAATACCTATTCAACGATACTCCCACTTACCATAGTTTGTCGACTTTCATTTTCAGCCTATGCATGTATGTTTGGTTCTTTGAGACCAATTAGGTGAACCGATTTTAATGATTGTTACCTTAATCGATTTTTCTATTTAGTAGCTATTCAATGATACCCTTCCTGACATAGTTTGCTGACATGCATTTTTTTGGCGTCTGGTGGTTGCCATATTGAATTTTCATTATTGCCATATCTTATGGAAAATCAATTAACGTAAGAGTCACCAAAGTCGGCCCACGCGTTTAGTCTTTAGGGCGCCACATATTTAACTTTCATTACTACCATATCTTCAGTAGCACTCGCAAGGTTAAGGCAAATCGATAGACGCCTGAATCATCAAAATCGGGTAACACGTTTGGTCTCTAGTGTGCCATACAGGAACACACATATAGACTGATAAACACATTACCACTCCTTTGCGTTGCTCAGTCGGGTAAAAAAGATGATTCTTCGATACAAAAAGTGGAAAATGGGACGGGAAAGTTGACCCACAAAATCTCCTTTGACACTAACTCAATTTACATACAAATCTTTACCCCTCTAACTATATCTATAGGGGCTGCGAAGGTGTAGGAGTTCGCTGTCGTCTAGGAACTTCAACACGAGAACATGTGGCCGTAAGTTTGAGAAACCCTGCCATATTGTATACTTTATGAATCAATAAAAAAAATTTATAACTTTTAATTTAAAACCTGTGTTTTCAATCAAAATTACTTCTTGCGTTCATTTTGGGACACCCAAAAATACTTACCATTGATGTCTAAGTAAATAATTTTGCTTAAACCAGAACCAATATCATTTGAAGCTCGACAGAGATAATACCCTTGATCTTCGGTGATTACATGATTGATGTATAAGGAACCATTTCCAAATATCTGGACACGATCAGTCTCTTCAATACCGATATGAAAATCAGATGGTAGCTTAGATGAATTTGATGAGGGTGAAGTGGTTGTGGTCGAACGTAGCCATGTAATATTTGGTACAGGATATCCAGAAGCATTGCAATGGATGATAATCGAATGACCTGAAACAAAAGGAAGGTATTAAAATGGTTCGGTTGTTTGAGCAAATACGGTGAATGTTAATTTTTTTTTTTGCCACCTAATAAAGTTGTTTGATCATGAGGTTCCACAGTCCATGTTGGCGGTACTTTAACCATTAACGTTGCTGTATAATTCACTTTCGCAGCATTATTCCGAGCAATGCACGTATAATCTCCACTATGTTTAGCATTCACTGTTTTAAATATTAAAATACTAAAAAATTCCTCGGTACGTTCCTCGATATTCAAATGCAACTGCGATTGAACCAATGACAACGGTTGTAGATCTTTTAACCAATAAAATTGAATCGGCATATCCCCACTTGTCACGCTACAAGATATTTGAGCACGACCTCCTTCTTGTAAATTAATCGGAAATGTAAATGGTTCCAAAACGGGTGGACTGTGTATGATTAATTCAATGTCCCGTTCGACATATTCGCCATTATGGTTGATAACAATACATTTATAAATTCCACCATCGATGTTTGGATCTATGTTCTTGATGGTAAGCGATCCAATAATTGAATTCTCATTGATTTTTTGTCGAATATCAATTGGTAATTGTTGTCCATGTCGTTCCCATTTTACAACGTTGATTGGATAACCAGAAAATGGACACTGGATGACGACATCTTTATGTGCTACAACTTTTATGGGTCCTATTTTTCGAATACTAGGAGGGCCTGTAAAAATAATTGAAATATATACGAAACTTTAAACATTTGTATCTCTTCTGAGAAAAAAGATCTAATCGAAATAATCTACAATTCATTTGAATGCTTGCAGTTTTGTAGTTTTTGAATACGAAGGCGAAATTTTATCAGCATGAGAGAAGTTATCTTAGAATTTTCTAAGAACTTTGAATGCTTGCACGGGTTGTAAAAGTTATTTTGCAAGAAATTCAATATAATAAAATCGACAGGTAGTTTCAGATCGGAAGTTAACTTTGGAATGTTGTTCAGAGATGGTTAATTAACATTTTCTCAATTTTTGGAGCAAGAGAGCAAGAATTTTTGCAAAATTTTCGTCCTTACTCCGACTTTTTTTCAACAATTTTTTACCCTTATGCCCTACGCTAAAAGCATTCCCATACTTTTTTCTAGAACGTTAAATTTTCTATAGTTTTGACAATTTAAACATGTTTGTATATCAATTCGTTATCGAGATATGGTGCTTCGAATAAAAGATCATTATTCAAAATTCACTAAAATTGTAGAAAATTAAGCGTTCTACAAAAAAGAATGGGGATGTTTTTGCCGTAGGACGTAAGGGTAAAAATTTGTTGAGGAAAAATCGGAGAAAGGTCGAAAATGTTGCAGCTTTCTCCCCACTTTTTTTGCGCATAGGGTTCTCGAGGCCCAAAACTTGAGAAAATATTAATTGAGCATCCCTGAACAATATTCCAAGGTTTTATTTATTTCCGATCTTAGAAAGATCCAATCTACGAAAACCTGTACAATTGTCTGTCGAATGTGTTTCGAAGTATTCTCACACGAGTATTTTTGATCAATGTACGCGTTGTCAATGCAAATTCGACTGAAAACTTATTCGAAAACTTCATTTCTTTGTAGAATGTGCTTTTACGCATTTTCGTGTGAGCCTTTTTGGCTGAATTACGTACTTTTTAACTAAATTCGAAAATGTCGAATTTATTTTCACTCTGCATAACTAAGTTTAAAAATTTCGAATATCTATAAAAGTACATTCGAGAGGCAATACCGAAATTTTTTGAAATTGGTATATCTAGAAATTTTGGCTCAGATATAAGGAAATCTTACCATAAATATTCAATCTGGCTTCATGTGAAACTGTTCCCAATGAATTAGTAGCTTGACATGCGTATAAACCTCCATCTTGGGTTCGAACCGATGTAATATTTAAATAACTGATTACATCACCGGTTTCATCCACAAATTGTCCAATAATATATCTTGAATTTGTTGAATGTCCGATTCCTACAAAATAATATAGACATTTTGGAAAAAACTCTCGAAAAGATGATTATTGCAAAATTGATGACATCATACAACATGGCGACAGTGTTTTTCGCCAAAATCACATTTAATTCTGAAATTATTCAGAAAAATTGACAGTTTTGATCGAATCCTACTTTCGCTGGGTACTTTTTTTCAATGAGTTTCATCAATTTTTAGGGTTTGAAAATATCCCAGGTGGATTTAGGAAAAAATAGACCGAAAAAAATTTCTGTAAGTGTCCCATTTTTAAATTTCAGAACCCAACCAAAACTCTTTTATAGTCGACAAACTCAACCCACCGATTCGTAATTACAACAATCCTCTGGGTCTGTTTCCCGAGTCTATTTTTTCCGATTACCATCCCAGGTTTAATAAACTCTAGAGTTAAGGAACAAGCTAGCAAATTTCCGTAATTTCTTACCTATATTATGTTGTTTATTGTTGTATTGATATTGCGGTTGTAAATTTGCAGTTGTAGTTTTAATAATCGGTTCTCCATCTAATAACCAAATAAACAGTGGAGGTGGCGATCCAGTAGCTGAACATCTTAAAGATATCGGTGGTCCAGAATGTAATGATTGTTCAATAAAAGTATTTTGTAATTCAGGTACGGTATCTAAAAAATATTATAATAGATGAAAAAATCGATTTAGTGACACAATTTCCAACATAAGCGCTGTTCGGGAGGCTAAAGGTTGTGAGTTCACCGAGTTTACAGATAGTCATGTATGAGTGATTCAAGAAAAAAATTATTTTCTTATTTTTAGTATAATAAAAATTTGGTCCGTAAAAATTGTTTTTATGGTAAGGCTACTTGGACACTATCGTGTGTCTAGCGACTGTCTACCCTTAACGCTACCTTTAGCGTCTTTTCTTAAAAAAGGTCGTAAAAACATCAGATAAAAATTCAAATTAGGAGCTGGTGAAAAATTAATAGTTTTTCCCTGTGATTGCTTTCATTCACTAATTTACGGGTTGGTCATGCCTTCAATGCGCTCGAGTTAGCACGGGTCTACGAGTTTTTTGACTTTTTGGTTAACCCAGTGGTTACATTCATTCACTGATCCTCAGAAAATCTGAGAAAAGTTCGAAAAACTTATAGAGCAGGCAATTTATTCTTGTTGAAAAAAGTTTATTCCTAGTCATGGTAGGGACAATAAAATCGACACAAGAGCTTCCAACGCATACTTTTGGCGTTAAGAAATACTGTTATGATTAATTAATAAAATAATTAATTAAACTTGTTGCATTAAAAATTGTAAAAATAAGAAACCAAATTGCACAAATATTATTTTTTACATGTAAATTATTATAATTACTTATTTAAATTTGTTAGACAATAATATTAGATTTTCAATGTTAGCCATAAATGATATCCATACAATTATATTATTATAGTGTGTATCGTTACCATGGAAACTCCTCCTATAAAACTCATGCACGGTGCGAATAGAATAATATTCCCGAAGTTGCCAGAAAACTTGTATCTCCAATCAGAAACAGTTAAATGTTAATTTTTGGAACCAAATAAACCACCTGAGGTTTTTCAGGTAATTTTACATATTTAAAAACTTATTTGAAAAACACATGTTTTTGTTTGAAAAACGCACATGTTTTTTTTGACAGATGACTGTTGTGACATTTAAAATAAGATGGCGTCCTATATAGTAAATTTATTGAACATTGATAATACAGTCAACTATTTTAGTGTAAAAATATGCTTACAGATGGCATTTTTTATGTATCATATAAAATTGGAATATAAAATATGTAAAATATCACACAACCTCCGTATACAAGCTCAAAGCTTAGGTAATATATTTTCCCATTTTGGTTTTTTGGAAAATTAAAATCTGAACAATTTTAGACCAATCTCAGGTTTGTACGTTAAGAGGCTTTACAGTATCTACGGTCTAAGCCTATTTTTCTAACGCTTTTTAGCTGGTAAAATTTAAAAAGAATTCGCTTGGTAAAATTTAGTATACTTTTACTCCCTATCGGCTTAACACCTCAAACTCAATATTGCAATTGAAAGGGCGGAAACATGTTAAATCACATTTTTTGTTCTTTTAACTGAAAATGACTACAACATATCTTCATAAACATGGAAGTAATAATTAATAAGATTATAATAAAATACAATTGAACTTACCTCCAAGACGTAATTCAGCACTAGCTTGTGCTGTTTCCAAATGATTTCGTACAATACATTGATACATTCCACGATTTAATCGTGTTACATCATTCACTTGTAAAATATAGGGCGTTATTAATTTGATTTTGTTATTTAAAAATGTTGATTTATTTATAAATTGTCCATTATGTAACCATTTTACAGAATCAACAGGTGAGCCCAACACTGTACAATTGAATAGAGCGCTTTCGCCAGAATTTACAATCTAGAAAATTTTATTTAAATAACAGTAAACAGTCAAAACATTTTAAGAGTCACTTCTAGGGAAGTGGTCATTTCCTAGATGATCAATTTTGATGGTGAATTCTGTTAGAATTTGATGAAATTAGACGATACATATCAGAAAAATTTTTCAATATCTAGAGAAATCTAAGTCTAAAAAAATTCAAGGGCTAGAAAACCAAAAAAAAGTGATAATCAGTCATGAGAACTGTTGAAAGAAGTAAAAACTGAAAACTTTGTAATAACTGTGTCGTTTTTTTTTTTTTTAATTTTTTAAATTAATTATTGTATGATTAATTATTGAATGAAGATATCACAATTTGAATATCATATTTAAATATCGATATCTATTAATTATCGATATCAATATCAATAATAAAACAAAACTTTAAAGTAAATGTAGAGTGGAGTGTGTCCGTCAAGTCATCGTCAGTTTCGAACAATATATGCTTGGTATCTTATATGAAAATCCATGTATGAAAATCAAGTCTTAAGTTATATCAAAAGAATTCATGGTCAAAATTTAGCATCCAAGAAAGATTGCCTAATTTTTTTTTGTACCTGTAATGTTGGCAACACAATAACTTTTAAATGTGCCGTAACAGTTAAATGCATTTGAATACGTTGCTCTCCAAATTGATTGGTCACATGACACACATAGGTACCAGCATCATCGAATTGAACACGTCGAATATACAAGACATCGTTCGAGGGATTTATTCGAATTGTACTGAGAATTGGCTCTAATTCATTATTACCATTATCTCTATACCAACTTTAAAATGAAAAAAAAAAATTAAAAATACAATTAATTAAATGGATATAATATCCTACAGTCAAACCTGTTAAGACTAAATTACAACAAAAAATTTGTTAGGAGTAACATTTAAGTTTTTCCAAATTGAACTAATAGCACAGATAATAAAAATTTCTCTTTCTTATTTTATGTACTTTATACTGATTTTTTTTTTGATTGAATGTACTATGAAAAAATGTTAGAATTTGCAGTTTAGCACTTTTACAGCTTATATACTAGCATGCAAATTTTAATGCTAGAAAGTTGCATTAAAAACAGAAATGTGCAGAATTACGCTAGCTATGAAACTTTATGATACTTCTTTGTGAAGTTTTTTTATTGTACTAACAATAAGTATAATTAATTGATGTAAAAAATATTAAGAATGAGTGTAAATATTTGTATTAAATAGGTTTGACTGTATACCATTAGTAAATATACGTACGTAAATGTCGGTAGTGGATATCCTTGTGCAGCGCATGATAAATGTACATCAGTACCTTCCTCCATCGATATTTTATTTTGTGTTCGTGCCGTTAATCTAGGAGGCATACTACCCGTAGCAGCTATAAATAATACGATTATTAAATAAATTAAATATCAATAGCTTTAATTACAGTACAATCTCTTCTTTATTCATTTGTGTCTACTAACATTATGAAAATATTACTTTAAATGTTACTATTAATTTTAATGTCATAATAATTGATAATTATTAATTAACTTTAATGATAAATTTAGTAAATACAGATGACTGACTATGATTTATTTATAATTTTTATTGAAAGCATTCTTACTGGCACAGTAGATTTATTTTCTATATATATTTCGCCATTTTTAATATGCAATGAATTAATTGAATAAATAATTACAGTATAATTAATGAAATCGTTTGACGGTCATTCTATGCACCTTAATAGTCTAAGATGAAACCTTAAAACACTCCGCAATACTCGTTTTAAGTCAATTGAGCCAATAAGTCAAAATTCGTTGAAGAAACTGAAGGCTATACTGACAAAAAACGCCAGAATAAATTTGTTAGATCATATTGGTCGTCTTTTTTGTCTTTCTGTGTCGTTAAATGACTTTTTTGATTATACTTACACTCTTCGTTGGTTGTACAAAAAATAGAAACAGTCAGTGGACCATTTCCAGTGTTTGTGAAGGCCAGTACACGTATTGTATAGTTAGTATACTCGTATAAAGTAAGCCGATCTGTGTAACTTAATGGTACTGGTACTAAGATCTTTTATCAAAGAAAACAACAATAATAATAATTGTGTTGGAAGAGGTTGTACTGTAATTAATGAAATAAGTATTTTAATTTGTATATAAATACATATACATACCAGATATTGTTAATTGTATTGATGGACTCCGTTTACGCTCATGTGTTAATGAGTGTATTGTTAAACAACTGTACAATGATTGAGCGTCATCTTCACGCACCGAACGTATATGTAAATTACCAGTACCGGATGTCACCAGAAAACGTCCACCAGCATCTGATCGTCCAGCCAACAGCATGTTATCATCTTTGAACCATGATGACACACTTACATAATTACGTACAAATTCTGGTATGTGACATGCAAGCACAGCTGTGTTACCCAACACAACATGTGTACGAAACACTTGAACATCGTAATGTTGTTTTAATACTGTCAATGTGCAAAAGATCGTTTCAATATTATTATTAGTGATGAGAGAAATTAGAATGATTCAGTTCGATTTAATTCATCGTCGAATCATTTATTAATATTGTAGCTTACATCAGGTGTCTAAGACAGGGATCGGCAACTTTTTGAGTCGGAGGAGTCAAAAATTACGATTTACACGTTTTTAAAGAGCCACCAAAATTTTTCTTACCAACAATAAATAGCACTTGATTTATGCTACAATAAATAGTAGCATTTTGATAAAAAATCTAATCTATTTATTCATACACTGGTCGCCCTATTAGCTCGTAAGCAATTCCGTATGCGGTATGCATAGGATAGCGGGTTCGATTTCCGCCGCCGCAACAAAATTAATTTAATTAATAGTTGTGATGGGCTGGTGTAGTGCATGGTATATGCATGAAGGGGGTGCTCTCAGCCTCTGAAATTGAGAAGCTGATAAATGAAATTATCAAAACACATATATGGTTTCACAATGGGCTCTATAGCCTAAGTGTGTCCTTCGTGGACAGCCAATATAACACTGCACTAAATTATTAAATGAACAAAATTTTTATACAAAATTTAACCTAAATTTCAATCAGCTGTATTTCCGCGAAAATCATCGGAAATTTGGAACATCAATAGCTCATTTAAAAAATTTTACTTTCTAGTTTTGGAATCTATTGTTCAAAAGTTTTTATCACCCCTAGCAGCTTTGCAAGAGTTGAAAGGGTGAAAAATGTTATCCCATAATTTTAATTTATATATTATTTTGATTATGAATTAAATAAAACTTATAATATATATTAGTAATAAAAGATGGCATTTAATTATGATACCATTCATAAACGCGTTATATATAATCTAAAGAATTTTTTCAATTCTTTGTGCGCACAATGCGTTTTAATATTTCCGATTAAAAATAGCGACAGAAACTAAATTATGATAATAAAAATTAAATTAAATTAAAACTATATGTAACTAAATATTTAAATCGTTCAGAGTTTTTTTCCAGTGTACTTTTGAGACGTAATTCTATCTATTGAATAGTGTTTTTGTGGAATCAACTGTCTCAATTTTTCACAAACGATCAATTTTTGGCCTTGAACAGAGACTCTCATGAGAGTCCATTTAATTTGCTTAATTTTAATTAATTATATCGCGTAAACGGTACGATAAAAAATGTTTTTTCTCTTTACCAACTAGGATCTTTTGAATTTAAAAAAATATAGTATGAGCACCAAGGCAATTTTGGATAAAAGCTTTGATTTTTTTTTATATAAAGTTGGACTAAGTCTAAATTAATTCTGAAAAATTTAAGGAGGGGGGGGGGGTTGACCCATTATTTAAATAAATAAATGACTTCAAAAGTAGCCATATTTAACATTGATTTTATGGTAACAGTAGATGGATGATAAGTTTTCATAGATTTCTCCAAAACTAATCGGTTGAAATAAAAAAAATTATTTAATTTAAAGTTAAAATCTTAATAAAAAATTAAAAACAAAAAGAAAACCCGTCGTGGGACACAAATTACAAAAACAATTTAGAGTCAGTGTTGATTGTCTATACATGGTATACGTTAGCATGCTATGCAATCGTTTTTATTTTTACGTCATGTAAGTAAATATTTAAATAAAGATAGTCACTCTTACAAAGGCACATACATATATATAACTGATATTAACATATAACACATACTTATAATATGCGCCAAATTTTGCCCCCTCACGGGTAAACAGTGACGTTTACGAAAAAATATTTCAAACAAGACATTTATTTTTTTATAAGGAAATTGTTTTATATTTAAATTTTTGTACTATTGCTAACTTTTTACAAGATGGTGAAGACCCAATTGACCTACGTTGCTCATTTACAAACTTCCTTACGACCTCACTTTTTACGTGCTGAGCATGCTATAAAAATTTCAGTTGGATATCTCTTTTCTTCTTTGAGTTATCGTGTACACAGACGGACAGACAGAAAACCGGAAATGGACTAATTAGGTGATTTTATGAATACCTATACCATAGTTTTGTTCGTACCATCAATATTTTTAAGCGTTATAAACTTGGAACTAAACTTAGTATACCTTGATATATTTCATATATACATGGTATAAAAAGTAGTTAACTGTGACCCTTGATACTGCTATATTACCTTAAAACCAGGTGCGGATTCAAAGGGGAGGGTCATGACCCCTGTCATGACCCTCCCTCCAAAACAGCCCGCATTTCAAAAAATAAAACTAAACCAATTTTTTAAAAACTGAAAAATAAACCAAACGAACAAAACCTACTTTTTGCAAACTAAAAAAACGGAAACTAACCAAGCGACCAAAATTAACTCACTTCTTTGCACTTCTGGAAAAATTGGAATCGGAATCGGAATTGGAATTTAAAAATGACAAAATTCACTGATTGTCTTGTAGCTATACTTTATATACTAACATCTGTTTACAAGTTTTATTTTGTTATTTTTGATTTTTTTTTATCCTGTGACCCTCTCCGGAAGAAATTCTAGAACCGCGCCTGCTTAAAACTGTATTTTTTCGCAAGTTTTATGAAGTTAAATAAAAGCTTGTAAAAAAGAATTAAAATCATGAATCTATTTTAATAAATTGTACAAAATGAATCAAGGTTTTTGAATCAGAATCATAAACTTCTTAATACTCATATAAACATTAAAATAATAACAGTAATAATATAGTAGGTAAGTTATAATAACATTAGTAAGTTATTTTATAACTATCTGACTCCAGGAGTACTGAGTAGTGAGTATCATGTTATGATGTTATAATGTTATGTTATTATCATCTTATGTATATAGTATGCATGTTATGTATATGTTTTCATGTACCTGTTGAATAACACACTAAACTAAACTGCACAATATTACGAAATATTATGTACACACTAGCTTGATACTCGCCCGTTTCATTGGGCTCTCTTGATATACACAGTTTTCAACTTTGTTATCAGAAAAGTTGGCCATGAATTCTTTAATTTATGGTTCAAAATGATGATAATAGATTTTATGGTTCAAAATGATGATCATACATCTGGTCCATCTATAATCATCATTTTGAACCATAAATTACAGATTTCTGTAAAAATTTAAAATAGTAAATGTCAAAATAAATTTTATTTATTTATTTTTTTAATATATCTTTATAAATTATAGCTCATGTGTTATTCTCAAGTTTGAGATACATTGCTGTACAGTTTCATTGAAAACGATTCGGTGGTTTTAGCGTGAAAGCGTAACAAACAAACAAATAAACAAATGAACAAACAAACAGACATGCTTGCTTTCGCATTTTTAATATATAGAGATAGAGATAGAGATAATGAGTGATTCGCTTAGAGGTACTTTATAAAAACTAAAAAAAAAAATTATTTAAACCATCAAACTGAAAACTGAGTTAACTGAAAAAAAAAGTTTGAAAAAAAACTAAAACTCAAATGCTCTTACAAAATCGTGCTCTTTAGAGTATGAAAACAAGAGAATATTTTCATCTGATATTGTTATAAAAGGTAAAATCGTCATTACAGTCGGGGGAGCTCTAAGATTAAAAAGTCTACCACAGGACGGAAAAGAGGTCCCCCGATTGTAATGTCGATTTAACTTTAAATATTTTTATGTTTTCATACTTTTAAGAGCATGATTTTGTAAGAGCGTCGGAGTTTAATTTAATTCACAATATGGCGTCTGGTGGTTGTAATATTGAATTTTCATTATTCCCATACCTTCAGTAGCACTTGTAAGGTTAAGACAAATCGATTGACGTCGGAATCATAGTTATGTAGTCATATGGCGTCTGTTGGTCGCTGATTGAGGTGATTTTACCAAAAATTTTTTTGTAGCATCAATATTTCCAACCGTTACAATCTTGGGACATAAAAGTACCTCAAATTAATCACTTAAGACATTATATTTATGCATATCGCATCCAAACCACTCTGTAAAATACATATCTTATTTTTCACAAAATAATGGAGAAATTTCTATACAAAGTGGCCTATAAACAGACATTAGTTGTTCGCTTATGAGTTAGCGGACTAAGAATGTGCAGTCTTGAATTTACATAGAAACATAAACCAATTTCAATCCGCTAAGATATGTAACGGCATAAAACAGAGCGCGATATCTTAGAAAGAAATAAAAAATAGTTCTCTAAATACTAGTTGTATTAGCGCAGTAAATCTGTCAACGATATACATAATACTATTATATATTGCTCAGTATAACAAGCAGCACATTTTAGCAGGTAGGTAAATTCTACAACGTTGCCGTTTGTTTCCCTTCTGGATTAGACTAAATATACGTAAAAAAGTAACCTTTGTTTCTTTTTCCGTAAACTAAATGGTCTATTACATTCTAATTTGTTTATTTACATATATCTAGTTATTTTTGTAAAGTTAATTTTTATAGCAAAAATATATATTCACTTATGTTGCACTCTGTACACATTGATAGCTACAAGCAAAGTGTATACAAGCATGTCATCATATTATACATTGTCATACACAGATATACATATCTATATACATTATAAATATATCTAATATATAAAAATCTCGTGTCATGGTGTTTGTGCCGATTTATTTTATCTCATCTAGAACCGGAGATATTGATCAAGATGTGTTTGGGATTATCCTGGGTACAATTTTGAGCCTAGGAAAAAAATTCAAAATATATGCGGTAGACAGAATACATACGTTAAGCAATGCATCTAAGTGAGAGGTATTATATACATGTATTGAAGCTTCGATATGCGTTGAGATAGTTGTAAGACGCTTGGAGAGTGGTAGTTTCTTAGTTGAATAGATGAACTACAACAGATAAGCCACGATAAAAGTCACTTTTGCAATTTCATATAACACCTATAATACCTCCTACTTAGATGCATTGCTTAACGCATGTACTCTGTCATACTCGTAATATTTATATGCCTAGATGTAAATCGAACATTCTGTATATCTAAAAGGTATTCCAAACAAACAAAAAGATAGCAATTTTGTGAAGCTCGATTACTTTTTTTGTTCTGATCTTTCTGTTCAAAGCTAGGTTCAAGAAAACCGAAATTCCCATGTTCAATTCAAATTTCGCGCTTAAAAATGGCCGTATTTTCCTCACTTCAGAGAGCAAACTGACACAAATTCGTGATATGAGCACAAATTTACCTCTTAAAAAAGTACTTTTAGCCATTCGCAATTTTTTTTGAAACGGGTTCGATTTTGAGACTGGCATATTTAAATATTCTTTTGCAACAGTTTATTTTATCACTGTACGAAAAATTGGAAACGATGGTTATAATTATTTTACGTACAAAACTGACAGGTGTTCTAGAAATAGGAAGGAAACTTTGTGTTTAGCGGACAGGCGCTAATCGGGGCGTGAACTAGCAGGTGGGCTAAGCGGGCTATGAATAATTCTGCCGATGTCAAGATTAATAATCGCTGATCAAAAGTTATAATCAAATAAATGAATTGTAGATGAAACGAAGTTTACGGAGTCAGCTAGTACACATATATGATATATATGTGATGTATTCTATACAGATGACTGAAACAGTCACTTGTGTTCAATGTTAGAGGAGGGAAATCATTATTTAATTTTCAATATTCTTTTTATTTGTATACTTCAATAATCAAATTATTATCAATATCAATATCAATATCATTTTCACGTTTTGTTTATTACTATTAATAGTCCAAGCAAATTAGCAGTTGGTTATTGTAGCGGGCTTAACGTAATCAAATTTGTGTAATGAAAAAAATGAACTGTCTATACTCAAATACTCATACGAATTTTTATTGTTAATTTTTTTTTACTACACACAAATACAATATAGTTCATAATAATTTTATTTTAATGTTATTCTGTTAGATGATAAAACTTGACTGTAGTTAACTTGAAGAGTCTGTATTGTAATCTGACGCTTGTTTATATAGTTACAATCAATTGTTGCCGTACAGTCTAGCAAATTCTAGAACTGTCACGTATGTTCTATTGCATTGTTTGCATTATTTCTTTTTTGAATTGTCTAGATTACATTTGTTTTTAAGATATGTGTGTGAACCGTTGAATGAATATATCGTCAGGCTGTTGATAATGACGGATTATTTATATTGTGGGGTTAATTGTTAACACCACAGTGTATTTTCCTTAAATTCTGAAATAAGTAGTTTTTCAACGTTGGTTCTTAATTTTTTTTTAATTTTCAAAATCCATACTCTTACATCACAGTGAATCTGGTTAAGTGAGATATGAAGGTGCCTGCAGAGTCCCACTTATTGAAGTATTCAGTGTCTCAGATATCCAGGTATAAAAAATATTTGATCAGAATACAGGTTATTTCAGTTATAGAGGTGCGATTATGAATTAAAATAACGTATAAAATAATGAGTTTTAGTCTTTATTAGGAATCAAAAGATGCCATCCATGCTTTTTTTATTATTTTGGTTATTCGCAGGTAAAGTTTTAACACCTTTTAAATATCTTGGAGTTTTAGATATATTAGAGATATTATAACGCACTCATCTAGAAATATTATAGCGACCTCTTTATTAAGTGTTCCGCCATGACAGGACTCACCTTTTAAGGTGGAAGTTTTAGCGGGTAGACACTAGAGCAGACAAAATAAACCCGCTTCGCCTGCGTTAAAAATATTATCAACAGAATAATTGCGTAGAAGAACTGGCAGGTCTCTCCACAAATTGCTTTGAAATTTATACCGTTTCTTTTTTATATCCTTCGAAAAAACCATTGCTGCTACAAAAATTATGCAAAAGCGAGTATTCACGCGAAATCTTGCCCATTTCTTTAATCATCGGTGCACTTGCTGGAACTTTTTTGTTACGAAGTTGCTTGATCTATGTTATCAAACACTGTTCAAGTTCGGGATATTCTGATAAACGTACACGTTTTAGTTTTCCTTGTCCTTCAGAACAATGTGATTGAATTTTACTTTTATTCTGAATTATTCTACAAGTGTCGGATTCGTGAGATTGTACCGTATGTAGTTCATGTTTTATTTGAACCGGTAAACCACTAAAAAGGTTTTTAGCCCTTATTGTAGCTTAAACTATTTTGTAAAAAAGTCTAAACATTTTAAAATTATTTTTAACACATTTGTCTAAAGAAATAGCTTATACTTAAAAACTTTTTGAACGCAAAAAAGGTCTCTATATATACAAAATTTATAGGTTTTGTTGAAACATTTACGGTCATTTTATGGTTAATATACTTTACAATGAGAAATTTATTGTTTCGGAATTTAAGAAATAAAATCTCTAAATTGTTTGGACTATAAACATTTCGATTCGATTCGATTCTATATCGTCATTTTAATGATAAAGACGAATGACGAACTTAACGAGTAGGGTCGAATTTAGGGTGAATCGAGTGAAATTTTTCTCTACCCAAAATAATCTGCAATTTAGTTTTTGTAATACAAAAGTGGCACTTCGTAATTATTTATCGATAATGGTAAATAATTGCAGTGGAGAAAGATCATTTTCAAAACAAAAGATTATAAAGAACAAATTGTGAATGTCAATGACTCAATAATGCTTGTAGAATCTCTTCTCAGTTTGGAAAGGAACATTCTTCGCGATATAAATTTTGATGATATTGTCAGTACTTTTGCTAATCAGAAATCGCGCAAGGTTTTCATTTAATTAGAATTAATAAATGATTGTCAGTGTGCAAATATAGTACAAGAATAAACTTTTTCATTGCTGTAAGTACTAATACTCAATCAAGCAGCACTCAAAGCGCTATCAAACTGTACAGTGTCATCGCGACTCGTCAAGGAGACTAGAAACAGTCTAAAGAACCTGGCGAGGCACAATAAAGTTAATATTACCTGGATCCCCGGACACGCTGGTTGGAACGGTAATGAGAGAGCAGACAAGCTGGTCAAACTGGGAACCACCATGGCTCCCACTCAAAAAAAGCTTGCGAGGATGCCATATCAAGAAGGTCTTAACAGATTAGGAGATAATCTGAAAAACCAACAATTAAAGGCATGGACCAGCTACGAGGGAAGGCGAATCGCCAAAAGCCTGTTGGGTGAAGGAAACTCGCTCGGTAATAGAGCCGAGAAGATCTTGAAACTAAACAGAGCTGATATTAGAGTCATCGTAGAGTTACTGACAGGGCATGATAACCTGAACAAGTTCCAACATCAGATTGGAAAAAGACAATCTCCCGCGTGTGACAGATGCGGAGAAAATTTAGAAGAAACATCGATCCCCTTTCTTTGTTACTGCCCGGTGCTCATACAGCAGCGAAGGAAATGGCTTGGTCCGGCCATTGTCGAACCAGAAGAAATTAGGAAACTCAGCGCTAGACAAATCCTGGGTTTCAGTACATCAGTTGGTTATAATAGCCACTGAAAAGCGTAGCGGGGATAGAGTACAAGGGTCATTTGGCTAGGTGCTCTGAACCATTGCTTCGAGGCGCGATGCTCGAGCATGGCCCGCTAACCTCCATACCATACCATACCAAGTACTAATACTTGGTATTGGTATAATATTTTTCTTGAGCACTCAACTGTATACGAACAAATTTTAGGGGCCTTCACCAAATTTGGGAACCGGGGCCTCCGAATTTTAAATGCGGCCCTGGATAAAAGTCAGTTTTGTTCTTCAGAACCAAATTACGTTATTTATTTTTACAACCTTTTACGAATATGCTTATCTTTTTCAAGAATGCAATATTATGAAATTCAATATCTATCAGAATAGTTATCTAGAGATTAATAACTATCGGAATATCAACCTAAGAACTATTATAAACTAACGATTCTTACAATAATTCGGTGACATATACATGATTGAAATATATGGGGATAGAAAATTGTTTTTCAATTTCAAATTTCAATATTCTTTTTATTTGTCTACACTTGAATAATCAATTATCTGATCAGTATCACGCTTGTTTAAATTAGTGGAATACATTCGTTTTCAATGAATCGATAACGATATTTAAATTAATGATGTTATATCTATAATAATTTGAAAATAACCTAATTTTTGTAAATTAACATACGACACGCAATGTTGATTTTTGAATGTTTTCAACTGTGTGCTAATGTTGTTAACTTATTATCGACAATTCAATTCATTTAAAATGCCAACATGCAATGCACCTTTCATTTTTATACCCTGTATATACAAAATATATATCAAGGTATATTAAGTTTAGTCCCAAGTTTGTAAAGCTTAAAAATATTGACGCTACGAACAAATTATTGGTATAGGTGTATATAAAATCACCTAATCCATTTTTGGTTGTCTGCCTGTGCGTCTGTATGGCGGTAAACACGATAACTCAAAAACGAAATAAGATATCAAGCTGCAATTTGTATAGCGTGCTTAGAACGTAAAAAGTGAGGCTGAGTTCGTAAATGAGCAACATAGGTCAATTGGGTTTTGTGTCCGTAGGACACATAATGTAAACCGTTAGAGATAGAAAAAGTGTAAAAAATGTTCTTTATAAAAAAATGAACAACTTTTGATTGAAATATTTTTTCGTAAACGTCACATTGATCCGTGAGAGCGCAAATTACGACAAAACTTGGATGTAAATTTTCTCCAAATATATAAAAGATAGAGAGTTGAAAATTATCAAGTACCTTCAACTAGTGGCCTTGTGAAACATTTTCGAAAAACGAAAAAAATTTTAGAAAATACTTTTAAAAAGGTTCGGAATTTTCGAAAACCAAATAAATGGTTTCTAAATTATGTTGGTATAAAAAAATTATGCAAGCACTGATATTCAACACTTTCTATACAAGGTATTTCAACAATTACCTCAGTTAATTGTTTGTTTTCACTTGTTTGTATTATTATTTTTGTTGTCAAGTGTAATTTTTTAAACCAATTACGACCTATCTATTAGAGAGAAAAATTGTCACGAAAGGGCGAAAGTTAACAAGTAATGGCAATTTTTTAAGATGAAGTTGATAGCATATGAAGGGCACAGTTTGTTTTTTTAAGCAAAATATCATTTTATAGTGCAAAGATAGGAGAATTAAACGGCAAAATCTGTTTTGCACTTACAAGCGAGTCACGGGTAATCGGGCCTTAAAGCTAACTCAAAGCCGGGCAGGCTAAAACATGCTAAGTTCTTCGTTTGAGACAATTAAAATATGCTATTATATAGGGAAATATTATACAGGATCTTTTTGACTATTTAAATTAAGGTCTTAATTATGCAAGGGTCTCGCAGCTCAGAGGGCTGCCTAAGTATTGAAAATAAACCTCAAGGCGTCGAGGATTACTTAAAATTACAAGGGATCATTTTACACTAAGGGATGATTATGGACCACTTTCCCCTAGACCTATATAATAACTCCAAACTTTATTGAAAGTAAAGGATGTTTTTCTAAACTTAGTTAAGTGCTTTTCCCAAACCCAAAGAAGCCCAACGCGTGTAAAGAAATTTTCACTTCAAAAAGGTGATAGCGCGCTAAAAACTGTCACCCTATATATATACATATAAATAATGTTGTAAAGATACATGTAGATACATTAATTAATTACCTTATCTTATAATAATTAATTATAACAACAGTAAGCTTCACTAAATATATCGGTGTATAAATGATGACTTATTTATACATCATGTATATTATACCATGCATATATATATTATATATGCAAGGTATACTAAGTTTAGTCCTAAGTTTGTAACGCTCAAAAATATTGATGCTACGCACAAAATTTTAGTAAAGGTGGTTATAAAATCACCTAGTTAGTCCGTTTTCGGTTATCTGTCCGTCTGTCCGTTTGTGCGTGTGTCTGCCAACACGATAACTCAAAAACGAAAAAAGATATCAAGCTGAAATTTACAGCGTACACAAGACGTAAAAAGTGAGGTCAAGTTCGTAAATGATTAACATAGGTCAATTAAGTCTTGACCTATGGGTCCGTAAGACCCATCTTGTAAACCGTTAGAGATAGAAGAAAAGTTTAAATGTAAAAAATCTTCCTTATCAACAAATAAACAACTTTTGTTCGAACCATATTTTCTTAAACATCACTGTCTTCCCGTGAGGGCGCAAATTAGGCGTAAATTGTATAGTATGTATTATATGGGGATAACAGTTACGTATGTGTGACATGTATGTATGTGTAATGTGATCAACACTGTCTACGCATGGTATTTCAACAATTAACTCAGCCAATTGTTTGTTTTCACTTGTTATATTATAAATTTTAATTAATAATTGATATTGAATCTAACAAATATATTTTATTTTTTATTTTATTAATTAATGTTCTATCAATTTTTAAACACAATACACGGATTTAGTTTTATTTTAAACTAGCAGCCAAACCCGGCTTTGGCTTGGGTTAAAATACATCGCATGTTTAATGGTATAAATAATATTTAAGGATTCAATTTTTAACGTAAATATTATAGATTTCTATATATCGTCGAATATCGAAATTTCTAGTATCAGAACACTCTAGAATATTTAGTTGTGTAACATTTTCAAAGTAAGAAACATTTTCAAAAATTTAATTTGATTAAAATTTTTTTTTTATTCTCGCTTTGGCTTCTTTTTAGATCCGAACTCTGTGGTTTCTCAAGAAAGACTGCCTCAAGTTGCCAAGAGAGCCTCCTTTTATACCCTGAGGTTGTTCTAGAGGCTTCTGGTTAAAAGAATGTGCGAGAGAAGGGTTTTATTCTATTCTATAAGCTTCTATTGTTCGTTTTCTTGTTAGAAAATCGTTAGATTTAGTAAAATTTTATATCCAGACAGAATATTTTAATATAAATAACTTACTTTTAACAATAAATCCCTTGAAAAAACACTAAATTTGGTTGAAATTAAAAGATTTAAATTTCGTAAGAACGTTCGGTTCTGGCTTGATAGTTCTACTGGTCATCGAGAGATGGCATTAACAGCTCTCGGTGGTCAGTTTAAAGTTGATTATGATTAAAGTTGTCGGTTTAAACAAACTTTCTAGATCATTCTAGAAATTTCTAGAAAATTTCGAATCGATTTTGACCGTTAATGAGTCTAAAATTACCTTGGCGCTCCTACTACATTCAGATACTGAAAGCTCAAAGTACTAAAGTGTTGGAGTATCATACTAAAATATTTTTACCATAAAAATCAGTAATATTTTTTTTCATTCACGGTACAATTTTTCATGGAATCACCCTACACATGGAATACACTACATATTTGTAGTATTTTTTTACCATACCATTTTTATATGTTATATATATATCAAGATATACTAAGTTTAGTCCAAGTTTGTAACGATTAAAAATATTGATGCTACGAACGAAATTTTGGTATAGGTGTTCATAGAATCACTTAATTAGTTCATTTCCAGTTGTCTGTCTGTCCGTCTATCTACACGATAACTCAAAAACAAAAAAAATATGAAGTTAAAATTTTTATAGCGTGGTCAGGACGTAAAAAGTGAGGTCGAGTTCGTAAATGAGCAACATAGGTCAATTGGGTCTTGGGTCCGTAGGAACCGTCCTGAAAACCGTTAGAGATAGAAGAAAAGTTTAAATGTAAAAAATGTTCCTTATAAAAAAATAAACAATTTTTGTTTTAAACTTTTTTTCTTAAAAGTCACTGCTTACCCGTGAGGGCGAAAAATGTATTCGTTGTGTGCGTAGTCATGGTAGGGACAATAAAATCGATGCCAGCGCTTTAAGTGAAAAATTTTGGAGTTAAAGGGGGTGTTATGACTATTTTGCAATTCTTTACATGTTAATGTAATAGAAATGTCAAATTAAAATTATTGAAAAACACGAATTAATTAAAGTTAATGCATTAAAAATTGTGAAAATAAGAAATCAAATTGAACAAATATTATTTTTCAAATGTAAATTATCATAATTATTTATTTAAATTTGTGAGACAAGAATATTAAATTTTAAATGTAAGTCTTAAATGCAATCCATACAATTATATATGCATCCATACAATTCTATAATTAAAGTAGTGTATCGTTACCATGGAAACGAAACTCACGCACGGAGCGAATAGTATGTATTATATGGGAATATCAGTTATGTATGTGCCATATGTATGTATGTGTAATGTAATCAACACTGTCTATACATGTTATTTGAACAATTAACTCAGTCAATTGTTTGTTTTCACTCGTATTTCCAAAATTTCACTTTACGTTCAGAAACTGTTCGTTTCAGAATTTAACGAAAAGATAATAAATTTCCAATTTGTTTGGACTAAAAATATAATCATATTCATCTAAAATAAAATGTACAGATAACTGTGCGGGTAATTTTTCCAAAGATATAACTTCCAATTACATATTGATTTATTAAACTTTTCAGCTAAATTGAATAAATGCAATGAATTTATGCAGATTGAAGAGTACTTTATGTGTGTATAATAATCTTGCAATAGATAACTTCGCATGTTTCAATACTATCACGTATAATATAATAAAGATATTAAACAAGCAATAAGTTAATAGATATGTTCTCTAGCAATCGAGCCAACGACTTTCTGAATTGAATAACTAAGTGAAATACAATATTCATTTTATTTTAAATAACTTTTACAACGTTAAATCACTAGGGAACAGGGCTTTGGCAACCAGAACAGTAATGTACAGAACGTTCGATTTATATCTAGGCATATAAATATCACGAGTATGACAGAATACATGCGTTAAGCAATGCATCTAAATGAAAGGTATTATATACATGTGTTGAAGCTTCGATATGCGTTGAGATAATTGTATGACGCTTGGAGAGTGGGAGTTTCTTAGTTGAATAGATGAACTACAACAGATAAGCCACGATACAAGTCACTTTTGCAATTTCATATAACACCTATAATACCTCTTACTTAGATGCATTGCTTAACGCATGTATTCTGAATATTTTTGTTGCACTACCCTCACCTTTCACACATCAAGTCATCAAAGTGTTCGGACAGGTCTAATATCAGTTTTATTTGTTGTTTCATAATTTCACAAGAATTGGTCTACTGTAAACAAGGTATGACAATAGATTATTCAAAATATTAAGAATCAACAAGTTTTTTTGTGTTATTACATCAAGTTACATTATACAGATGTTTTATTCATAAAATTATGGCTAGTAATCAAAGAAGATGTTGTAAAAATCCAGCAAATAAATTTTGTTAGGTGTGCAGATGTTATGTAGTGACAAATCTAATAAAAAAAGTGGTAAAAGCAGCTTGCTGTTGCTATTATGGTTTTAGGATTGAAGATCTTGAAGAGTCGTGGACATCTCAAATGTATTTCTTGTTACAAGGAAAAAAAAACCTTTTGCAGTTTCTATGTTGTGGCAAGAGCCTTCCGATCATGTAAATGATTGCTATTTTTGAACGATAAGTGTCTCCGTATACTCGAGAAGAAAAATAATAAAATAAAATTTCCAAATTTGCCATCAGCATCGCGACCTATATAATATCGCTCAAAATCCATTTAAAACATCCTCATTTAGACTTTTTTTCTGATAATCTTGGTACGATCAATGGCGAACAGAGAGAGATGTTCCATCCAGATGTGCGAACAATAAATAAGATACCAAGAACGATGGGATTCAGCTATGATGGCAGATTTTTGTAGGTTCCTCAAAACTGGTGCAGTCCGCCATCAAATTAGCAAAGAGTAACATTCATAATAAGAGTAATCACTAGCTAATTCTTACTGATGATGACTACATGGTAGTGGAAATACTTATTTAAACAAGTGAAAACAAACAATTGACTGAGTTAACTGTTGAAATACCATGCATAGTCAGTGTTGATTTCTTTATCACATTACACATACAAACATGTGACACATACATAACTGATAATCAAGAATAGTACATATTATAAAATTTCCGCCTAATTGGCGCCCTCACGGGTAAACAGTGATGTTTACGAAAAAATGTTTCAAACAAAAGTTGTTTAATTTTTGATAAGAAACCTTTTTTATATTTAAACTTTTGTTCTATCTCTAACGGTTTACAAGATGGGTCCTACGGACCCAAGACCCAATTGACCTATGAAGCTCATTTACAAACTTGACCTCACTTTTTACGTCCTGAGTACGCTGTAAAAATTTCAGCTCGATATCTTTTTTCGTTTTTGAGTTATCGTGTCCACAGACGGACGGACAACCGGAAATGGACTAATTAGGTGATTTTATGAACACCTATGACAAAATTTTTTTCCTAGCATCATTATTTTTAAGCGTTACAAACTTGGGACTAAACTTAATATACTATGTATATTTCATATATACATAGTATAAAAATACAATAAACTGATCTCGGAAATTGGAACAAAAATCGAAATTTATGTATGTGTTTGTTTGTTTGTTTGTCTTTCTTTACTTACAAGACGTAAAAGAACAAAGGATTGTGTAATCAACACTGTCTATACATGATATTTCTACAACTAACTCAATCACTTGTTTATTTTCATTTTCAGGATGAAAGCAGTAACTTTCTTTTAGAAAGTTAATAGTATTAGGTATTAGTATTTAGTATTTGAGTATTAGTATTAGTTTTAGTATTAGTATTAGTATTAGTATCATGTAGGTATGAATGTATGCATTTCATTTGTTATAATTCCAATAGTTATCGATCGATTGTTGACCATTCAATGAGGGTATTATATATGTGTGTTACTATGGTTACAAATACATTTATCTACTTCAAAACTCTATACCATGGTGTATTCCAAGTACCAACCAGATAGTATATCTCACGGGCGTCTCCGCCATTTATTCCAATGGAAACGAAATGGAAACCAATAATTATCAAGAAAACTTAAAGAGTTAAGTGTTGAAATATCATGTAGAGACAGTTTTGATTACGTAATCGTTTGGTTTTTTTACATCATGTAAGTAAATAAACAAACACATACATAATATATGTAACGTATAGATTTAAAATATAAACAAAAGGTTCTTGTATATACTATAATAATGTCTCTAAGCTAATTTGCGCCCTCACTTGTAAACAGTGATGTTTACGAAAAAATGTTTCAAGCAAAAGTTGTTAACTTTTTTAATAAGGAACATTTTTTATATTTAAACTTGTTCTATTTCTAACTGTTTACAAGATGGGTCCTACGGACTCTAGATAAAGGCCCAAAAAATTATGCTTGACAACAAAAATAATAATACAAACAAGTGAAAACAAACAATTTACTGATTTAATTGTTGAAATACCTTGTATAGAAAGTGTTGAATATCAGTGCTTGCATAATTTTTTTTATACCAACATAATTTGGAAACCATTTATTTGGTTTTCGAAAATTCCGAACGTTTTTCAAAAGTATTTTCTAGAATTTTTTTTGTTTTTCGAGAATGTTTCACAAGGCTACTAGTTGAAGCTACCTGATAATTTTCAACTCTCTATCTTTTATATATTTGGAGAAAATTGACATCCAAGTTTTGTCCTAATTTGCGCTCTCACGGATAAATAGTTACGAAAAAATGTTTCAAACAAAAGTTGTTTATTTTTATAAGAAACTCAAGACTCAAGACTCAATTGTCCTATGTTGCTCATTTACGAACTCAGTTTTTATGTCCTCAGCACGCTATTCTTTCAGCTTGATATCTCCTTTCGTTTTTGAGTTTAACGGACGTCCAGGCGGACAGACGGACAGACAACCGAAAATGGACTAATTAGGCGATTTTATGAACACCTTTACCAAAATTTGTTTTGTAGCATCAATATTTTTCAGCGTTACAAACTTGGGACTAAACTTATTTAAAAAATACGTTATTAAACTAGTAAATATCGGATAGTTATTTATGCGGATAATTAAACTATTTAAAAATTTGAATAATTTGCTATCAAATATTTCAATTTTAATCAAAATATTTCAAAAAATTGGTCCCCTACAAATGATAGCTCTCTAAGTATCCTTTTCATCTCATTTGATGTCCTTGACCAACACTTTGATATTGATTTCAGAAGGAGTGTTATAACTTTTAAAGTGTTTATCTGCGCGTCTGTGTGTTCAGTGACATTGTAGCCCTTAAACGGTCGAACCGACTTGATTGAGAACGTTTTATAGGTAAGTTTCCAAAAATCGGTTTACAAGAATTAAATCGCATTTGTCGGTTATTTAAATTTTGAAAATTTCACTTGTTGGGCGCTCATGTCACAGTAACATACACAGGAATACAAGAGCAGTGGTAGCTATCTATATCTGTCTCTAATGTTATTAGTATTTGATTTTAAATTATTTTAGTATAATTGTATAAATGACTAGTCATTATATTTTATTTGTGTAAACGATATCCATGTTCAACGTTTTACCTACGAGTACGACTTTCTAATGCTAAAATCGATTTATTTTTAAATTAACAGAAAAATGTCTTTATTGGTTGTTTACTTTTAATCTGCATCTTCATTCACGTGAATTTGTATTGCTTTGCTAATTTGTATGCTTTATAGTGAATGGGAGCGAGTCCAAAATGGACTTCTCTAATGCCCGTAATCATGTAAATGAAGTCCAAGTGTCTTTGTTTATGTGTGATAGAGCTAGCCTATAGCGCAGAATGACTGAGTTGCACTCTCATTCAGTTGTACGAGACGATTGTTTGTTTTTTGCTACACTGTTATAAAAAATACAAAAGAATAAAGTCCCAGGTCAGCATTAAAATACATACGTTTAATATTGTATTCACGTTAAATCTAATATACATATATAAAATGATAATGTAAGTACGTGAAGACAGGGTTTCCTCTATGACCAGGTGGTTGCGGTGGGTGGAAGTGGATGATTGTGAGTGGCAAAAATGTGAAAAAATAGATATCTGTCCTTTTTGATCTAGAAACTGACTGCCGAGAGCTGATAGCGTCATCTCTCGACGACCAGTAGAACTATCAAGCCAAAACATGACACGAACTTTCTGGGAATTAAATCCGAAATTTAAATCTTTTAATTTCAACCAAGTTTAGTGTTTTTTCAAGGGTTTTATTGTTAAAAGTAAGTTATTTATATTAAAATATTCTGTCTGGATATAAAATTTACCTAAAAGAATAATAGAAGCTAATAAAATATAATTAAATCCTTCTCTCGAACATTATTTTAACCAGAAGCCTCTAGAACAAAATCAGGGTATAAAGGGAGGTTCTTTCGGCGACTTAAGTCGGATCTTAAAAGAAACCAAAGCGAGAATAAACGAAAATCATATTAATTAAATTAAATTTTTGAAAATGTTTCTAACTTTGAAAGTGATACACAACTAAATATTCTAGAGTGTTCCTTGACTGACACCGACTCCAAAAATAGCAATAATTGTAACTACTTTTTAGTGCATATTAATTTGTTAAAACTTTATTTATTTTGTGTTTTTTAGTGAATCTGAAGTACACTAACTAATTTTTTACTAAAAAAAGAATCATCGAAATCGGTTGACGTGATAAATGCAAATTTAAGACTTATTTGGTTTCCTCGTGGTTGCCATTGTCGGAACTGGGCCAAATTGAACGGCGACAACACGGGAAGTACCAGATTTCAAATAAAAATCGGTTCACCGAGGCGAAAGCTGTCAGGTTAAAATCATAAAAACGAAAATACAGTCGAATTGAAAACCTTCTCCTTTTTTTGAAGTCGGTTAAAAATCATGTCACTTTAGACGTAAAATAATTCAAAAAAAAAAAAAAAAACTTTCTTATTTATAATATTAGTATATAGATTATCAAAATTCTTCATAAAAGAAATGGAATAGTTTCTGAGAAATTGATTGATTTTTATATACATAATTCTGAATAAATGTGAAAATATTTACAAAAGCTGTGAAAACCAATAGATTTTCTTTTCAAACTATTTTTATACGTTGATTTTTATGAATATACATAGTCATGGCAGTAGTGAAACTTATTTAACGGAGGCTTTATGGTTAATATTATGAAAGAATGTGTTAATATCAGAAAGAAAGTTCTACAACTATACGTATTAGTGGAAATCTCTTAAATAATATCCGGCTTTAATTAATCGTATAAACAGTAAATCAAGAACCATACACTACTCACTCATACACTCTAAGAAATGTAACTTTTGAATTAATCAATAAATATTTTTAAAAGTGTTAAGGCTTGATCGGAGGATCGGACATTAAGACAATGCAAAAATAAAAATCTGAATTTTTGTTATTTATTGCTAAGTCATTGCCTACAATTTTTGAAAAAAATCTGACGAAGGGTTTTCATGGAATTATTCATTGAAAATTGTAATTTTAACATGCTATGAATTGCAAATGTTTAAGGTAGTAGGAGCGCTAAGGCAATTTTACATTTAGGGTTGAAATTATTTGTACCTTATTTTCTATTTTCAATTTTGTTATCACTTCATGAGTTAAGACAAAAACTAAGAATAAAATTTTTCGTTATCTACCTTGGTTTTCGAAATATCGAAAGCTATGGGTAAATAATATAATGATACAAGTAGATACTTAGTGATGTTAAATACTATCTGAATTTAAATTGCAGTGTACAATCAACCTTAAAAGCACTAAAAAAAGTTCTTCTAAATATATTGATGTACTGATTATTCTGAGGAAATGCTTTCAAATGGTTATAGTAGGTAAAACTAGTATGTTTCTTAAATTTGAGTACGTGTTTGTATGTAAAAAAAAGTATTTAGTTTCTTTCACGGCGCTCTCCCTATTAGAGACAAAGAACACAAAAAAAAAACATATAAACTCAAATTTTCATGGGTATTAATTTGGTGTTAACTTAATTCGATATGAAACGATTAAGATATTTCAGTAAACGTTTTCTAGGAAATTTTATAATTTAAACTCAGTGAAGTGGAATTTCTATAACTATGAGTTTCATATAAACTTTAAGTTTATAAAATTCAATTCATATACTGTTGTCGATTATGAAGAAAATTAAATATGTTAGAAATTCTTAAACTTTTTCGAAATGTTTAGAATTTTCTGCATGGATCTTCCCTAACAATACTAGATATTGTTAAAAATAATCTATGGGGTGATTCCATATGTGAGTGACACTACATTTGACCTGAAATACGTTTTATTTAACGTCATATTAACGGTTTAAGTTTTAGTTGTGTTTTATGATTGATTCTACATTTATCTCTGTAGTAAAAAATATGCTCATAAAACTATGATATATGATTTATTTAACAAAATTCAAATATGACTGACACTACATGCAAAAGGAAGTCGTGTTCGACCTTAATATTTTAGAATCAAATTTATTAGAAAAATAAATCGTGACTGATACTACAGAGCAAAACGTGACTGACACTACCGTCACTTTGGATTTGAAAATAGTTGTATTTTCAAAGAAACTTTAGAAATAAATATTACAGGACACAAGATAAGAACTTCAAAACCATTTTAAAGATATAAAAATGTACTAAATTGTCATTTTTAGTACAATTAATAAGAATCAAAAAGTTGCTAATACAAAATTAAATAATTAGAACTTAACATTTACGAAGAAAAAATATTTTTTAAGTACTAAAGTTAAGATACTGAAAGCTAAAAGTACTACAGTGGCATCATACTAAAGTATTTTTACCATTAAAAACAGTAATTTATTTACCTTTCTAATTTTTTCTGTTTATTATTTTTTACTTAATTTTAATAATCGCAATTGCTTAAAATAGACGAATTTCTCGCTTTTAGAAAGATTCGCCCCCTCTGAATCCGCTCGTGAAGATATCTATACATATTTTATATACAAAAAGTGTTAAAAAAATATATATTTTGAAATAAAATCGCTAAAGTCAAAAGCATAGAAAATTTACTAAGCTTGGTAATAAAAAGAAGAAATCTGAAGAAAATACTAAAAATATTTTAAAACCATAAAAGATTGTTTACAAATGCAAGTAAGAAAGCTTCTTCTTTTAGTATATTTTATGGTCACAGTAGCACTATAATCTTAAAACACTCGCGACCAGCAGAGTGTTATCGTTCCGGTCTTATTTTCCCCTCGTTAGTGCGTAATCAACACTGTCTATACATGATATTTCAATAATTAACTCAGTCAATTGTTTGTCTGAGAAGAACGCCTTAAAGTGGTTCGGCCGTCACATGACAAGTTGACTACTACTTTATATTCATTGAATTTAAAAAGTTATGAATAAAAATAATATTTGTATCACGTAAATGTTTTTTATTGCTTTAAAAATATTGACAAAGATGAAATTTTTTGATGAAGTTTTCGGCGTTTACTAAAGTTTTTGTATGTTTTCATTTTGGCTAGCGCCGTAAGTTAATGATTTTTTTTTTTCTGCATAAACAGAATCTGTGATAAATTTCTTTCATGATGAAAACTTTTTTGAAGCTCAATCATCAATTAATTTTTTGTACAATTAACATTATTGTGAGTTCTTCCATAAGGTACTGGGCTAAAAATCACAATTTTAGAATGAAATAATTCACAATTTTACTTCGTAAGAGGCTTCAACTGTGATTATTGTGATCAAGGGACTTTGAATTATCATTTACCGCAAAAAAGTGAACAATCACCGTACTGGCTCAAACAGTCAAACTACTTTAAATGGTGATTGATTCACAAAACCCCGTAATACATCCCCACCCTTACTTGTTGACCTTCGATACAGTGTCTAAGTCTATATTTTTTTTGGAGGAAATATAACTAATAAAAATATGTGTCTTATGTGCCATGTTGTTGGTTGCTATGATAGTGACGTAGTGGTGGCTATGGCCATTCACAATTGATATTGAAGAATAAAATATATATATTTATTTATATTATATATGTAATATAATTTGATAAATATAAATGGTTGTATACATGTATAATATTGTATGTGTGTTTATATGATGTTACTAGTTGAGTCCCACCCGCTTCGCTGGGCACACTAACCATGAGGATGTAAATCTATACTTCTTTTATTAACGAAATCTTCAATTTCGATTTGATATTTATTGTAAATTTTTCAAATTTTAAATAGGAAAATATAGTGCCAGTCAGTGAATACACAGATTTCCACATCCCCCATGAGGTACTGTGTATTGGGATGCGTTACCGTTATATATTGTGGCGGGATCCCCAGTAGGCCTACACCACGAAAAAATTGCTACCATAAAACTATGGACTTTTGGATTTTTTTTTTAATAAAATATTTATTTATTTTTTAAATCTATTAAATTAAATTTTGTAATCAATTATATTTTTACGCCTTTTTAATTTTAACATTTAATAACATTTCATGAACATGAAACTCATAATAATGGATAAAGATATATAAATCTGTAAAATACTTTACTTACATTCACAAAACTTCTCTGTAAACAACATTCTTCGTACGTTTATCTGGTAGGAGAACGATGAGATCCTCAGGTGAACTCACTCTTGAACACGCCACATTAAAATGACCATGAGAAAAACTTCGTAAGTCTACACCGGCTTATTTTAAAGTCTGACTTTGTGCTTTATTGGTAGTCATCGCAAAGCAACATTTTACTGGAAACTGCAAACGCTTAAATTCAAAATGATAGTCCCATGGAATCAGAGGGATTCTCGGAATGAAAACACTTTTAGCCTCATACTTTCCTGTAAATATTGTTCCTTCGATAACGTTTCTTTGCATGGTTTTTACTTGTAGTCTGATGCTTTTACACAATTTTGGGGGATTTAAATTACGCAACAACATTATTTGTGCACTAATTTTTCGATGAAGAATATGAAGTGGTATTCCCGGTGGATTGTGTGTGTAGAAACTCGACAGGATAGTGAACAGTATCTTCTGCCGCTATGACTGTATCTACAGACTTATAAACTACAGAAAATTTGTTGAAATTTGTTGGGATAAGAATTCCGTAAAATCTGTTCTTAGTGGACGTCTATGTCACGAAAGAGGTAAGTATGCGAAATTTGAAGTTAATCGGATCGGACCGATAGTTTCGAAGATTTCGTGATGAGTCAGTCAGTCGTAAATCGCTTATATATATAATATAGATATGTATGTTCAATGAATATATATATATATGTATGTGAGTGTGTGTGTTATTTGTTTATTTGTGGCTAAAATAACAATAAAAAACAACAAACATATACCTACTGTTATTGTGATTTCCCAAGATACCAACAATCATGTATATTCTACTACAATATACAATATACAAAACAAATACGTTTGTACAGGAACCACCCTATATATTTTGTCACTGGAGAGTAAAAACAGTCATGCTAAACTTATATTAAACATTTTTAAGCCAATTTGTCACCTATAAGGTATAATGTCCGTTATTGTCTTCAAAATTTATTTAAAAACATGCTGCTATACTGTTCGTAAGCCGTATCGTTAGCCATTTATGTAATATGAAGTAAGAAGAGTTCCTTGTTAACGGATGTGCAGACGGACAGACGGGTAGACAGACGAAAATGGACTAATTATATGATTTCTTGAACATCTATACCATAGTTTTGTTGATAGCATCAATATTTTTAAGCCTTACAAACTTGGGATTAAACTTAATATACTATATATATACTAGATATATTTCATATACAGGGTGTTCTGTTATTGACTGCAGATCGTTGGCCTACAGAATAAGCTCATAAATACGAAGAGGAAAGTTATGTACCAATTTTCAATCTGAGACATACTTTGATAGATAATTAACCAAATAAAATAAATTAATATGAATACAAAGTAAATAGTTTTATCGAATCACAGTTCACTTAAATATTAAAGGCAATATTAGCTTATTACATAAACTAAGTGGGCTGTCTTATATTCTACAAACACAATAAAGTAAATAATAAAAATTTTATTGTCTTTGTTATGTCAATCAGCCAACTGATTCAGACATGTTATTGTATACTAAGGCAGACATGTTATTGTACTTTATTGTATGTATGTATTATGTAATAGGCTGGTATTGCCTTTAAGGATGTATGAGCATTAGACGAAAAATAAGAATAAAATTTTTCGATATCTGGCTTAATTTTCAAAATATCGAATATTGAAAATTTTGTTTAATTATTTAGCTTTCGATATTTCGAAAACCAAGACACATATCGAAAAATTTTATTCTTATTTTTCGTCTACATTCATGAAGTTATAACAAAATTCATCATCAAAGTTGAAAATAAGATAAAAATAATTTCAACCCTTAATCTACCCTGCTCTTACATCCCTTATATGGACGGTGACACTTATTTTTTTTCTTTTCTAATTTATTGCTAATATGTTTACTTTCTATTAAAAAGTTTTTTTTAAAATTGTTTTCATTCATTCCAAATGAAAATTATCAAAAACTTCCAAAATATGTCGTTTTTTGAGATTCCTCCATAAGAGCCAATGTATTTTATATCGATTTTTAATGACTTTTTTCTTAAAAATTTGCATGGATACCTAAGCTGAAATTTTACCACATATTCTTTGAGTAAAAGACTACCTACAAACAAATTTTGAGCCTTTAAATCAAACATTGTTGTCATGCTCATACATCCTTAATATCTAAGTGAACTGTGATTCGATAAAACTATTTACTTTGTCTTAATATTATATTAATTTATTTTGTTAACTATCTCTTACTAAGTAGGCCTCTGATCGAAAATTAATAAGGAACTTTTCCCTTCGTATTTATGAGCTTATTCTGTAAGCCCACGATCTGCAATCAATGACAGGACGCCTGTATAACAATTTATCTAGAAAGATTACAACATGACTATCTTTTATCCGTTGTCTATAACATAACATATCCCATCTTTATACTATTAGTATTCAGTACAATTCAATGGTCGTACATACACACATATTACATACCTATAGATGTATAGACAATAAATAGTATAGAAACAACAACCAAGTGTTATCCATGGACGAACACTGTACACACAGAGAATAGAAACACTATGGTACTTCTATACCCTTTTAGAGGAGCACATTTGGGCGCATTCAGCGGGAAAAAATTGCATACTCGATTCCTTTGCAATTTTTTGTTAGAGATGTCTCTTAATAAGGATCAAGAGTTTGCCAAGCAAAAATATGGTCCAAATTTTTATATAAATTTTATTTTTGAAGATAATATGGGGTCCTGACCCCGAGATCTTGCACAAAGATCAATTGTAGATAAAAACTAAAATCAAAGATGAAAAGCTTTACCCAAAATTAGTGAATTTCAAAAAAAATACCATTCACATCGGATAAAATATTGGTGTATTAAGAAAAAAAATCGATTTTTTCAACTTAATGACGTCATCAAAATCTAAAGAATTTAACTTTGCGCTATCACATCCAATTTTAATAAACCAAGTAGTGAATTGTACTAAATTTGGGTAATACTTTTCAAATTTGTGGTCAAATTTAACCTACCTATAAAATTTTTGAATACAGTGGGGTCCTGATACCAATATTTCGATGAAGGGTGAATGTAAGCTAAAAAATAACATCAAATATGAAACGTTTGTCCCAAAATTAGTGGATTTCAAAAAAAATTCCATTCAGATCGGATAAAATTTGGGTGTATTATGAAAAAAGAAGGTTTTTCGAACTTTATGACGTCATCAAAATCCAAAAAATTTAATTTTGGTTCATCACATCCAAGTTTTATTCAATTTTGATGAACCAAGTACATATTTTTATTAAATTTTGGTCAGACTTTTCAAATTTGTTGTCAAATTTAACCAATTTTTAATAATTTGCCATAATGTGGGCCCTTGGTCCCCCGCTCTACCACCTTTTTCGCGGGCCCTCTTAACAATTAACAATCAAGCATTCAAAATGCAATTAGGCCAAAAATTTTTGCGGGATATTGTTGAGTAAGCCTTACACTACAAATAAAAATTTTATACATTTTGTTCATTGAGTTTTTGGGAGATAAAAATCGTAAAAATTCCGTTTTTTCAAATTTAACGAATTTTTTACTCGAAAACTGAAGGGCTTAGAGAATAGAAGAATGTCGAAGTACATTTTTGTTTATTTTGACCCCAAATATATGATAAAAAATTATTTATATTTCCGAAGGAATTCGGTCAATATTACTTATTTGTTAAAAAAAATTAGCTTAAACAATATCCTACCGGGTTACCCACCTCCAACCTACACTTTTATGTGCAGGAGCATGTTTTAAACGGGATCTTACAAAAATATTCCATGCGAAAATTAAGCATGCTTAATGACGGGTTTTGCTGGGACTAATACGAAATTCTCATATATTTAAACGAGCAATTCTTGTATATATATCAGTAATTCCTAGACACGGGTTTTTTTGGGGGAATAATCGATCTAGCTAGATTTTAGCTAGTGTTTTCCTAAAAAACTAAAATATTGACTGTAAAATATGATTCTTCCTGGATACCGGGACATTCAAATTGGTATTTGTGTGGAGACATTTTAAATGATTCTTATATTAGTGTTAATTTTCTATATTATAATAAAATTGGTGCCTTTTTAACTCAAAAGGACCAATCAAAGGAGGAATGTACTTGTGGTACTACAAGACAGATATGGTCTGAGTACAATCGTAGACGTTCCGAAGATATTATATCGCTTCCAAGGGCCTGTTCGCAAAGCTGTTGCGACTATTAGAGGACACTGGTTGGGCGGCAGGCATGCTGATCGCCTGGGTCTGGCAGTGTATCACGACTACTGCAGGAGCTGTCACAGTGGTGAGGAGTAGGAGACTATGTCTCATCTTCTATGTCACTGCCTAGCTCTTGTCATGAGGAGATGGACTTACTTGAGTCAGCCTCTCTTTGACCACCTCTCCGACATAAAGTCCATCGACGGCAAGCCTCTCCTGTTGTTCTTAAACAGCTCCAAATGGTTCATGGAGTAGTGGCCGGGGAAGGGCCAACCCTTTTTCGGTATCACAACGGACCCTATGGTCTAAGTGGTTCCACCCCAGGACAGCCACTCTAACCCGACCTAACCTAATTCAAAAAATACCGAGTAAAGCTCGGTCATCCAGGTACTGTTTTTAATACGATAAGTGCGGTCGTATCCTCCTCTATCTATACAGTACACACACCGCTGTGTCTAGTGGGTCTAGTGGGTCTAGTGTACACACACAGCCACTCTAACCCGACCTAACCTAATTCAAAAAATACCGAGTAAAGCTCGGTCATCCAGGTACTGTTTTTAATACGATAAGTGCGGTCGTATCCTCCTCTATCTATACAGTACACACACCGCTGTGTCTAGTGGGTCTAGTGTACAGTTGTACAGTTGTACAGTTGTACCAACAGAACATAATGTAAGTAACATATTGTAGTATATTTTATTCACTAGTTTTATAAATAATAAATAAATGTATGGTGTTTTTGTTTTTATTTAGCTTTCTTATTCTTCTATATACTTACTTCTTCTATTTTGTTTTCTTTGCTTGTTTGTTTGTTTGTTTGTTTGTTTGTACTCTGATGTCTTTCTTATTTCTTTTATTTATTTATTTACTTATAAAAATATTGATATATAAATAATTGAAGTGTAAAAGAATAGTTGGAATGATAATAGATAATATTTGTTTTTGTTTGATTCTAATTAATTGAAAAATTTGCTTTCAATTAAAATTTTATTATATTGGTTTATTTTCTAGAAAATAAGGGGGGAGGTTCTTCTGTCACAGATAATGAGCGTAAATATGTGAATCAATAAACTTTCACGGTAGGCCAGTCATCTGGTAAGTTTTGTTGATTGTTTTTGCCAATGACTGAAAATAAAGGGATAATTTTTGTGCGCTTATCACGAATTTTGGTGTGTAATAATTACCCTTCAGAAAAGTACTTTCAGCTATTCGCAATTTTTTTGAAACGGGTTGGATTTTGACTACCAGGGGACTGGCTTACAGTCACATGACATTATAATAAACAATTTTTTCTTGTACAAAATTGTTAACCCGTCAGCACTCGCGTTATGAGCATTTTGCTCACGCTCGATTTAAAACTTAAATAACTTTTTCTCTGAAACATCTTCACATAATTTTCTGAAATTATGAATTATGAATTTCTCAAGTTTTTTCAACCTATCTACAATTGTTAAAAATATATTTTTTACAAGTCCTTCAGAAATTGTGAGAATTTCTTTCATCACGAGAGTAAAGATGTAAGCAAAAAAATTTGTACTTCAGAAGTTTTCGAGCCTGCCCGTGTTCTTTTAAAATAAAAGTCGTACTCAGAAAATTAAAAAAACTTGTGATAGAAATATTTTCAACCTCATTCAATAATTACGTAATCAAACTATTTTTAATTAGTTAGGGCATTAAAAAATAAATTTATATAAAATAATATAGAGGCTATGATTTACAAAGTTAAAATCTCTAATCACTGGACTACAGATTAAGCGGTTGTTGCGAGTGCTGACGGGTTAAGAAAAGATGTAAGATGGATGGTCAAACCACCTTAAAAAATTAGTAGATACCATTTCAATCACCCCACAACATTTTTTTTTAGTTTTCTACCTAATTTTGTGTGTCAGCTTTAGATTAATATTTTTGATTGCTTCAAAAGACAGAAATACTAGCTCGAAAAGTTTTGTACAATTCTAAAAAGGATTTCTTTCATCACTTACTACACTTTTCTATAACTATACATAACTGAACGTATGATAGATTTTCTCCACAGAAGACAAGACGATTTTCTCCATAGAATACAAGACATTTTTTCTTGTTCGCTGTCATTCTATGTGTGGGTAGTTCTACAAACTAAAGAATTTTGATCGTCTCAGTTAAAATATCATGAAAAACGTGTTTAAGTAGTTCGGCTGTTTGAGCAAGTGCGGTGAATGTTCATTTTCTTTTCGCGGTAAATGATAGTTCAAAGTTCTTTGATTACAATAAACATAGTTTTGGGGCCTCTTGTGGGGCAAAATTGTGAATTATTTCATTTTAAAATTGTGATTTTTAACACAGTACATTATTATAAATATTATCGAAGATAATAAATGAGAACTCTAGGATATTTCGAAATAAATTTCGATTTTTGCCCCAATTTCCTAGATGAGTTTTTTGTATTTTATAAATACGTATTTCGAATACCAAGTAGTCATCATCAGTATGAATTAGCTAATCGTAATTACTCTTATTGCGCATGTAACTAATTTGGTGGCGGACTGCACATTGATATTTTCGTGTACCTACAATTTATACTGTTCAAAGTATCTGTCAAATTGTAGTGTCAGTGACGCGAGCCAATCAGCTTCCTTCAGTTGACTAGTGCTTGGCCAATGAGCATGATCTTTATGCACAAGAGTATTCGAGTATTTTTGGACGTTTAAAATAATAAATTATAAATCATGAAAGTATATAATCTTTCATTTTCACAACGTATTTACAATTTTAGAAATTTAACCTTGATTTTGCAATTTTTATTAAATCCGAATTTGGAATAGATCCAAGTTCATTGTTTCATTACCCAGTTTTTGAATGCAGATGCTTTCATAAGCGTGTAATTCGCAACGATTGGGTACTGATTTTAGGAGTTTTATAGGTTCGATTTGTCAATTTTATGGTCATTTTCGATAACGTGAGCGGCTACACATGATTTTTCTATTATTCCTTATTTTAAATGTCTCATATGTTCTTTAAATCTTGTAATAATTTGTGTTCTACTTTTTTCTTCGAACAATTTTGACATCCAATGCAGTATATTCCCGATTGTTGTTTGATGCTAACTTTATCTTTCGGATATCCAAATAATTGTTTCAATTTAGTTCTATTAAGTATTTCAACTTATTCTAATCCATCGTGGTGGCGATTCATCAATCATAATGCTAATTTTTGCTTCTTCGATCCTGACCCGACAAAATTTTCAAAAGCCCGGCCGCACGGCATAAGTTTCTAAATCCGTCACTGCCGGGCGAACCCCGAGTTAGTGGCAACTCTAAGTGCACTGCACTAGTACAAAAAATGTCGCGACGTAATCAAACTCATTTTCTTCTTTAGTTTGTAGAATATCCCATATCCCATGTTTATTTGCTTCAATGATATCTTGATTTATTTTTTTTTATTAGTATTTACGTTTTTGAGATATAAAAATATCGAAATATATAAATAATAATTGAAGTGTGAAATATAGCCAATTTTAATAAATTAGGTATAATATTTATTATTTGTGTGATGTATATTATGATATATGATTATTATGATTATTATTATACAAATATATATTTTATAACATATTAGTATTAGTATCAATTGGCTAAATATGATTATATATTTTTATACATTTATACAGGGTAAATCAGCATATATGGTACATCAAGTACCATATTGAATTACCAGTATTGAATTTAGTATTTTCATTGGATGTTCATATATCCAATAGTAGGAGATTTTTAATAAAAAATAATAACAATTAGTCCTGGAGCCATGGCTTATAAATATTCGGGATCACCTAATCTTTGAGACTGCATGTATGTTCTTTATGTCTAGTTGACTGCTTCTGATATGAGAAAATTTTTGATTTTTGCCTGGAAAAGTTATTACGTTTGAAAGTTTACCTAGTCACAGTAGATTTTTGCAAAAATATCAAAATAATAATACTTGTTTCAAAAGTTTTTGAATCAAAACATTAAAAGTGGAAGAAAAAAACTAGACTCGTACTTTTTTGTAAATAAAGGTATTTCATCTTGTATAATTTTTATTTTAAGTATAATTTTAAGAGTAACAAAAATAATAATACTTTAAGGTCTATTGATTTCATGGAACATTGAAATAATGTATGCGTTTTAAAAAAGCTCACTACTTTTATCCAAACAGGCAATCAGACATATTACACGCTTGCATTTATATCGGAAATGATGAAGAAAATATAGGAATAAACAAGCTCTTAGATATCCGACGTCTAACAGTCATAACAAATTTTTTCAACTTACTATTTTAATTTATAAATTTTTATTAAACGATACAAAAATATTCAACCGTGAAGGACTAAATTGTCTGTAATAATAACTTTTTTGTATTTGAAGAATCCTAACAAGTATAATGACTGAAAATATTTTTCCCGGCAAAGTGTTTTTTTTTCCTCAAAAATTAATATTTAATGAAAAGCGATTAAAAGAAAATAACATTTTCTTATGTCCAACAATAAAACACATTTACAACACTACCTGTTTGAAGTAATTTCATTTATCATATGCCTGGCCCCGGGAACATAAAACTATATTTTTCAAATATATTATTTCTCTCATTTACTTGTAAAGCAATAAAGCAATAAATATTTCATGTTAAAACGAACCAATAAAGGTTAAAATTTATCTAAACGGTCAATTACAATTTTGAATTATTCAAAAATCTCCTACTATTTAAAAAATATTTGTATAAGGGTAAACCCTTATGTATGTAAACTCCGCCTCCTTAAATCACGTGATGTACCAGTTATTCTGATTTACCCTGTATACATGAGTATATATTTATATACTGCACGTATGTAGGATATAGAGTCAAAATCGCATGTAACGATATTGATGGTATTCACAATTATGGTTATAAGGATGAATTTTTGTTGACACATAGTTATTGAAATAAATATTACGATACTCGAAATAAAACTGTATATTAAGAAATTCTATTTAAAAAATATAATTAAACAAGTGAAAACAAACAATTGATTGAATTAATTGTTGAAATACCATGCATAGTCAGTGTTGATTTCTTTATCACATAAAACATACATACATGTGACACATACATAACTGATAATCAAGTATGGTACATACTATAAAATTTCCGTCTAATTGGCGCCCTCACGGGTAAACTGTGATGTTTACGAAAAAATGTTTCAAACAAAAGTTGTTTAATTTTTGATAAGGAACATTTTTTACATTTAAACTTTTGTTCTATCTCTAACAGTTTACAAGACCCAAGACCCAATTGACTTATGATGCTCATTTACTAACTTGACCTCACTTTTTACGTCCTGAGTACGCTCGATACCTTTCAGCTCGATACCTTTTTTCGTTTTTGAGTTATCGTGTCCACAGACGGACGGACGGACAATCGGAAATTGAATAATTAGGTGATTTTATGAACACCTATGACAAAATTTTTTTCCTAGCATCATTATTTTTAAGCGTTACAAACTTGGGACTAAACTTAATATACTATGTATATTTCATATATGCATGGTATAAAAACATACAAAAGACTTACTGATTTCGCTAAATATCGATACTTCGATTGCAATGCAATCATCGTCAGAAGCTAAATTTATACATATAACACATTACAAAAAGTTTTACACAAAATTAAAAATTAAAAATAAATATGCAAAACATTACCAACAATTAGAGTAACGATTTACAAAATAAAAATATAAAAATTATACAAGGATTTGGATGAAACAAGATAGATAGAATTTTGAACAAGTCTGGGATCACAGTTGGTTTTACATCTCAGAAATTACAACACGCCTTGGGTCAACCAAGGATCTAATTCTGTACGCACAGAAATTGGGTATCTACCAAATTTCTTGCTCGAATTGTCCTAAATTTATTTTAGGACAGACCAAGAGACAAATTTCTGTTCGCGAAAAAGAACATATAAGCAATGTCAAAAATCATCGAATCAGTAAATCTTGCATTGCGGACACTGTTATAAATACAGTTAGACATCACAAAACAAATCAGTTAGACATCATAAAACAAAAAAGCATTTTAATCCATAAGGCAGGCAATAACACTCTGAACTGGGATAATACCTGACTCTGAATTGATAAAATGGATGTTGACTAATAATGGTCAACCCATAAAACAATTATCGTCAGTTATCGGCCCCTTATGCCGATTTTTACCGTTTTGTTTATGATGTAATGTGTTTTATAAAATTATTTACATGTTTCTCACTTCCAACCCCACTTTTCAACCCCCTGGGGGTTAAATATAGATAAAAACCTTACTCTAAGTAGGTAGTATATCGTGTAAAAATTTGATCTTAATCGTTGCAGAACTTTTTGACCCCATAAGCAATACATAAAATTTTTATATATATAGATAATATTATTTTTGAGAGATTGAGTTGTTCCGATTATCGAGATTTCACTGTATACGTAATGTTATGATATGGTGATATTTAAATTGATATGAACACAATCATATTTATACTTCATATACATCTCTTGTACATTTGTTTGATTGCCTTGGTTGCTGTTATCTACTATGTATTGATATGAACAGGCTGGTCCGACTTGAAAAAATTGCAAAAATTAAAAAACAAAAAATTGTCTCTTTTATTAATTTTCTAGAACAAGGGTCGCCAACCTTTTGAGTCGGAAGAGTCATAAATGACAATTTACAAAATTTCTTAAATAGTCACAAAAATTTTACCTAAATTTCAAACAGCTGCTCCGCAAAAAATGATCGACTTTGGAACCTCCCACTTTTCGTTTTTAAACATGTCCAAAAATAGAATTTTTCCATATTTTTGGTGTTTTTTTACCTGAGCGTCATTGTATAAAGAAAGACGTTATCCAAAATTTTATCGTACTCATTAGAAAACGTTTACTTTCTAGTTTTGGGATTTATTGCTCAAATTTTTATCACTTCCTGCCGCTTTGTACTGAGGATTGAAATAGCGATAAATTCGAATATTGTCGAATTAAACTAAATGCTAAAATCCAATATGTATTTAACCTGCCGGGAGGATCAGAGGTATCGCTGCTAGACTGCCATACAAAACCCTTTGCATTCGAAATCCAACCCAGTCAATAATTTCAATTTACAAATTGTGGAATATTAATTATTCATGCTATAATTAATTTAAAAGTTAAAAAAAAATCACAGTTATTCTTAAGTTTTAGGGCTGTTGTCTGTGGGCGTATAGATAGAATATTTTAGCTTTTTATACCATGTATATATGAAATATATACAGCGTACTTTACGTTTTTACAACGTACTCAGGACGTAAAAAGTGAGGTCAAGTTCGTAAATGAGCATCATAGGTCAATTGGGTCTTGGGTCCGTAGGACCCATCTTATAAACCGTAAGAGATAGAACAAAAGTTTAAATGTAAAAAATGTTCCTTATCAAAAATTAAACAACTTTTGTTTGTAACATTTTTTCGTAAACATCACTGTTTACCCGTGAGGGCGCTAATAAGGCGGAAATTTTATAATATGTACTATACTTGATTATCAGTATGTGTATGTATGTGTCACATGTTTGTATGTGTTATGTGATAAAGAAATCAACACTGACTATACATGGTATTTCAACAATTAACTCAGTCAATTGTTTGTTTTCACTTGTTTTTATACTTCTTATGAATATAATAATACAATCACCATATAAATTTGAAATTAGAGTTCTGAAAATTAACATGGAAAGCATAGGAGAGGTTTTTAATTCTAGAAAAAAAACTAGATGAAAGATATTTTCAAAACACTAACTGAACATGTATTTGTTACCTGTTAGTGAGTTAAAAAAACCAAAATTATTGACGATTCTTGCGATATAATTACTTAAAATTATTTAATTGTATTGTTGAACATAAACAATTATATTTAGAATATAAGTAGTTGAAGAGAGACATCTATTATCATACAGACTTTAATACGATATGACAGAAGTTTGACTACAAGAATACCTCCCGTTTGTTCACTAGAGTTAAAAAGAATACTTTATTTGATCAAATATATAATATTGTACGGAGACAAGGTAAGGTTAGTTACTGTTACTGAGTGACTGTCCTGGGGTGGGACACACTTATACCATAGGGTCCATTGTGATACCGAAAAAGAGTTGGTCCATCTCCGGCCATGAACTCCATTTGGAGCTGTTTAAGAACAGCAGGAGTGCTTTGACATAGACGGACTTTAGGTCGAAGAGGTCCTCAAATAGAGGTTGGGCCAAACGGAGACAAACACCATAAGCTTTTACTTCTGTCAACAATCCCCATGACTGACTTTTTTTAACTACCCGCTAAGAAAATAGGGAAGTTATTGTTTTCACCCCGTTTTGCCAAAATGGAGTTTTCATCAGATCTCGACGTTTTAAGGTGTCAGGAAGCTTCCCTGACTACTTCCGAGGGTGTCTGTATGGCTGTATGTATGTATGAGTGTGTGTGTGTGTGTGGATGTATGTAGACCTCTCATAACTTTTGAACGGCTTTTGTCCGATTTGATCGCGGTTGGTGCCATTCGAAAGGGCTTGACCAAACTTAGATTTTGAGGCCTATTTGGACCGATTCGAACCGATAGATCTCGAGAAATCTCAAAAAAACTGCAAAAAAAAAATTTTTTTTAAGTGGTTTTTTTTGAATAACTTTTAATCGGCTGTAAAAAACGGTTGTTTTTAAAATTTAAATTTTTATCAGAATAGATAAAATTTTTTACACGTTATGAGTCAATACTTAGCGGGAAGTTACAGGGATGACCTGCAGGGTCAACCGTTTTCCAAATTTTTTATTGTAGCGATAATAGGTGACACACTGTAGGATCTGTATTAAAGTTTATTATACTGTGTATATGTATGTATACATTCAAATAGCAATAAGTAGATTGATAGTAAATTGATTTAGTACAATTGCCAAAAGGGTTTCGTATTCAATCAATAACAAATAATATTATTATATATATCATTACTATTTAGAGTTTAGAGATATGTATGTCGACTCACAACTCTAACGACAATACCACGTAATATTTATACCATGGGGTAGTTTAAAAATACCGCATTGCAAGAGCAGACCGATAAAATTCAAATAAAAGATTCTTTGCAGTTTAATGTACCCTTCGTGTGATACATTTTTGTTAATAATGGGATAGCTTCAAAATGGATACAAAATGCATTGCTCTTGTGGATAAATCTCAAAAAAAGACATATTTTGGTAATTTTGAACGAATGAAAACAAATATTAAAAAAAACTTTTAAAAAGAAAGAAAACGTATTAGCAATGATAAAGAAAAGAAAAAAACCAATTGACTCCATCCATATAACGGATGTACGAGCAGGCTAGATTTAGGGTTGAAATTATTTTTATCTTATTTTCAATTTAATTATAACTTCATGAATGTAGACGAAAATTAAAGTGGGCTTAAATTTTCACATTTTGTCCATCATTTTGCACGAAAACTATCAGTTAGTTTGTTTTGACATTAATAATTGAGTATCTATCATCACTTAATGACAAGGTACAGACATAAAAATTTACTTAAGGTAGCATGACTCGAACAAAACCAACAAAATAAGCTGAAAAGTCCCATAAACACTAAATAATGAACAAAATCAATTCTCACTACTCTAGTTGCTGAGGTCAAATTCATCGTGGTGGCGATTCAGCAATCATAATGCTAATTTTTGCTTTTTCGACTCTGACCACGAGGTGGCTCAGCAAAACCTTCTAAATTCGTCACTGCCGGGCGAGGCTCGAGCAGGTGGCAACCCTTAACGTAATTTATGGATGGTCCCATATCTCGTTAATAATTAATCGAATATAAAAACTTTATGGGAGCTCTCTTTTTAGAATTCTACCCTCTACAACACCCTGCTCTTCGAATGCGGTTATGTTGCAACACCCTATATACAATTTCCAAGTAAATCAGATATGTGTATAATGTAGTGTGTGTTGTTAGGCGTAGTATCTACGCGTACATTAAATCGGTCGTTGTACGTGTTTACCACAGCTCCGCACCCTGTATCTAGTACCCAGTACTTTGCCCCTGTATATATATATATATATATATATATATATATATATATATATATATATATATATATATGTAATATCCGTTCAATAGAATTGCATTTAGAACAAACAATTATATAATAATAGAATCAACATTATTATATACATTATTATATATAATTTCTTAATGTATTGTATAATTCCTGGCATTAAGATAACTCATAGATCTTATATTCCTAGATAATTCTTAATAATATACTTTACACCCAATTTAGAAATAAGGGATCATCAAAGAATTACGTAAACAAATTACGGGGTTCAATTTCATACTTTTGTTGTCAAAGGATGAAAGGAGGCAAGAAAGAATTGTTAAAAATCTTACGTAAGTAAAAAAAAATTATAAAACCATAAAAATATTTGTAAAACTAATAAACAATTTTTACTTTCTTATCTTACAAATATAATGAAGTATTAATTTTTCCGATTTTCAACCGATTTTTCTCAAACTTGGTACATAGATTCAGTTTGGCTATAATTCCAGACGATTTGTTCATTTTTTTCCTAGGCGTTTTTTCAAGGGTACTTCCCTTTAGACCAAAACGGGATTTTTGGGCTTTTCTCAAAAACAGCTCTAACGATTTCGATTAAACTTGGCACAAGGCTAGACCTTAAGGTTTCCTAGGATTGGTATCAGCCACATATCCGGGAAAATTCGAGAAGGCCCACACCCTAGGGAAAACCTTTCCAAATACAGGAAAATGGGATTTTCTAAGGAGAGGATAAGGAGACAGCAGTGAAACTTCGTATCAGGGTTTATATCAATAAGGTCCTACGTTTGATATAACTCCCCTCTGGGACCCCTCCCCCTGGAGCCGTGGAGCTGGAGGGGATGAAATCATCATAAGTGATCAAATCAACCCTACCCAAAATTGATAAAATATTATTTAAAATGTCTTTTTAAGTAATTTTTGTATCTTGGTAATCTTTGTTTAGCCTCATCCTTACCAAACTCCATCCTTCTAAATATTATATTAAATCGAATAAATACCTAAGCCTGTTCCTCATTACCGTATGATTAAAAATATACCACTATGCTTGTATCTATAGCTGCTATAAAATAAAAGAAAGATGTGGTGTCGTGGGACACCAGGTAGGAACGAAGTTCCTTCGGCTAATGTAGAATCGACACAATTTGCAAAAAAAAATCGTGCTCAATTTTATGTAGGTTTTCTTGATTTTTCTCTTAAATTTTGCTGATTAGTTTTTATTTAAGTACAGGAAAGAAATTAGGAAATTCAGTATTTTAGGAAATAATAATAAATTACGTAAAATAAAAAAAAATCGTAATTCAAATTGGCTACTATTGAATAAACGTGGCTACTCACGAGTAAAATGTATCTATGATGTGAGTATTCGCCACGTGCTTGTCCATGAATTCATGAGTATATACTATGCATTGGCGTGGTGGGTGGTAATAGAGAGGGAAGGGATGAGAGAACGAAAAGAAAGAGGGAATAAGAAAAAGATATTATACACTACTCGCTTGTGTATACGACTGTGGCGCTGCGCACGTCTCATCTAACGGTTTTATTCCACGGACTTTTTCTTACGGTTTTACTATCACATTTTTTTCAGTTCGGTCGCGCAGAAAAATCCCTATCTCCTCCAAGCCTGCCGTAAGGAACTTCGTTCCAAAAATTTGGGAAGAATAATAAATTATCCAAACATTACCTACATTTTATCAAAAAATTATTTTGCTTAAAAATTATTGCATCATAAAGTTTGTAAAAAAAAATCGAGAAAATAATATATCAATTTTATAATATAATAAAGCTTTGTCCGATGTTTCGGACCGTTTATTATTATTTTATAATGATATATCAAATTTATTTTCATAGTTATTAATAAAAATAAATTTACCTGTTTTCCGAGAAGTGACAATACTCTACAATACGTTCAATTCGGGGAATTCTCTCCGTACTAACATGGGTTCAAATAAATAGATAAAACGTTCTTTGTTCTCTGTTATGACACTGTCTATATTGACTGTTCATTTTTTAGTTTACATAAAACTAATAGAGGAAAGTCAGCAAATTTGGAATACTGCAGATAATTTGGAATATTCAGTTAATTCAATTAATATTAATGTCATCTGTGTTTTGGTGCCGTAAACATAATGTCACATGGCCTATAAAGTCAATGAGTACTGAAAACGCTTTCCCATCTTGACATTTCTGGTGTCAGCCACACGGAACCAAACTTCTGCTTTGAAAATTTTTTTCGGTGATAATGCAATCATTAGCAATTATTTACTATAATATGAAAAATCTCCATTGTAATTGTTTAAACTATAAAGTGACCTTATTAGTTAATTATTTCAATTTGATTTGGTGAATTTTTCAGTTCATAGATATCTGACATGGAGTTTTAGACTAGGGTTGGACTGGGAGTGTTAAATCAGAACATTACGTTTCGTCTGTTTATTGAGACTTCTTCCGCAACTATAAATTTTAAAAAATACGTCTGAAGCTTTAATGAGAGAAGCACCTGTTGTTTCTATAGGAAAAGCACATTCATCGGGATGGATTCAAACTAACTTATTTACGCAATGATTCAAAACCTCGTAGAATTTGTAAAACCAATAGAAGCATCACCAGTGCACTTGGTTCTCGATGGCCATTACATTCATACCAAAAATATATTAATTTCTTAATTAGGAGTGCAGAAATAGAGAAAAAAGTCAAATATAATTTGGAATACTATATTCCAAATTACCTGCACCGTAAGTAAAATCACGGTTTTTTAGATTTTTTGCTTAATGGTAATTTTGAGAATGTTCATCCATAAAATGACGATTAAAACTCTTCCAACTTTTTGAATCTTTATACCTCAAAAATGGTGGCTCTTAGGAAAAAAAGTTCTGAGACATATTTATATTTAATTATCTGACCTACAATTTTCGCCTGAGCTTATTTTATGATAAAACTTACCGTTTTGGTGAAAATCACGAAAAACCCGTTTTTATCGATCAAGACTTTTTAGATTTCATTAATGATGATGTTTTGAACAATCCTACCAAATTTCAAGCGAGTTCAAATTTTTGCGCCTTCACTCATATTTTTTTGTTTTGCCGGGTGAATGTATTTTCAGTGAATTAATTAAGAATCAAGATATATGAATGTTTCAGAACCAATATATGCAATGGTTACTACATAAATCAGTTTAATTTGTTTCGACCAGATATTTGTGGTATTATGTTTGACTAATCTCCGAGTATAAGATCTATTATTTACTATAAAATCGGGTGGAGGACTTGAGGGAGCTACAAAAGCTCAAAGGTTGGGTTGGGTGTGTGGATTGATATGATGCAGTATAGTTTTATACAGTGTGTCGCATTTAAGATGAAGATATCCTCATATTTTCGTCATTTATAGGAATATCGATTTGAAAATTTGCACAGTCATATAGAGGACAGGGTCACATTTTTTAAGATATTAAACCGAAACCTGAACCTGAAATCTGAAAAATTGCGAATTTTGTCAGGAAAATCGGTAAAAAATATTCTAAGCTAAATTATAATAATTTTTTTATATCTATCTCTAACCATCTCTGGCGCTACACAAAATTTTAAGGATTTGCCCTATTTATCAATTTGTAGTGCGCTGAGTTTAAGGTTCAGGCTTCGGTTACATCTTAAAAAATGTAACCCAGCCCCTATATTACTGAGCAAATTTTTAAATCGACATTCCTATAAATGACGAAAGTGTGAGGGTGTCTTCATCTTAAATGCAACACACTGTATAAGAGACACCAGATGTAAACTACAAAATAAACATATGAATAAAATACTAGAATACTAGACTCACTTGCTTGCACAGCAACATCACGACTTAGAATAACACCAATTTGATTTGTAGCTCGACATCTATAAACGGTATGATGTATATCTTTACGATAGTCTTGTGCTCGAAACGGTGGAAAATATAGTGTTCCATTACCTAATGTTTGTCTACATACGATATAGATCGAAACAATTAATTAGTATATATTCTGTATATAAACATAACAAACTTAATCAAGGGTTTACCATTAAGAGATGTCATTTTAATTTTTATAAAAATAGCACTGAGAAGAAAGATCATTTTGAGTCAAATGATTATCTGTTGTCTCAGCGCGGCGGAGTTGGATACGGTTTACTCAATTGGCAGGTCAATATTGTCAATATTGAGATACGTCATTAGCAGTTCATCCTATTAATTATTAATTTTGTTTGATTATTATTTTTATTGATTCAAAAAAATATATATACTTGATTCAATTTAAGAAATGTGTTCAATTAAATCTATTAACTTTTGCAACAATAAAAAAAAAATTGTTTATGCAACTGTTGGTAGCTTTGATTAAGAAGTGAAAGCATTTGACGTAAATTCGATTCGATTTGAATATCAACTATATAATGGCATGCACTTTAAAATAATACTTCTTAATGGAAAACCTTATATATTACTATGAGACGTTTAGTATCGTGGAATTATCTAGTAATTACTTAGTTAAGAGACGGCCTAGGCGGTGGTTATTAGGGTCATGATCCCTGATAAATTGAATAAAAAAGTTTGCTGAATCTGGTTTTCTAATCAAATATCTTATAAGGAAATCGACAAAGGTATCTTAAAGTAGTTCGACAAGCAAGTACAGTGAATTATTTCATTTTAAAATTGTGATTTTTAACACAGTACTTTATGGAAGAACTCACAAAAATGTTAACTGTGCAAAAATTAGTCGGTGATTAAGCTTCAAAAAAGTTTTCATCATAAAGAAAATTGGTAGCGCATTCCAAAAAAGAAGTCTAAAAACCTTTGGCTTTGGACGTTTCTGAAGCGGATGTCAGACATTACATTGCACTGCTGGTAACAGCTGATTGAAGCTTCGTGTAGAGTCGGAAATCACTGAAATGTCAAATTCTTCTCGAGAAACTTTCAAAGTGTTCGACATTTGGTTTTTTTTTCATGTATGAATTAAGTTTTACAAAGAAATTGTTATGGATGATAATCTTTTAAAATATTACTTTTTTATCTATAAAAAATAAATTTGTAAAAGGTAGGTTATGCTGTCAGCAGTTTCAGTTTTGAATGCCAAAATCACCAAAAGTTTGTAGAACTGACTCAGGGACCGTGGTATGTTGAACGCTGCTTTAGAAGATCATTACATAATTTCAACATGCTACCCTCTTATTGAGCTAGTTTTGATACTAAACGCCTCATTTGTTTAAATACAAATCGAATGTGACGATTGATAAGGTATAGGTTATGCATGTAAGTTCGTATTTCATACCTTAAACCAGGTACAGCAGTTACATCTGCACCATCTTCTAGTAACCAATCAACTTGCGGTGGCGGTGTACCATGAGCGGAACAACTCACTTGTGATCCAGTTGTATTTGAAAATACAAGATTTGCTGGCGGTTCCATAACAAAGACAGGTCCTTGTGCTGACATTCCATTATAACCTAGAAATTAAAATTTTTGTCTTCATTAGAATTTTAAGTATACCTTTTTTACAAAATCGAAATTCTGGCAGAATAGAATACAAACAAGAAAAAACACACAATTGACTGAGATAGCTGTTGAAATACCATGTATAGACGGTGTTGATTGTGCATTCGTTTGTTGTTTTTACGTCATGTAAGTAAAGAAAGATAAACAAACAAACACATACATAATATATGTAATGCATACATTTAGAAAATAAACAATAGGTACCTGTATATATATACTGTATAATGTTTCTAAGCTAATTTGCGCCCTCACGGATAAACAGTAATGTTTGCGAAAAAATGTTTAAAACAAAAGGTTTATTTTCTTATCAGGAACATTTTTTATATTTCAGTTCTATCTCTAACGGTTTACGCCCTGAGCACGCTATCAAAATCGCTTGATATCTCTTTTCGTATTTAAGTTATCGTGTTGACAGACAGGCGGACAGACGAAAGATCAACCGACAATGGATTTTATGAACACCTATACCAAAATTTTGTTCGTAGCTTCAAAATTTTAAGCGGTACAAACTTGGGACTATGGTATTGCAGATGGTATGGCATTTGATAATATACAGAATGTTTGATTTACATCTAGGTATATAAATACCACGAGTATAACAGAATACATGCTTTAAGCAATGCATCTAAATGAAAGGTATTATATATTTTTAAATGAAAGGTATTTCAAGCTTCGATATGCGTTGAGATAATTGTATGCTTGGAGAGTGGGAGTTTCTTAGTTGAATAGATGAACTACAACAGATAAGCCACGATACAAGTCACTTTTGCAATTTCATATAACACCTATAATACCTCTTACTTTGATACATTGCTTAACGCGTGTACTCTGTCATACTCGTAATATTTGTATGCCTATAGAAGGTTACAACCATCTAAATATACAATTAACACTGTAATATACAATTAACGGCAAAAGGTTATTTATAGAGGTTTTACTGTATGGCCGTCTTAGAAATATAAGTGAGACTCATGAGGCGTTTTCTTCATCGAATAGTTCACTTCAACGAATTTATATTGAAACAACTATTAAAATAAAAATAAAAAAGACATTTTCAAATAAACATTTTCTCTATATTTTTCATATTATGAGAAACAACAAGGGATTATAAATAGTGTCAGTTATTTTGGGTTTACAGCGACATTAATAAAAATGATGTAATTATCGTTATCCACTATCTGAGTCGTCATATGAATAATACTTGCATTTTTTTTTCTTCAACAGTTTAATTTTCCATTCAATTCGTCTTTTTACGCTTTTTGAGTTTTTCTAAGAAGGGATATATTAAATGCTAGGCTGTATTGATTACGTATTCACTTTGAAACTTCAAGTATTTATTCTCTTTGATCCGCGCTCTTAGTCTGCCTGCGTTATAAGCGCTTTGCTCACTCGCTTAAAAAAATTATTTCGTTCAAGTTCTTCAGAAATAGAGACAATTTCTCTCATCACGAGAGTAAAGGTGTATGCAAAAAATAATTAACTTCAGAAGTTTTCAGTCCTGTTCGTGTTCTTTCGTTAGTTTAATACATACTCAGGAAATTAAAAAAATTTTTGATTTAAATTTGGTGAACGTAATTAAAATGAATGTAATTATTTATATTCTTTTTCTGCTCTAATATTTTCACTCTCAACCATCATTCTATAATCACGTAATTAAACTACTTTTAATTAGCTAGTGCATTAAAAAATAAATTTATATAAAATGATGTAGAAGTTATGTTTTACAAATCTCTCACCACGCGACTAAAGAATACTGAAAGGTTGATGCGAGTGCTGATGGTTTAATATTTATAGAGAAATTTACTTTCAGGGGTTTAAGGTATGAAACTTAATTTATTAAAGGTTTGTCTTAAAAAATTAATTTTTTTAATACTGGACATAGTCCCGGGGAAAATTGAGCATGTTTAATTTTCGCATGGAAAATTTTTGTAGGATTCCGTTTGGAATATACTTCTGAACGTAAAAGTGCAAGTTTCCGGTGGGTAACCCGGTAGGATATTGTATAAGGTAAGTTTTCTTAAACAAATAAGTAATATTGACCGAATCGCTTCGGAAAAAGTTTAATCATATAATTGGAGTCAAAATTAACAAAAAATGTTCTTAGACATTTTACTCTAAACCCTCCAATACTTGAGTAAAAAATTCGTAAAATTTGAAAAAACTTTTTATTTTTAATTTATATTAAATTTTTATTTGTAGTGTAGAGCTTACTCAACAACATTCCACCAAATTTTTTACTGATTGCATTTTAAGTGCTTGATTGTTAGTAGAAAAGAGAGCGCGCAAAAATGTTAGATGATGTTCTTACATATGTAGAACACATGTTCTACATATGCTACAAAAATGGGATTTTCACCGATCGACTCTCATTAAAGTCAATGGACATTTCGTTTTAGAATTTCGTTATTTATAATTTTTGGGTGGTACAGTGATTTAAGGACATCCTGTGCATTGCTTCCTCATAACAAACTCTTTCATTTGATATGTCACATTATATACTTGACAAAATTGAAAATTGATTGTGACAGTCGGACGCATAGACAGATGAGTTTCATTCTATAATTCAATTCAACTCAATACTCATGCTTTTTTTAACAATAAGTACATACAATTGTACAGAACATGTCAAAATAATAGGTCAATGAACTGAAGTGGTATTATTATTATCGTAGATTTTTGAATTTTAAGGCATATTTCTTTCATCTTTTACAAAGTCGTTCGTAGCTTCCTAAGGGGTAATGTTATGCGCTGATCACGAATTTAGCTCTCCGAGGTGAGAAAAAATAGATATGGCCAATTTTAAGTGCGAAATCTATATTTGTACATGGAAATTTCGGTTTTCTTGAGTCTAAGTTTGAACAGAGGGGTCAGATTAAAGAAGTTTTTAGGCAAAAGTTGTAGCTAGATGTACATACGCACAATTTTTTGTCAACCAAAGGTCATTGGTCCAGGTATGTCCATTTTTACCGTTTTTTTTTCGATTAGTAGGTTGACTTAAAATGTTCGCCGGGAGAGATAGTGGTCTTAATGCTGTTACCTCTCGTTTTTGGTTCTTTTGAATAGGGCCGCTTCCGGCGTCAAAATTAAGCATTTCCTGAAAATCTTAAATTGACTTTTTAGGCCAAAAAAAAGCAGTTATTTAAAAAAAGTCTTGTAGATTGCGGCCTATAATCTAAAATCTAAAATCTAAAATTTTTCGAACTTTTCTGTTAATTTGATTTTATTTCGAGTCGATTGGTGAAAATCTCATCTTTCTAATATGTATAGAACAGAAACTCTTTATTGATGGGTGGTTTTTCGCGCGCTCTCTTAACAATTATCAATCAAGCACTTTAAATGAAATGCTGTTGAGTAATCTTTACATAACAAATAAAAATTCTATACATGATTAAAAATCAGATTTTTTCATTGAGTTTTTGAGAGATGAAAATCTTAAAAATCCCATTTTTTCAAATTTTATGAATTTTTTACTCGAAAACTGGAGGACTTAGAGAAAAATATCTAAGAAGATTTTTTGTTAGTTTTGATCTCAATTATATTATTAAATTTTTTTCAAAGCAATTCGGCCAATATTACTTATTTGTTAAAAAAAACAAGTGAAAAGACATAATTGACTGAGTTAATTGTTGAAAATCCATGTATAGACTGTGTTGATTACACTGTCACATTACATATACATAAATATCACACACACGTAATTTTTCAAACAAAAGTTATTAATTTTTTTATAACCATCATTTTTTACATTTTTTAACTTTTGTTCAATCTCTAACAGTTTACAAGATACAATTGACCTATGATGCTCATTTACGAACTTGACCTCACTTTTAACGTCCTGAGCACGCTATAAAAATTTATTTTCTTTCTAAACTTGATATCTCTTTTCGTTTTTGAGTTATCGTGATGACAGACAAACAGACAGACAGACAGACGACAGACAGACAAAAATGGACTAATTAGGTGACTTTTTGAACACCTATACCAAAATTTTGTTTGTAGCATCAATATTTTTAAGCGTTACAAACTTGGGACTAAACTTAGTATACCTTGATATATATTATATAATCACATGTTATAAAAATAGTTTAAACAATATCGTACCGGGTTACCCATCGGCAAGCGGCACTAAACGGAATAAAAACGGAATCCTGCAAAAAATTTTCTTGCAAAAATAAAGCATGCTCAATAACGAATTTTGCCGGGATAAAGGATGTATGAGCATGGTAGTGGGGGCACAAATTTAAAAATAGATATTTTCAATTTTGATGATAAATTTATATTATGCCTTGACGATATAAGACGAAAAGTAAGAATAAAATTTTTCGATATCTGGCTTAATTTTCAAAATATCGAAAATTGAAGATTTTGTTTAATTATTTAGCTTTCGATATTTCGAAAACCAAGACACATATCGAAAATTTTTATCTTATTTTTCGTCTACATTCATGAAGTTATAACAAAATTCATCATCAAAGTTGAAAATAAGATAAAAATAATTTCAACCCTTAATCTACCCTGCTCTTACATCCCTTATATGGACGGTGACACTTAGTTTTTTTCTTTTCTAATTCATTGCTAATATGTTTACTTTCTATTAAAAAGTTTTTTTTAAATTTGTTTTCATTCATTCCAAATGAAAATTATCAAAAACTTCCAAAATATGTCGTTTTTTGAGATTCCTCCATAAGAGCCAATGTATTTTATATCGATTTTTAATGACTTTTTCTTAAAAATTTGTACGGATACCTAAGCTGAAATTTTAACCACATATTCTTTGAGTAAAAGACTACCTACAAACAAATTTTGAGCCTTTAAATCAAACATTGTTGTCATGCTCATACATCCTTAAATGGTAATATTTTCGAGTAAAGTGAATCAAAAGACTCAAATTACTCAAAATTCTATGAATCGTTATTTGTAATGATTAAATCCATCACATAATCACAAAGGGATTATAATAGATATAGATATAGCAGAGTAACTTGAACATTATAACGTTATATTGAATTATTTATAATAAATATTATTTGATAACATTGTATTATACATACATTTATACATGGTAGATATGTGTAAGTAGATTGGATTTGAATGAAACAATCTATAGATAGATATACAATACAATACTCGTACCAGTACAATATACACAGAAATAAATATATAGAAACATAGAAACATACAATACAAAGATAGAATTAGATAGAAACAGATAGATATAGATAGACTTACATAAACAGATATCAAATAAATGAATTATCAAAATGTTCTGTTCTGTGTTATGTTACATAGCATTAAATAATACAGTACAAACCCTTTAATCTGTCACCAAACACATTAATCGTTCGGTAAGATTTGGTCGCATAACCTCTACATAATTTTATATGAATTTTTAATGAACTAGTATAATAGGATACTTTCGGTAGCGAAAAATATATTATGAAATTTGAAAAAAGTTAAAATTTATGTAAAACAAGTGAAAACAAACAATTGACTGAGTTAATTGTTGAAATACCATGCATAGTCAGTGTTGATTTCTTTATCACATTACACATACAAACATGTGACACACACATAACTAATAATCAAGTATAGTACATATTATAAAATTTCCGCCTAATTGGCGCCCTCACGGGTAAACAGTGATGTTTACGAAAAAATGTTTCAAACAAAAGTTGTTTAATTTTTGATAAGAAACATTTTTTACATTTAAACTTTTGTTCTATCTCTAACGGTTTACAAGATGGGTCCTACGGACCCAAGATCCAATTGACCTATGATGCTCATTTACGAACTTGACCTCATTTTTTACGTCCTGAGTACGCTGTAAAAATTTCAGCTCGATATCTTTTTTCATTTTTGAGTTATCGTGTCCACAGACGGATGGACGGACGGACAACCGGAAATGGACTAATTAGGTGATTTTATGAACACCTAACACAAAGTTTTTTTCCTATCATCATTATTTTTAAGCGTAACAAACTTGGGACTAAACTTAATATACTATGTATGTATAAATATACTTTAATATTCTGATTTTGAATCATAAAAGCACATTTTTCTTTTATAATGTTAAAATTAAAACTCGTAATTTTTAAACTGTATATCACGTGATCTAAAACTCGGGCAAGTCCTGATGTGATGTCACATCGGTATAAACCAGAGACCTTCAGTGTAGACAGCTGGATATAATATATCTATAGATAATTTATATTTATATTTATTATAATTAGTTTATTTCATGTAATAATAACGATATTACGTCATTAAATAGGATGCCCGCGTTTTTGACAGTTTAACAAAGGTTTAAAATTTAATTTAAGTTTTTGGCAAGAAAGTGTGTGTCTTTTTTCGAAATAAATTTTTGGTGGCTTTTTATAAGCAAAATCAACATTTTGAAATACTTTTTCTAATATAGTAAAATACTCTATTAAAAGTAGTTTGATTACGTGATTATTGAATGATGTTTGAGACTGAAAACATTAGGGCAAAGAAATAATATAAATAATTAAATTCATTTTAACTAATTTCACCATATTTTTACCAGAAGTTTTTTTTTTTAATTTCCTGAGTACGAGTTATATTAAATTATCGAAAGTACACGAACAGACCTGAAAATTTCCGAAGTAAATTTTTTTTGCTTTTAATTTTTGAAAGACTTGAAAAAATATATTTTTAACAAGTGAAAACAAACAATTGACTGAGTTAACTGTTGAAATACCCGGTATATTTTTTTTTTATAAAATAGAAGAGTTTTAAATACTAACATAGTTATGACTGCCTTTCGGGCGCTATTTATGTGGTTTTCGAAAATTTCAAACATTTTCGAAAGTAAGAATTTTTTTTTCGTTTTTCGAGAATGTTTCATAAGGCCACTAGTTGAACCAACTTGAAAGTTTTCAACTCTATCTTTTATAGTTTTGGATAAAATGGAAACCAAATTTTTGTCCTAATTTGCGCCCTCACGGGTAAATAATCATGTTTAGGAAAAAATGTTTCAAACAATTTTTTTTTTTTTTTATGCGAAATTTTTTTACATTTAAACTTTTGATCTCTAACGTTTAGAAGATGGGTCCAAAGCCCAATCCATCTATGTAGCTCATTTACGAACTCAACCTCACTTTTTATGCCCTGAGCATGCTATAAAAATTCCTTGCTTGATATCTTTTTTCGTTTTTGAGTTATCATGATCACAGACAAACAGACGGACAGTTGGAAATGGACTAATGAACATCTTTAGCCAAATTTTAGTGCGTTACAATACTTCTGGGTATAAACATGTCTAGAACTGAAAAGCTGCCTATCCTATTAATCGGTGAATCTAAAACTTCAAGATGTTTGAAAGATATTAAAACTTTGCGTGTGAATTACCAAAATAATAAAAAGGACGTATGTCATCTTTTGATTTCCAACAAAGATTATAACTCATTATTTTATACGTTATTTTATTTAATAATTGCAACTCTATAACTGAAATAACCTGTGTTCTGACCTCTATTAATGGAACTGTCTGTATATGAGACATATATTTATTTATACCTGAATACCTGAGACACTGGGTAAGTGGAAAACCTCAATAAGTGAGAAAAATTTGCAGGTACCTTGATGTCTCACTTGACCAGGTTCCACTGTAATATGTCTTAATATGTCTTCCAGGCAAGAGAAAATAATAATTCATCTGTTAATCTTTGAATCCAATATGAGCTCTATTGATTTGCCTCCACCCTGCTTGATCCGGGCCTGATTCGATACCGCCTTACAAAACGTTTGTCGGATTACCGTGGTTCTACTGTAGTATAAAACTGTAGGAGGTAATGAATGCATGAATGACCGCATGATGTATATTAGTAGATACATATAAACATACAGAATGTTCGATGAACATCTAGACATATAAATATCACAAGTATGACAGAGTACATGCGTTAAGCAATGCATTTAAGTAAGATGTATTATAGGTGTTATATGAAATTGCAAAAGTGACTTGTATCGTGGTTTATCTGTTGTAGTTCATCTATTCAACTAAGAAACTCCCACTCTCCAAGCGTCATACAATTATCTCAACGCATATCGAAGCTTCAACACATGTATATAATACCTCCCACTTAGATGCATAGCTTAACGTATGTATTCTGTCATACTCGTGATATTTATCTGCCTAAATGTAAATCGAACATTCTGTATGTGTGCTGTACTAAACGTAATACAGTACAAAGAGAACATAACATTCATACCAACATGAATATAATAAATAACATCATGTTATATAACATTACATATTATATAATATTGATTGGGCAGTTATAATGTACGTGTGTGTACGAGAGTGTATGTGAGATATGTTTGTGTGTATGTGTTAGGACCATAAAACGATTTTAGGGATTGCTTAAGGTAGAACGAGAACCAAGAAAATTGCGGGTATTGCTTAAGTTATTGCTGCATAATTCAGGGATTGCTTAAGTTATTATTTATTCAGTTAAGGAAGTATGAGCGCCAAAGCAATTTTGTTGAAATTATTTGTATCTTATTTTCAACTTTGATTACGAATTTTGTATGAGTCCCGATGGACTGTTTCCTTACAGTCAGCCCCTAGTTAGTGTCGGCTTCAAAGCTTAATTGCTAACATAGCACGACAAAATTAAGTAGAATATCGTGGTAATAAAGAAAAAATTAATGCACGTTTGAAATTTTCCACAGTTGTTTATTAGATTGTAAGAAATTCGTAAAAAAGGTAACCTCACAGGGGGGTTGTTGGGGGTTTTTCAATCACTATTTTTCAATAAGTGAATTCTGTGAGGTATGGAAAAAACTTTTCCAAAACTCTGTGTGCATCGACCTCCAAAACGCAGTGTATATTGCACGAGTACTAAACCGCTTAGCCGATTTTCAGACCTTTTCGATCTAAGGTGTGTTTTGAGACAACACAAGGTTAAAAAGAAGCGTTCATTCGTTACTGTTGTCACAGACAAAACTTCCAAAACGCAAAGCATTAAGTTGGCATTCGGAAACGCATCTTCATTAAAAATATAGAGTGCTTCGAATGAATTTTTGTCCGTCTACCCAAATGTCAAGGGAACCATCGTGCAAAATTGAATATTCTAGTTCAAAAAGTCGAGCAAGAGTTTTCATTGAAATTTTTCATTTTATTGAGAAAGAGGCAAGCTAAATTAGATAAAATATTGCGATGATTCAAAATTCAACTTAATCAGTCTGTATTTTCGAGCATTGAGTCTGTTATGACGCGAACATTGGCTTCCGCACTTCTATTTCGTATTCATCGCAGATATCGCTCATGGTTTTGAAAATTTTCCTGAACTCTTCTCCAATATTTCCTCTTCTTTCAAGCAAAATATGTTTTGCAACATCTGTTAGTTTGATAGCCTCGCCAAGATCCAGGTTTTCAGTTTGAAGTACTCGACTCAAAGACTAAGTCAAAAAATGTACCGAGCTTAAAATATGTATCAATATTTGATTCGTTAGTGGAAAAGAGTGTTATAAATGGGTGCAGGAGTGCAATTTACAGGACTATATTGTTAGAGCAAAATATATTTGGACAGATTCTCAATGGAAGGGGTTTTGACCCCCAAAACCCCCCTCTTGTGCACGGGGCTGACAAAAACAATGTATAAAAAAAAAAAGAATTCAACTCCTAGTTGATTTAATTGAGCACTTTGCAAATTGATCGAGATATGCCAATTTTAAAACCAATTTCAAAGAAATTTTTTTTACAACCTAATAAAAAACTGTGGAAAATTTCAAAGATGCATTAATTATTTCCTTTGAGATATTTAGTTAATTGTGCTAACCAGTGATGGATTTAGGCCTAGGCCCGTGAGGCCCGGGCCTAGGGCGGCAAAATTTATGAAATGCCAAAATTTTAGAGTCACAAAAAAGTAAAGACAATCAATTTTAAAAATTGGTTCAGAATAGTTTTCATAAAAAATTTTTGATAGAAAATATTATAATCCAATTCATTAATCTACTTCTCAATCTGTGTGGGTAAAATGTTAATTTTTTAATCGATCAATGATATTCTTTATCGAATAGTGTTCTTTACTTTCTGTTCCTTTAGTGAGATTAATCTCACGTGTATGAAGCATTTTGAAATTATTTAATCCAAATGACTTGAAATTATTTAATAAAAAATTATATTTCAATCAATTAAGTTACTTTAAAATAAAAAACTGGATCAAAATTAATGAAATTCATTCTATGAAAAAGGGCGGCGCATCGAACGGGGCCTAGGGCGGCAGCAAGCCTAAATCCGTCACTGGTGCTAACAAGGAAATTATTGATTGGACATAAAATTTGGTGAATATTTGATTAAATTCTATTTACAGGTTATGGGTTAAAAAATTCATACAATGATCAAATTCTGACATAGCTCTTAGCTTTAGATATGTGTACATATTGTAATGTTGCTGGTTGCTGGTTGTTGGTTGGAGTTATTTATGATGTGTTCTTGGTATGGATGATATGTTGGTGATTTACATGTGAAAAGAGAATTTATTACCAATTGAGACTCTATAACCTAAACCTATGCAGATGTGCAAACAAATACAAACAACAATCCACTACTATACGACCAATAACTATACTATAACCATTTACTACAGGGTGCTACAAAAGTGTCGAAAATAAATAATTGACGGAATTAAATGTTGAAATATCCTGTATGATTCAGTCAAAGTCTACATGGAAAGTATGTTTGTTTTTTTGATATGTTGTTTGCAATATAAAGGCAATGTTTTCGACCCCGGCAAACGATCGGATCATGCCGAAAAATAAGAAAAACCTCGAAAATTTTGATCTTATTTCAGTTTTTGCAAATTTTGACCCGAAAGGACTAGTTTTTTAATAAACTTATTTATTTATTCTATAGAATCAAACTTATTTATTCTGGTTTTTATAGCACGATTAGTTTCGGAGATACAGCTTTTGAATGTTTTTTAATTTATACAATTTTTCGGAAAATTTCATCTTGTAAACCGTTAGAGATAGAACAAAAATTTAAGTGTAAAAATTTTCCTTATAAAAAAAGAAGCCACTTTTATTTAAAAATTTTTTTTCGTAAACATCTCTGTTTATCACCCATAAAGGCTCAAATTAGGCCAAAATTTTGGTGTCCATTTTCTCCAAAACTATAAAAGATAGGGAGTTAAAAATTTTCAGGTAGCTTCAACTAGAGGTCTTGTGAAATATTCTGAAAAAACGAAAACGAAACGAAATTTCTAGAACAACCAGTAATGTTTACAAAAAATGTTCCAAACGAAATTTGTTTATTTTTTTTTATAATATACATCTATTATATTTAAACTTTTGTTCTATCTCTAACGGTTTACAAGATGAAATTTTGCGTAAAATCGTGTTACTTGACAAAATATATAAACTTCGTTCGTATTTTAGAAGAAAAGCTGTATCTCCGAAACTGTCGGTTCTATAAAAATCGCCTTGATCCGGTCGTTTCCCGAGGTAAAAGCAAAATTTTTTTTTTCTTCTTAAATTTGAGACAACAATTTTTTTGTGGTAAAATGTGTGAGAAATAAGACGGAAATTATGATGTTTTTTTATGTAAATGTTTATAACTTTTATAAAAATAAAATTCATTACTTCAAAATTATTTGTTACATCTTGTATAAACGATTAAAAAAAAAAACAAGTTGAAAAATTCACATTTTTTATAAAGGACCTCGCAAGATTAGAAGGGAGATTTGCTTTCTGCAAAACCTGATTGGTATAAACCACATATCCGGGAAAATTCCTGAAGGCCCACACCGTAGAGAAAACCTTTCCAAATACAGGAAAATGGGATTTTCAAGGGAGAGGCTGAGGGGACAGCAGTGAAATTTCGTATCAAGATTTATATCAACAAGGTCCTACGTTTGATATAACTCCCCTCTGGGACCCCTCCCCCTGGAGCCGTGGAGCTGGAGGGGATGAAATCGTCAAAAGTGGTCAAATCAACTCTACCCAAAATTGATCAAATATTATTTAAAATGTCTTTTTAAGTAACTTTTGTAACTTAATAATGTTTGCTTAACCTCACCCTTACCAAACGACATCCATCTAAATATTATTTTAAATCCAATAAATACCTAATTGGCTACTTTCAATAAAAGTATTACAAGAATAATACATCAATTTTAAAATATAATAAAGTCTTGTCCGATGTTTCGGAGCGTTTATTTAAATTTCATTCCTGCTCCTCGCCTCTGCGAGAAGATATAGTTAATTAACAAAGTTTCATTGTGGTACATATTTTGCCGCTAAAATGTCATATTTAGTCTTACTTTACTTGCACTAAAAGGGAATATTATAAAACTTTTGTTTTTATGGGTTAGTGTTTTACTGGACTAAAAAAGCATAAGATTGAAAATATTATTATTTGTTAACAATCTATCGTCATTTTACAATATGACTAGATTTATTATAACCTAACGATTTTTACAACAATCCGGTGACGTAAACTATACCCTATTATATAATACACACAGGATACGTGTATGATGAAAATGAGATGATATATTATTATATAATGTTTATTTGTACGTTTGTTTACATGTACATGTTTGTTATATTATACAATATAAACATATATAAACAATATGTTTATATTTATACTATACAATATATTATATCTACCTACTCTATTATATTATATTATATTATATAAATTATATATAAATATATTAATTATAATCAAATAAAAATTATATTTAACATCAATGTTATACGTTTAATTTGCTATATAATGACCTTTTAATATATAAATTGGTGTTTATATGTTACAGGATGTTTAGCGTTCATCGAGGAATTATATACAACTTGTTTATATTCAACGTGTTATGTTATTGACTGCAGAAACCTAGCTTCCGAAAATAAGCTCAACAAGAGCAACAAAAAATCTACAGATGTTCATTCACTGACTCATTCGATAACCAGTAGCCAATGATAATCAGTTGATATTAGTAAATTTCACTTAATAATGGAAGGGATTTTAAAAAAAGTATAAAACTATTTAATTGAATTTGATCAAATTATCCCACTTTTTATATTTTTATTATATTTTTGCGAGAAAACATTCGATTATTAGTAAACAAACAAATTACGCCACAATGGGCGTTGTTTCAATGACATAATTTTAATAGAGTTGTTATTTTTTTCTCACAAAAATATAATAAAAATATAAAAAGTGGGATTTGCCCAAAACCAATTAAATAATTTTGTACTCTTTTAAAAATCTCTTTCATTATTAAGTGAAATTTACTAACATATACTGATTATAATTGGCTACTGGTTATCGACTTATAGTCAGTGAATGAACAAATGAATCAATTTTTGCCATACCCGTATCTTCCAAATTAGGCCTCAGATCCAAATTTGGAAAAGAGCTTTTTTGTTGCCCTGTATGAGCTTATTTTTGTAAACCGGGTTCCTGCAGTCAATAACAGAACACGGTGTATATTTGGAATCACGGAAACGGTTCCAACGAGTTTCATGAAATTTCGTGTGCAGGGGTTTTCCGAGGCTGTTTCTGACATTTATTGGCGAGTGTATAAATTGTACGTGGCTCATTTCGTATGTATTGTAAAGTGTGCGATCCTTGTGGTTATGTCAGTTTTGATTGATACATGGATGCTTTGATATATGTATATCGCAGTTAACGAACATCCAGGTACTAATATAACACAGTTAATTGTTTAAGCAAAATACATGCTTAAAGATAAATAAACATTATGTAATGTGTATAAATCTTCCAGGAAAGTCCAGTAATCGGAGTATTTTTCGCCCATTCGCACTTTTCAAACCGCTCTACCAATCACTCAAAAATGATATTGTTTGCTTGTACATATCTGCTTTGATTCTTTTTTATGATTCTAAAAAGACAATAGCATCACAATAACACATTTTTAATGCTGTGTGTACAGTCTCACTTAAATACCATGAATTCCAATTTTTCAATGCTTAAATTTTATTGATAATTAATTTTTCCATATAACGTACTTCAATATAACGATTTCTTCGATTTAACAAATTTTTTGTAATCCCCTGGAATTGTCATTTTTTGCGAACAACCTCTTATAACGAGTTTTAAAAAAGTGAAAATATTATCAATTATCAAAAAAAGTGTAAATACCTCTAATTAACGAATTTTGTTAACCCAAAATCTATATATAACGTTCCCACCAATATACGACCCTTAATCGCAAAGAATGTGATTCATGTCGCGACAGGTTCTGACACGTTGTTTTCGTAAAATAGTTATTTTTGTTTGATTGAAAGTACTGTAAGCACTGCTGCTCGTCACTATTGTTAAAGATTCAAGATTCACTCTTTATAACAAATTTTAGACAAACCTAACCTCAATATAACAAGCCTGAGTTTAAACGAATTACTTGAAAAAACGAATATTCATTTGTTTCCTTCCGATTTATTATATCGAGGTGGCACTGTAATTGCAATGATCGGAACATCCATGTTTTTTACCGAGTTCCGATTGTCGTGACTCTACAGTATATGACAAAAAAGCTCTTGAGAAGTAGAGCTTCATCACTGAAGTCATATTTCTCCCTCAGTATACATTTTTCTTTATAAAAAAATACTTTTTATTGAAATGGGATTTTCAATTTCTTTTCCAATTTTTGAAAACAGGCAATATTTATATAAAAAAGCCGTAATGGGGGCTGAAAATTTCTCACCTCCAAAAGGCACATCCTTGAAATATATCGATCTTCAACCTTCTAACTATATTTAGGGAAGTTGTACTATACGGGAAAAGAATATGGGGAAAAAACGGGAGAAGAATGCTGGGAAGTTGGTTCTCCCAAAAGGAACATCCTTGATACACTTTTCAATCCTACAGACCAATTTGAGGAGACTGTATTCAAGTTCGAAGCCATAAAAAGATTTGCCCATAGAAAACCGTCAAATATTTCCCAAATCAGCTCGCTCCCTCGCTTTTATAACATCGATCTACTTAGACAACACCTCTGCATATACTATCCTTCAATATAATGCATAAGTCTATATTTTTGGAGATAATGGAACTAAAATCATTGATTGAAATATAATATTAATTCCCCAATTTAATAAATTTAATCAAACGTTTCAAAATGATTGATAGTTATTTAGACCACTACATACATACATACACACAAACACAAGGTTTTCAAAAAGTTCAAGACCCACCTGAATTTTAGAAAATAGTGACTGCAAAAATGATCAAGACAAAAGTTTTAGGGTTTTGATGGTGGATTTGGATTTGATCTTTGACCAAGAAGGTCACTTCAAAGTCAAGTAGATTTTTAAAATGGGAATTCAAAATGATTTAATGATTAAATGAATTATCTATAAAAGTGTATTAGGATGAAATTGCAGAATGGTTTTCAATACATTTAATAATCAGACATTTTAACTTTTGTTTTGGAACACTACATTGCTTTTTCATTAAAGATGTACAAGCACCAAGGCAAGTTTAGATAAAAACTTGATTTTTTTTAAATATAAAGTTGGGCTAAGTCTAAATCATTTCTTAAAATTTTAGGGGGGGGGGTTGCCCGATTGTTTAAATAAATAAATGACTTCAAAAGTAGACATATTTAACATTGGTCTTATGGGAAAACGGTAGATGGATATGTTTTAATAGATTTCTCCAAAAGGCTGTATGAGCATGGTAGTGGGAACGCAAATTTAAAAAAATATATATACTCAATTTTAATGGTGAATTATGTTAAAATTTGACAATATAAGCTGAAAAGTAAGAATAAAATTTTTCAATATCTGCTTAATTATTTTGCTCTCGATATTTCGATAACCAAGGCAAATATCGAATGAATTCATCATCAAAGTTGAAAGTAAGGTACAAATAATTTCAACTGTAAATCTAAAATTGGCTTTTCACTCGTACTACCTTAACTGAATAAATAATCATTTAAAAAAATTGATTCGACTTTGAACGGACCTTCATGGACAAGGCTAAATCCAACCATTAGCTTGTACGAGCGAATTTTTACAACTTTTGTTTTGGTCTTTTTTTTGTTAGTCATTATTTTCCAAAATTCAAGGGGGTTGGTCTCAAACTTTTTGAACACGGAGCTAGATATTTTCGTAGAGGATAATAAAACAATAGTATGAATTCAGTTAGTAATACTAGAACTATATTAATAGATTTGTAGCATATACAGTCAAAATCGGCTAAGATGACTTAGCCGGTTAGTAAAAAATCTACTCTTCGTAGAAAAGTTTAGAATAAAGATAAAATTCAATGACACTTTTCTGAAGGATAAAAAAAACTAAAACGTGTACATTTATCAGAATATCCAGAACTTGAACATTGTTTGCAAACATCGATCAAGCAACTTCGTAACAAAAACGTTCCGGTTAGTGGACTGATGATTAAAAAAAGGCACAACTTTACCCGCTAAGGCTTGATTTTCATAATTTGGACAGCAGCAATGGTTGGTTGGAAGGGTTTAAAAAAAGAAACGGTAAGATTTTCAAAGCAATTTATGGAGAAAGAAATCTGAGACACTGGGTAAGTAAACTCCCTGAGAAGAAACTGAGACAAATTTGCAGGTCCCTTGATGCCTCACTTAACCAGGTTCCACTCTATTTGGATGTTAAATATTTTGCTTTTTCCAAATCCGCAATAAAAAAATAGGAGCTCCCATTTTAAAAATCGATTTTTGGTTCGCTTTAGCTTTAAGGTTATATTCAGGGTCAAATAAATATAATATATATAATATATTTTTCATTTTTCCCATGCTGACTCTGCGAGATCTCCAGGAGTTTCCATAATTTGGGACTCCATGTATATGCATTTATATAGGGAACCTGTCGGGACCTTTCAATTTTTTCGTTATCGATGTAAATAGACCTTTTTCACTTTTTTTTTTTTTTAATGAAATTAAATGTCTTGATAAATGGGCTAATTTTTTCCCCGATTTTTTTGGAGTCCTATGACCGAGAAAACAGACAATGAAAATCATTAAAATTCAAATTGGCGAAAACGATCCGGAAACTCACGAAGTTATACGAATGGCGCTGTGACGTCAGTTAGTCAGTTGACTTTTATTAATTATCATAAATATACGAATTGCGAATGAAATAAACCGGCAATGACAGATAAACCGGTCTATACTAACGATGAAAAATCGCGCATAAAAATATATCGGGCGTGTTTTGCGACTCTGTGCCCAAATACTACTTCAAACAGCCACAAAAACTTTATTTTTCCGTTTCCACTGGATATGGCTATTAGAAAAAAGTAGATTAATCATCGCAAGGGTCCGATTGGAAAATCTAATTATTATTGTTGCGATTGTCCGATTCTCACTGTCTTGATGAACATTTTAATTTACTATACATGATGAAATTTACCAAAATTCAACATGCTACAAAAGTCCCCATAGCCCTCCCTCGAAGACCTAACAATTTTTTTATGAAATTTTTATTAATCACATTTTTTTCTCTAGAAAGTTACGCATTTTCTTATTAAAATTAGTACTCTCAAAGTTGCTTTTATTTCACGAACTTCGGGGCATTCAACGTCATCTTGCACTAAAAACTCCCATACCATTAAAATAGTTATTTTCGGTAGATTTCCTTGATCTGCCTTAGAAAATCCTGGGTCGATTTTTGGTGGCATTTTATTCTTCACTTTCAGAAATGACATACCCTTTTAAAGTTGATTTTAACGATATATTAATACGACTGTTGACACTGTTCTATTGTCATTGCTTGCCGAATTGACGTCACAGATCACTTGTGCGGTGGACCAAAAAATAATCGTTTTAAATTATTTCAAATATTGTGACGTTTTTACAATTTTTTTCATAGTTTTTTATTGTTAAAAAAGCATAATTTTCGAGTTACAGTCTCTACTCGACCTATATTTTGATAAAAAATTAACAAAACGCATTTCTGTTTTTCATGAAAAAGGTCTATTTAACCGATTTAGCCTGTAGTAAATAATACTAGAGCTATATGAATAGACTTTCCAGTATATGAGATATAGTACAGTTAGCATAATGTGTATTGTAATGTAAATAAAACAAATGTAATGCTGAATATTGAATATTTATATTGAAGTTCTATGCATTTGTAAATTTAACATCATATAACCAACTATCACATGCAAAATTACTAATCTATATTTATATATCTATGTATATACAGACAGGATGACTCAAATTCATGGGTGTGGGTACATTAGTGGTACCTACTTATTGACTACTAGCTGTGAACTACCCGCTTTGCTGGGCAACATCCCCACTTGCACCCCTCCCTCCACATTTCCTTGCGTGGGATAACAGTTTTGTAATGTACACGTCATGCTCTTTTATTTGATACCTCACTTAGGTATATTTGTAAATATTCGATAATTCCTCCCCACTTGCTCGCTACACCTTTCTACCCTCCGAAGGTTAAAAGCAGATAAAAACAATAGATCTTTGAAGCTGGTTGTATATCGTGTCAATATTTTTTTCGGATCGTTCTGATCATAAGCTTCCACTGCACGGGCACAAAATTTTGAGTAATGAGTAGTTTTTGACTGTATAACTATAATGTATATGTGTAGCTTTGGTCGTCCGTTGCTCAAAGTACCCTTTAAATAATTTTATCACCATGAGAGCTTTTGATAAGAACGATCCGAAGAGCGCCTTATGGGCGGTTTGAAAAAGTTTTACAGACAGCAATTTTCCTATTCATATACTAAAACTGTAATATGTTCGAAGCTTTGATCGACCGTAGCTCAAAAACTTCTTGTAAAGTTTGTTTTCCACGTTTTCCTATAACTCCTTGAAAATTTTTTAGTAGCCACGTGGAAACAAAAAGAACAAATAAATTATGTTCTTAGAATTTATCTTTTATATAACAATGTTTTTCTAATACAATATTTTTAAACCATTCTGTACACATCTATGCGTGTATTGGTATGTATTAGTAGTATAAATATAATGCAGTCGAGTCAATATAAATAAAGTCAATGATTATAGATCAGATAGACAGTCATAATTATTACATTTTATAATATACTAGCTGATTCCCGCCCACTTCGCTGGGCACACTAACCATTTGGATGTAAATCTATACTTCTTTTATTAACGAAACGTTTAATTTCGATTTTATATTTATTGTAAATTTTTCAAATTTTAAATAGGAAAATATAGTGCCAATCAGTGACTACACAGATTTCTACATCTCCCATGAGGTACTGTATATTGGTATGCGTTCCCATTATTTACTGTGACGGGATCCCCAGTAGGCCTACACCACGAAAAAATTGCCACCATAAAAAAAAGGACAAATTTTGGATTTTTTTTTTAATAAAAAATATCCGTTGGGATATGAATTCCGTAAAATCCGTTCTTAGTGGACGTCTATGACACGAAAGAGGTAAGTAGGCGAAATTTGACGTTAATCGGATTGATAGTTTTGGAGATTTCGTGATAAGTCGGTCAGTGTAAGCGCTTTAGCAAACTACATTAACTACATAACTATATTATTAACTACATTAACTACATTAACTATAAACAGTGATGTTAACGAAAAAGTGTTTAAAACAAAAGTTATTTATTTTTTTATCAGGAACATTTTTTACATTTAAACTTTTGTTCTACCTCTGACGGTTTACAAGATGGGTCCTGCAGACCCAAATTCCAATCGACCTTTGTAGCTCATTTACAACTCAACCGCAGTTTTCACGCCCTGAGCACGCTATAAAAAACTTGATACCTTTTTTCGTTTTTGAGGAACTATTTTTCCTCAAATGAGCTTATAACAAATGGATGATTGTTAGAGTATAGATAGGATTAATGAATTTACAAAAATGAAATAGCCTCATTTATTTAAAAAGAAAATTTGGTGAATCTTTACATCTCCTTAATTTAACCTCTCTTTAAGACAAATCTCTATAACTGTATTTTTTGAACTTTCCCATTGAATTTTAACTAATCGAGATTCCACTTTGATTGAAAAAGATATTAATGTTGTTTTTTAGTCGTAATTTTCTCGAAACTTTTGGGAATCTTCGTTTAAACCAGTGCAGGATCTAGGCTTAGGTCCGTAGGGTCCAGGCGGCACAATTTTAGGGGCAGCAAAATTTTTAAATATTTCAAAGGCGAACCAATTCAGGAGCAATCTGAATTTTTTCAATAAAATGTATTGAATAATCAAATGAAATTGCCACAATGTTAATTTTTTACTAGATCAAATGGTTTTTATCAATATTAGTCTTTATCAAAAAATACTATGGATTATTAAAAAAAAAAGAAAAGATGAATTGAACAATTTTGAGAACCCGTTTACGTTTCTCGATGTTTTCAACTAGTGATCTTGTGAAAAAGTTATCGAAAAATGACAGAGAGTTTTACATATCAAACCGTGCCTAGGGCGGCATCAACCCTAAATCTGCCAATGTTTAAAACCTACTTGAAAAGTTCTATTACGTGAAGTAAGTTCAACTCGATCAAACGAATAATAATTTTAAAAGATTCATATTTTTCTGTCATTCATATTGATTAATCAACAACGCAAAATGACTGACCATGTTTTATCCATAAAAAAAACAATTAATTATAGATAATAGCCTTGAGATAATTGGTAATAAAATAAATTAATTGGCTTATTTTATACAATTCCCAGAATTTATAAATTAAACCATGCTTAATTTTATACATTGATATTCGAGATTTATTAATTTTAACAAGCGAAAACAAACAACTGACTGAGTTAATTGTTGGAATACTCTGTATAAAATGTGTTGAATTCCATACTTGCATTATTTTTTATCCAAAAATATTATTTTCTAGAGTTATTTTCTAGAATTATAGTATTTTCTGGAACTTTTCTTCGTTTTCTTCGAGAATATTTCACAATACTACTAGTTGAAGCTACCAGCAAGTCCAACTGTTATCTTTGATAGTTTTGGAGAAAATGAACACCGAAGTTTTGTTCAAATTTGCGCCTTCACGCTAACTGCGGAGAAATGCTTTAGCCAAAAGTTTTCAAAGGCAATAGAGGACATTTGCTTGTGTCAATTATCTAACATTATCGATAAACTTTACGCGTATTTTCTTTCAATTATATGAAAAAATGATATATTTTTAAATTGCATTACCTCCAAAAGCTAACGTTTTTCGAACAAATGGTTTGGACTAAAATTGTAAGTTTTATTATGATGATCAACTTTTTAATTTAAAATGTTATTCGATCTCCTACCGTTTGGGATCTAAATTGTCTATTAAAGAAACCAAAAGAACTAGTTCCAATCTGATGTCAAAACATGGTGTCCCCCATTAAACTATACAATTTTTGTTATAGTTATTTTTTTATTGGTGTAGTACCAAACGAGCTATTAGCTATTATAGATTAAAATGGTACACCCTGTTATATCCGTAAAAAAATTTTTGCACAGAAATATTTTTATAAAAAAAAAATTTGAAATTTGTTTTGTTTTTCAAATTTTGCTCAAGTTTATTCATTCAATCCATCATTTTTCATAAAGATAAATGAAATAAAATGAAGTGATTTCGTAATAAATGTATTTTATCACAACTCTATGACCATCAATCACTTATAAAATCACTTGTTATCTACGTTACGTTTACAGGGTTCTTCAGCAAAGCTAGTCTATGGTGCGTTTTTAAAAGAAGTAGCTACATTTACCTATATAATATCAAAGTAGCTGAAACAATATTCTTATTGGATCCATTTAAACATACTTTTTTATTTGGTGGGTCATTACAAAAACATTACAAACATTTTATACAAAATTAAAAAATTAAAAATAAATAAGTAAAACATTACCAACAATTACACTAACGATTTACAAAAAATAAAAATACAAAAATTATCACAAAATTTTTTTCAAGACCACCAATTTTTTTGTAAACATTTCACAACAAATTATTTAGTGGGTTTGAAAAATTCTTTTATCGACCTCAATTTATATCTTAAATTTGGTATCGTTTGTGAGATGGGTATGTCCTAGTTCGCTATAACTGGCGAGAATTGTTTTATGGCTTGACCTTTGTCCATTTTATCAATTGTCCATTTTATCAATTCAGAGTCAGTTAGAGAACCTTTATCGAATCTTATTGCCTGCCTTGTGGATTAAAATGCTCTCGTAAGCATCTAAACTATCAAACAGATTTAATTAATTAGGCAGGTAGAATTTTGTGTTCTGTATTTAGAACATGGTCCGCAATACAATATTTCTCGATTCGATGATTCTTGATATCGCTTATATATTCTTTTTCGCGGATTGACATCTGTCACTTGGTCTGCACCAAATAAATTTTAGGATAATTCGAGCAAGAAATTTGATAGATACCCGATTTCTGTGCATCCGGAATTGGATTCTTGGTTTGACCCAAGGTGTGTTGTAACTCCTAAGATGTAAATCAACTGAAATTCCAGATTTGTTCAAAATTCTATCCATCTTGTTATTAAAATAATGGTTAAATATAACTCTAGTCCACTCATTATTTTCGGAAACTTTCTCAAAGGAGTTTGTATCCCTAATTTCTTTACGCCATTGGTATTTTCGGAGGATAGAATCTACAGCATCGGTTGAGTAAACATTAAAAACGGCAACGTTTTTAATGTATTTTAATTCCTTAAGATGAGAAGATCTAGAAAGTGGAATATTTATCAATCTATTTATTAAAGAGTGAAAAACTGCAAATTTTTTTATTTCAATAACTATGTCTCAACTCGAAGTCAACAAAAATTCATCCTTATATAAAACAGTATATTTTAACGGATCCAATAAGAATATTTTTTAGCTACTTTGACATTGTATAGGTAAATGTAGCTACTTCTTTTAAAAACGCCCCATGGATTGGCTTTGCTGAAAATCCCTGTATAAAGTGTGAGTGGGTGTGTATGTAGGTGTGTGTTTTCATGAACTAACTATGGTAGTGAACTGATACAAATCAGTACTGCCAACATAATTCGATAATCATCAGATTTAGTACAAGCAATAGAGAAATTAATTAATTTTGATTTTAAACATTGAAAATACGCTGAAAATTTTTTTTTTGGCTATTCGAAACAAATTAAATAACATTCGGAGCTTTTGGAAAATTAGGAAATTGAAAATGAAAATAACAGTTTTTCCGCCAACAACTTGAAAGTTATACATTAACTGAAAAAAGTTGAACTCGGCTTAATTATACCCATTTGCATTTTTCATTCGACTTACTAGGATAAAAATTGACTGAGACTTTTTACGATAAGTAGGGGAAAGTGTTCTATAATGATCTTCTTTAAAAAAAATTTAATTTATAACCAAAATATTCGCGATATGTGTAACGTTCAAATGTTTTTGGTTTCTTAATTCGAGTGTTAAAATATTGGCATGTTAATTTCATTGGATTTGTTCAAATTTTTAGAATTATCCAATATTTCGTTTTACCGACCTTGTGAGAATAGTGGGTGAAATGATCCCATTGTGTTTTTTACCAAACAAAAATCATCTGAATCAACACATTCAAGACCCCTTTCACAAAATAGGGATCATTTAAACCAATATAAAGGAGATCATTTTAACCGCAACGACATATTTGAATATCGTCATAAAAACCGAACTTAAAATTTATTAAATTTATTATACGCCTATAAATATGTTTTAATATTATTAAAAATCAACAGAAGCTAAAAGTAAAACAAGTGAAAACAAACAATTAAACGAGTTAATTGTTGAAATATCATGTATAGGCAGTGTTTATTACGCATTCGTATATTTTTTTATGTCATGTAAAGTAAGATAAACAAGCAAACACATACATAATATACGTTATGTATAAGTTTAAAATGTCAACAATAGGTAATAATTTTTCTTAGTTATTTTATATATAATAAACTGTTTGTACATTTAAACTTTTGTTCAATCTCTAACGGTTTACAAGACCTTGACCAGTTGCTCATTTGCGAACTCGACCTAACTTTTTACCTCTTGAGCACGCTATAAAACTTTCAGCTTTTGAAATCTCTTTTCGTTCGGAAAACCGAAAATGGACTAATTATGAACACCTATATCAAAATTTGTTCGTAGCAACAATATTTTTAAGCATTACAAACTTGGGACTAAACTTAATATATATATATATCTTGATATATTTCAAGCATACATGGTATAATAGCCAGCCGGTGAAAACTATGAAAACCTTAAAAGTTTCAAGTTGTTGTGAAAAATCGTAAATCTATTATTTTCATTTTAAATTTCCCAATTATCACCCATCATTCCCAAGCTTCACATCACAACAAATTCGATTGTTATTTTGCATATTTTTCTCATAAATAAATGTGAATCGAATTGCTAAAATTTTGTTGAGCTCAAAATCTGTATTACTAGAACTATTATGCTATAGTGAGTGATGCAAATCAGTAATGTCAACATAATTCCATATCCATTCCATTAAAATTACTATATATAATAAATGTTTGACTTATTAAATTTAAATAAAGTTATTTAAAATGAACTGTACAAAAATTACAGCTACACTTGTTAGAGTTAACAGTGTTGTAGGTATTACAATACCATACAGTTACAGTTCTAGTGAAACTGATGTATAGATAGGGCTCAGAGAAATAACATATTATGTCACATTTTATTTTAACGGAAAAAGTCATTTTATAGTGTAAAACTAGTAAAATGCAACGGTAAAATCCTTTTTGCACTAACAACCGTAATAGAGAGTCCAACAAGTCCAACAGACGTAAAATATGTCCATGGTTTTATCTAACTAATACAGTGGTACTTGATTAAATGGGACCTGGATAAGTGAGAAACCTTCATAACTGGAACTCATTCTGAGGTCCCAACACTTTGGCCCTGAATTACCTCTGTTATTGGGACGAAGCAAATCTATATATCAGGGATTAGTTCTTTCGATTTTATCGTCATAGTTACCTCTATAACAAAGACAGCGAGTGTATTTTATATGCATTAACCTCTGTAACTGAGAACTGAGATAACATCGTTTTGTTTGTTTACTTACTTATTCTTATTATACCCACAAATTCCGCACTTAACTAATTTTGAGCCTCAATGACCTTCGCTTTTAGTTTTGCTTAACTATTACTCGGATATTTATTTAAAAAATGCTGAACGAAGGCTCAAATCGGTATCAATGCGTCAAAAACTGAAGTTGATATCCGTTTATGAAAGTGAGAAGGCACGCGATAGTCTTTGTAGAATAATTTAGAATCAATATTCTGAAGGACTTGTACCTTTTTCAGAATATTCTGAACTTGAACAGTGCTTGCTAACATAGGTCAAGCAACTTCGTAATAAAAACGTTCCGGTAATTGGACCGATGGTATTCATAATATTTGTAATTTTTCTCGGTACTCTTGTATTTTTGTAGAAGCAATGATATTGATAATACGTTATTTTATTTAATAATCGCACCTCTATAACTGAAATAACCTGTGTTCTGACCTCTATTAATGGAAACCTCTGTAAATAAGACAGATAAGTGAGACAAATTAGCAGGTCCCTTGATGTCTCACTTAACCAGGTTGCAGGCATAAACTTTTAGACAGGGACAAATTTTACACGGTTTTTTTAACAAGTATAATTAAATTCTTACAATATAATTATTTGCTATAAACTACTCTTTAGGACTTTGTTAAAAGACAATTATTCAAAAACTTTGGAAACGTGAAAAATTTCTTTTTTTTTCATTTTATTCAGAATTGAAATGGTTATTTTTGAGTTTTTCAATCATTATCCAGAGACCTTTTTGTGTAAACTTATCTTCAAAACTTAAGCGGCTTAAAAAAATAATTAATAATTTTCTTTTAACTAGATAAATATTTTCATTTTTTTTTTATATTTCACAATATGTTAACAAATATATTACAAAAGAAAATTCATGGATTTTTCTGTTAATTTGCGATTAAAAGTGCATTTCCCAAACCTTTTATTGCAAATAACTCAATTTATGAGCATGTTCTTCCCCTGTACCTTTCGTATGATGATACTAGTGATGATGTAAAGGTGATACTCTGACTATAATCAAAATATCAAAAAATATGAAATATAATATAACAAAAAAAAAGTATAGATGATCATATGAAGGATTATAAATAAATATATAATATAATTTTTACAGTTAAACCTCTTTAATTAAGGAAGTGCGATTTAGAAAACTTTCAATAAAAGGCTTGAATTAGTTTATATGTAATTTAAATAAGTTGAATTCTGAAAATGAATTCTGAAAATTTGAGGGTGGGTTATCCGATTATTTAAATAAATAATTGGCTTCAAAAGTAAACACATTTAACATTGATTTTGTAGCAAATTTCAGAACTTTCATTCAGATTTGTCCGTTGAAAATGAAAAAAAAACTATCTTATTAAAAGCATGCTTTTGCATGGAAAATTTCTCCAGGAAACCGTTTGAAACATGCTCTTGAACGTCTTAAATGCAGGTTGCTGGTGTTTAACCCGGTAGGATATTGTTTAAACTAATTTTTTTAAGCAAATAAGTAATATTGACCGAATCGCTTCGGAAAAAGGAGTCAAAATTAACAAAAAATGTACTTAGAACATTTTTCTTTCATACCCTCAAGTGTTCGAGTAAGAAATTCCGTTTAAAAGTGTATGACAAAATTTTTAATATGTTTAAAATTATTTGTAGTGTAAAGCTTACTCGATAGCATCCACCAAAACTTTTGATCGAATAGAATTTTAACGGTTTTTGCGATTTTCCGGGTAATATCACTGTTTACTCGTTATGGCGCAACTTAGAAAAAAATTTTGGTGTTCATTTTCTTCAAAACTATAAAAAAAAAGTGTCTTGAAAATTTTCAGGTTAACTTCAAATAGTGGTTAGGTGAAATATTCTAGAAAAACAAAAGAATATTCCAAAAAATATTTTCGAAATTTAAAAAAATAATTTAGAGACGCCCGCACGCGTGTAGATTCTAAACATCAATCACAAAGGCTGTTTAGAAAAAAATATCTTTTTATAAGAAACTTTTACATTTAAAGTTTTGTTTTATCTCTAACGGTTTACAAGATGGTTTTTTTTTTTCATTTGAGTGAATGAGAAAAAAAATTCTAGAAAAGATTGTCAAAAATTTTTGCAAGTATCTTCTGGAATTTTTTTTTGTTTTTAGAGATTTTTTCACTAAACTACTAGTTGAAGTTAACTTAAAAATTTTCAACACACTTTTTTTATAGTTTTATGACATATGCGATTAGTTTCAAGATTGTAAACAAACATTTCCGTTAGATTTATGTATCTATGGGCGTTCTGACAATAAGTCTTTTTTCTATCGCTTGATAGAGTCATTCTTAGCATTAAAATACAATAGATATATCACAGATGGATTAATTATATCGATTAGTTTTTATAGATTTTATTTTGAATTGAGTAGAATTTTCTGAATTGACTATATATATTTATTTTTACAAACTACCTTAGGTAAATTAGATCCGAAATCCTCAAGTCGTTTGATGTGTAATATACGAAAAACGTAATAAAGTTAAATTAGCATATTTAAAAGCAATTTTCTTTCTCCGCCCACTTCTTCTCAATTCGAATTGATCGAAGTTCGACTGTATATTATTATATATATATAGATAGGTTTTCTATCTATAACATAGTAGAAAGTTCAGGAGCTGACTTACATTTTATATAAAAATCAATTCGTCTGATGTTTGGTAGATTCATGAGTTAAGACTTTGATTTCCTCTTCCTCGGGTTGAGAAATCCGTCTTTTTCGATATCTTGAATGGAATGAAGATAAAGTTAACAGTTTACTACAAAAAAGGTGTTCTTCATAAGCATCGATTATTCGCATGGTCTTCTCGCCTCTGTGACAGCTCCTGCGATAAGCGCCATCTACTGATAGTTCCAATCGTTCAGTGTACCTGCCACGCGGTAAGACATTTTTTGCCGATACCGCTATGTATGTATAGACGTGAACGCAATACTGTATGCTCTCGATGATTTTAATTTGCTATAAAATTTTAAACATAATTTTACCATTAAATGTATCGGAACATGACCAACATTTAGAACGCATGAGCCGATGTCAGTATAGATGTCATCCCCACACTGATTGGTGATACTTCTGGCGAATAGTACTATATAAAACTTTAATGTCACTGATATTAATAATGACATACCAGATATATTTTTTAAAACATAGAAGAAGTTAAGTTTTTAAAAACTTAAGTTTATTGTAAAAGTTTTTACAAAACAATATGCCAAGGCTTAAAAGGAGGTAGATTAAGTTTTCGAAAAATATGAAAAAAATTTTAGTGTATGGTTATTTCAAAATATGGAGGATTTTAAATGCAGAAAGGTCAATTTTGTTTGGGAAGCAAATATCTTGGTCCAAAAAGCTCGTTTGGAAACTTTTTTAAGCTCATTTCCAAGAAAAAAAAACAAGCTTTCTAGTAATTTAAACAAGCTTTCTAGTTATTTAGAGAAAATATTTCTCACCGTTTCAATCATCCGTGCAAAGTGGGTGGCCAGTGGTGGTAAACATTTGTGACCAACAGATGCCAAAACTAGAAACTAGAAGTTTTTAAGTGAGAAGTTTTATCAAGTCGATGATTTTTCGCGAAGATGCAGCTGTTTGAAATTTAGTTAAAAATTTGTGTAAAAATTTTGTGCCCATAATAAATTGGCGTAGTATACTTCACTTATAGATGCCAAAGACGCGATATAAAATCGAAATGCCTACGATTGTACTCAGATCATATTGGTCTTGTAGTATCACAAGTACATGTCAGCTCCTTAACTAAATAGGAAATGTAACGATGTATTATGTATGTAATGCTTATGTAGTTATATCGTAAAAGGAGTGTAAAAAAGGAGCATACAAGTTGATGAACTCACTCTTAGCATTCACGTTTTTAAATACATCATCACTGCTACACTGTTAGTACTGTAGTACTGTAGTACTGATAGTACTGCTTGCTATAGCATTATACTTTATACATGGATAGCATCATAGTATTTGTGACAGACTTCTATCACTATCACATGTATCTTGTTGTGACTGACTACATAGCTCACTGACTAGTGACTATATGACTGCTTCAAGTGTATAATGATGACTGACAAAGATAACAATCTATATGAATTGAAATTGAATATATGTGTAACGTATAGCTCTTAGTCCACGAGCTCATCACATCATTAAAAAAAAAACTTGGTCCAAATTTTAGAGATATCGCAGAAGGATTTAAAATCAGGTGTTTTACATAATCGTTAAAAAAGTTCCGTTCTATAACAGAGCTGAAAGGCCGTACAAAAGTCAGAAATGTCAACTCTTTTGTTTTGCATTGAAAGTTGTTTGGTGAACTAGATAAACACTTCATCACAAACATGTCACTTGAATAACCTTAACCTCGCCCCCGTCTGTTTTGTAATTCGCATTCTATCTGCTCTTACAAATGCATATTATTATATTGTTGTTGCTCTCGATTTACCGTGTCATTCAATTTACGTTTACTGTGTTTGTTAGTGCAATTAATTGAGAATTTTTTTTTTATATTGAAGACGAAGGTTTGTGCTTTATTTATTAGTATTTAATGTTAACGTTTCTATAAATATAATTAAATATTTGTGATTCATATTTGCTGTTGATTTTTGGTCAAAAAATTTATCAAAGTCAAAGCTTGTTGTTTATGTTCCCCTTTTTGCCCGAAAAAATTTTTTGTAACAGAGCAAAGTTTAAGTATTCTATAATATTATATTCTATAACATGGAATAAAATCTTGCGCGCCTTTTCTTTTAAGATAAGGATAGAGATTAAGACAGCCTAAGTTAAAAGTCAAAAAAAGGAAGTTTACCAGTGAAAATCTGTAACTGATAATTCCAAAATCAACTTACGTGGCAACAAAAGCAAGCATAGATAAGAAAAAAATTGAAGAAGAAAATGAAATAATTAGGTTTTAAGACAAATATGATGAAGATGAATATGACTAAAAATTATTTAAATATATTACGGGCTGTACAAGATTATGACAAAATACAAAGACAATTCAATTGAAATAACAATTAATATACAATTTTATGATTTGTGGATAGTATTTGCATTTACATAAATTTCAATGTACTTGTTATATGCGCTGACGTATTGCGCAGCGCTAATGTTGCACAATACGTCAGCTTTATAGCTACAGATATACTGCTATAAGCTTGTCGGTAGCACGAACGCACGAGATATCACCCATCCAAAAAGCGTCTTACGCGCACAGCACAGTCACACAGCATAACGGTGACGCGAACCCATAATATTTTCCCCAACCTAAAATTTCCAACGTTTCTAAAGAAGTTTTCACTTTAAAAAAATATTTTTTCTTCGAAATTTTTCTTTACGTGTTTTTGCCAACAGCTTCCAGACTATGATGAATTCTATTTTGTGTAGTAAGTATCTGATATGAATATATAGTATAGAAGAGAAGCACCTCAAACAACAAACAATATCATATATATTTAAAATGCTATATGATCATCATATATAAAATCTTGATAAACGATATCTAACGATATCTGACGATATCTGACGATATTATCATATATGTGGATATATTATACCTATAATATGATATGTTATACTTTTACCCTAAATATTGTAAATAGATATTATATTACAATTTTACTAGTACGATTGTAATCTGAGTATTTATTTATCTCTATCCCTAAATATTATGAATGTGAAAGTAAGGATGTTTGTTTGTTTGTTTGTTTGTTTGTTACGCTTTCTCGCTAAAAGTAGCAAATGATTTTTGATGAAACAGCAATTTTACTCATACTTCAGAATAACACATGAGCTATAATTTATAAAAAAATAAAATTTAATCTGACATTTACTATTTGAAATTTTTACAGAAATCTTTAATTTATTTTTCAAAATCCTGAATTATTTTTCACAGATGGAGCAGAGCTATGATCAACATTTTCGATCATAAATTACAGATTTCTGTAAAAATTTAAAATAGTTTGTATTTTTACGTCATGTAAGTAAAGAAAGATAGCCACTCTTACATAGCCTCACATATATGTTATTATCACATAATTCATACTATATAATTTGCGCCCTAAAGGGTAAACAGTGATGTTTACGAAAAAATGTTTCAAGCAAAACATGTTTATTTTTTTATAAGGAACATTTTTTAGATTCAACTTTTGTTTTATCCCTAACGGTTTACAAGATGTTTACAAGACCCAAATGATCTAGGATGTTCATTTACGAACTCCTTCTCACTTTTTACGTCCTGAGCATGCTATAAAAAAATTTCAAATGGATATCTCTTTTCGTTTTTGAGTTATCGTGTTAACAGATGGACAGACAGACAGGCAGACGGACAGACAGACGATCAGATAGATGGACAGATAGACAACTGGAAATGGACTATTTAGGTTATGAACACCTGTACAAAAATTTTGTTCGTAGCATCAATATTTTTAAGCACTACAAACTAAAATTAGTATACCTTGATAAATTTCATTTATACATGGTATAAAAATGCCTAAAATATAGACTTCTAGACCAGAATACCCCCTTACGGAAAATAAGATGTTATAACGCACTATCTAAAGTTATTGGATTTAAAATAAATCTCTATTCTCTATTCTCTATATATTACAAGTGCTAAAGTAAGCATGTTTGTTTGTTTGTTTGTTTGTTACGCTTTCACGCTAAAACTAGCGAATGGTTTTTAATGAAACTGTACTGTAATAAAGCTTATATATTAGAATAACACATGAGATGTAATTTATAAAGATATATTAATAAAAAAAATTTAATAATTAAATAAATAATATTACAGATTTCTGTAAAAATAGTCAATATAAAATATTTCACGACCATCTTCTCTGATATACTCAATGAATAATTTCTATTGCTCTTTTAAAAAATAGAAAACCATACATATGTTTTATCTGTGTAAAACAATCCTTACCATTATTTCGAGTGTAATAGAAAGGAGATAAGCAAGATCAATCTTTATCAATCCTTACTTTTAAACCCAGCGAAGCTGGTGAGTATCACTCTAGTGTAGATTATAATTTAGCTAGCATAATTACAGCAAAACTGAATTTACACAATGACTATCATGTATGCATGATGTGGTGATGATCTATGGTAACATAGCTATCAATGTTTAGTGATGATGATGATGATTATGATGATGATGATGATGATAGAATGAATAAATGAATGTGAATGAATGAATGATAATATATCATCATCGTTGGCGTTAGCGTTAGCGTTAGCGATGCTTCTTCTAACATTATATCTTTTTAACATTCATTCACTTTACTACCACCACCTATACATCCATACATAAATATATAGTACTCATACACATATAGTCAGTACACTGTTTACCTATCAAAATTAAAAATATTAAACAGGGACCAAGTTCATAGTATAATTAACCCTTCATGTTAGCACTAGCGTCAACCATTCCACAGTGCAGTATTTTTACCAAATTTCCGGAGATGAAGGGATTTTATGCTCAAAATTGATTCAAAAGACTATTTAGATGCAAAAATACCTTTTATTTGACTATTATTTTTGTCTTCATCATATTCGTCTTCAAACTCGTTTATTTAATTTTCTTCTTTAATTTTTTTAAGTTTTTTGCTTCCGAGTCACTTTTTTTCTTATCTATGCTTGCTTTTGTTTCCACGTAAGGTGATGTTGCAATTATAAGTTACAATTTTTACTGGAAAACTGATTGTTATAGAAACTATACATAAAGATGTTATAGAATACTTAAACTTTGCCCTGTAGCAAAAAGTTTTACTGGACAAAAAGGGGCACAAAAACAAAAAGCTTTGAGCTTGACAAATTTAATAAAAAAAGTTACCTTTTTTAATAGCAAATATTTAATTATAATGCTAATAAATAAATCATAAACCTTCGTCTTCACTATAAAAAAAAATCCTTGCTTAATTGTACTAACAAACACAGTAAACGTAAACTGAATGGCACGGTAAATCGAGAGCAAGAACAACAATAACTGGCATCCGTAAGAGCAGGTATAAATATAACAAGTAATATAGCAAGTATAACAGTTATATACACGCATCTTTCGTAGCGCACCAAAAACGTAACGAGGCCATTCGATCATTAGATTTTACTCCTCATATTTTTTTATACCAATCAACTCCAATAAAGAAAATTATCGAGTTAAAAGAAAATTTAAAAAATCTGAGCTAAGTCAGAAATTACATGTAAACAGCATACATGTAGTTAAGTATAAGTGACTCATTGGAAAATTTTTTTTACTTTTTAATGAAATAAAAATCTCTGCCATAAAAAGTATTATACACCATGAAATATATATATGAAATATATCAAGGGATACTAAGTTTAGTCTCAAGTTTGTAAGGCTTAAAAATATTGATGCTACTAACAAAATTATGATGTAGGTGGATCTTGAGTTCCATCTTGTAAACCGCTAGATATAGAACAATAGTTTAAATGTTGCTTATAAAAAAATAAACAAATTTTGTTTGAAGTATTTTTTCGTTAACATCACTGTTTATCCGTGAAGGCGTAAATTAGGAATTACAAAGTATGTATACAGGTACCTATTGTATATCAGTATATGTGTTTACCCACTGAGAAAAGGAGAGCAAAGATACTCTTATTACTTTGTGTGTAAGAGTGACTATCTATCTTTAGTTACATAACGTAAGAAAACAGACGATTGTGAATTGTTTAGTTATTTAAATTTTTTTAACTCTTAACGGTATTCATACCGGTAGCACAGTACTCACATGCACATAATTCTGGCTATAAAGCTAGGTTTTCTACTTGTATATTCATAGTAGAATACATTGACTGCTACCATGTAATGTACGTGTACCATCCATCTACAATCCACCATCAGTAGTACCTTCAGTAGATAGTTATATACTGGTATTGAATGCTTGAACAACAAAATACATCTACTTCAGCTTCAAACACTTCAACTCTCAAGTTTTTAGTATTTTTTGTGTGTTTGAATACACTCTTTTTTTTATATATATACCTCACAACGCAACGTTAGTATTATCTAACAAATATTTTTTAATACTTACAAAATACACACCATAGTTACATAATACCACACCAAACCAGACTTTAATACTAAAGGCTTTTAACACTAAATAGTAAGTGTGGTATATACACATAAGTATAGTGTTAATATAATAGATATACTGTCTAGTGAATATATGACGTGAATGGTATATTTTTAAATATAGCATCTATTTATTAGAAGATAGATAAAAAATGGTCTATTTTTATATCGATTAAAAAGTAATTTTTATTTAAATTATTTGTCTATTATCTTAGTAGTCAAAGATCAAAAGACGATTTATATATTATGTCTTTTCATCAAAATTTATGATTTTCTCTAAATTGTAAAGTTTGATGAATTCAGAAGCAAATTCTGTTTTGTTTTTGTAGTGTATTTTCGAATTCTATAGTACTTAAAAATTCAATATGATAAGACTAGAAAAGACCTCATACAAATTATATGTAATCTGCATTTCGGTCAAACTTTTTCAAATTTAGGGGAATGATAGTTTAAGTCATTCTGTAAAAGAATAAACTAATAAAAGTGTCCAAGTGTACACAAGTCAAAAACCATATTATTGTCAAAAATCATGTACATACGTATATGTGTAGCTGAAAATATTGATCTTAACACTTCATATTATTGATCCACTAAACATTTAACACTGCTTCTTCTTTGAATTTCGTAACATATTCTTTAAAAAAAACAAGAATTAAAAAACAACACTCTTACATTAAAAAACACACGTATAAATGCAGTTATACGTATCTGTATATGTATTTGCCTATACACATATAGGCATATATTACACAAATGAGTACATTTTATAACTTTAATTTAGCTATAACATGTAATCCTGTCATTTTCATGACTTGTGACCACGGGAACTTTTCTTTAGAATGACTTAAACTATCATTTGCCAAAATTTGAATGAGTTTGACCGAAATGAAGATTACATCTAATTTGTGCCAGGTCTTTTTCAGCCAGATTTGACGATCAAACTAACGTGGATCATTACCGCGTTTGTGAATCTATGAAAAAGTTTACCATGAAGGAAAAAAAATTGCTTTTTTGACGGGAAAACTACTTTAGTATGGTGACAAAACTGTAGTACTTTAAGCTTTCAGTATCTTAAGTACCTAAAACCAGCATCTTAAGTATCTTAGGTACCGTTGAAATTCCAATTATTTTAAATTTTATAAGTGACTCTTTGATTCTTATTAATTGTACTCAAAAAAAGCATTTTATTACATTTTTATAACTTTAAAATGGTTTTTAAGTTACTATCTTGTGTCCTGTAATATTAATTTTTGAGATTTCTTTTAAAATGCAACTATTTTGCAATCCAAAGTGACGGTATTGTGAGTCAAATTTGGTTTTGTAGTGTCAGTCACGATTTACTTATCTAATAAATTTGATTCTAAAATACTAAGGTTATAATAATTTGTTTTATGTAATTTGGCCCCAGATACAATTTAAAATCATAAATCTAGCATAGATAAGAAGATATTCAAAGTTAAACACTATCGAAAGTGACTTCTTTTTGTATGTAACGTCAATCATATTTGAATTTTGTTAAAAAAATCATATATCATTAAGTTTTATGAGCATATTTTTCTTCGTACTAAAGAGGGATAAATGTAGAATCAATCAAAAAACTTTATTAAAATTAAAACCGTTAACGTATTCATAATGTGACGCAAAATAAAACGCATTTTGGGTCAAATGCAGTATCAGTCACACATAGAATCACCCGTATAAACATTTTAAAGCGACAGTAAAAATTTTTAATTTTAAAGCGGCAGTAAATGAAAACTTTAAGTAGCCCTTATACAATAAAGTATCACTACATAGTATAAAACAAAGTCGCTTTTTCTGTCCCTATATCCCTTTGTACGCTTAAATCTTTGAAACTACGCAACGGATTTTGATGCGGTTTTTTCTAATAGATAGAATGATTCAAGAGGAAGGTTTTTATGTATAATACATCCATATTATAGTAGAGTAAGGGGTTGAAATAGGGGTTGAAAGGGATATGCTTCAAAAACTAAAAAAGTTGTGCATCGATTAAGGTCAAATATTGACACGATATACAACCAGCTTCAAAGATCTATTGTTTTTATCTACTTTTAACCTTCGGAGGGTAGAAAGGTGTAGCGAGAAAGTGGGAAGGAATTATCGAATATTTACAAATATACCTAAGTGGGGTATCAAATAAAAGAGCATGACGTGTACATTACAAAACTGTTATCCCACGCAAGGAAATGTGGAGGGAGGGGTGCAAGTGGGGATGTTGCCCAGCAAAGCGGGTAGTTCACAGCTAGTATGGTACTAAAAAGAAGACAATAATTATTTCTATGCGAACTTGATTTTACCGGGAAATATTTTTTACGAAAAAAACACACGAAAAATATTTTTTATTTACAAATGATATCAACACGATCTGACGAATCATCTTCAGCGTTATAAAATTCAAAATAAGACTTGAAAACTTTATTTTTGGAAATTTAATAAATATAATAGAAAGTTCAGATTTTTTATCAATTTTCTTGTAAGTAGTAACGACCATTTGATTTAAGGTTCTCAAAAATCGGTTTCCTGAAATTCATTTCAATGTTTCAACTTTCAAAATTATGTAACGTATTCTTTTCGAGAAGTTTTTGCTTGTTTCTAGTTAATAGTTTCTAGTTATATTACATAAGTTAATTCCACCTATAATTTAATTATGAGTAAATTCATAATTAAATTTTCTATAGTTTGATATGTTATAAATTATATTTAAGGTGTCTTTCAATTTAAAATAGAACGCTTTTTTAATTTTTGTATTGTTTAACGATGTATGAGCATGACAGCAATGTTTGATAGGATCAAAATTTGTTTATAGGTAGAATATAAAATTCATTGCTATTGTGCAGAAATCTCAAAAAACGACATATTTTGAAAGTTTTTGATAATTTTCACTTAGGTTTTGTTTGGTTACATTGGCTGCCCACGAAAAACACATTGAGGCTATGGAGCCCCATTGTGATACCATATATGTGTTTTACCACCTTTTCCGCTGATAATTTTATTTATCAGCTCCTCAATTATTTTCAGAGGCTAAGAGTGCACCTCCTCCATGCATACCTACCATGCACTACACCAGCCCATCACAACTATTAATTAAATTAATTTTGTTGCGACGGCGGGATTCGAACCCGCTACCCTAAGCATACCGCGGACGCAATTAGTTACGCCTTGACCATCTGAGCTAATAGGGCGATAATTTTCACTTGGAACGAATAAAAAAAAATTAAAAAAAAAAAAACTGTTAAAAAAAATGTTGTGTCTCCTTTCATATAAGGGATGTACGAAAAGGCTAGATCTAGGGTTGAAATTATTTTTATCTTATTTTCAGCTTTAATGAATTTTATTATAAATTCATGACGAAAAATAAGAATAAAATTTTTCGATGTCTGCCTTGATTTTCGAAATATCGAGAGCTGAATAATTTAAAAAAAAAATTTCAATTTTCAATATTTGAAAATTGTGCCAAATTTCGAAAAATTTTATTCTTACTTTCGTTTTATATCGTAAAGTTACAGGATAATTATCTAGTTCTTTTATTTGCTAACCTGGAGTTACTGGAGTTGCTTGATCCTTAAATACATGTCCTTAAATCCAAAAAACGTTCTAAACAAACTGAAAATACTCCTTAAATTAATTCACTTCTATAAAAAAAAATTAAAAATCTGTAAACCTTATAAGAACAGGTAATTTACTGCATATGAGGTAAACAAGTGAAATAAAATCCGACAAATGCGATTAATTCCTTGTAAACCGATTTTTGAAAACTTAGTTATTAAGTGTTCTCGAACAAGTCAGTTCGACCGATTAAGGGTTACGATGTCACTGAGAAACACACAGACGCAAAGATAAACACTTTAAACTTATAGCACTCCTTCTTAAATCAATATCAAAGTGATGATCAAGGACATCAGATGAGATGAAAAGGATACTTAGAGAGCTATCATTTTTTCGGACAAATTTTTGGAAATATTTTAATTGAAATTGAAATATTTGAGTTGACTTTGTTCTCTTGAATTATTGTTTTGAATTATCTAATTATTTTACCATTTCACTTTTCAAAATGAATTGAGCCAGGTTTATTTGACCATTCATTTCCATAGAAATTATTTATATGTTAAAATTATATGCCATGCCTTTTCCAAACTGAATCGATTTTGAAGATCATCGTCGATTTTTTTAGTTTTTCGCGGTACAAAACTCTAAGCTAGCACATAAAACATAGCTAAGAATACTCTCTGTTACATGAACTTTCAAATGAAACCAAAATTAAAATGGATTCATCCGTTTAGGCGCTACGATGCCACAGACAGACAATTACACGGATACACACAAATAGCGGTCAAACTTATAATACCCCTTTTTTTTAATTCGATGGTTAAAAAAAGTGAGCGTAGATTCCATAAAAGTGTGCCAAGTTTACGTACAAGCTGTTTAATAACACCAAAAGTTGATCAGACTTGACTAAAGGCTTTTAACACTATATAATGCATATATAAGTGATGAGTAGTAGAGGAATCTGCGATAGGTACTATAAAGTATAGTATTATATTAATATAATAGAAAATAATAGCAAAGCATAGCGTCTAGTAATTGTGAATGAATATATGAATGTATAAATATACCATCAATAATTATAATTGTTATATCATGTACAGAATAAACTATCAGTTAAGGAGCTGCCTTATGAATTTTAGTAAAAACAAGTGAAAACAAACAATTGACTGAGTTAATTGTTTAAATACCTTGTATAGGCAGTGTTGATTACTCTATCACATTACACATATATCTATACATGTCACATATACATAACTGATAATCCCATATTAATTCATACTATTAAATTTGCACTTAAGGATGTATGAGCATGACAACAATGTTTGATTTAAAGGCTCAAAATTTGTTTGTAGGTAGTCTTTTACTCAAAGAATATGTGGTTAAAATTTCAGCTTAGGTATCCGTGCAAATTTTTAAGAAAAAAGTCATTAAAAATCGATATAAAATACATTGGCTCTTATGGAGGAATCTCAAAAAACGACATATTTTGGAAGTTTTTGATAATTTTCATTTGGAATGAATGAAAACAAATTTAAAAAAAAACTTTTTAATAGAAAGTAAACATATTAGCAATGAATTAGAAAAGAAAAAAACTAAGTGTCACCGTCCATATAAGGGATGTAAGAGCAGGGTAGATTAAGGGTTGAAATTATTTTTATCTTATTTTCAACTTTGATGATGAATTTTGTTATAACTTCATGAATGTAGACGAAAAATAAGAATAAAATTTTTCGATATGTGTCTTGGTTTTCGAAATATCGAAAGCTAAATAATTAAACAAAATTTTCAACTTTCGATATTTTGAAAATTAAGCCAGATATCGAAAAATTTTATTCTTACTTTTCGTCTTATATCGTCAAGTAATAATATAAATTTATCATCAAAATTGAAAATATCATTTTTTAAATTTGTGCCCCCACTACCATGCTCATACATCCTTAATAAGCGCCCTCGTGGGTAAACAGTGATGTTTACAAGAAAATGTTTCAAACAAAAGTAGTTTTTTATTTTATATGGAACATTTTTTATATTTAAGCATTTGTTCTATCTCTAATGGTTTACAAGATGGGTCCTACGGACCCAAGACCCAACTGATCAATGTTGCTCATTGAGGAACTTGACTTCACTTTTTACGTGCTGGGTACGCTGTAAAAATTGCTTGATATCTTTTTTCGTTTTTGAGTTATCGTGCTCACAGACGGACGGACGGACAACCGGAAATGGACTAATTAGGTGATTTTATGAACACCTATATCAAAATTTTGTGCGTAGCATCTATATTTTCCAGCGTTACAAACTTGGGACTAAACTTAATATACCTTGCATATTACATATATGCATGGTATAGAAATTATTTTTAGGCATTTTACCGCATTTTTTTGTAAACAAAAAAAATTTTTTTTCAGGTTATAGAAAAACTTCTAATGAACGAAAAGTTTCATAAAACCACTATTTGCAGCCGTTAGAAGGTTAGTATTTTTACATAAAAATGCATGTCAGCTCCTAATGTGTATAATTTAGAGTATAGACCGTGTATTATAAAGGTTTGATTATAGACAACTCCAAAAGAAACGTATCAATATTTAAATATTTTATTGATTTTGTATACATGGTATAGTGATGGTGATGCATAGACTGTATAGTACCGGTATTATCGTACTGATAGTACTCTATAGTACCTGAATGAATTATTTATTATAAAGTTGATGGTGTCAGAGCCTATTTAAATTTATATGATATATCTTCTTTTTTAACATCCATATATATAGAACCAATATTAGGTTAGGTTAGGTTATATTGGCTGCCTACGAAGGACACACTTAGGCTATAGAGCCCATTGTGATACCATATATGTGTTTTACCACCTTTCCGCTGATAATTTCATTTATCAGCTCCTCAATTATTTTCAGAGGCTGAGTGCACTTCCTTCATGCATATACCATTAATTAAATTAATTTTTGCTGTGACAGCGGGAATCGAACCCCGGCATACCGCGAATAGAAAGGGTAACGTTTTAACCAACTCAGATACCAGGGTTGACAGAACCAGACAACCAAAGTATTAAAGGAAAATTGTTTTCACATAAAATTTGACTAAAACTTCAAACAGCTGTATCTCTAAAAAAAATCATCGAATTCGGAACAACTATAACTCGTTTTAAAATTTGTATTGTTTAGTTTTGGAATCTATTGGTCAAAAATATTTATCATTCTTTTCCGCTTTGCACGGAGGACGATAATGGTGAGAAATGTTATCACTAAATTTTATACAAGGTTTAGTAGTGTACCAAAATTTAAAAAATTGTTTTGCAATAAATTATTTAAGATTTCTATCGAATTCTTGTTTATTTTTTATGAAAATGAGCTAAAAAAGTTTCCAAACATGCTTTTTGGACCAAGATATTCGCTTTCGAATAAAAATTGACACTTCTGGATTTATAATCCTGTATCATCTGAAATAATCATCGCACTGAAATTTTTTTCTAATATCATTTGAAAACTGAAACTGCTTTCTTGTAACCCCTTGCATATTGTTTTGTTAAAAATTTTTACCACTCTCGTAATTTTCGTTTTTAAAACATGTCAAAAAACAGCTTTCTCCCGTATTTTCGGAATTTTTTCACCTGGCCCTCATATTGTAAAAAAACGCGTTATCTTAAATCTGATTATATTTATTAAAAAGATTATTGCAGAATAATTTTTATCAACCCTTGCCGCTTTGCAATTAATGGTGACAAATTTGTTAAAACCACTCGAAAACTTGTTTATTTTTCTTGAAAAATAATGAAAGCACTGAAATTTTTTTGATATTATTCGAAAACTTAAATTGCTTTCTTTCAAACCCTTGTAAATTGCTTTGTAAAACAATTTACCAGTCTCTCAATTTTTGTTTTTAAAACAAGTCAAAAAGCAGAATTTTTCCATGCAGTTATGGTTTCATGGTTTTTAAGAGATTTTTTAGTTTTAAGATAAATAATTGACGTTTATTGAAGAAATTTTATTATTTATGGCAAAAAAATCCCAAAAAATGCTTTTTTGGTATAAAATTGTTATCAAAATTGCCAAAAAAATTTAACTTTTTCAAGTTTTTCAGTAATTGTGAGAATTTCTCTCCCCACGAGAGTAAAGGTGTAAAAATATCAACTTCGGAAATTTTCCAGCCTATTCGAGTACTTTCGTTAGTTTTGTATAAGTCGTACTCAATAAATTAACAAAACTTGTGATAGAAATACGGTGAAATTAGTTAAAATGAATTTAATTATTTCTCTGCTCTAATGTTTTTACTCTCAAACATCATTCAATAATCACGTAATCAAACTATTTTTAATTAGCTAGTGCATTAAAAAATAAATTTATATAAAACTATGTAGAGGTTATGATTTACAGAGTTAAAGAATATTTGACGCATTTAATCGAAAAAATTTGGTATTCAATGTTTAAATTTCTATTTCTATTTATAATATGTATTCGTTTTTGGAAATTTGATAGGATAATTTGATTTACGGTATATAAATTACTAGCTGATTCCCGCACGCTTCGCTGGGCACACTAACCATGAGGATGTAAATCTATACTTCTTTTATTAACAAAATATTTAATTTCGATTTGATATTTATTGTAAATTTTTCAAATTTTAAATAGGAAAATATAGTGCCAATCAGTGACTACACAGATTTCTACATCTCCCATGGGTACTGTATATTGGTATGCGTTCCCGTTATTTATTTTGGCGGGATCCCCAGTAGGCCAACACCACGAAAAAATTGCATTGGCAATTGAACTCACTCTTGAACACATCAAATTGATCATGAGAAAAACAGTCACTTCGTAAGTCTACACCGGCTTATTTTTAACTCTGACCTTTGATTGATAGTCATCACAAAACAACATTTTACTGGAAACTGCAAACGCTTAAATTCAAAATGATAGTCTGATGGAATCAGAGGGATTCTGGGAATGAATACGCTTTCACCCTCATACTTTCCTGTAATAATTTTTGATTCGATAACGTTTTTTTGCATGGGTTTTACGCGCAGTCTGGTACCATAACACAATTTTGGGGGATTTAAATTACGCAACAACATTATTGGTGCAATAATTTTTAGATGAAGAATATGAGGTGGTATTCCTGGTGGGTTGAGTGTGTGTAGCAACTCGACAGGATAGTGAACAGTATCTTCTACCGCTATGACTGTATCTACAGACTTATAAACTACAGAAAATCCGTTGGGTCAAGAATTTCGTAAAATCCGATCTTAGTGGACGTCTATGTCTAGAAAGAGGTAAGTTTGCAAAATTTGAAGTTAATCGGACCGATAGTTTCGGAGATTTCATGATGAGTCAGTCAGTGGTAAATCGCTTATAAATATATAGATTCTAAGGAAATTCAAATAAACTGTATTGCTTGTCCATGCGAATTTTTTTCTGGTTTGATAAACTTATTTGTACATCTTCGAATGATATAAATCTAAAGTGAATAATTTCAGTATTTTCGAATGTGCAAATAGAAATGAAAAAAGGGTATGAAAATGAGGGTGAAAGTATTTGTTAAAGAAAGAAAAAAACAAGGGAAGAAAACAATTGACTATAGTTAACTATTTAAATATCCTGTAGGAGTGTAGAAGTGTATAAGTCGTAGATAAAAGAAGTATATTTATCTATAGATATTTTTTATCTTTGAATTAAAATTCTACACAATTGCATGTGCTTAAATTTTTTATCGTTTAATTAATAAAATAGTATGTGGGAGGGGAAAGGAATAATAGTGAGTGGAATTTTGTTAATTAACGAACTACAAATTACTTTTTCCATTACGGTCTCTTTATTTTATAGTTTGCATAGTTTACAGGCATACATGGATTAGTTTAGTGTTTCCCAAACTTTCGATCACAAGTAATTATAGGGGTCGTACTCAATTGATCAAAATAATGCAAAATTTCGTGATGTTTACGAAAAAATGTTGCAAACAAAAGTTATTCATTTTTTTATAAGGAACATTTTTTATATTTAAACTTTTGTTCTGAGAACGGAACGGTTGTTGAGAAAGGAACTCTAAGCTCGCACATAGCTAAAGACATAGCTTGAAACATGAAGAGAACACTTTCCGTTAAATTACCTTTCAAATGAAACCAAAAAAAATTAAAATCGGTTCATCCGTTCAGGCGCTACAATGCCACAGACAGACAAACACACAGACACACAGACATAGCGGCCAAACTTATAACACCCCTTTTTTTTAGCTCGGGGGTTAAAAACCCGAAAAGTCGCAAATAAATCTTCCTCCCATAACCTATGTTTGAAAGGACCCCGGACACAATACATTGATTTTGAAATTTTTTTGAAAAATATGGATTAAGGTATGTACATAGTTTTGATCATGCTTTCAAAAGTTAGACTCAACCCTCAAAAACCTTTAGTATCCTAGGTATGACCATTCAAAGGTTATGTTTACATGAAAAGCTAGAAAGAAAAGGGTGTTTGAAGGTTGAACCCATAAAAACTTTAGAAGATCAAAACTACCTTAATCCAAAGTTTCCCAAAAATTTTAACCGAAACCAAAAATCAATGTATTGTGCCCGGGGTCCTTTAATTTATTTTGTCCTACCATTGGAAACAGAGAAACGTAAAGATCGTAAAAGAACGTATTGATTGCATACCAAAATGATTGAGAAGCACTGGTTTGGTTTATTAACATATGCATGAAGTTATTATATTGCTGGATAGATTGACAGATATATTAGTATCTAATTATGTCATAGAGAGACCGTTACAAAGGATTAAATCACAATACCCTTGATAGCTACAAGGGGAAACAAAAGCGAGGTCACATTCAATCCGGGTGATTGATTACACTGGTCAACATAAATTTTGTCACAGAAACATGAATTTACTTTTTGAAAGGTTTTTCAAAAATTACTTCAGCACGTTACGTTCTTGAAAAATTCGCCCCTTAGTAAACTAAATTCGAAGTCATGTTTCACTACAAAACAATTTACGCCATCAGAAAATACCATTTATTCCCCTTAAAAAATCTTTCTGAATTTTTCCAAAATTTTTTCACAGGAAATAGTACCTATAAATAGTAGGGGAGCGTGGGGTAATTTTGTCAATGCGGTATGCCTAGGGTAGCGGGTCGACTCCCGCCGTCAGAAAAAAAATTAATTTAATTAATAGTTGCGTTGGGCTGGTGTAGTGCATGGTATATGCATGAAGGAGGTGCACTCAGTCTCTGAAAACAATTGGGGAGCTGATAAATTAAATTATCAGCGGAAAAGGTGGTAAAACAGATATATGGTATCACAATGGGCTATATAGCCTAAGTGTGTCCTTCGTGGACAGACAATATAACTTCACCTAACCTAAGGAATAATGTTAATAAAACTCATAATTTCTATAATTTACTGCACGACCGTGACTCAAATATAACGAATAAAAATGTTTTTCAACTGACTTCTTACCGTGATACCAACAAAATAAGCTATAAACACTAAAATCATAAGTCCTATAAACACTAAAACCATGAACAAAATCAATTCTCACTACTTTAGTTGCTTAGGTCAAATCCATCGTGGTGGCGCTTCAGTATTCATAATGCTAATTTTTGCTTTTTCCCCCTTAACGATAACGGTCGTCCGTCAAAACTTTCTAAGCCCGTCACTGCCGGGCCAAACTCCAGTAGATGGAAACTCTATTTAGATAACTATATTTTTCCTCTTTCTAGGATATCTCTTTCTCTGTCACTCTGATGGGAAAATCTCTTACTATATTAGGCTAGCCTCATACCGGCAATATTATTGAGCAATAATTGATAATAAATATTGATAACCTGATGATTATATTGATACAATAATAGTAACAAAAAAAAAATTTTTTTGAAGATAATAATAAAACGATCATTTTGAATCTCACAGTCAATATTATTGAACCAATATTGATATTAAACAATATATTGATCGCCTGAGGACTATATTGAAACAATAATATTTACAAAAAATTTTTTGAGGACCACGCAAGACAATTTTTGGATTCATCTGCTGTACTATAACAAAAATGCGCTTATGTCGATTTTAATTTTTTTAAATGATTGATTTTTAAACAAAATTTTTCATACATTTCCTATAATTTTTAATGGGTTCTTGGAAATTCTCGTTTAGTACATGATTATTCCGGTATTTACGAGCAAAAACATTTTAGTAAAAGTAAAATTGAATATTCCATCCATTGGACAGTAGTGAAAATGCAAATACAAATATAACGGATATGAAAGTATGAAAATATAATATCATTTTTATAATTTACATGTTCTAAAAACGGATATTTACGTATTTTCCATATAAGTGATTGACTGTTTAGAAATCAATTTTCATTCATGTACAATGGTGGTATTTTTCCAAGGCATTTTCTAATAAAACCTGAGCTCTTTTTACAAAAAATTTGAATTCTTTTTTATTTCTCAATGTTTGAGCCTATGCCCATTGATAACTGTAAAATTTCGGCATTGCCATGAAAAATTTAAATTTCTGTAAGTAATTAAAACGAATTCGTCCGTAATAAGATCAAGCTCAGACCTCTTGGATTCATGCCAAGCATCTTAATCAACTGATATGTTTATCAAAATTTTTATGTTTTTTAAAGTTTCCTTAGAAAAATTGTGAAAAAAAAAGAATTTTTTTACTCTCGATGCTTGTGATATTTATTTTCTAAGGTCATTTTGACCCAAATATTACGAAAATCGTATTTATTTAAGATACAAAATCTTCAAACTTTACATATTTGGATTTCAGTACCATGGAACGGATATCTGAAAAACGGCAAATCAGATCATATTTTTAATGACGGCATCGTTTTCGGTAGGTGTAAATTAGTCTAACATGACGTTTTCATCTAAATTGGACGAAAATGATTTTTCTTGAATTTTTCCGATTTTCTTAAGGGATACTCCTAATGTAATTTAAATTTATTTTCTAAGGTCGCATTACGAAAATCACGTTTATCTAAACATTCGCAGTTTACTTTCCAAGATACAATATCTTCAACCTTGGATTTCAGTTCCATGCCTTCATCAAAATTGGAGGCAATTGATTTTTCTGAAATTTTTAAGATCATAGAAAAATTGCGAAAAATATGACATTTTTTTGTATCCAATGTTAGGGAAATTCATTTTCTAAGATAATTTTGATCCAAATATTACGAAAATCATATCCATTTAATCCACCGACCCTCGATTTTTCGAATTTCGTTTTAACACTGAAGAGAGTTAAAAATATTTTGTATGAGAGACATTGACTTATATAAAAAGTACACATTGAAACAAATTCATAATACTAATATGAAATATTTTGATTTAAAGTTAAAATAAATTTAACATTTGCATGGGAGTTAGTATGAGTATTTAACACCAGTAGAAAGTTTTTCAAATAAAACCGCCATCAATTCAAAAACAAAATAATAACGTCCATTATATCCATATGAATATAACATATTTTTGACGTTGACCAATGTATTGAACGCCATCACCAAAATAAAATAAATGAACAGCAGCATATGCTTTTTGACTATACATACGATGCGATGTGTTTAAAACTATCTTTATAATATAAACTAAATTAAACTAATATATAAATAAATAAAATTATATAACATGACGTTTTAAATCAGGGGTTTGTACATCTTTGAAAATTTCCTGTTTTTAACTAATCGGGAAGTTTTTAATTCAAACCGGCTCAAAGTAGTTTGGCTGTTTAAGCAAGTACGATGAATGTTAATTTTTTTTTGCGGTAATTGATAGTTCACAGTTCAAAGTCCCTTGATCACAATAAACACAGTTTTGGAACTTCTTGCGGCCCAAAATTGTGAATTATTTCATTTTAAATTTGTTATTTTGAACACACAAAAATTTTCATCATGAAGAAAATTTATCACAGATTCTGATTATAATAAAAAAATAAATAAAAGTCAAATTAACGTATAAATTTTATCTTTCACGATATTTTTAAAGAATTAAAAAACATTTACGTGATACAAATATTATTTTTATTCATAACTTTCAATTTAAATTCAATGAATATAAATTAGTTGCTAACTTGACTAGTCATGTGACAGTCAAACTACTTTAAGTATATTCTTTACTTAATTAATTTGACCTAATAAAAAAATAATAATAATAATAATTCTGTTTTTTTTAAATGGTCAGTTATTACAAGGTCAGTGTCTTTTTACAAGTAGCAGAAGTGTTCGGCTGTTTAAGCAAGTACGCGGCCCAAAATTGTGAATTATTTCATTTTAAATTTGTGATTTTGAACACACAAAAATTTTCATCATGAAGAAAATTTATCACAGATTCTGATTATAATAAAAAAATAAATAAAAAAAGTAGTCAAATTATCGTTATAAATTTTATCTTTCACGATATTTTTAAAGCATTAAAAAACATTTACGTGATACAAATATTATTTTTATTCATAATTTTATTCATAACTTTCAATTTAAATTCAATGAATATAAATTAGTTGCTAACTTGACTAGTCATGTGACAGTCAAGCTGCTTTAAGTATATTCTTAAACCTAATAAAAATAATAATAATAATAATAATTCTGTATTTAAATGGTCAGTTATTACAGGCTTAGTGACTTTTTACAAGTAGCAGAAGTTAAACAAATATTACCGTTTATTAAATAAAATATGCATGTAAAAAAAGAAAAAAAGAAAAAAATTTTTAAACTGAGAAAATATATATAACAAAAAATAGGTTCTATACTATATTTTAAAAGTTGAACACGATGAAACAATTCAGTAATCCGTTGCAAAGCTGCGAAGCTTGAAAGCATTATCGCAATAGTTATGTATGTCAATTGTGTTTTCGATATTTAGATTTGATAGCAAATTAGACAATACGAAAATCAGCTATCTGGGAATAATTTTCTCAAGTTTAGGTCTGTTCTCTGAAACAGCCAAGCATAATATGAAGAAAGCTGACGCTGAATGTGCATCTGTACTAGATTTGCTAGCTGCTACAAAATCTGATTCATGGGAAAATAACCACTCTTTGATACAATGATTTCTTCAACAATGCTAGATGGCGCAAAAAACTGGGTGTCTTAATTACTTGGATATGGTCGAAAAGATTAAAAGCAACTTTTTAAAGAATATCCCGTGAGTACCTGTGAGGTGCAGAAACCGGAAGACAACATTTAGGTACGCGGGCATTCAAAGTGGTATACGATTGGTGGTTAAAATTACTAGCATTACCAAACGATAGACTTGTTGTGAAGAAAAGTTATCTTAATATCTTAGAATCTAAAAAAACCTGTGTGAAGGTATTTGTAAACTTAATTGGGCATCACAAGTAAGAGGGATTTTGATACCTTCTATATAAATGGAATCCTCAGGAGCTATGTATCCTATGCAATATGGAAGAAAACGAAACCCTCGAACATTTGTGCTAAAATTTCCAATTCTTTACCCTGTTAGAAACGCTATGTTTTCTACATAGACACCTTCTAAATGAGAATCAAAGTGAGTTCGTATTGCCTTATATGCTTATGTGTCTTATTTCTTTTATAAGTGATTTCCTGGAAATCTTTATTCATCGGTATTTCATAAACTATGGTATATATCGAAAAATTTTACTTTTAATTTTCGTCTTACTTTCTAAAGTTCTAACAGAAACCACTCTTAAACTTTGAAACGTCTCAAATATTTTCATCATACATTCATTTTTCTGGGAACGTCCTTAATAGGCGAGTAACGGCTGGTACTACATAACCTAAAATATAAATTTATTCGAGAGTAATATAATAATTGTCACATTGAAAGTAGAATTAGAATTTTTCCTAGAATTGAACAAAGCCCTGCAATATAACATATAACACATATAATATAATATAGTTGTAATATAATATATATGTCTAATTTTTAGACAATGATTTGTTAGTATGGTCTCTATCTAATATATATCCATACAGTTTAGTTTGGTATATACATAGGAACTAGATAGAACTAGTAGGTACTAGGTAGTATGTAGGTAGGTAGGTAGGTAGGTAGATAACCTGTATTTGGTGTATTTGATATATTTGATGTATTTGGTTTAGTTGGTTACTATACAGGGCGTTCTTTTATTAACTGCAGATCGTTGGCCTACAGAATAAGCTCATAAAGACGTATGAAAAAGTCATTTACCAATTTTGTATATGTTTATATTATTTTGAAAAAAACATTTAAACAACACTATTATACATATTATCTCATTGGCTTGTTCAATTCCCACTTTTTTTTATTATTATATTTTTGCAAGAAAACATTAGATTCTTAGTAAAAAAACAAATTACGTCACAAAAAGAATGTTTTTAATTTAGCGTAAATATACAAAAAACGCCTTCTTTGTGACGTTATTTGTTTTTTTACTAAGAATCTAATGTTATCTTGCAAAAATATAATAATAAAAAAAAGTGGGAATTGAACAAGCCAATGAGATAATATGTATAATAGTGTTGTTTAAATGTTTTTTTCAAAATAATATAACCCAATTGAAATCAGTTCATATCCCTTCTTTAGTTGAATATTATCAAATGACATTTATTAATATCTACTGATTATCATTGGCTACTGGTTATCGAATGATAGCCAGTGAATTTACTAATTTATCAATTTTTGTCATACCTGTAGCGCCCAAATTAGGGCTCAGATCCAAAATTGGTAAATGACTTTTTCCTTCGTCTTTATGAGCTTATTCTGTATGCCAACGATCTACAGTTAATAACAGAACACCCTGTATATATCTACATACATACATTATATTACATATACTATAATACCTATAGAATATTAAGATAGATAGGTGTATACAGTCGAAATTCGTTTGACTGAATATTGATAGGACCTAAAATTAACAATCATTTCAGCTTTGTTCAAATATATGTTGAACAAGTGAAAACAAACAATTAACTAAGTTAATTGTTGAAATACCATGCATAGAAAGTGTTGTATGTATGTCACTTTACACATACATACATGTCACACATTTTCAACTGATATTTCCATATAATACATACTATACCTACAATTTGCGCATAATTTGCGTTCTCACGGGTAAACAGTGACGAAAAAATGTTCCAAACAAAAGTTGTATATTTTTTTTATAAGAAACATTTTTTGGCCGGCCACATTTTTTACATTTGTCTATCTCTCATTTGTCTACAACTTGTTTTCATCTCTACCGATTTGCAAGGCCCAATTGACCTATGTTCGATTGACCTGGGGTCGAGCCTGAAACCCAATTGATCCATTCATTTCTTTCAACAGTAGTCAAAGCAACTAAGAACGCCTTTGTCACTCGGCTACTGAGCTGATTATTTGTCTGTACTTGAAATAAGTAGTGAATGTATTTGTAAATATGTTATAACAAAGGCCACCCTCATCATTATTTTTAATCTTTATTTATTTGTTAAACTACATCGATTATTCTCCAAGCGACGACAGTGTGAGCAATTTACCGCCTCATTAAGCCAGTAGTTAAAGCAAGTCAGGACGCCTTACTTCAATCGGCTACTGAGCTGCTTACACTGGTCAATACAAATTTTGCTACTGAAGCATAAGGTTACTTTTTGAATGAGTTTTAATGTGCGGAATACGAATTTGAGCACAAACTTGTACGAACATGTCACGCTTTCGGGAAATTCGTCCTAAGCACGAAAAAAAACTTGTTTTTTCCCTAAAGACAGCATATTTCACCGGTGAATAATTATTTCTCACAAAATAATTTACGCTATCAGAAAATACCATTCAGTCTTCTTTCAAATAACATTTCGATTTTTCCAAAATATTAAATAAACAAATAGAATAAATAGGTAATATATAAGTAAAATTAATTAATTATACCAAAATATTTATATTAATAGTAATAAATTATGAATTTTAACTATAATAAATATCAAATGATTTATCGAAGAGCAAAAACGATATCGAAAAAATTCAAAAAATATTTTAAAGAAAGAAGTAAGGAAAAAGAAAGCTTCAAATTTCTATATGAGCAAATAATTACATAATGGTGTTACAGAATTTCTAATATAACCCAAAAACGGATTTTTCACTTGTTGAGGTACAAATATTTCGAAAACCTTATGTATTAGAGAAATTCTGAAGCTTAATTCGAATTCAACACCCCAAAAACTATAAGAAATGCTCTATCGCATCAATGTGGCAAAAAAACAATCAAATTTTGTTGACCAGTGTTATTTGTCGTTATAAGCGATGTCATTATAAGATATTTAGACTGTATTTGAAATAGGTAGTGCATGTATTTGTAAATGTAAAGTAGAGCTTATCAAATAAATGTATCAAACGTACATCTAACCTATCTAACCTAAATGTATTTGATTCAAATATAGGTAGGTATACACATAGAGCTTACAGCTTACTACACTATCTACACTATAAATGCTGCAATATGTTTATATGTACATAATATATATTATACAAGATGTCCATTGATCGAAAATTCCAGGAAATATAACGGTTATAGTCTTCTTACTAAATTTATTAATAATTTACAACACACTCTGATCAGGCTAGATAAACTTCTGTTTATAAAAGCTCTTTACCGGGTGGGGGGGGGGGGGTAGTGCATAATGAGTTCTTAGTATTCATATTATATTAAAGATTTAATTAATGAGAATTCTGGATAGAAAAACCTCAATTTCGAAATCAATTTTAGAGTAAAGTAGCCTATTATAGCTTTTTCGTAACGGGCGGCTTTTCTGAAAACTAATAGGGAATGTCGATGATTTTTGTTTTAACCCGTCAGCACTCACGTTATGAACAATTTGCTCAAGCTCGACTTAAAGTAAAAATAAATTTTATTTTTCCAATTTATCTCCATATAATTTTATCTATTTTCGAATTATGAATTTTTTCATTTTTTTTCAACCTATAGAGGTTATGATTTACAAAGTATAAGAATATTTAACCCGCGAAATATTTGTCGCATGTGTAGAACGCGTGAGCGAATCTCTCATCATGCGACCATAAAGATTACCGATCGGATGAGGAGTGCAGACGTATAGCATATGACGTCAAATACTATGTCCGATCTCTCTGTCGAAAAATTCGAAAAATAGTATTTAAAAATGCTCATATAGGTAATCCGTTTTTCTTGGTCCGATTTTAATTTTAAACTTTTTGTTATCTCTTTTACGGTATTTTCTTATTTTATTAAGAATTGCGAAAGAAAAACGCTCGATTCCCTATTTATAAACCAAATAATACATCGGTAATATTAACTATAAGTTATAGTTTAATATGGCTATTAAATATCAAAAATAAATGGCTTCAAAAAGCTAAATAAATTTTATAATAATATTTTGATATTTTATTTAGCTCTCAATAAAAATAAACAATAGGTACCATTCTGATATTTTTTAAACGTTTCAACATTTTTATAAATCTGCGATGTTTTTGTTTGATAAGATCAATTTCATAAAATATTTGTAATTAAATTCAGAGGTTATTTTGATTATTTTAAAATTTTATCCTAAATGGTTTCAACACAGAGTTACTAAAAATACAAAACATACAAGCCAGGTTTATTAAATTAATTTTTTGTGTACTTTTTTGCCAAATAAACAATCAAAATGATGAAGGTTGTATTATTTATTTTAATTTATTATCAACAAGATAAAGATTGAATTAAGGAACCAATAAGTTGCCAAATGAAAGTTGTTGCCAAAATGGTATTTTTTGATGTGTGTAAATAAACAGCGAAATTTTAATAATACAATAAAGTTTGTTTAAGGATGTACGAGCGCCAGGGCAATTTTTTATTTTTGTTTTATATGAAGTTGGACTAAATTGAAATCAGTTCTGAAAATTTTAGGGAGGGGGGTAGCTGTTTTGCCAGATTATTCAAATAAATAAATAATTTCTAAAGTAGACATATTTAACATTGGTTTTATGATAAAACGGTAGATGGATGGTAAGTTTTTATAGATTTCTCCAAAACTAGTCGGTGGAAATTAAAAAAAAAACTATTTAAATTAAAGATAAAACCCTAATAAATGATTGAAAAAAAAAGAAAACCGTGGTGCCTGACTAATTAAGGATGTATGAGCAAAGATAGTGGGGACACAAATTAAAAAAAAAACTTTTTTTTTAAGTTTCTTAGTGAATTATGTTATAACTTAACAACATAAGGCCAAAAGTAAGAATACAATTTTTTGATATCTGATATAATTTTATAATTATATTCATATCAAGTTATAACAAAATTCATCATCAAAGTTAAGAATAAGGTAAAGTCTAAACTTGCTTTGGTGCTCTTTTGATATGAATATAATTTTATAATTATATTCATATCAAGTTATAACAAAATTCATCATCAAAGTTAAGAATAAGGTAAAGTCTAAACTTGCTTTGGTGCTCGTACAACCTTAAGTAATACTTGTTATGACCCTTGATGAGATATAATAGCTCTTGAAGATGAGTTCTTAGTATTCAAGTTATTAAAGCTAATTCACTAGAATTTTATGTAAAATATTCCAGGAAAATTGGTTCTAATTTCTAAATCAATTTAGTATAAATAGCTATTTCGACTAAAAGATAGTCATTATTAGTATGAGTCAGTTGATCGTTATGATACTGCAAAAGCGTTAAATGAAATTTAATATATTTTTGAATGTGTAAGTTTTGTATATAAACGATTTAACAAAAATTATACGGTTTGCGCTTAAAAAATTTGATCATATCTATGCAATGAAAGATCATACGGCTATGAAACCCACATTAAATTGAAGGAGATAAGTAGGAATTTTTAATAATCATAACTATTTTCAAAAAAAGGACGTGACACATGCCGTGTCAGGACAAACATTGAACCATTTTCTTTCAAGTTGTCTTTCATTTCCGATTACCATGACAGCATTTCGATTCTTAGAGTAAATAAATCTGCAAGTTCCTAGCCAGTTCCCTTCTTTATCCTTACAAAGGAGCCCTGGTTTCGGCCACAAAAAGTTTTACGTTTATATTATATTATTTTCTGTAGGTGTTTTTAGTGTGTTTTAGATCCAGACAGTCCCTCATTTCCAACAATAGTCTGGCATCATATGGTTGTTCCATCGGCCTTGGTATCTTTCCTTGATCGTTCCGATTTATTGGTTAAACCATTCTCCTTGTTCCTCACTGTAATCGCCCAGATTGTCCGGGAATCGTCCAAATGGCTCGGTAATACTTCGTAACACTGGGGGTTTAGCCGATTCAACAATAGAATAAACCCAGGTGGGGTTTTATGTACCGAAAGTAAAAAGTATGAACTTTTTACTTTCACAGCACAAAAGTATCAATAGTTAACATGATTGGTTAGCTCTGTCCTCTTTAGCTCCAGTAATGCAGGGATTCCACACACGACTTACACATGATATTGGGCACCGTATATTTTTCCTTTTGTACAAGATTTATTCCAAAATATGCTTCTTACATATGAACCAGAAACTGTTGGGATCGTTATCACAAAATTTTCGCGACGAATTGATATTTTTCAATGGGAAAACGCAATTTTACACGAAATAGGGCACTCACTGATAAGCAATAGTTCTAATATTTTATTAACGGAATTGTTTAAGCTAACTAAGACAATAGAAAACAAGATTTAGCTGAGAATATACAACTCAGTAGGATAGATTTTAATATAAAATATTTGTTTTCGTATCATTTACCTCAAGAACCACAGCCAATCTAAACAAAGCAAACACGTAGTATAAATAAAGTAGGTATTATCAAAAATAATTACCAAAATTACTGCCCAGAAAAAATATGCTTTTTTATTGCCCAGTGTCATTTAAATGTCTTTATAAAATAATTATAGTATGTTTACGATCTCATTTTCGAGACTATAATCTACTATGGAAACGACTGGTTAAAAAATTAACTATGACCACACCGGAAATATATAAACATCCGTGTGATGGACACCTTGCACATAACCTGTACACACAAGTTGAAATGCAAAACGTTATCTCAATCCACGTATTAAGTAGGTATGTATTTATATATATATATATATAAATATATGTCGCATATGGCCTCTGAATCAGCTATTTTACATAACCACTAGTTTTTTTTACAAATAGTTCCTTCACTAAACATTAACACGCAAAATTTCATAAACTTTCATGTAAAATACAGCGGCACTTGGTTAAGTGGGGTCTGGATAAGTGAGAAACCTCCATAACTGGAACTCATACTGTGATCCAAACACGTTGGCACTGAATTACCTCTGTTAGTGGGACGAAGCAAACCTTTCTATATGGGATTCGTTCATTTGATTTAATCGTCAAGACAGCGAGTGAATTTTATATGCATTAATCTCTGTAACTGAGAACTGAGATAACATCGTTTTATTTGTTTACTTACTTATTCTTATTCTACCTGCAAATTCCGCATTAAATTAATTTTAAGTTTAATGTTTTAGTTTTGCTTTACTATCAACGAATGTTTATTTGAAAATGCCGAAACGTAGGCTCAAATCAGTGCGTGAAAAATTGGAGTTAATATCCGTTTATGAAAGACACGCGATGAAGTCGAATTAAATGTACCAAAATCTACTCTTAGTAGAATAATTTGGAATAAAGATAAAATTCAATCACAACGATCTGAAGGACAAGGAGAACTAAAACGTGTACATTTATCAGAATATCGTGAACTTGAACAGTGTTTCCTAACATGGGTCAAGCAACTTCGTTACAAAAACGGTGCGGTAAGTGGACCGATGATTTAAGAAAAAGCATAAGATTTCGATTGGAAGGGTTTAAAAAAACAAACGGTATAGTTTTCTAAGCAATTTGTGGAGAAAGTAACGCTGTTAATGGAAGCCTATGTAAATGAGACAGATATTTATGTATCTGTCTCATTTATATAGGCTTCTCATATTTGTCTCAGATACCGGGATATCTGATAGAAATCTCTATGAGACAAATTTGCAGGCCCTTGATGTCTCACTTAACCAGATTTCACTGTATATTTGCTTGTAACATTAATTATTTACAATTTTTTTATTTCATCATGATTACCCTACACCAAGTGCTTATTGTGATTCCAAATAAGCCGTTCTGCGCTACTTCTTAACTTGGATAGCAGTTAAAATTTGAACAATGGCAATGTATCTAAACAATGCGCAGCTGTTTTGCATTACGAAACTGGTTTGTAAAATAACTAAGAGTTTTGTATATGAACTGATTTGGCTATCCATCTGCGACATATACATATACATATAGAATTGACCAATCCAATTCAGTAACAACTCACACTTACATGGTAGCTAAGACACACACGATAGGTAGGCAACCAGAAGTTCTAACAGAATATATATCGTATTATAATACATCAGTTTATATCATTTAGTTTATAATATAATATGGATATGGATATTAGTTTGGATTAAGGCTTAACTATGTCCACGGACGCTTATGGCAGAGGGCAAGAAGGAGTATTTACCCTCCAACTTGAAACCAAATTTATATTAATACACGTCAAATTTTTTGTTTAATTTTACGTATTTGTCTAAAGGGCCCCGTTAGATTAGACAGGAAATTGGCTTTCTGTGAAACTTCTTAAAACCACCACCAAATTGTTCCACTCCCCATTTATAACATGGGGAGTGGAACAATTTTTATTATTTTAGTAAAAGAAAATATTTTGTGTTGGATTTACTTTAAGGAGATATGCAAGGATTGAATAATAGTAAGTATTTCAATAAAACTTTATAAATAGGTTATCGGGCTTTTTTTTATTATTATTTTATCGTTCAAAGTTGGCTGAAAAAATGATGAATCATATTGGTTATCCTTCTCAATTGGATAATTCTATATCAAAAAATCTAGAGAGTGTGATAAAATACTATCTGAAATATTAAAATAATATTGTAGTTTATAATAATACCATACGAATATAAGGTTGCCGATGATATACAAACAAAATTTTAATTTAATTATAAGTTCATCAAGGATCCATCATTTGGTGAACAGGGACGACTATAGTTAGAGTATCAATGATTAAAGAGATATATCTATATTATCAAATTTATAAGCTTGCACACAATATATAATACATTATTGTAGTTGCGTGGTATTGTAAAGCTAAAAATAACACATTATTAAGTATTTAATGCTACAAAAAAGGATTGCTAAAGCAATCGATCGGTCTGGCTAATTAATTTTTAATAGTGTTGCCTTGTCAGCTTATTAGGTACATTTGAATTACAAAATTCTATTAAATACAACATAAATGTCTAAAGTCATCATTTTATTTAAAATAACCATGCCTTATTTATATTAGTTTGGTTATTCCCAACACTTACAATATCTTGATTGTCGTATAACGTGGTTTATGTAAAACTAATCATAAATATTTTAAACTAATCATGAATATTTTATCCTTTTCCAGAGCCTAAATGGCCGAGCGGTCTAAGGCGTTTGTCTTCGACTGTTTGTCCATTTAGACTTAGGTTGCGGGTTCGAATCTAGGCAGCGGCAGTGTGAACAATTTATAATTGTCCCATTAATTATAGCAGAATTGATCACATTGTCGTCTTTTGGATAAGAACGAAGAAATGTAAATATGTTTGTAATTAAGTAAATAAAGATTAACAAATAATGATGTGGGTGGCCCCTGTTATAGGCGCATATGTCAGAGAAACGGAGGTTAAAACCCCATTATTATTATAATATTTTATCCTTTTCCTAAACATAATAAAATGATTGTCTTTTTTTCTATAAATGCATAAAACTCAGGGTGTATCCATTTTTATTTTAGTGATAATTATTGGTTTAAGGATGATGCATTAACAAATATTGGATATTAAATAAAACCGCAAAATCAATTTCATTTTTCCGCCATATCCTTCGCCAAGGGCCAACTAATTTTTGTAATTACTATACATGCGCTCCTGATTATATTATTATATATTATATGTTTGTAACATATACATAAACATACATGAACACACATATAACAGACCTGTTTATATGATATATGCATCACCATTAATACATTATATTATGTTTGAATATAATCTATTATCATAATATTCATTATTATACAAACAATTACACAAATAATAATACTACATACATGTTGTATGTATGTTTATATGTGAGATTGCTGTGTTTGTATATAATGGTTCTCTCTGTGAGTCTCTAATCGATATTTGAACCGAATTGATTACATGCAAATACATATATATATATACAGTGGAACCTGCTTAAGTGAGACATCAAGGGACCTGTAAATTTGTCTTACTTATATAGAGCTATTCCACTTATCCACTGTCTCATCACTGTGCTCGGTATTTTTTGAGTTAAAAAGGCACCAATTTCTCCCTAATATAAGAACCATTTAAAATGTCTCGGCACAAATACCAATTTGAATATCCCGGCAATGTAATTTATTTCGTCGTCAATAGATGTCAGCAAGAGTCATATTTTGCAGTCAAAGTGTCAGATTTTCCTGCAAACACGGATAAAATGACATTTTCTAAAAATAAAACCTAGCTAGATCGATTTTTCGCCTCAATAACCCCTTGCATACCAATTTTCATCGGAGCCGTTTCCGAGATTGTTCGTGAAGAATTGCACGTTTAAATATATAAGATCTGTCTCATTTACAGAGGGTTTCATTAATAGAGGTCAGAATACAGGTTATTTCAATTGTAGAGGTGCGATTATTAAATAAAATAACATATTATCAATGTCATTGCTGCTTCAAAAATTATGAATACCGAGAAAAATTACAAATATTATCAATACATCGGTCCACTTACCGGAACGTTTTTATTACGAAGTTGCTTGACCTATTTTAGCAAACACTATTCAAGTTCAGGATTTCCTGAAAAACGTACACGTTTTGGTTTTCAGTATTTTTTAAATAAACATCTGAATGATAGTTAAGCAAAACTAAAATAGAAGGTCATTGAGGCTCAAAATTAGTTAAGTACGGAATTTGCGAGTAGAATAAGAATAAGTAAGTAAACAAACAAAACGATGTTATCTCAGTTCTCACTTCGGAGGTTAATGCATATAAAATTCTCTCGCTGTCTCAGTTATAGAGATAACTATGTCGATAAAATCGAAAGAACGAATTTCAGATACAGAGGTTTGCTTCGTCCTACTAACAGAAGTAATTTAGTGTTAAACTACCAGGCATGAGTTCCAGTAATGGAATTTGCTCACTTATTCATGTCGTATTTATCCAAGTTCCACTGTATATATAGAGCTTATTTGGAAATATATGTGTTGGTAAAGGTTGAACAACTTTAAATCAACATTGAAAAGATTCATCATGCTCAAGGGATTATTAGAAAACTACTTTCATCATTACAAATAAAAATTCAAATTTATATTTGCTCTTTTTTTTAGTACTAAACCACACAGTTAATTCACATATCGATAGAAAACTCTAAATTTATATTTATTTATTCTTATTAAGGATATTATCATACAATTACCATAAAAATTATAAATGTCTGTCGATCGACCGTCTCTAATTCGAGATAAATTTAATTAAAGTTCGAACTATTATCATGGATAGTATAGGAGAAGTTGTAATTCTAGAAAAAAGAACTAGATTTAAGATATTTTCAAAAAACAAACTAAATATTCATGTATTGAGATTAAAGTAGGTGATTACTCTGAGATTAAAAAAAAAACAAAAACAAAAAATATTGACCGTTTCATTCTTGAGATATAATAAAATTAAATAATTAAATTTTAATGTTGAACAGAAACATTTATATTTAGAAGATAAGTAGTTGAAAAGGGATATCTATTATCATAGACTTCAATCAAACCAAAGTGGCACCGAGCAAGAGAGAGTGTATGATGTATATGTATGTGCACTCGTATCTATACTCTCTCTTGTTCAGTGCCACTTAGTTTTGATAGAACTCTACAGACTTTAATACCTATGGTAATGCAGAAGTTTGATTACGAGAATACCTTCTGTTTGTACATTAGAGTTAAAAAGAATACTTTATTTGAATATGTATGTGTACTAAGCATGTGTACTATTCCTGTTCATATAATACACAACATTTTACAATATTGTACGGAGACAAACACCCTAATCCATGTAATATTAATATGATTATATAAATAATTGTTTTTAATATTTAAGGCATATTGCATTAGAAATAAACGGTTTTTCACCACATTTTAAAGAATGATAGATTTTTATTTAAGGGTGTATGAGCATGTCAACAATGTTTGATTTAAAAGCTCAAAATTTTTTATAGATAGGCTTTTGTTCAAAGCATATATGGTTAAAAAAAACATTGAAGAATTATAAAAAAATCTCAAAAAACGACAAATTTTGAAAATTTTTGATTATTTTCACTAAACGAATTTCAAATCTAATGATGAATTTTATTATAACTTCATGAATGTAGACGAAAAACGAGAATAAAATAAAAAACTTTTAAAAAAATAAATAAATAAATAAAATTATACATTAAAAATGGGTGAACCTTGCATAAAATCAGGTATTTTTGTTGTTTGATATGTTATTTGCAATGTAAAGGCATTAGAAACTAAAAGTTTTCGATCTCGAAAAAACTCAAAATTTTGGTCCGGCAAACGACCGGACCATATCCAAAAAAAAAACTCAAAATTTTTGACATAATTTCAGTTTCTGACGATTTTAACCTGGAAAACTGATTTTTCATCAAAAACTGTATTTATTTCTAAAGAAGGTTAAATTTACAACAATTTGAGATCAAGCCGGTTTTTATAGGACGGATTGTTTCGGAAATACAGCTTTTCAAAGTTTGTCTATTTATTCAAGTTGTACGATTTTACACAAAATTTCATCTTGTAAACCGTTAGAAATAGTAGAAAAGTATGTTTCTTATAAAAAAATAAACAACTTTTGTTTGAAACACTGTTTACTCACGAGGGCATACATTAGATGCAAATTTTATAGTATGAATTATCAGATTATCAGTTATGTATATATGATATGCATATGTGTAATGCGACAGACTAAGCAACACTGTCTATACATGGTATTTTAACAATTAACTCAGTCAATTGTTTGTTTTCACTTGTTTAAAAATAAATTTGATTTGTTTTTAATGAAAAATCAGCTCTTCCAGGTCAAAATCAACAAAAACTGAAATAAGATCAAAATTTGCGAGGTTTTTCTTATTTTTCGGCATGATTCGATCGTATCTCGAGGTCGACTGTGACTTCACATTACAAATAGCATATCTAAAATACCAAAAATACCTGATTTTATACAAGACCCAATATTTAATTTGATTGAATTAAAAATAATTGTTCGATCAGTAATGAGAATATTCGTTCGTATTCGCATTTTCAATTACATGTATGTATTTAATTAGCAATAGACAAATCCTCATACTACAATAATAAAAACAATCTCTTGTTTTGATCATGGTTGATAGCCTTTACAAGCTATATAGAGTTCAGTTCTACAGCTCCAATCATTTAAAAAGTACACCACATATAAATATATGTATATATCTATACTATTTTGTATTGTTTTATACATAAAAACAAAACAAAAAAACACGAACAAAAAACAACCAGAAAAAATAATACATGAGTGTGGTTCACTATAACAATTTGGTTGGTCAATATATGACAATGAGTATGTTATGTATATTATGGGCATGCGAGCATGTGAATGTGAATGTCAATGTATTCTATTTGTGTGAATATATGTATGGTTGTATATGCATGCACAGTCAAAACCGGTTATAACGACCAATCGGTTATTAATAATAATAATAATAATAATACACGAAGGCCATTGGCATGGAATTCGGTTTCGATAAATGTGCCTTCCTTCACTGTAAGCGGGATCGTATCCCTGACTACGATGCAGACGTGCAGCTCACAGATGGAAGCATCGTGAAACATCTCGATGAAGAAGAGCTTTACACATACTTGGGTGTCAGTGAAAACCGCATTCATAGTGTGTCTACTGTCAAGGAAGCGGCAGGTATAAGCACCGTCTTCGACAAATCTGGCAATCAGAATTGTCTGGGATCCATAAGGTCCGTGCTACTAATATACTTGCAATACCCATCCTTCTCTATTCTTTGGGTTCCATCAAATGGACAATAGAGGAGCTCAAGGAACTCCTCTATTCGAAGTTTTCACCCACGTGCTTCTGTACCTCGTAACTACCTCCCTAACTACCGCCAGCAAGGAAGTAGAGGTCTCCTATCTGGCGAATGTCTACATGATAGGGTAGTTTTAGGTTTAGCTTGTCAGGTCATAAATAGTTCTAGCCCTCTTATAGAACTCGTGCGAGATAACGAGTTACAGGATGAAGGAGATTTCTTGTTCTATGCAGCACTACATGCAGCGTCTAAATTGAGCCTTCCTTTTGATTCGTCTAACCGGGATCTTGATGATAACGAGGTCCTTCTCCCCAAGTCTCCACTTCGTTCAGCTGTGAAACGAGCTTAAATACGCTTTGAAGATCATCGGAATCACGACCATCAGGGAATGTTCTACCGTCATATAGACAACTGTAGTCTTTCCGTTGATCTTACGTTCTCTTTTCTCCGATCAGCTGGACTCAAGTCCGAAACAGAAGGTTTCATCATCGCTGCCCAAGATGGTATGATAGCCACGCTTACTCACCCAAAAGTATGTATGTAAGAAAGCAGTCTCCACCACTATGTGCAGAGCGTGCAAATCTTAGCCGGAGACGCTGGTGCACCTCATCTCGGCATGCCCTTCTTATGCCTCGAACACCTACATACATCGCCATAACGCTGAGACACAAGTATGAAATGGACCCTACGCCAGTCTTACCATATGCTCCAGGCGAAATCGAGAAATTCATTACTTTCTGAGCCTGATATAGTGTTCCAGAATATCTCATCCAAGACTATGTACGTCATTTAGTTCTCTGCGCCTGGAGAAACGAACATAGTCTCGAAGGAGGAGCAAAAACGGACTAAATACCTTGATCTCTTGCAAGAACTACGACAACTACACCCTGGCTACTCAGTCAAAATGGTTGTTCTCATTATCGGTTGCCTTGACGGAATTCGTCCCACTCTCGAGACGAATCTTTCTCATATTCCGGTCTGCATATCTCATCTTCGTCACCTTATCTCTGCCACGCAGAAGGCTGTCACTATAGGCACCTATCATGTTAAAAGTTCGTATATGAGCAACATGGATCATTTGGTCTTGTAAACCGTTAGCAATAGAACAAAAGTTTAAATGTAAAAAATATTCCTGATAAAAAACTTTTGTTTGAAACATTTTTTCGTAAACGTTACAGTTTGTCCGCGAGGAAGCAAATTAGGACAAAATTTTGGTATCTATTTTCTCCAAAACTATAAATGATAGAGAGTTGAAAATTCGCAGGTAGCTGCAATTAGTGGTCTTGTGAAACATTCTCGCAAACGAAAACAATATAAAGGGCGACCGCTATACTTGGAAAGGCCGCTATACTTGTAGTGTTTTTCTTAAACTCTTCTAATTTATTAAAAAAAAAAAAGTTCAGGCAGTCGTAGGGACTGCCGATAGAAGTGAAAATGGAACTATTAAATTAAGACTAATTGAAATTATATGCAAAAATTATAAGCGTCCAACGCGCACATAATACAGTCAGAAATAGTCCATGTATTAGTGTATACGTGTACACAGGCTACTGCGCGTGCGCTAGTCAGGCTCCCCATAGCTATAGATATACTATTATCATTAAGGTGTCGGTGACGCCAACCGATGATTTTACCCTCTACCAAAACGCTCAACGCGCCTAAAGAAGTTTTCACTTCAAAAATGCAAACACTTTCGGTACAAGGTATTTCAGCAAATAACTCAAAAAATAATTTTTTGTTTTCACTTGCTACTTATTTGATTTGATCGGGTAATAATCAGGACAAAAGCCTATTATGAGTGGGGCCTTTCAGTGTCATTATAAAGAGTTTTGATTGTATATATAATGTATAATATGTATATGTATGTTATAAATAGTATGTGAATCTATCTATAAAGTATAACGTTTGTATTTTGTATTTTGTAAAGTATAAAGTATAGAATTGAAGGTAATATGTATATTGTATGTAGGTTTGTATGCATCATTAACACTACCATATTTATAACCATTCATCTATAACCACCATCATTTTTTAATTTATACTACCTATACATACATACATACACACATACATACGTACACACGTACACATATACACTACAATCAATATTAAACAGATACCGAGTGATCAGATAACTCTGCTTGTACAATCCGACAATACCTATTTCATGAAAAACAGAAATGCTTTTTGTAAATTTTTTTATGAAAATATAGGTCGAGTAGAGACTGTAACTCGAAAATTACACATTTACACACTTTGAAAAGAATTGTAAAATATTCACAATATTTGAAATAATTTAAAACGATTATTTTGGTTCCGCCACACACGTGATCTGTGACGTCAATTCGACAAGCAATGACAATAAAACAGTGTCAATAGTCGTATTAATATATCAACTTTAAAGGGGTATTGTCTATATCATATTATTTCTGAAAGTGTAGAATTAAAAGGCACCAAAAATCGACCCAGGATTTTCAAAGGCAGATCAAAGAAATCTACCGAAAATAACGAATTTTAATGGTATGGGAGTTTTTAGTGCAAGATGACCTTGAATGCCCCGAAGTTCGTGAAATAAAAGCAACTTTGAGAGTACTAATTTTAATAAGAAAATGCGTAATATTCTAGAAAAAAAATGTGGTTAATGAAATTTCATAAAAAAATTGTAAGGTCTTCGAGGGAGAGCTACGTGGACTTTTGAAGCATGTTGAATTTTGGTAAACATCACGTATAGTAAAAGAAAATGTTCATCATGACAATGACAAACATTCGTACTGTACTTACTACAAATTAATCTTCGCAACAATAATAATTAGATTTTACAATCGGACCCTTGCGATGAGCACGATCAAACCACTTTTTTCTAATAGCCATATCCATTGAAAACGGAAAAATAAAGTTTCTCTGGCTGTTTTGAAGTAGTATTTGGAAATAAAAGCACAAAACACGCCCGATATATTATTATGCGCGATTTTTCATGGCCAACATTGACCGGTTTATCTGTCATTGCCAGTTTATTTCATTCGCAATTCGTATATTTATGATAATTAATAAAAGTCAACTGACGAACTGACGTCAAAGCGTCATTCGTTTAATTTCGTGTGCTTCCGGATCGTTTTCGCCAATTTGATTTTAATGAATTTCATTGTCTGTTTTCTCGGTCATATGGCTCCAAAAAAATCGGGGAAAAAATTAGCCCATATATCAAGACATTTACTTTCATTTATAAAAATAAAAAAACAACAAATTGTGAAAAACGTCCAGTTGTTAAGATAACAAAATTTTACCTAAATTTCAAACAGTTGTATCTGCGCGAAAAATCATCGAATTTGGAACTTCGAAAGCACAAATACAACGAAAGTACAATTTGGAAACTTGTACTTTCTAGTTCTGGAAATAAAACCCTTGCCGCTTTGCACGGAGGGATGAAAGAGTGAGAAATGTTTTCCCTAAATTTTATATAAAGTTTAGAAGCGTACCAAAATTTTAAAAATTATTTTGCAACAAATTGGTTTAATAAAAATAAGCTATCGATGAACATTTGAAGAAATCGGCAATTCACTAAAAATGACTTTTAAAAGTATTTTTACTTTTCGAAAAATAAAATTATGATAGTATCAATAGTTTAAAATCACACATTACAGAACAGATAGTACAAATTAATAAATTTATTCGAATAATGATCAATACAAATAAATGTTTAAAACAAATATTAGAAATTATGAAAACAGAATAAATAGAAAACAGAATATTTGCACCTAAAATTAATTAAATTGCATTAATTCAATTAAAAAAAGTTATATAACTATTCATACAATATAAAACTATATAAAAAAAAAGTTTTACCTATAAAATAGAATAAATATTTAAAAAATTAAATAAATTTAATATAAAGTGTTATTTGATGATAACAAATAATTATAACTACTAACTTAGTTTATGTTTTTTTAAATACTCTGTGCATACTAACAAGTATTAAGTTTACGAAAAAAAAAAAATTTCTAACAATAATTCTTTATTTTAACAGAGAAAAATAAAAGCTAAGCATTTTTTTCAGCTTAAGGGCTTTACTCAAAATGTAGGCGGCAATGAACCAGAAACAAACATTCATTGCGGCTTAAGGATGTACGAGCGCCAGGGCAATTTTGTATAAAAGGCTTAATTTTTGTTTATATGAAATTGGACTAAATTTAAATCAATTCTGAAAATTTTAGGTGGGGGGGGGGGCCTTTTGTCCCATTATTAAAAAAATAAATTACTTCAAAAGTAGTCATATTTAATATTGATTTTCATAGATTTCTCCAAAACTAGTCGGTTGAAATTGAAAAAAAAAAACATTGAAAATTCAAAATTTTGTTTAATTATTTAGACAGATTTCAAAAAATTGTATTGTTATTTTTCGTCTTCATCCACAAAATTCATCATCAAAGTTGAAATTAGGTACAAATAATTTGAACCACAAGTCTAAACTAGCCTTGGCGCTCGTACTACCTTAATACATCTGTTAAGTTATACGATATCCATTCAGAAAACATAATCGATGCATTATTTTTTGAATTAATCGAGGAATTATTTTTTGAATTAATCGATAACAATTTTTACTTTGCGATTAACAATTCTGACCTCTTTCTAATAACCTCTCATTCAAGTAATTTTTAGTAAAAAGTGTTGTTGGACATAACGAACAGAGTGTGATTTGAAATATCGTCAAGAAAAGGGAAAAATAATAGAAGAAACTGTAGCGGATCTACACTCAAATAATTATACGAATTTTTATTGTTAAGTTTTTTTACTACACACAAATACAATATATTTCACAATAATTTTATTTTAATGTTATTCTGATATATGTCAAAACTTTACTGGTTAACTTGAAGAGTCTGTATTGTAATCTGACAGTATCGCACACTGTGCGCTGTTTATATAGTTACAATCAATATTACTGTACAGTCTAGCAAATTCTAGAACTGTCGCGTATGTTCTACTGCATATATTTTACTTGTATATGTTTTCTATCTTTATTTAAGTAATATAAAAAGATATGTGTGTCAACCGTTGAAGGAATATTCAATATATCGTCGGGTTGTTTATAACGACGGATTATTTATATTGTCGGGTTAATTGTTAACGCCACAAAGCTACCGACTTTTTATACCTGGGTAAAAAACGAGTTAGGTAGAGAATGTTTATTGATGATCTATTATTTACCTATTATTCTAATAAATACAATTACAAGTACTAACCTTAAGAAGAATTTATTAAAAATAGACTCAGCGATTAACGGTTTATTTGCTAATGGTAATGAATGCATAAATAATAAAAACAGTAATATTTGCACTTTAAGAATGAATAAATTGAATTGAATTAATTGAATTAAAACTAGAATGGTGTATAGTGTGTTATTTGATGATAAAGTTATGCCAAACATAACTACATCTGCTATAGAATCAGTGGCGAATTTAAGCAGTCGATCGGAAAAAGAGAAATTGCTTCTTATGTCTGCTTAAGGTATTTCGATACCAAAAAAAATAAAAAGGTCCAAAAAAATTTTATTTATCAATTAATCAATCATCTTTTTATACGCCTTTTGTGGAAAATTCATATCCATTCCATACAAACAGTTTATGAGAAATCAACTATTAAAGTCAGTGTTTTTACCAAATGAAAGGGGGCATTTCTCATAAACCGTACAGAGAATCGATATAAATTTTTCACAAAAAACCTATACAAGGGTGATAAATTGATAAATACAAATTTTAAATTTTGTTATCATTTTCACTTCAAGTCTTTAAAATTTTTCGTTACCGTAAATTGAAAATGATACCAGAGATTTGAAATTTCATTTTATTTATCAATTAATCACCCTTTTATACGTCTCTTATGAAAAATTCATATCGTTTCTCGGTAGGAAAAATTAAAAATACCAAAGTTAGTGTTTTTACCAAAAGAAATTTTTCATCTTGATTCACAGTTCTTATTTTTGGTATCATTTTAAAGCTTAAAACTTGAGGAATATTGATAAAAGTGTTTTATATAAATGGTAAAAAATTTTTAAAAGCACTTATTGACTTAAAGCATTTATATAACCAACATTTATTACGACTTCT